>NC_053392.1:412311286-412911286 GCF_905171765.1 Bufo bufo
CCTTTTCCAGCCAATTTTTTTGTGCTGGTTTAGGGGAGAAATGACTCTGCATAGAACCAGTATTAACCTGCACTTTAGATTGGAGTCCAAGTGTTACAAACAGTAATTAAAATTAACTGCGTATACCTAGAGCATTTGATACACACAATAGAGAATTTTTTTGCTGCCAAAATATTTTATGCCAGGTACCCATTGACTGACTACGATCTTCAATCCTATTTATTTCCAATTTCTCTTTTTATTGTTGTTTAACCCCTTAAGGACGCAGGGCGTATCGGTACGCCCTATTTCCCGAGTCCTTAAGGACTCAGGGCGTACCGGTACGTCCTAACTTGAAATCAGTATTCCGGCGCCCGAGGGGTTAAACGGAACGGGATTTCGGCTGAAATCCTTCAGCCGGCATCCTGTGACAACGCCAGGGGGGGTCATGTGACCCCCCCGTGTCGGCGATCGCAGCAAACCGCAGGTCAATTCAGACCTGCGGTTTGCTGCGCTTTTTGCAGTTTCTGATGCCCGCGGTCCCTGACCGCGGGGATCAGAAACTTTTGAGTGCCTATAATCTATATTTTTCACCCCCCCCCCCTGCACCCCTGCACGATTTTATGCCGGCGGGTGGTGCGGGGGGGGGTGTCGCATGCGGTGGGGGCGTTGCGGGAGGCGGGCGGTGCGGCAGGCGGGATCGCGATCCCCCGCCCGCCTCCCCATGAATGATCGTTGGTGTCTAGTGGTTATTCCAGGGTGCCAGCACATTGCTGGCACCCTGGTATAAACGGCTGACATCTGTGCAGATGTCAGCCGTTTAACCCTTTCCATACCGCGGTCCGTACGGACCGCTGTATGGAAAAAGTTAACTGTCGTCGGTCAGGGAGCTCCCTCCCTCTCCATCGGGGGGCTGCTGTGCCTTTGCAGCCCCCCGATGGAGAGGGAGAGAGCCCCCCGACAGCCCCCCTCAGCCCTGTGCTTACCCTTCCCCGTCTGCGAAGTTCTGAGCAGACGGGGAGGGTTCCCATGGCAACAGGACGCCTGCTCAGGCGTCCTGCTGTCCATGGTGCTGAACAGATCTGTGCTAAAAGCATAGATCTGTTCAGTGTAAGTAAAATACAGTACAGAACAATATATATTGTTCTGTACTGTATTATACAGACATCAGACCCACTGGATCTTCCAGAACCAAGTGGGTCTAGGTCAAAAAAAAAGTGAAAAAAAGTGAAAAAAGTTAAGATAAAAAAAAAAACATTCATCACTGAATAAAAATTAAAAAAATTAAATACACTACACATATTAGGTATCGCCGCGTCCGTAACGACCTGATCTATAAAACGGTCATGTTACTTTCCCCGCACGGTGAACGCCATAAAAATAAAAAAATAAAAACTATGAGAAAATTAAAATTTTGCCCACCTTACTTCCCAAAAAAGGTAATAAAAGTGATCAAAAAAGTCATATGTACGCCAAAATAGTACCAATCAAACCGTCATCTCATCCCGCAAAAATCATACCCTACCCAAGATAATCGCCCAAAAACTGAAAAAACTATGGCTCTCAGACTAAAGAAACACTAAAACATGATTTTTTTTTGTTTCAAAAATGAAATCATTGTGTAAAACTTACATAAATAAAAATAAAGTATACATATTAGGTATCGCCGCGTCCGAATCAACCGGCTCTATAAGAATATCACATGATCTAACCCCTCAGGTGACCACCGTAAAAAATAAAAAATAAAAACGGTGTAAAAAAAGCCATTTTTTGTCATCTTACGTCACAAAAAGTGTAATAACAAGCGATCAAAAAGTCATATGCACCCCAAAATAGTGCCAATTAAACCGTCATCTCATCCCGCAAAAAATGAGACCCTACTCAAGATAATCGCCCAAAAATTGAAAAAACTATGGCTCTTAGACTATGGAGACACTAAAACTTTTTTTGGTTTTAAAAAGGAAGTTATTGTATAAAACTTATATAAATAAAAAAAATTGTATACATATTAGGTATCGCCGCGTCCGTGACAACCTGCTCTATGAAATTACCACATGATCTAACCTGTCAGATGAATGTTGTAAATAACAAAAAAAAAAAAAAAGTGCCAAAAAAGCTATTTCTTGTTACCTTGCCGCACAAAAAGTGTAATATAGAGCAACCAAAAATCATATGTACCCTAAACTAGTACCAACAAAGCTGCCACCTTATTCCGTACTTTCTAAAATGGGGTCACTTTTTTGGAGTTTCTACTCTAGGGGTGCATCAGGGGGGCTTCAAATGGGACATGGTGTCAAAAAAACCAGTCCAGCAAAACCTGCCTTGCAAAAACCGTATGGCATTCCTTTCCTTCTGCGCCCTGCCGTGTGCCCGTACAGCGGTTTACGAACACATATTAGGTGTTTCTGTAAACTACAGAATCAGGGCCATAAATAATGAGTTTTGTTTGGCTGTTAACCCTTGCTTTGTTACTGGAAAAAAAATATTAAAATGGAAAATCTGCCAAAAAAGTGAAATTTTGAAATTGTATCTCTATTTTCCATTAAATCTTGTGCAACACCTAAAGGGTTAACAAAGTTTGTAAAATCAGTTTTGAATACCTTGAGGGGTGTAGTTTCTTAGATGGGGTCACTTTTATGGAGTTTCTACTCTAGGGGTGCATCAGGGGGGGCTTCAAATGGGACATGGTGTCAAAAAAACAGTCCAGCAAAATCTGGCTTCCAAAAACCAAACGGCGCACCTTTCACTCTACGCCCCGCTGTGTGGCCGTACAGTAGTTTACGGCCACATATGGGGTGTTTCTGTAAACGGCAGAGTCAGGGCAATAAAGATACAGTCTTGTTTGGCTGTTAACCCTTGCTTTGTTAGTGGAAAAAATGGGTTAAAATGGAAAATTAGGCAAAAAAATGAAATTCTCAAATTTCATCCCCATTTGCCAATAACTCTTGTGCAACACCTAAAGGGTTAACAAAGTTTGTAAAATCAGTTTTGAATACCTTGAGGGGTGTAGTTTCTTAGATGGGATCACTTTTATGGAGTTTCTACTCTAGGGGTGCATCAGGGGGCTTCAAATGGGACATGGTGTCAAAAAAACAGTCCAGCAAAATCAGCCCTCCAAAAACCAAACGGCGCACCTTTCCCTCTACGCCCTACTGTGTGCCCGTACAGTAGTTTACGGCCACATATGGGGTGTTTCTGTAAACGGCAGAGTCAGGGCAATAAAGATACAGTCTTGTTTAGCTGTTAACCCTTGCTTTGTTAGTGGAAAAAATGGGTTAAAATGGAAAATTAGGCAAAAAAATGAAATTCTCAAATTTCATCCCCATTTGCCAATAACTCTTGTGCAATACCTAAAGGGTTAACGAAGCTTGTAAAATCAGTTTTGAATACCTTGAGGGGTGTAGTTTATAGAATGGGGTCATTTTTGGGCGGTTTCTATTATGTATGCCTCGCAAAGTGACTTCAGACCTGTAGTGGTCCCTAAAAATTTGTTTTTTGTAAATTTCTGAAAAATTTCAAGATTTGCTTCTAAACTTCTAAGCCTTATAACATCCCCAAAAAATAAAATATCAATCCCAAAATGCTACAAACATGAAGTAGACATATGGGGAATGTAAAGTCATCAAAATTTTTGGGGGTATTACTATGTATTACAGAAGTAGAGAAACTGAAACTTTGAAATTTTGCAAATTTTTCAAAATTTTTGGTAAATATGGTATTTTTTTATGCAAAAAAATTTACTTTTTTGACCCAATTTTAGCAGTGTCATGAAGTACAATATGTGACGAAAAAACAATCTCAGAACGGCCTGGATAAGTCAAAGCGTTTTAAAGTTATCAGCACTTAAAGTGACACTGGTCAGATTTGCAAAAAATGGCCAAGTCCTTAAGGTGAAATAGGGCTGAGTCCTTAAGGGGTTAAGTATGCCCTATATTATCACTGATGCTGCTATATTTAATCAATTGTACAGATTTTACTAAGCAATTGTGAACTTCCATTTTAGGTATTTAATAAATTGTATGTACTATCATCTACGGTTCTCATTGCAATAGAGAGTGCCCCACTGTTATTTATTATTACGTTATTTCTTCTTTCAGATTGGGTGATATATGTTAGTGGGTGCACCTCACATTGTTCCCTAGTCACTCTTGTGCGGCATATTCCCCTTCTTATTTCACTAAATTAGATTTATATATTTTATATATTTTTTAGTAATTGTAAAAAATGTATGGCACAAAATAAATGTGTAATTACTATATATATATATATATATATATATATATACACACAGTGCCTTGCAAAAGTATTCACCCCTTGACTTTTTTCCTATTTTGTTACATTACAGCCTTAAGTTCAATGTTTTGTTAATCTGAATGTTATGTGATGGATCAGAACACAATAGTCTAAGTTGGTGAAGAGAAATGGGAAAAATATATAAATAAAAGTATTGTTTATAACTAGAAAACAGAAAATTGGCATGTGCGTATGTATTCACCCCCTGTGTTAGGAAGCCCATAAAAAGCTCTGGTGCAACCAATTACCTTCAGAAGTCACATAATTAGTTAAATGATGTCCACCTGTGTGCAATCTAAGTGTCACATGATCTGTCATTAGAGATGTCCTGAACTATTCGCCGGCGAACATCGCTTGTTCGGATTCGCCGCGACGGGCGAACATATGCGATGTTCGGTCCGCCCGCTATACGTCATCATTGAGCAAATTTTGACCCTATACCTCACAGTCAGCAGACACATTCCAGCCAATCAGGATACCCTTCCTCCCAGACCCTCCCACCTCCTCTAAAAAAGCAAGGACGGCAGCCCTCTTAGATTCATTCTGAAGCTGCAGTGTTAGTTAGAGCAGGGAGAGTGCTGCTGCTGCTGCTGAATTAGTAGGGAAATCGTTAGCTAGGACAGTGTTCTGTGTCCACTCCAGTCCTCAAAGACTCATCTGCTGTAAGGACAGCGTCCTGACAGGACCCCAAAAAGCACTTTTTAGGGCTGGTACATAAGTCTGCTTTTATTTTTTTCGATATATATATATTGCAGTTGCCTGCCCGTGTGTGAGAGGCCACAGACCCACAGACTGTACTGTGTGCACACCTCTCGTATAGGGTGACACAGTACCTTGCAGATAAAAAAAAAGTCATTTAATTTTTCCTCTGTAATAAAATTGCAGTTGCCTGCCAGTGAGTGTCAGGCCCACACACTGTACTGTGCCCACTGCCCACCACTCATATAGGGTGGCACAGCACCTTGCAGATAAAAAAAGTCTTTTAATTTTTCCTCTGTAATATAGTTGCAGTTGCCTGCCAGTGAGTGTCAGTCACACAGACTATACTGTGCCCACTGCCCACCACTCATATAGGGTGGCACAGTACCTTGCAGATAAAAAAAAGTCATTACATTTTTCCTCTGTAATATAATTGCAGTTGACTGCCAGTGAGTGTCAGGCCCACAGACTGTACTGTGCCCACTGCCCACCACTCATATAGAGTGGCACAGCACCTTGCTGTTAAAAAATGTATAACATTTCTCCTCTGTAATATAATTGCAGTTGCCTGCCAGTGAGTGTCAGGTCCACAGACTGTACTGTGCCCACTGCCCATCACTCATATAGGGTGGCACAGTACCTTGCATAAACCTACATACACCGAGGCTGTATGGGGTGGCGCTGTGATGACGTAAGAGCACAGGCCAGTTTTGATGATGCTCGGCGTCCTCCTGCTGCCACCGATCCCTGATTGATGTTACGCCGCGCCTGTGCAGTGGTATGTTTACAACGCTCAATGACCGCATGGAATGTGCCCCTCTCCGATGTGTCCACCTGATCGTCCCTTTGCTCCGCCCTCGGTATGTTTTATGTTCACTGGACGCATCCATCGATTGTTTCTTTGCGCTCGATCGATGGGTCTGTCCCTTTATTCACATAATGTACGCAAATGCTAGACATGTACTATCATGTCATTTGCCTTATTATGTATTTCTTCATTGTATTGTCATTAATCAATTTTTATTGTGATTTTGTTGTTGTCACTTTGGTAACACACCCACTGGGTGGGGTGTGGTCACATGATCTGTATACTGATTGATTCACCTATATATATTTGCCTTCACTTGCTTTGTATCTCTGCTTGAAAAAGGCTCATTTTTGGAGCCGAAACGTTGCACCGTATGGTTGAATAAAGGAACACTTATTTTCATCTAGCCGGAGTGCCATCCATTTTCTGGATACATTGGTTGGGGTAAGAAGTCGATTCCCCTGGAACGTGGACCCATTTTTTTCCGATAGAGTCAGTGCCGCCATTTTTCTTCTATATTTTTGGCCTATTGGCTGAACACGACTTCTTCCATTTTGCTTTTTCTACAGTTTTTTTCCATCATGTCTATTTCTGAACCTATTTCAACCAACGGTTGCGTGTACACAGTAGAAGATTCCCGAGCGCATCCTGCATGACATAGGAGGAGATGCCACCTTCCTCAACACCCCCTCTATCAAGGAGCTTAAACGCAAGTTTGAAAATGGTTCCAAAAGCATGGTATCCCTTCGTCTACACCTGATGACATTAGGGGAGTATTACAAAACGCAAAAAAATCCTAGAGGGATGCGGTCCAATATACGGCCCAACCTCTTTTACAATAATCCCACATTTTGCAAAAAGTTTGAGGCGTTATCTACTCGCTACTCCCTTGATTTCATCTTACTTAACATTGAGTTCTTACAGCATGAACTAACTATTTTGAACTGTGATATACGTGAGCTTGAGGCCAAATCTTCAATCCCTTTTGTCCAGTGAGGACTTCACTAAATACATGGAGTATATATCTATCCAAATGAAGCTTTTCCAGACCGACTCTGAGGAGAATAAAAGAATAAAGTGGTGTAGAGACACTGAAGACTACAAAAAGGGTAATATCTATAACTGGCAGTCATAAAGACAGTTTAGTACACAACAGAAGGACGTTAGAAAGAGGAGGAAGACCGCACAGATCTTTCCTAATGGCGAACAGGCTTTTTTAGACAAAGCTCCACAGATACCAGAAAGACGCGGCGACGCATTAGGAGAGGCGGACGTGGATACAGGTGGTCCAGGCAGGATACGCAGCAACAAGACACGACGAGCCACAACCAAGATCAACATGGGGAAGAGAAAATTACCGTTGTCAATCTGTCTTCAAAGGAACTGACTTCCACACAAGTGAGTGTCCTATCGAAAGGATTTTCATTTTGTCCCAGTTCCCCTGTGAACTGGTTTGAACTGGAGTAAAATATGGCATCACAATAGGATTAGTGTTGAGAGACCCCAGACTAGTGAATTCACACTAGGATCTCTCAACTTATTTTTGAAGAGCAACTTTACACCTAACATTAATGAACCGGCTGTTGAAGCCTACATCAGTGCTGTCAGACGGGGGCTCTCTGAGCTCAGGTCTTCCGCACAGGGGGATCTGGACTTCAGGCGCCCCAATCTGACTACCGCAGAGATTGAGGCTCTTGAAGCACTTAGATCTGACCCCACCCTTACTCTGAAACCTGCTGATAAGGGTGGTGCGGTTGTGGTGATGGATACCAATAAATATGTAAAGTCGTGGCCAAAAGTTTTGAGAATTACATAAATATTGGAAATTGGAAAAGTTGCTGCTTAAGTTTTTATAATAGCAATTTGCATATACTCCAGAATGTTATGTAGAGTGATCAGATGAATTGCATAGTCCTTCTTTGCCATGAAAATTAACTTAATCCCAAAAAAAACTTTCCACTGCATTTCATTGCTGTCATTAAAGGACCTGCTGAGATCATTTCAGTAATCGTCTTGTTAACTCAGGTGAGAATGTTGACGAGCACAAGGCTGGAGATCATTATGTCAGGCTGATTGGGTTAAAATGGCAGACTTGACATGTTAAAAGGAGGGTTATGCTTGAAATCATTGTTCTTCCATTGTTAACCATGGTGACCTGCAAAGAAACGCGTGCAGCCATCATTGCGTTGCATAAAAATGGCTTCACAGGCAAGGATATTGTGGCTACTAAGATTGCACCTCAATCAACAATTTATAGGATCATCAAGAACTTCAAGGAAAGAGGTTCAATTCTTGTTAAGAAGGCTTGAGGGCGTCCAAGAAAGTCCAGCAAGCGCCAGGATCGTCTCCTAAAGAGGATTCAGCTGCGGGATCGGAGTGCCACCAGTGCAGAGCTTGCTCAGGAATGGCAGCAGGCAGGTGTGAGCGCATCTGCACGCACAGTGAGGTGAAGACTTTTGGAAGATGGCCTGGTGTCAAGAAGGGCAGCAAAGAAGCCACTTCTCTCCAAAAAAAACATCAGGGACAGATTGATCTTCTGCAGAAAGTATGATTAATGGACTGCTGAGGACTGGGGCAAAGTCATATTCTCTGATGAAGCCTCTTTCCGATTGTTTGGGGCATCTGGAAAAAGGCTTGTCCGGAGAAGAAAAGGTGAGCGCTACCATCAGTCCTGTGTCATGCCAACAGTAAAGCATCCTGAGACCATTCATGTGTGGGGTTGCTTCTCATCCAAGGGAGTGGGCTCACTCACAATTTTGCCCAAAAACACAGCCATGAATAAAGAATGGTACCAAAACACCCTCCAACAGCAACTTCTTCCAACAATCCAACAACAGTTTGGTGAAGAACAATGCATTTTCCAGCACGATGGAGCACCGTGCCATAAGGCAAAAGTGATAACTAAGTGGCTCAGGGACCAAAACGTTGACATTTTGGGTCCATGGCCTGGAAACTCCCCAGATCTTAATCCCATTGAGAACTTGAGGTCAATCCTCAAGAGGCGGGTGGACAAACAAAAACCCACTAATTCTGACAAACTCCAAGAAGTGATTATGAAAGAATGGGTTGCTATCAGTCAGGAATTGGCCCAGAAGTTGATTGAGAGCATGCCCAGTCGGATTGCAGAGGTCCTGAAAAAGAAGGGCCAACACTGCAAATACTGACTCTTTGCATAAATGTCATGTAATTGTCGATAAAAGCCTTTGAAATGTATGAAGTGCGTATAATTATATTTCACTACATCACAGAAACAACTGAAACAAAGATCTAAAAGCAGTTTAGCAGCAAACTTTGTGAAAACTAATATTTGTGTCATTCTCAAAACTTTTGGCCACGACTGTACATGAGATTATGTGACAATTAGGAGACCCACAAGTGTACAGAGTCTTAGACTCTGACCCTAGGTTCAAGATAGCTGGTATCATTCGCAATTTCCTGAGGGATGCTATGGCTGCTGGCACTATCGATAGGGGTCTGTGTGAATTTCTTGAGGTGGCACATCCAGTCACTCTGGTGATTTATGTGCTGCCCAAGATCCACAAGACCCTCATTGATCCCCCGGGACGTCCTATCGTCTCGGGGTCGGATTCCATCTTCAGCAACATAGCTATCTTTCTCGACAAGGTATTGCGAGAGTTCTCTATTGGGGGGTCTTCCTATATACAGGACACATCAGATTTTCTCGTTAAACTACGGGACACTAATGTGTCACAAGTGGCTTCAGTGATGCTCGCATCATTCGATGTTACCTCACTGTATAAGTCCATTGTACATGAGAGTGGTATCCAGGCGGTCAGGAAAATGTTAACGATGTCTTCTTATACTCCTCATGCTTCAGAGTTCATTATTGATCTGCTCAATATTGTTCTTCACTATAATTACTTCCTTTTTAAAGACGTGTACTATTTGCAGCAGCGTGGTGTGGCCATGGGGTCTCACGTGGCCCCCACGTATGCAAATATTTGTATGCGGTGTTATGAGGAAGATGTTGTCTATCTGTCCCACCACTTCAGACATGTGCTGAGGTGGTGGAGATATATCGACGACATCTTCCTCATATGGACAGGTAGCGAGGAGGAGTTGATTGATTTTCATGGCTTTTTAAACAGTCATGACTCCAATCTACAATTCACTCTCGTTCACTCCAATACAGATATCCAGTTCTTGGACACCAGGGTTATGTTAAGTGGTGGTGTACTGCATACGGAGCTATATACCAAACCTACGGATACTAATACCTTCCTGTGTTACAACAGCTCTCACCCTAGGAGAATGGTCCAGTCACTCCCTTTCTCCCAGTTCCTTAGAGTAAAACGTGTTGTATCTGATGAACACAAGTCCAATGCGACCCTGGAGTCCATGGCTACTAGATTTCGCGACAGGGGTTACCCGAAACGATTACTAGATGAGCACATGGACAGGGTTCGCGCTCTTGATAGGGATGGATTACTGTCCCAACGGAAAACCATTCAGAAAACTGATAGGATTCCGTTTGTGTCAGTATATAGTGAACTCAGTCCCTCAATCAATAAGGTTCTCAGGAAACATTGGGATCTCCTGGGCTCTTGTTTCAAGGAGATACCTGAGTTTCAATGTCCACCATTGTTCTCCTATCGGCGCTCAAGGAATCTTCGGGACCAGTTGGTTAAAGCCGACATTGGTTCCAAGGGGTCCTCCAGACCAACTACATTGACGCAGCCGGGCTTGGGCTGTTTTCCCTGCCTGGGGTGCGTCAATTGTAGATACATCCGTAAAGGGAAAACATTTGTGCATCCCTGCACGGGTGAATCTCACAATATTTTGTTTCATCTTACATGCAACTCAAGTTACGTTATCTATGTGCTGTCTTGTCCGTGCAACCTGCTTTACGTGGGGGAAACGACGACCGACCTTAAGACCCGCTTGAACAATCATCGCTTAAGCATCCGGTAGAAACGCCTTGATCTACCGGTATCTAAGCATTTTTTGAGGCCAGGCACAGGGAGGGTGATCTAAGGTTTTGGATCCTCGACCATGTGCCTCAGCCCAGACGTGGTGGCGATAGGTCGAGGTTACTTAAGCGCAAGGAACTAAGCTGGATCCATAGGCTGAACAGCCTGAAACCAAATGGATTAAACATATAATTTAATTTTGGGGATGTTGTATGATGTGTTGCTTGCCTCCTGTGTTCAACATGTTGCGTCACTGTGACTTCGTGTACACACTAAGAGAATGTATTTATTTCAAGATTCTGTTGTTTTAACAGTAAATTATTTTTTTTCAGTTTTTTATTCACAGATCACTTGTATCCAGTATCTGGAGGGTTGGAGCTTATGGATGAAGTGGACGCACTATTTTATACGGGAGGGTGACATTCCTAGAAGCCATGCGTCTTTTTTATTATGTAAAAAAATAAAATCTGTTTGTTTTATGTATTTGCACTTTTTACACTGCTGGACCCGGCGTGCACCTTGGGACTGTTACATATTTTGTTATAATAGCCTTGAAGGTGTTATTGAGATTATTTTCTCCATCTGGTATAGATTTGCTCCCTGTGACATCTGAGTACCTGTAGGAGGAGAACCCTTTTGGGTATGATAGCGATTTGACACCCTTGACAGATACCCCTTTCTATACCGCGGTTTGCCGTGGAGCTAGTGGGTTTTTGTCTGGGCATAGTATGTGAGGCTGTATGGGGTGGCGCTGTGATGACGTAAGAGCACAGGCCAGTTTTAATGATGCTCGGCGTCCTCCTGCTGCCACCGGTCCCTGATTGATGTTACGCCGCGCCTGTGCAGTGGTATGTTTACAACGCTCAATGACCGCATGGAATGTGCCCCTCTCCGCTCCGATGTGTCCACCTGATCGTCCCTTTGCTCCGCCCTCTGTATGTTTTATGTTCACTGGACGCATCCATTGATTGTTTCTTTGTGCTCGATTGATGGGTCTGTCCCTTTATTCACATAATGTACGCAAATGCTAGACATGTACAATCATGTCATTTGCCTTATTATGTATTTCTTCATTGTATTGTCATTAATCAATTTTTATTGTGATTTTATTGTTGTCACTTTTGTAACACACCCACTGGGTGGGGTGTGGTCACATGATTTGTATACTGATTGATTCACCTAGATATATTTGCCTTCACTTGGTTTGTATCTCTGCTTGAAAAAGGCTCATTTTTGGAGCCGAAACGTTGCACGATATGGTTGAATAAAGGAACACTTATTTTCATCTAGCCGGAGTGCCGTCCATTTTCTGGATACATTGGTTGGGGTAAGAAGTCAATTCCCCTGGAACGTGCACCCATTTTTTCCGATAGAGTCAGTGCCGCCATTTTTCTTATATACACTGCTCAAAAAAATAAAGGGAACACAAAAATAACACATCCTAGATCTGAGTTAATTAAATATTCTTCTGAAATACTTTGTTCTTTACATAGTTGAATGTGCTGACAACAAAATCACACAAAAAAAAAAAATGGAAATCAAATTTTTTAACCTATGGAGGTCTGGATTTGGAGTCACACTCAAAATTAAAGTGGAAAAACACACTACAGGCTGATCCAACTTTGATGTAATGTCCTTAAAACAAGTCAAAATGAGGCTCAGTAGTGTGTGTGGCCTCCACGTGCCTGTATGACCTCCCTACAACGCCTGTGCATGCTCCTGATGAGGTGGCGGACAGTCTCCTGAGGGATCTCCTCCCAGACCTGGACTAAAGCATCTGCCAACTCCTGGACAGTCTGTGGTGCAACGTGACGTTGGTGGATAGAGCGAGACATGATGTCCCAGATGTGCTCAATTGGATTCAGGTCTGGGGAACGGGCGGGCCAGTCCATAGCATCAATGCCTTCGTCTTGCAGGAACTGCTGACACACTCCAGCCACATGAGGTCTAGCATTGTCTTGCATTAGGAGGAACCCAGGGCCAACCGCACCAGCATATGGTCTCACAAGGGGTCTGAGGATCTCATTTCGGTACCTAATGGCAGTCAGGCTACCTCTGGCGAGCACATGGAGGGCTGTGCGGCCCTCCAAAGAAATGCCACCCCACACCACTAATGACCCAATGCCAAACCGGTCATGCTGGAGGATGTTGCAGGCAGCAGAACGTTCTCCACGGTGTCTCCAGACTCTGTCACGTCTTTCACATGTGCTCAGTGTGAACCTGCTTTCATCTGTGAAGAGCACAGGGCGCAAGTGGCGAATTTGCCAATCTTGGTGTTCTCTGCAAATGCCAAACGTCCTGCACGGTGTTGGGCTGTAATCACTACCCCCACCTGTGGACGTCGGGCCCTCATATCACCCTCATGGAGTCTGTTTCTGACCGTATGAGCAGACACATGCACATTTGTAGCCTGCTGGAGGTCATTTTGCAGGGCTCTGGCAGTGCTCCTCCTGTTCCTCCTTGCACAAAGGCGGAGGTAGCGGTCCTGCTGCTGGGTTGTTGCCCTCCTACGGCCTCCTCCACGTCTCCTGATGTACTGGCCTGTCTCCTGGTAGCGCCTCCATGCTCTGGACACTACGCTGACAGACACAGCAAACCTTCTTGCCACAGCTCGCATTGATGTGCCATCCTGGATAAGCTGCACTACCTGATCCACTTGTGTGGGTTGTAGACTCCGTCTCATGCTACCACTAGAGTAAAAGCACCGCCAGCATTCAAAAGTGACAAAAAAACATCAGCCAGGAAGCATAGAAACTGAGAACTGGTCTGTGGTCACCACCTGCAGAACCACTCCTTTATTGGGGGTGTCTTGCTAATTGCCAATAATTTCCACCTGTTGTCTATCCCATTTGCACAACAGCATGTGAAATTGATTGTCACTCAGTGTTGCTTCCTAAGTGGACAGTTTGATTTCCCAGAAGTGTGATTGACTTGGAGTTACATTGTGTTGTTTAAGTGTTCCCTTTATTTTTTTGAGCAGTGTATATATATATATATATATATATATATATATTTTTTTTTTTTTTTATTAAGTTTAGCTTCTATTTCTGAAAAAGTTTGTGACAGGATTTGAACTCACAGCTTCTGCATCACAGCCCACAACTTTAACCACTACACTATATACACTCACCTAAAGAATTATTAGAATTATTAGGAACACCATACTAACACGGTGTTGGACCCCCTTTTGCCTTCAGAACTGTCTTTATTCTACGTGGCATTGATTCAACAAGGTGCTGATAGCATTCTTTAGAAATGTTGGCCCATATTGATAGGATAGCATCTTGCAGTTCATGGAGATTTGAGGGATGCACATCCAGGGCACGAAGCTCCCGTTCCACCACATCCCAAAGATGCTCTATTGGGTTGAGATCTGGTGACTGTGGGGGCCATTTTAGTACAGTGAACTCATTGTCATGTTCAAGAAACCAATTTGAAATGATTCGAGCTTTGTGACATGGTGCATTATCAGAGGATGGATACATGTTCTCATTCTGTTTACGCCAAATTCGGACTCTACCATTTGAATCTCTCAATAGAAATCGAGACTCATCAGACCAGGCAACATTTTCCAGTCTTCAACAGTCCAATTTTGGTGAGCTCGTGCAAATTGTAGCCTCTTTTTCCTATTTGTAGTGGAGAGGAGTGTTACCTGGTGGGGTCTTCTGCTGTTGTAGCTCATCCGCCTCAAGGTTGTGCGTGTTGTGGCTTCACAAATGCTTTGCTGCATACCTCGGTTGTAACGAGTGGTTATTTCAGTCATCGTTGCTCTTCTATCAGCTTGAATCAGTCGGCCCATTCTCCTCTGACCTCTAGCATCCACAAGGCATTTTTGCCCACAGGACTGCCGCATACTGGATGTTTTTCCCTTTTCACACCATTCTTTGTAAACCCTAGAAATGGTTGTGCGTGAAAATCCCAGTAACTGAGCAGATTGTGAAATACTCAGACCGGCCTGTCTGGCACCAACAACCATGCCACGCTCAAAATTGCTTAAATCACCTTTCTTTCCCATTCTGACATTCAGTTTGGAGTTCAGGAGATTGTCTTGACCAGGACCACACCCCTAAATGCATTGAAGCAACTGCCATGTGATTGGTTGACTAGATAATTGCATTAATGAGAAATAGAACAGGTGTTCCTAATAATTCTTTAGGTGAGTGTATATATATATAAAAAAAAAAAAAAGAGACTTCTACTGTATAGGTCTCAGTAGAAGTTCAGTACATTAGAAGTCTCATATTTATAAAATTTTTAAGTAACTGGCTATGCAGCTATTATAGTGGAGTGGTTAAGTGCCTTGCCTCTAATACAGACGGTCGTGAGTTTGAATCTGGCAGAAACTTTTCTGAAATACAGGCTAAATTAGATTTATCTTTCAATATATCTTTATTGAGAGTTTTTTCATAAATCCAAAGAATACAGTGATCAAAGGAATCGTACATATCACCCGTACAACGGGTTATATTACATTACTATGCGCTTTCACATGTACCATGTGGTATCATGTACTCCAGAGATTGCATCTGTATATCAGGTTGGTATAACATCAGTACAATCCAATAACCATGTCTTACAAAATAAACATGGAAAATGAACAGAGAAAAGAGAAAAGAAATAAAGAAAAGGTAAGGCAAGTAGGCAGACTCTTTGTAAAAGACCAAGGCTTCTGAGTGTACATCACAAGCATTAGTTAATACAAGCAGATTATTAACTATGTAAACACCATTTGTATTCAAAGGTTATTAGTGACATTCTATTGATCATTGGAATTATCACTCCACTGCGCCCACTCTTTCAGATTTGCATACCGCAAAGTTTTTGTGTGCTAACATTTTTTCAAAAGACCTAGTAGTGTCTACTGAATTGATGATTTCCTGTATAGTCGGAATTGTTGAACTTTTCCAGTTCCTAGTTATAGCCAACTTTGTGGCTAGGAATAGATGCATAGCAATGGTCCTAAAATTATATGGGATCTCCGTAATATTAACAAAGAGTAAGGCCAAAGCCGGGTCACTGTTTAGCTCACGGCCCGTTAGCTTTGCAACAAGTTGAAAAATACTAGACCATAAATCTTTTAGCAGAGGGCAGCTCCATAGAATGTGTATAAGGGACCCTCTTCCCCCACATCCCCTCCAGCACAGTGGCTCCAAGCCAGGATAAATGCGGCTCAGATTCAGAGGGGTAAAGTACCATCTGAGTAAGGTTTTCGAGTATGCTTCAAGGTGAGATACACACTTCAGTCGTTTAGTTGCATATGTGATAGCTATAGACCACTGCGCTGGGGGGATATCGCGGCCCAGATCTTGCTCCCATGAGATAATGGGGGCTGTTTTTATAAAGGAGTTTTTGTTGCCTAAGAATGCCCTTCCACTTGGATTGAGTCAAGTTCCATTGGCTCAGGAGTTCCGCATGTGAATGAACCATTAGCATAGGATTAGAAGCTATAAGGTGGCGAACTCTCAAATACTTATAAAAGTCGTTTTTATGTAATTTGAACCGTTTTTGCAGATTCTCAAAGGAATCAAGATCCTTCATGTTGAGCAAATCAGCAACCGTTTCCACGCCTTCCTTTTTCCATCCCTCTAGAGAGAGATCAGGAATAAGGTATTGCAACGCTTCTATTGGAGTGGATTTTGCTATGGAAACGGTCGTTCCACGATCGCCTCCATGATATCTTTTCCAGGCTTTCAAAGAGGTGGAAAGTAAGTACGGGAGGGATTGTGATGGTATTTCCTTGAAGAGAGAGGCTAACAGTATAGCTTTTAAGTTATGGGTTGGGGCAAGTGTCTGTTCAATGTGGACCCAGTGTTTGGGGTTATCAGCGGACCACCATTCCTTGAGTTGGTGCACTCTAGTGGCAAGATAATAATCATAACTATTTGGAAGATTTAGGCCTCCCACCCTCCTAAACTTGGACATTTTTGATTTAGCGATGCGAGGTGGACCCTTCTTCCAAATAAACTTGTTCAGTAATTTATTAACAGTATTAAAGAAGGAGCTAGGAAGGTCCAATGGGAGAATTCTGAATAAATAAAGAAGCTTAGGGAGCACATGCTGCTGGAAGGCTGCCACTCTACCCAACCATGAAATCTCCGTTTTCATTATGCTATCCAGTTCTTTCTGGAGATCTAGAAGGAAACTAGGAAAATTTGCTTCATACAATTTTGGGATAGTGGGGGTAAGTTGGACCCCAAGGTATTGAACTCCTGATGTCTGCCAATCCCAAGAGTAGGACTGTTTTAACTGGTTCAGGGTATGATCGGATATAAAAAGGGGGAGGGCTTGAGATTTGCTCTCATTCAACTTATAAAATGACAGAGAGCCATATGTGTGTATGACTTTTTTTAACTCATAAAGGGACACGGCCGGGTTGGTTAGGGAAAGAAATATGTCATCCGCATATAATGAAAGGGTGTGATGCCTATCACCTATCCGGATTCCTGAGATATTCGCATTTTGTCTGATAGCCTGTTCTAACGGCTCTAAGGATAAGATAAAGATGAGGGGGGACAGGGGGCACCCCTGCCTTGTTCCATTTGAAAGGTTAAAGGGATCTGACAGTTCCCCATTGGTTAAAACTCGGGCAGCAGGACCTCTATATAATGCTCCTATAGCTTTTATGACAGCAGCAGGGAATCCCATCTTATGGAGCACCGAGAAGGCAAACGACCAGTTAACTCGGTCGAATGCCTTCTCGGCATCCAGCGTAAGGAACACAGTGGGTATTCACAATTTGTTGACTCTATCAAGTAGGTTTAATACTCTTCTAGAGTTGTCAGTGATTTGTCTTCCCACAACAAAACCCACTTGGTCAGGGGCAATTAGGGCCGGGATAATCTCCGCCAACCTGTTCGCTAGTAATTTGGCATAGATTTTCAGGTCAGTATTGAGGAGGGAAATAGGCCGAAAATTTTGGGGGACAGTTGGCTCTTTGCCAGGCTTTGGCAGAGTGACAATAGTGGCCTCTAGCATCTATCTAGGCATAAGACCCTCCGACATAGTTCTCACTAGGGATGAGTGTAGGTGCGGACCTAGGATCTCCGAGAAGAGTTTATAATAGGAATTAGACAAGCCATCCGGGCCAGGACTCTTGTTATGGGGTAGTTGCTTGATAATACGCAGTATTTCCTCTAGTGTGATGGGTAGACAGATTTTAGTTTTTTGTTCTTCAGACATGGAAGGCAATGAGAGGGAGTCAAGGAATATATCTATGTCCTGATCAGAAGGTTGAACCACCTCCTTGTTATCAGCTAAATTATATAATTGTGAGTAAAAGGACATGAAGCTATTTGCAATTCCTTTCGGGTCGTATATTTTATGGGTTTTTGAGGGGTTCCAGAGAAAGGCGATCCGGGAATTTTGGGACTTATATTTGATTCTATTAGCTAGTAATTCCCCAGCCTTATTTGCTTGTGAATAATACATAGCTTTCACTTTTTTCAGAGACATTTCATATTTATGCAGCATATGCTCCCTAAGCTGAGCCCTAAGAGAGCAAAGCTCCTTTGAGTGTCTAAGGTTGGGTGATGCTTTATTCAGAATCTCAAGTGCTCGAATTTTATTCAGTAGATAAGTAGTGAGGTGCTCTCTTTTCTTTTTGGCTCTGTGACCGAGCTTAATAAAAATGCCCCTAATATAGGCCTTGTGTGCTATCCAGGTGATAGATGGATTGTCTACCGAATTAACATTATTCTGGAAATATTCAGATAGTGCGGTTTTTACCTCTAGCTGGCAATCTAGGTCAGCCAGTAGATATTCATTTATTCTCCAAGTCGGGTTCGGTGGGCGGTTATATTGTTCTAAGATTTTCACTGAAACGGGTGCATGGTCTGACCATGATATAGCTCCTATCTCGGAACTTGTTATAGACAGGAGTGAAGCTCTGTCTACCAGCTCAAGATCTATGCGGGAATATGACAAATGTGCGGGAGAGAAATAGGTATAATCACGTTCTAGAGCGTGATGTAGGCGCCAAATATCGTATAAGGCCATTTTAGAGAGTATGCCCATTAGTGTATTAGAATTCCTTCTTGTGAGGGAGGATGAGTCTACAGATATATCTGGAATTACACTAAAATCTCCGCAAATAAGGACCCTTCCTTGTTGAATGGATTGGACCTTATTCAGGAGCTTTTGAAGGAAGCGTTGAGGGTGCGTGTTGGGTGCATAGAGACTTACCAGGGTGAATAAGACGTTATTCAGATAACATATGTGGATAATATACCGCCCACCGGAGTCGACAATAGAGGATACCGCAGAATACGCCACCGTGTTTTTGATTGCTAGCAGCACTCCTCTTTTCTTCTTGGTGCAGTGAGCCTGGAGAATAACTGGGAAACATCTATGTTTAATGCGGTCAGCATCAGCAGCTAAAATATGTGTCTCCTGGGCACAGAAAATGTCACACTGCAGGCAGAGGGCCTCCCTCCACATCAGGTTGCGCTTGTAAGGGCTATTTAGCCCCCTAACGTTTAAAGTGCTACGTTTTAGTACCATTAATAATCAACAGAGCTTTTGGCGCAAAAAATATATCCCGATGCGGAGGGAGGCACAACCCCAGCAGCCAAGGATGCACACCAATAATTATAGCATAACATAGGATTCTGCCTAGAACATAAAAAAGGGTGAAAAACAAAAAGTAAGACAAGAACAGTGACTGGGAGGTCACAACATACAATAAGGCACTGATTCGCGCATTAGCACTTGTTGGGGAAAAAGTCCTGCCAAAAGCCAGAACAGAGGCTAATAGGACTACTGCTCCATAACATTAGAAGCATAAAGAATGTCCCCTTTAATGCGTTTTCTTGCGTCTTCTATTCTCCACCACTTGCCAATCCCCATAACTATGGTGATGCCTAGGAACATCAGGATTGTGTGTAGGTTCCACTGTAATGTTCCATGAAGCGAGAGTTGCTTTTCCCTCAGCTACTGAACGGATCACTACCATTGAGCCCTCATTGTGAATTAGAAGCTTAACTGGAAAGCCCCATCTATAAGCGATGGAGTGTGCTCTCAGGGCAGAAGTGATAGGGGCCAGGTTCCTTCTGAGCTGTAGCGTTGCTGCTGAGAGGTCCACGAATAATTTCACCCCCTCATATGGGGCCGGGAGAGTCCCAATTTTTCTTGCGGCCATAAGGAGTTGCTCCTTAACATGGAAAAAATGCACCCTTGCTAGCACATCTCTTGGCACATCATCCGGCAGGTGCTTAGGCTTGACAATCCTGTGCGCCCTGTCGATTATCAAATCATTTTCAGAGCTATTAGGCAGGAGCAAGCGAATTAACTTCTGAATATATTCTGCTAATTCAGACGCGGTAATATCTTCTGGAACCCCCCGCATTTTGAGGTTGTTCCGGCGGGAACGGTCCTCTAAGTCCGCAATCTTGGCTTTAAGTTGAGTGACTTCATCAGAGAGGAGCTCATGAGAATCAATTAAAGTGTTATGGGAAGAGGCAAATTCGCCCATCTTCGTCTCCACATGTACCATTTTATCCCCCAGCTCTGTTACTGTAGCCTGGATCGGGACTAATGATTTTGCTATTTGTGCAGTGATAGAATGGTGAAATGCTAAAAGCATGTCCTTTAGTAAAGTCCCAGAGGCTGGTTGGTCTGACGTCTGCAGACTCTGTAATGCCTCATGTATAGATGGAGAACCCGTCGGACCCCCAGATGGAGAGGTACACTCACCGGAGTTGCTGGGGCCTCAATATCGTGGCCGCTGTTTGTCAGGGCTGGCCGTCGGTGAGGTCTGAGTGATGGTGTTTTCAGGATGCGCGGGAAGGTCTTCCCCCATCATTCTTTGCCCTCCGTGTGAGGCTACTGCTGAAGGGGATTCCGCAGGAGAGGTGCTGGATGGAATGTGCTGTTGCTGGAGACCGGACGGAGAGAGCGATCCTGATGAAGAGGAAGGGCTGGAGCCCGGTGTGCTGCGCGCTTCTTCTCCGCCGGCGCCATCTTTGATCTTCTCCTGGGTAAAGAAAAAGTTTAATTTGCCCTGTTGTTTCAGGCTCTTCTTGCCTCTGGTCATCATGGAGGCATACAGGAGCTTGGAGAGAGAAACAGGCGGCACTTTGGTGGATATGTCTAGGGTTTAGCAGGTCTGTAACGCTGTAATGGAGCAGGAGCTCAGGTTCATGCGTCCATCTCCTTCGGCTGCTTGGCCACGCCCCGGCTAAATTAGATTTAAATACACTGGGGTGTCCCCAAGCACTGACTGATATGGAAATAGCTATACATGGAGTCAGAGCAGGGACTCCAAAGCAGAACTAGAGTCCCGACACCCTCCCCTCTTCAGAGCAGGGGGTGCCTGGGGTTCATCCATTGTGCTCAGGTGCTCGGTAGAACACTCGAGCATCACAGTGTGCACACGAGCACTTTGGTGCTCACTCAACACTAGTGGCCACATCACACCACCCCTGAGCTCAGGCAACAGACACTGCTTTTGATCTCCTGCACTGCACTACTCTCCTTCTCTAGGGACTGGCTAAACTCCTCTTCCTGTGTAGCAGGCTTTTTCATTCCATGTTATCTCTAGCTGGGAACTGGCTCCATCTGCTGGATTGGAATGATGACAGCAAGTCTCTATGTTTCAACACGGCAACAGCATCTCTTGACACTACACTGCCACCCTCCCACTCTGTTATGGAGCCACTACTTGAATCTTGGGGCACTGCACGATTAAGTCCATGGTGATAGATTAGACTTGATGCTAACATTGACCTGCAATACTGATGTACAGTAAATTTACAGCTAATAGAAGGGATTAAAAATCTGGTATTTGGACTCCCACAACATGCATTATTATTATTTTTTTTGTTTCTCCACTACTTCATTGTTGCTGCCTCCATTTCTTTATTTTGTTCCACTAAGGAGCCATTTAGAAACAGCTCCATGGATTTTTGGTTTTACTGAAAGGTGCTATATGCTTTTCTTTTTGTTTAACAGAAGGGATTAGCTATGAATCTTGGTGCACTGCACAATAATGTAGACAGCGATAAATTACACCTGTAATTCTGATGGCACAGTACCTACAAAACAGATTAAGGCCTCATACACACGTGTGTATTTTCTTTCTGTGACCTTTCCGTTTTTTTGTAGACCTTATAAGGAACCATTGATTGCAATGGTTCCGCAAAAAAAAACGGAAGTTACTCCATGTGCATTCCGTTTCCGTATGTCCATATTTCCATTCCGCCAAAAAATAGAACATGTCCTATTATTATCCACATTATGGACAAGGATAGTACTGTTCTATTAGGGGCCAGCTGTTCCGTTCCGCAGAATACGGAATGCACACGGACGTCATCCATATTTTTTCGGATCCGTGTTTTGCGGACCGCAAAATACATATAGTTGTGTGCATGAGGCCTAACTATGAATGTGGGTGCACTAGAATGTACGGCACATAGCCATACACTCTCCCTGTAATCTCCCTAATTTCCAAGTCTTCATACTGAGATTGGGCCACCAAGTGGGATGAATATGATTAGGCAGAGAGGCCTAGGTATACCTGATTTATTTGCGATTTGTAATAAATTATTTCATTATGAATCTAATTTCTTGTCGAATAGGTTGAATCAATTTTTTTAAAACTATGCTAATCTCTAACAGTAACTCTTTAGCTAACAGAATGGATTAGCTATGAATCTTGGTGCACTGCACACTTATATACATGGAAATAAATTAGACCTGCCTGTAATACTGACACACTGCAGCTTACAGAATGGATTAACTCTGAATATTGGTGCACTCCACTCTTATGTAGACGGCTATAAATTAGACCTGCCTATAGTACTGATGGTACAGTAAGGGTCCATTCACACGTCCGTAAGTGTTCTGCGGATCTGCAAATTGCGGATCCGCAAAACACAGACACTGGCAATGTGCATTCCGCAATTTGCGGACCGCACATCGCCGGCACTATAATAGAAAATGCCTAATCTTGTCCACAATTGCGGACAATAATAGGACATGTTCTATATTTTTTTGCGGAAACGGAAGCACGGATGCGGAAGTGCGGATCCCCAAATGTGGATAGCACATTCCGGCCCCATTGAAAATGAATGGGTCTGCACCTGTTCTGCAAAATTGCGGAATGGATGCGGACCTATTTTGCGGACGTGTGAATGGACCCTAACTCTATAGCTAACAGAATGGATTAGGTATGATTCTTGGTGCACTGCACAGTTATGCACACGGCGAGAAATTGTAGTAGAGTCTGTGGTTCAGCAGTTCCGTATGCTCTCCCTGCACTCACTCTCTCCAATATTGTCCTACACTCTCTGTTAAGAGTTTGCAGCAACACTGTTCCTAGTGCATAAGTGTCTTGTCACTTGTCTCCCTATGCTCAGCTTACAGGAAAATCGTGGCAACCATGTGGTATAAGGGTTTTATAGGTCTCTGCCTAGATGTGAAATCACAGAGGGATAGCTACCTGCGGTTTGTCTTGCTGCATGGCATTATAGGTGATCTCGCATTCACGGACTTGTCTCCTCTACACTTAATTTCACTTTCTAACACGTACAGCCACCGTTTTAGTAAAACTGATTCATTACAACAAAGTAACATAGTATATAAGTCCGAAAACAGAGTTTGTCCATCCAGTTCGGCCTGTTATCCTGCAAGTTGACCCAGAGGAAGGCAAAATAAAGGTAGAAGCCAATTTTCCCCACTTAAGGGGAAATAATTCCTTCCCGACTCCAATCAGAATAACTCCCTTGATCAACGACCCATCTCTAGTAGCTATAGCCTGTAATATTATTACACTCCAGAAATACATCCAGGCACCTCTTTAACGCTTTTAGTGAACTCACCATCACCACCTCCTCAGGCAGAGAGTTCCATAGTCTAACTGCTCTTACCATAAAGAATCCTCTTCTATGTTTGTGTACAAACCTTCTTTCCTTCAGACGCAGAGGATATCCCCTTGTCACAGTCCTGGGGATAAATAGATGATGGGAATGATCTTTGTACTTACTCCTGATATATTATACATAGTAATTAGATCTTCCCTCTTTTTTCTAAAGTGAATAACCCTAATGTTGATAATCTTTCAGGGTACTGTAGTCCTCCCATTCCAGTTATTACTTTAGTTGCCCTCCTCTGTACCCTCTCCAGCTCCTCTGCTATGTCTGCCTTGTTAACAGGATCCCTGAACTGTACACAGTACTCCATGTGTGGTCTGACTAGAGATTTGTAAAGTGGTAGGACTATTTTCTCATCACTGGCATCTATGCCCCTTTTGATGCAACCCATTATCTTATTGGCCTTTGCAGCAGCTGCCTGACACTGGTTTTTATAGCTTAGTTTGCTGTTCAGTAAAATTCCTAGGTCCTTTTCCATGTCCGTGTTACCCAGCGTTTTATAAATTAGTATGTACGGGTGACTTGCATTACTCCTTCCCATGTGCATAACCTTACATTTGTCAGTGTAAGGCCTCATGCACACGACCGTTGTGTGCACCCGTGGCCGTTGTGCCGTTTTCCGTTTTTTTTTCGCGGACCCATTGACTTTCAATGGGTCCGTGGAAAAATCGGAAAATGCACCGTTTTGCAGCCGCATCCGTGATCCGTGTTTCCTGGCCGTGAAAAAAATATGACCTGTCCTATTTTTTTCACGGCCAACGGTTCACGGACCCATTCAAGTCAATGGGTCCGTGAAAGAACACGGATGCACACAAGATTGGCATCCGTGTCCGTGATCCGTGGCCGTAGGTTAGTTTTTATACAGACAGATCCGAAGATCCGTCTGCATAAAGCTTTTTCAAAGCTGAGTTTTCACTTCGTGAAAACTCAGAACCGACAGTATATTCTAACACAGAAGCGTTCCCATGGTGATGGGGACGCTTCTAGTTAGAATACACTACAAACTGTGTACAAGACTGCCCCCTGCTGCCTGGCAGCACCCGATCTCTTACAGGGGGCCGTGATCAGCACAATTAACCCCTTCAGGTGCGGCACCTGAAAGGGTTAATTGTACTATCATATCCCCCTGTAAGAGATCAGGGCTGCCAGGCAGCAGGGGGCAGACCCCCCCCCCCTCCCAAGTTTGAATTTCATTGATGGCCAGTGCGGCCCCCCCCCCTCTATTGTAATAATAGGTTGGTGGCCAGTGCGGCCCCCCCCTCCCTCTATTGTAATAATTCGTTGGTGGCACAGTGTGCACCCCCCCCTCCCTCCCTCTATTGTAATAATTCGTTGGTGGCACAGTGTGCGCCCCCCATCGGCCCCCCCTCCCTCTATAGCATTAACAACATTGGTGGCCAGTGTGCGGCCTCCCATCTCCCCCCCCCATCATTGGTGGCAGCGGAGTTCCGATCGGAGTCCCAGTTTAATCGCTGGGGCTCCGATCGGTAACCATGGCAACCAGGACGCTACTACAGTCCTGGTTGCCATGGTTACTTAGCAATAGTACAATAGTAGAAGATTCATACTTACCTGCTGCTGCGATGTTCGTGTCCGGCCGGGAGCTCCACCTACTGGTAAGTGACAGCCTCAGGTCTGTGCGGCGCATTGCTAAATGAACTGTCACTTACCAGTAGGAGGAGCTCCCGGCCGGACACGAACATCGCAGCTCCCAGGTAAGTATGAATCTTTTACTATTGTACTATTGCTAGTAACCCGCTGCCACCAATGATCGGGGGGGGGGGGGGGATGGGAGGCCGCACACTGGCCACCAATGTTGTTAATGCTATAGAGGGAGGGGGGGCCGATGGGGGGCGCACACTGTGCCAACAACGATTTATTACAATAGAGGGAGGAAGGGGGGGGCGGGGGGGCGCACACTGTGCCACCAACGAATTATTACAATAGAGTGAGGAAGGCGGGGGGGGCCGCACTGGCCACCAATGATATTCAAACTGGGGAGGGGGGGTCTGCCCCCTGCTGCCTGGCAGCCCTGATCTCTTACAGGGGGATATGATAGTACAATTAACCCCTTCAGGTGCGGCACTTGAGGGGTTAATTGTACTGATCACGGCCCCCTGTAAGAGATCGGGTGCTGCCAGGCAGCAGGGGGCAGTCTTGTACACAGTTTGTAGTGTATTCTAACTAGAAGCGTCCCCATCACCATGGGAACGCTTCTGTGTTAGAATATACTGTCGGAAATGAGGTTTCACGATCTAACTCATATCCGACAGTATATTCTAACATAGAGGCGTTCCCATGGTGATGGGGACGCTTCAAGTTAAAATATACCATCGGATTGGAGAAAACTCCGATCCGATGGTATAAAAGGGACTCCAGACTTTACATTGAAAGTCAATGGGGACGGATCCGTTTGAAATGGCACCATATTGTGTCAACGTCAAACGGATCCGTCCCCATTGACTTGCATTGTAATTCAGGACGGATCCGTTTGGCTCCGCACGGCCAGGCGGACACCAAAACGACTTTTTTTTCATGTCCGTGGATCCTCCAAAAATCAAGGAAGACCCACGGACGAAAAAACGGTCACGGATCACGGGAAAACGGAACCCCGTTTTGCGGACCGCAAAAAAATACGGTCGTGTGCATGAGGCCTAAGGGTCCATTCACACGTCCGCAATTTTAATCCGCATCTGTGCCGCAAAATTGCGGAACAAATGCGGTATAGATGCGGACCTATTCATTTCAATGGGGCCACAAAAGATGCTGACAGCATTCAGTATGCTGTCCGCATCAGCAATTCTGTTCCGTTCCGTTATGCGGATCTTGGAAAAAAGTAGAACATATCCTAATGCGGATGACATGCGGAAAGGTACCAAATGTCATCCGGATCAGCAATTGCGGATCTGCAGGAAGTTACAAAAAAAATGCCCCATGTGACCTTCAGCACTAGGGAGAGCTGAAGAGAAGAAATAGTGTGAAGTCACAGATAGTGAAAGAAATTAAAAATGACTTCTTTTGAGGTAGAAAAATTTATAATTCTCATACAGGAGAGGCCTGCCTTGTGGGACACAAGAGCAGAAGTGTACCATGACCGGATAAGGAAGGACCGAGCATGGGAAGAAATCGGCAAAGAGTTGCTACCAACAGCATGGGACTCTGCATCAGTGTCAACGAAAGAAAAGATAAATGAGTATATAATATTATTAAAAAATCGGTGTATTTTTAATGGGTTCATACACATATCCATGGAGCACGGTCTATGAAAACCCAGCCTGCCGTGCTCTGGAGTGCAGAAGTGCACGGCGTCATTGGTTGCACTCAGCAGCATGGCAGGCCGGGTTTTCATAGATTGTGACAGTGACATGGTGCAGCAGGTGCCTAGGTGACATTATACTGCATGGGCCAGCAGGAGCACACGACGTCATTGGTTGCAATGACGCCGTGCACTCCTGCACTCAGCAGCATGGGAGGCCTGATTTTTTAATACTAATATATTAAAATATTTTTTTATTTCAGTCCAGCAAATAAAAACAAGATGGAATACTTGCCGGGACCAATTCCGGAGGGAATTAAATACGAAAAGCAAGAGTGGTTGTGAAGGCAAGAAAAATAAGCCCTATATGCATACCCGGCACCTTTAATTTCTTAAACCAATAATGGATTTAAGAAGGTAAGTAATTTTTATATATTTTTAGGACAGTGGAGTTTTCGCCAGTTTATAATTAAAGGGGTTCTGCAGTTTGTTTTCTATGCTCAGGATAGATCATCAGCATCTGATCAGCTGTTTGAGAAGGCAGCGGTGCTGGCAGAAGCGCCGCGGCCTTCTCGCCGTTTACCGCTGGCCCTATAGGACAATTCAAATTCACAAGCACCGTCCTGCGAATTGGATGACAGACCAGGAATGTCCACAGATACCCAAGTGGAAATTGAACAGCCTGAGGCCATGGGGGAATCTTCAGTGTCTTCAGTTTCTATCCTTCACCAGCCTCTGCAGGAAAGATCAGAAAATCAAGAAGCGGTTCAGGATAATAATCCAGAAGTGGTCCAGGCTATTCCAGAACCAGTCCAGGCCAATCCTGAACCCAGCCAGCAAGAAAGAGCAGCACCTGTTAGCCGTTCTTCTGGCAGATCAGGCCGAAAGGCAGGGGCGTAACTAGAAGTGACTGGGCCCCACAGCAAATTTTTGTAAGGGCCCCCCCCCCCCCCCCAAGAAAACTACTGATCGTTACACAAAATCAAGCCCTCACATAGACCGAAATATAGAAAAGTTGTTTTTTTAAGTTATTAAACCAAATAAAAACTATACAAGTTTTGTATCGTAATGAGCCGCAGAATAAAGACGTCATTTTTGGTGAACGCCGTGATGTCAAAACCTCAAAAACCTTGGCAGAATTGTGTGTGTTTTTTTTTTTTAACCCATAAAGATTTTTTTTTTTTTCCTGCTTTCTGATACAAGACATGGTAAATTAAGTGGCGACATTTAAAAAATGCATCTTGTCCCACACAAAATAAGCCCTCATATGACTATGTGAATGGAAAAATAAAAAGATTATGGCTAATGTAAAAATGAAAATGGGCCCGGTCTTTAAGGGGTAAAAGGTATCAAACTACAATGTTTTATATTGCTTGCTCTTTTTGAGAGCAACAGGGTTTTTGCACATTTTACATACACAACTTTGCTACATGCGAGCACACACACACACACCTTCGGGTGGCACATTATATATGACTGTGTTGCACATTTTACATACACCGCTCTGGGTGCCACATTATATATCACTGTGTTGCACATTTTACATACACAGCTCTAGTACACACACAGCTCTGAGTGGCACATTATATATCACTGTGTTGCACATTTTACATACACAGCTCTAGTACACACACAGCTCTGAGTGGCACATTATATATCACTGTGTTGCACATTTTACATACACAGCTCTAGTACACACACAGCTCTGAGTGGCACATTATATATCACTGTGTTGCACATTTTACATACACAGCTCTAGTACACACACAGCTCTGAGTGGCACATTATATATCACTGTTGCACATTTTACATACACAGCTCTAGTACACACACAGCTCTGAGTGGCACATTATATATCACTGTGTTGCACATTTTACATACACAGCTCTGCTACACACACAGCTCTGAGTGGCACATTATATATTACTGTATTGCACATTTTACATACACAGCTCTGCTACACACACAGCTCTGATTGGCACATTATATATCACTGTGTTACACATTTTACATACACAGCTGTGCTGTGAACATTATACATTCCTCTGTCGCATACAGCTCTGCTACATACACCACACACACTACTGTGCTGGATTCACACTATACACCTATCCAGGGCCGGTGCAAGGATTGTTGTCAACACAAGTGAATCTACTTTTTGGCGCCCCACCATCATTTCACATTTCTGCCCCTCATGATTCATATCCATTTCTTGCCCCCCACCATCATTTCACATTTCTGCCCCTCATGATTCATGTCCATTTCTTGCGCCACCCCATGTGCCAATATCATAGTGCCATCCTCTCCCTCTGCCCCCTAATGTGCCAGTATCAAGTGCCTCTCTCCTCCCCCTCCATGTGCCAATGGCGCCAATAGCCCCCCTCCCCTGTCGCAGTAAAGTAACATTCCAGTATTTAAAAAAATGAAAAAAATAAATTATACTTACCTCCATGTCAGCGATGCGATGCAGGCCTCTTCCTCTTCCTGTGTTCCCAGCAGCCTCTAGTGTTGAAGATTTGGTGCTCGTGTTCTTATTTAGCCTGTCTTTCAGAAAAGTTTAAGATGGGATTCGAACCCATGACCTTCTGTATCAGAGGCAAGGCATTTAGCCACACAGCTATGAGAGCTGTATAGCAAGTTATTTAAAAAAAAAAAAATTATATATATATATATTATATAAACTTCTACTGTAGATAACTTTGATACCTAGTGTACAACTATACACATAACAGTTGCCCCAACACACCCAGCTCTGCTACATCCATACACAGTGTGCTGGGGCAGCTGTCATGTGTATGTGTACAAGGTATCAAAGTTACCTACAGTAGAAGTCTTATATTTATTTTTTATTTTATTTTTTTAAGGTAACTGCTTATACAGCTCTCATAGCTGTGTGGGTAAATGCCTTGTCTCTGATGTTAAAGGTCACGAGTTTGAATCCCAGGAGAAACTTTTCTGAAAGACATGCTAAATGAGATTTAAATACACCAGGGTCTAGTAGCTCAGAGTGTGTGTTGCTGCGGCTGTCAGCTCTCCCGGGATAGACATGTCCGGGTGCCGGGCCCCGAAGCAGCCGCTTCCCACTGCCGAAGCGTCATAACCGATTCCGGGTTATATCTCCGTGGTCAGGTAGATATGATGGTTATAGAGTATCTAAACCGGAATCGGTTTGACGCCAAGGAAGAAGCAGCTTTAAAAGGGCTCGCTCCTTCCTTGTGCCGTGTGCCACAGAACACCTTTCTGTGTTGGCCATGGTAATTGATGAATTTACGGGGCCTGCAGAGCCACATGAAGTGCTTCACTTAGAAAAAAGCAGAAACAAAAGATTCAACTTAATAACTCCACATTCCCGTCTTAACAGACCGCACACCCCTGGCCCATATTCCAGGAAATTATTTGAATTATAATTTTTTTGGGCTTAACTAAATCTTTGTTATCTTGTTTCAATTGCGTATGTTTTTTCTCTTCCAAAATGTCATTTTAGATCACCCTGGCAGCTTGATTGCGCACATAAAGGGCAACACACTGCCGGGCAGATGCTTCTGGCAAAGTGTGTTTGGTAACGTCACCAGCAGTAATGTGCATGCTTTTGCGCTGACCTAGCTAAAAAGGCTAGGGCAGTGCTGAAGCCAGCCCATCAGAGCCGCTGATGTCATCAAACACACTGCTTGCTAGAAGCATCTGCCCGGCATTGTGATTATTTTTTTAAAAATTGCCTTTTCAATGTGTGATCAAGCACATATCAAAAGAGAGCATCAAGGGGGCCTGTCCGCCAAATGCACACGTCCATGTAACATGGACCGTGAGATACCGGCCTGGATTCCTGCTGAGTGAAGGAGCGCATAGCCTCATTGGTTGCACTGATCTATACGAGTGTAAGCCTCATGCACAGGAACGTGTGCGCTCCTGCACTCAGCAGGAATTCAGGCTGGTATCTCATGGTTCGTGTCTGACGTGTGCATTTGGATTAAAACAAAGTAACATAGTACATAAGGCCGAAAAAAAGACATTTGTCCATCCAGTTCGGCCTGTTATCCTGCTGATCATCTGATATACTTACCTTTTCTGCATAGAAGTTTAATCTTTGTGGATTGCGGGCCTGCATAGAAGGCAGACATATTCCATTTTTATTAATAAAAATTGGACATGTTTGTGTTTAGCTGTGAGGACATACATGAATTTAAATAGTAAAAAATAAAACATCAATTTTAATAGACGTAAGTCAAAATGAGGTATTAGAAGGTATTTACACCAAATAAAAAATAAATAAATTGGATTTTACAAAAAAACACACCCCGCAAGCCCACGTCAAGGGTCCTCCACCTCCACCACAGAAAAATACTGCTTGTAATTGAAGTACCGGGACCCGGAGTGAGGCGGCTTCTTCACACGGATATGCTTACCGTCCAGTGCCCCAATGCAGTTAGGAAACTGCGCAGATTAGTGAAATCCCTCGGCGATACGTAGCTAATCTTCTGCCTTGGGGGTGGGCATCACCACTTCTCTGAGACGCTGCCATATAACTTTGCAGGTATGGCAGACAATCCCAGAGATTGTAGAGATTCCAAGGAGAAACTCAAAATGCAAAGAAGCGAATGAGTTCCCAGTAGCAAGGAATCTAAAAAAAAAAAAAGTAAATTAAAAAAAAAAATAAAAAATTATTTTAATTTTCATATATTACTATTCAATATATAGTATATAAAAATGGCACATTCTCTTACCTTAAGGTGACAATCAACCGTTGTTCAGCAGATATGCTACGCCTCATGCTGGTGTCCAGGAAATTAAGGTCAGGATGTAGAGAGACCAGCAGATGATCAAATCTGGACATCCGGCAATAGCTTTTGAACTTTATAGGGTCACAACGCAGATCGTTGTATAACTTGTGAAATTGTCCTTTCTGAAGGCGCTGAGCAACAATGGGATGGACCCACTGCCGTCTCCTCTTCCTCCCCAGTTCTTCATCCAGCAGAGATGACGGCCATCTGAATCACTGAGAGAGAATCCAGTGAAATATTACGTTATCCATGTCTTCTGCCATGATGATCGCTGAGAAATCGGTAGAAAACTATGCCAGCCAAGCACAGGTTTCTTACACAGCTCTTAACGACACCAAAAGCACAATAAAATGGCGCCTGTACTAGCACATGTCCTCTGTTTTATACATCTTTTTTTTTTATTGGTACCCTAGCAACATCTATTCCTCCTCCTTTTTTTTTCCCCCAGAAAAACAGAAACACAGAAACACGGAACGGATGCACTTTTGTAAAAACTGAAGGTTTTTGTGGAAACACGGATCCGCAAAAAAACTGACTGTAAATCTGGAAAGGAAATATACGGATGTGTGAATGGACCCTTAAACTTCATCTGCCATTTATCTGCCCAAGCCTCCAATCTATCCAGATCCAGCATGAGAAAATTTGTTTACAATCTGAATTTTCCTAAACTTCAGACCGAATTCTGCTTCAAATGCTTCGCTCAACATTAGTCTTAAAAGGGGTTGTCCAGGATCAAAATTATTTTTTCAAATATAGTTTACGCACTATTACTAGCCGAGTCAAGATTCCTCCGATGTTTTTAGGTATTTTTTAACCTGCTGCATGGCTCCTATGGTCCCCCACAGATTGTTGACATGAATGTTTATTTCTGTGATGACTTCCTGCCGCACTGCACTGTGGGTCCCAGCGCAGTACGGCATCTCCTGGTTTCTACTGTCTTTCAACTCGTCCCTGCACCCGCCCCCATCATACATATTCTCCTGCCGCACATCGTCCACTCCCCCATCAATCCGCCCCCCTCATATACAGTGGGGGAAATAATTATTTGACCCCTCACTGATTTTGTAAGTTTGTCCAATGACAAAGAAATGAAAAGTCTCAGAACAGTATCATTTCAATGGTAGGTTTATTGTAACAGTGGCAGATAGCACATCAAAAGGAAAATCGAAAAAATAACTTTAAATAAAAGATAGCAACTGATTTGCATTTCATTGAGTGAAATAAGTATTTGAACCCTCTAACAAAAAAAGACTTAATACTTGGTGGAAAAACCCTTGTTTGCAAGCACAGAGGTCAAACATTTCTTGTAATTGATGACCAAGTTTGCGCACATTTTAGGAGGAATGTTGGTCCACTCCTCTTTGCAGATCATCTCTAAATCCCTAAGGTTTCGAGGCTGTCTCTGTGCAACTCTGAGCTTGAGCTCCCTCCATAGGTTTTCGATTGGATTAAGGTCCGGAGACTGACTAGGCCACTCCATGACCTTAATGTGCTTCTTCTTGAGCCACTCCTTTGTTGCCTTTGCTGTATGTTTTGGGTCATTGTCGTGCTGGAACACCCATCCACGACCCATTTTCAGTTTCCTGGCAGAGGGAAGGAGGTTGTCGCTCAGGATTTCACGATACATGGCTCCGTCCATTTTCCCGTTTATGCGAATAAGTTGTCCTGTGCCCTTAGCAGAAAAACACCCCCAAAGCAAAATGTTTCCACCCCCATGCTTGACGGTGGGGACGGTGTTTTGGGGGTCATAGGCAGCATTTTTCTTCCTCCAAACACAGCGAGTTGAGTTAATGCCAAAGAGCTCTATTTTGGTCTCATCAGACCACAGCACCTTCTCCCAGTCACTCTCTGAATCATTCAGGTGTTCATTGGCAAACTTCAGACGGGCCTGCACATGTGCCTTCCTGAGCAGGGGGACCTTGCGAGCCCTGCAGGATTTTAATCCATTGCGGTGTAATGTGTTTCCAATGGTTTTCTTGGTGACTGTGGTCCCTGCTAATTTAAGGTCATTAACTAACTCCTCCCGTGTAGTTCTAGGATGCTTTTTCACCTTTCTCAGAACCATTGACACCCCACGAGGTGAGATCTTGCGTGGAGCCCCAGAGCGAGGTCGATTGATGGTCATTTTGTGCTCCTTCCATTTTCGAACAATCGCACCAACAGTTGTCACCTTCTCTCCCAGCTTCTTGCTAATGGTTTTGTAGCCCATTCCAGCCTTGTGCAGGTCTACAATTTTGTCTCTGACATCCTTGGACAGCTCTTTGGTCTTTCCCATGTTGGAGAGTTTGGAGTCTGCTTGATTGATTGATTCTGTGGACAGGTGTCTTTTATACAGGTGACTAGTTAAGACAGGTGTCCTTAATGAGGGTGACTAATTGAGTAGAAGTGTCTAACCACTCTGTGGGAGCCAGAACTCTTAATGGTTGGTAGGGGTTCAAATACTTATTTCACTCAATGAAATGCAAATCAGTTGCTATCTTTTATTTAAAGTTATTTTTTCGATTTTCCTTTTGATGTGCTATCTGCCACTGTTACAATAAACCTACCATTGAAATGATACTGTTCTGAGACTTTTCATTTCTTTGTCATTGGACAAACTTACAAAATCAGTGAGGGGTCAAATAATTATTTCCCCCACTGTATATCCCGCCTCCAGTAGCACATATTCCTCCCCCATATTTGCACCCATAAACCCCTCCTAGCTCTGTCTTCATTCTGCCTCCATTCATTAGAAAGATCCATGCCCGGTGACGTCACCAGGCCGGAGGGGCGTGGCTTAATGCGATGTCTGCAAACCTAGTTGCCGCCCCTCCGTGCGCTCTGCATAATGAGTTAGACTGACGGTGACGTCACCGGGCTCCCTGCGAAGCCGGAAGAAGAAGCTTCGTTGCCTGCAAGGGATCCTGTACGTCACTCATTTTACAAAAATAGTCACTTCCGGCCAATAATTTGCAGTATCAAAACGGGGCTTCAGAAATATGTGGTGCAGGTAGGACATGCATGTGTGACATATGTATGTCACTCTGGTACTAATACAACAATGTCCCCAATCCCGGACAACCCCTTTAACCTTATATTAAACATTAGCTTTACTTTATTTGTACTAACAGGCAAACATAGACTTTGCTCAGAAATGTGTCAGCAGTTTTAGCAGGGGTCACATAATACTCTACTTGTTAGTTTAACGTTATTGTAGTTTAGAGCTCACAGCAAAATCTTTGCACTCATGATCATGGAAAAATCTTCAAATCAGAAAACAATTTCCATTATTGGTGGTGGATTGGTAAGTAGTAATTAGAAGTGAATATTTGTTATATATCTTCATTTACATGTCTTTTTTTTTCTTTGTTGGATTTTGTTTATGGGATGACAGTGCTCACTATAAATGACAAGGGCATATTGGAACAAGTTTGACAAAATATAAATAAACACAGATCACTTACATATACTCTAGATTTATTAAACAAAATGCATAGTTAAATAAAATATAAGAACAACATACAGTATAGTTATGTATTTAAAAATGACTACAGTGGTTCCAATTACAGTACCTGGATTTTTGTTTTCACATAATTGTTCTGTGAAAGTTACAAGGAAACATTGTCAGAATATAATACGTGCTAGTAGATAACTCTAGGGCCATATGCACACATACAGGAATGCAGTATCAGCTAAGTAAATTAAATTATCAAAATCACATCTACATGCTGTGGAAATTTTTCATGTGGAAATTGACTGGCAGTACAGATTTTGAAATCTGCAGTATGTAAATTGGTTTTTTCAGATTATCACTGCAGATTTTGCCCATTACAATGCAAATCCATGACAAAATCTGCAGATTTTGGTGCATATGTTGTGTGATCCGAATTTCAGGAAAAATTTGATTTGGCACCAAAGCCGAATTTCCTCACGCTTCGTGGTACCGAATCGCATTTTTTTTAATGCTGCATGTGTAAGGACATGGAGAAAGGATCTCTGGGAAGGCGAGATCACCCATAATGCCATGCATGCAGCCAATCAGCCCTGTGATGTCACAGCCCTATAAATAGCGTCAGCCATTTCAGATTCTGCCATTTACCAGTGTACTTAGTGCAGGGAGAGACGTCTGCAGGCGCTAGGGACAGTGTTAGAAAAAACATCATTGTGCTAAAAAAAAAATATTTACAAGTGCAGAGAAAGACTATTCAAGGTGTAGGGAAAGGATAGGGAGGAATCATTCCACAGCAATGGTTCAGTTTGGGAGGTGATAGCCTGGGTAATAGAAACAATCCAATTACACCTTCCTGCACTGACTGGGGATTCAAATTGCCATTGTACAGCTCTGTAATTCCAGCAAAGCATTTTTATTAGGGTGCAAGTGCTGTTTGATACAGGCGATAACAGGGTTTATTACACGGAAATATTTCTATGTCTTATATGCCTTGTGTGGTGCAGTTATAGGTTTTTAATTATTTTTGGCTTGTATTAGTGGAGAAAACGCCAGACGTTGTGTGGTGAAGTGTTAAAATTACAGCCCTTTTTGTTGTGTATTAGTGACAAAAGTAAAATATATATTTTCCGCTCAACGGTGCAGTTATCTGTTCTAAAGCCTTTTGTGGCATGTATTTGTCGAAAAAGAAAAAATATATTTGCCGTTCAGCGGTGCAGTTATCTGTTGTAAAGCCTTTTGTTGCGTGTATTATAGAAAAAAGAAAAAAGACATTTTCCGCTCATCGGTGCAGTTATCTGTTGTAAAGCTTTTTGTGGCTTGTATGAGTGGAAAAAGAAAAAAATTATTTGCCGGTCAGTGGTGCAGTTAAATGTTCTAAAGCCTTTTGTGACGTGTATTAGTGGAAAAATAAAAAATATATTTGCCACTCAGCGGTGCAGTTTATGTTCTAAAGCCTTTTGTGATGTGTATTAGTGAGAAAAAAAAATTGACGGTTAGCGGTGCAGTTATATGTTCTAAAGCCCTTTTTGTCATGTATTAGTAAAAAAGAAAAATATATATTTGGCAGTCAGCGGTGTAGTTATATGTCCTAAAGGCCTTTTTGTTGTGTATTAGTGAAAAAAGAAAAAAATATATTTGCCGGTCAGCGGTGCAGTTATGTGTTCTAAAGCCTTTTGTGGCGTGTATTAGTAACATAGTAACAGTACATAAGGCCAAAAAAAGACATTTGTCCATCCAGTTCGGCCTGTCATCCTGCAAGTTGATCCAGAGGAAGGCAAAAAATAAACTGTGAGGTAGAAGACAATTTTCCCCACTTTAGGGGAATAAAAAATTCCTTCCCGACTTTTAGGGGAATAAAAAAATTCTTCCTGACTCCAATCAGGCAATCAGAATAACTCCCTGGATCAACAACCCCTCTCTAGTAGCTATAACCTGTAATATTATTATTACACTCCAGTAGAAAAAGAAAAAATATATTTGCCGGTCAGCAGTGCAGTTATATGTTCTAAAGCAGGCATGCTCAACCTGCGGCCCTCCAGCTGTTGCAAAACTACAGCTCCCATCATTCCCGGACAGCCTACAGCTGGGCATGGTGGGAGTTGTAGTTTTACAACAGCTGGAGGGCCGAAGGGAGAGCTTGCCTGTTCTAAAGCATTTTGTGGCGTTTATTAGTGGAAAAAGAAGAAATATATTTGCCGGTCAGTTGTGCAGTTATATGTTCCAAAGCCCTTTTTGTCGTGTATTAGTGGAAAAAGAAAAAATATATTTTCTGGTCAGCGGTGCAGTTATATGTTCTAAAGCCCTTTTTGTCGTGTATGAGTGGAAAAAGAAAAATATATATTTGCCGGTCAGCGGTGCAGTTATATGTTCTAAAGCCTTCTGTGGCGTATATTACTAGAAAAATAAAATAAATATTTGCCGTTCAGCGGTGTAGTTATATGTTCTAAAGCCTTTTGTGGTGTGTATAAGTTGAAGAAATAAGGGGTTATTTGCCGTTCAGCAGTGCAGTTATATGTTCTAAAGCCCTTTTTTTGACATGTATTAGTGGAAAAACAATATTAGATATATGTTCTTAAGCTAGGGTTGAGCGAAGCCGAACTGTAAAGTTCGGGTTCGTACCGAACTTTAGAATTTTTGGACCCTGGACCCGAACTCAAACTTTTCAGTAAAAGTTCGGGTTCGAGTTCGGTGTTTGGGGAGTTAATGGTGCTTTTTGAAAGGCCTATCAACAAGCGTTTAACTCGTGTGCCTTTAGAAGCCATCACTGCCATGCCTACTAATGGCATGGCTGTGATTGGCCAGTGCAGCATGTGAACCAGCCTCTATATAAGCTTGAGTTACGTAGCGCTGCACGTCACTCTGCTCTTACTAGTGTAGGGATAGGATGCTGCTGCTGTGAGGGAGAGAATAGGAAAGAATCTGTTATCAGAAGTGCTTGTTAACTCTGCGATCTACAGCGATTTTGTTTTGTGGGTGCAGTGCACCATTTTTTTACCCTGCCCTGAGCCCAGTGACACAGAAAAATAACTTTTATCCGTCTGCTAGTTAGGTGGGCGTCGGCAGACATTTTATGCAAGTTCAGTGCACCAGCACAGCATATGTGCATTTGTGACAGTCAAATAAACAAGGTTTAACCTCCTCAGGACCGCCGTACGCAGGATTGCGTCTTTGCGGCGGCCCTGCTCTTCTGGGTGGACGCGCCGGCGCGTCCTCTCGCGAGACGCGAGATTTCCTGTGAACGCGCGCACACAGGCGCGCGCGCTCACAGGAACGGAAGGTAAGAGAGTTGATCTCCAGCCTGCCAGCGGCGATCGTTCGCTGGCAGGCTGGAGATGTGTTTTTTTTAACCCCTAACAGGTATATTAGACGTTGTTTTGATAACAGCGTCTAATATACCTGCTACCTGGTCCTCTGGTGGTCCCCTTTGTTTGGATCGACCACCAGAGGACACAGGTAGCTCAGTAAAGTAGCACCAAGCACCACTACACTACACTACACCCCCCCCCCGTCACTTATTAACCCCTTATTAGCCCCTGATCACCCCATATAGACTCCCTGATCACCCCCCTGTCATTGATTACCCCCCTGTCATTGATCAACCCCCTGTAAAGCTCCATTCAGACGTCCGCATGATTTTTACGGATCCACTGATAGATGGATCGGATCCGCAAAACGCATCCGGACGTCTGAATGAAGCCTTACACGGGCGTGATCAATGACTGTGGTGATCACCCCATATAGACTCCCTGATCACCCCCCTGTCATTGATTACCCCCCTGTAAAGCTCCATTCAGACGTCTGCATGATTTTTACGGATCCACTGATAGATGGATCGGATCCGCAAAACGCATCCGGACGTCTGAATGAAGCCTTACAGGGGCATGATCAATGACTGTGGTGATCACCCCATATAGACTCCCTGATCACCCCCCTGTCATTGATTACCCCCCTGTAAAGCTCCATTCAGATGTCCGCATGATTTTTACGGATGCACTGATAGATGGATCGGATCCGCAAAACGCATCCGGACGTCTGAATGAAGCCTTACAGGGGCATGATCAATGACTGTGGTTATCACCCCATATAGACTCCCTGATCACCCCCCTGTCATTGATTACCCCCCTGTAAAGCTCCATTCAGATGTCCGCATGATTTTTACGGATGCACTGATAGATGGATCGGATCCGCAAAACGCATCCGGACTTCTGAATGAAGCCTTACAGGGGCGTGATCAATGACTGTGGTTATCACCCCATATAGACTCCCTGATCACCCCCCTGTCATTGATTACCCCCCTGTAAAGCTCCATTCAGATGTCCGCATGATTTTTACGGATGCACTGATAGATGGATCGGATCCGCAAAACGCATACGGACGTCTGAATGAAGCCTTACAGGGGCATGATCAATGACTGTGGTTATCACCCCATATAGACTCCCTGATCACCCCCCTGTCATTGATCACCCCCCCTGTCATTGATTACCCCCCCTGTAAAGCTCCATTCAGACGTCCGCATGATTTTTACGGATCCACTGATAGATGGATCGGATCCGCAAAACGCATCCGGACGTCTGAATGAAGCCTTACAAGGGCGTGATCAATGACTGTGGTGATCACCCCATATAGACTCCCTGATCACCCCCCTGTCATTGATTACCCCCCTGTAAAGCTCCATTCAGACGTCCGCATGATTTTTACGGATCCACTGATAGATGGATCGGATCCGCAAAACGCATCCGGACGTCTGAATGAAGCCTTACAGGGGCATGATCAATGACTGTGGTGATCACCCCATATAGACTCCCTGATCACCCCCCTGTCATTGATTACCCCCCTGTAAAGCTCCATTCAGATGTCCGCATGATTTTTACGGATGCACTGATAGATGGATCGGATCCGCAAAACGCATCCGGACGTCTGAATGAAGCCTTACACGGGCGTGATCAATGACTGTGGTGATCACCCCATATAGACTCCCTGATCACCCCCCTGTCATTGATTACCCCCCTGTAAAGCTCCATTCAGACGTCTGCATGATTTTTACGGATCCACTGATAGATGGATCGGATCCGCAAAACGCATCCGGACGTCTGAATGAAGCCTTACAGGGGCATGATCAATGACTGTGGTGATCACCCCATATAGACTCCCTGATCACCCCCCTGTCATTGATTACCCCCCTGTAAAGCTCCATTCAGATGTCCGCATGATTTTTACGGATGCACTGATAGATGGATCGGATCCGCAAAACGCATCCGGACGTCTGAATGAAGCCTTACAGGGGCATGATCAATGACTGTGGTTATCACCCCATATAGACTCCCTGATCACCCCCCTGTCATTGATTACCCCCCTGTAAAGCTCCATTCAGATGTCCGCATGATTTTTACGGATGCACTGATAGATGGATCGGATCCGCAAAACGCATCCGGACTTCTGAATGAAGCCTTACAGGGGCGTGATCAATGACTGTGGTTATCACCCCATATAGACTCCCTGATCACCCCCCTGTCATTGATTACCCCCCTGTAAAGCTCCATTCAGATGTCCGCATGATTTTTACGGATGCACTGATAGATGGATCGGATCCGCAAAGCGCATCCGGACGTCTGAATGAAGCCTTACAGGGGCATGATCAATGACTGTGGTTATCACCCCATATAGACTCCCTGATCACCCCCCTGTCATTGATCACCCCCCCTGTCATTGATTACCCCCCCTGTAAAGCTCCATTCAGACGTCCGCATGATTTTTACGGATCCACTGATAGATGGATCGGATCCGCAAAACGCATCCGGACGTCTGAATGAAGCCTTACACGGGCGTGATCAATGACTGTGGTGATCACCCCATATAGACTCCCTGATCACCCCCCTGTCATTGATTACCCCCCTGTAAAGCTCCATTCAGACGTCTGCATGATTTTTACGGATCCACTGATAGATGGATCGGATCCGCAAAACGCATCCGGACGTCTGAATGAAGCCTTACAGGGGCATGATCAATGACTGTGGTGATCACCCCATATAGACTCCCTGATCACCCCCCTGTCATTGATTACCCCCCTGTAAAGCTCCATTCAGATGTCCGCATGATTTTTACGGATGCACTGATAGATGGATCGGATCCGCAAAACGCATCCGGACGTCTGAATGAAGCCTTACAGGGGCATGATCAATGACTGTGGTTATCACCCCATATAGACTCCCTGATCACCCCCCTGTCATTGATCACCCCCCTGTCATTGATCACCCCCCTGTCATTGATCACTCCCCCTGTCATTGATCACCCCCCCTGTCATTGATCACCCCTCTGTAAGGCTCCATTCAGACATTTTTTTGGCCCAAGTTAGCAGAATTTTTTTTTTTTTTTTCTTACAAAGTCTCATATTCCACTAACTTGTGTCAAAAAATAAAATCTCACATGAACTCACCATACCCCTCACGGAATCCAAATGCGTAAAATTTTTTAGACATTTATATTCCAGACTTCTTCTCACGCTTTAGGGCCCCTAGAATGCCAGGGCAGTATAAATACCCCACATGTGACCCCATTTCGGAAAGAAGACACCCCCAGGTATTCCATGAGGGGCATATTGAGTCCATGAAAGATTGAAATTTTTGTCCCAAGTTAGCGGAACGGGAGACTTTGTGAGAAAAAAATTAAAAATATCAATTTCCGCTAACTTGTGCCAAAAAAAAAAAATTTCTATGAACTCGCCATGCCCCTCATTGAATACCTTGGGGTGTCTTCTTTCCAAAATGGGGTCACATGTGGGGTATTTATACTGCCCTGGCATTCTAGGGGCCCCAAAGCGTGAGAAGAAGTCTGGTATCCAAATGTCTAAAAATGCCCTCCTAAAAGGAATTTGGGCACCTTTGCGCATCTAGGCTGCAAAAAAGTGTCACACATCTGGTATCGCCGTACTCAGGAGAGGTTGGGGAATGTGTTTTGTGGTGTCATTTTACATATACCCATGCTGGGTGAGATAAATATCTTGATCAAATGCCAACTTTGTATAAAAAAATGGGAAAAGTTGTCTTTTGCCAAGATATTTCTCTCACCCAGCAAGGGTATATGTAAAATGACACCCCAAAACACATTCCCCACCTTCTCCTGAGTACGGAGATACCACATGTGTGACACTTTTTTGCAGCCTAGGTGGGCAAAGGGGCCCATATTCCAAAGAGCACCTTTAGGATTTCACAGGTCATTTACCTACTTACCACACATTAGGGCCCCTGGAAAATGCCAGGGCAGTATAACTACCCCACAAGTGACCCCATTTTGGAAAGAAGACACCCCAAGGTATTCTGTGAGGGGCATGGCGAGTTCCTAGAATTTTTTATTTTTTGTCACAAGTTAGTGGAAAATGCAGATTTTTTATTTTTTATTTTTTTTCATACAAAGTCTCATATTCCACTAACTTGTGACAAAAAATAAAAACTTCCATGAACTCACTATGCCCATCAGCGAATACCTTGGGGTCTCTTCTTTCCAAAATGGGGTCACTTGTGGGGTAGGTATACTGCCCTGGCATTCTAGGGGCCCAAATGTGTGGTAAGGAGTTTGAAATCAAATTCTGTAAAAAATGACCTGTGAAATCCAAAAGGTGCTCTTTGGAATATGGGCCCCTTTGCCCACCTAGGCTGCAAAAAAGTGTCACACATCTGGTATCTCCGTACTCAGGAGAAGTTGGGGAATGTGTTTTGGGGTGTCATTTTACATATACCCATGCTGGGTGAGAGAAATATCTTGTCAAAAGACAACTTTTCCCATTTTTTTATACAAAGTTGGCATTTGACCAAGATATTTATCTCACCCAGCATGGGTATATGTAAAAAGACACCCCAAAACACATTCCTCAACTTCTCCTGAATACAGAGATACCAGATGTGTGACACTTTTTTGCAGCCTAGGTGGGCAAAGGGGCCCATATTCCAAAGAGCACCTTTCGGATTTCACAGGTCATTTTTTACAGAATTTGATTTCAAACTCCTTACCACACATTTGGGCCCCTAGAATGCCAGGGCAGTATAACTACCCCACAAGTGACCCAATTTTGGAAAGAAGAGACCCCAAGGTATTCGCTGATGGGCATAGTGAGTTCATGGAAGTTTTTATTTTTTGTCACAAGTTAGTGGAATATGAGACTTTGTATGAAAAAAAAAAAAAAAAAAATCATCATTTTCCACTAACTTGTGACAAAAAATAAAAAATTCTAGGAACTTGCCATGCCCCTCACGGAATACCTTGGGGTGTCTTCTTTCCAAAATGGGGTCACTTGTGGGGTAGTTATACTGCCCTGGCATTCTAGGGGCCCAAATGTGTGGTAAGGTGTTTGAAATCAAATTCTGTAAAAAATGACCTGTGAAATCCGAAAGGTGCTCTTTGGAATATGGGCCCCTTTGCCCACCTAGGCTGCAAAAAAGTGTCACACATCTGGTATCTCCGTACTCAGGAGAAGTTGGGGAATGTGTTTTGGGGTGTCATTTTACATATACCCATGCTGGGTGAGAGAAATATCTTGGCAAAAGACAACTTTTCCCATTTTTTTATACAAAGTTGGCATTTGACCAAGATATTTATCTCACCCAGCATGGGTATATGTAAAAAGACACCCCAAAACACATTCCTCAACTTCTCCTGAATACAGAGATACCAGATGTGTGACACTTTTTTGCAGCCTAGGTGGGCAAAGGGGCCCATATTCCAAAGAGCACCTTTCGGATTTTACTCGTCATTTTTTACAGAATTTGATTTCAAACTCCTTACCACACATTTGGGCCCCTAGAATGCCAGGGCAGTATAACTACCCCACAAGTGACCCCATTTTGGAAAGAAGAGACCCCAAGGTATTCGCTGATGGGCATAGTGAGTTCATAGAACTTTTTATTTTTTGTCACAAGTTAGTGGAATATGAGACTTTGTAAGAAAAAAAAAAAAAAAAAAAAATCATCATTTTCCGCTAACTTGTGACAAAAAATAAAAAGTTCTATGAACTCACTATGCCCATCAGCGAATACCTTAGGGTGTGTACTTTCCGAAATGGGGTCATTTGTGGGGTATTTGCACTGTCTGGGCATTGTAGAACCTCAGGAAACATGACAGGTGCTCAGAAAGTCAGAGCTGCTTCAAAAAGCGGAAATTCACATTTTTGTACCATAGTTTGTAAACGCTATAACTTTTACCCAAACCATTTTTTTTTTACCCAAACATTTTTTTTTTATCAAAGACATGTAGAACAATAAATTTAGAGCAAAATTTCTATATGGATCTCGTTTTTTTTGCAAAATTTTGCAACTGAAAGTGAAAAATGTCATTTTTTTGCAAAAAAATCGTTAAATTTCGATTAATAACAAAAAAAGTAAAAATGTCAGCAGCAATGAAATACCACCAAATGAAAGCTCTATTAGTGAGAAGAAAAGGAGGTAAAATTCATTTGGGTGGTAAGTTGCATGACCGAGCAATAAACGGTGAAAGTAGTGTAGGTCAGAAGTGTAAAAAGTGGCCTGGTCTTTCAGGGTGTTTAAGCACTGGGGGCTGAGGTGGTTAAATACTGCAGTTATATTTAGGGTTTTAAAAACACAAATTTTTTGAAAGATCATACATTTTGGGTCCTTTGCTGAATTTGTGATAGTCAAATACAAACTTTAAATACTGCAGTTATATTCTGGGTTTAAAAAAAAAAACACCAATTTTTTGCAAGACCCTACATCTGTGGCCTTTGCTGCATTTGTCACAGTGAAATACAAGCTTTAAATACTGCAATTATATTCTGGGTTTTAAAAAAAACACCCATTTTGGGCAAGATAATAAATTTGCGGCCTTTGCTGCATTTCTGACAGTCAATTACAAGCGTTATATACCGCTGTTATATTCCGGTATTAAAAAAACACCCATTTTGAGCAAGATAATAAATTTGCGGCCTTTGCTGCATTTGTGACAGTCAAATACAAATTTTTAATACTGCTGTTATATTCTGGGCTTAAAAAAACACCCATTTTGGGCAAGACCCTACATTTGGGGCCTTTGCTGCATTTGTCACAGTCAAATACAACCAGTCTATACTGCAGTTACATTGTTGGTTGACAAATAAAAAAAATTTGGGACCGTGAAGAAATTGTATAAAATTTGCCTGTCACACTGTTGTGTGCCCTCAAGAAATTTTGCCTCTTTATGACACCGGCACTGCCTTCCTCTCAGTGAACAAAATTTTTGACTATTGGCGGTTACATTGTCGCCTGACATAAACCATCTGTTAGTTTGGTGGGTAAACGCAAAGAATGAGGAGAGCGTCAAATAAGGGACGTGGGCCCAGTCGTGGTGCTGCTGGTGGAGCTCCTGTTGCAGGGAGAGGACGTGAACGATCTGTACCAGCTACAAGAACAAGTGAAACACCTGCCTCAGGTGCGAGTAGGCGACAGAACCTTCAGCGTTATTTGGTAGGGCCTAATGCGGCTTTACGAATGGTGAGGCCAGAACAAGTACAGGCGATAGTAGATTAGGTGGCTGACAGTGCCTCCAGTTCCTTCGAATTGTCTCCCACCCAGTCTCCTGTTGAAAGATCAGAGTTGGCACCTGCAGCCCATGGCCATCAGTCTTTCACCTCACCCCCTTACAAATCAGCCAAGCAGTCTGAGCCCCAAGTCCTGGAGCAGTCTCTTTTGCTTTTTGATGACTCTGCTAGCAGGGTTTCCCAGGTCAATCCAAATAGCCCTGCCCAGAAGTGGAAGAGATTGAGTGCACCGATGCCCAACCACTTATGTTTCATGATGAGTACATGGGAGGACCACTGCAGCATGTCTCGGATGATGACGAAACACAGGTGCCAACTGCTGTGCCGACAAGGAGTGCAGGGGTGAAGACTGGGTGGAAGATGATGTGGAGGACGATGAGATACTAGACCCCACATGGAATCAAGGTCATGCGAGTGACCTGTGTAGTTCGAAGGAAGAGGCAGTGGTCGTACAGAGCCACCAGCACAGCAGAAGAGGGAGCAGGGTGCCAAAGTGGAGCGGCCATCCCCTAGACAGTACGCCTGCTACTGCCCACCGCACCAAGGGACCGAGCACACCAAAGCCAGCTCCAAGGAGTTCCCTGGCGTGGCAGTTCGTCAGACAATGTGCTGACGACAAGACACGAGTGGTTTGCACGCTGTGCAATCAGAGCCTGAAGCGAGGCATAAACGTCCTCAACCTGAGCACAACCTGCATGACCAGGCATCTAAGTGAAAGCACGAGCTGCAGCGGAGTAGACACCCCAAAAACAAAGAAAGGTCTCTGGTTCCTCCTGCTTCCTCTTCTGCTGCAGTCTCGGCCTCTTCATCCACATCTGGGAGGTTACAGTGGCACCTGCCACCCCACAAACAGAGGATCTGCCAGCAACGCCACAACCTGGGTAACCAATCATCTCCACAATGTCCCATGGAAGCGTTCAACTCTGTATCTCCCAAACACTAAATCGAAATTGGAAGTACCCCCCTACCCACCTGCGATCCCTGCCCCTGAATTCCAGCATTCAACACAGCTCGGGGTAAACAACAGCAGGCAGTTTTAAAACGTATCTGTTTGGGGGACAAGTCCCACACCGCACAGAAGCTGTGGACAGGCATGGGACAACAGACCAATGAGTGGTTGGTGCCAGTGAGCCTCAAGCCCAGCCTGGTGGTGTGCGATAATGGGCGAAATCTCGTAGCAGCTCTAGGCCTAGCCGGTTTGAAGCACATCCCTTTCCTCGCGCATAGGCTAAATTTGGTGCTGCAGAAATTCCTTAAAAATTACCCCGATAAGTCAGAGCTGCTGCAGAAAGTGCAGGCTGTCTGTGCGGGCTTTCGGCGTTCTCACCCTGCTGCTGCTCGCCTGTCAGCGCTGCAGCTTAACTTCGGCCTTCCCGCTCACCGCCTCATATGCGACGTGCCCACAAGGTGGAACTTTACCTTGCACATGCTGGCCAGACTGTGCGAGCAACAGCAGGTGATAGTGGAGTTTCAGCTGCAGCACGCACAGGTGAGTCGCTCTGCGGAACAGCACCACTTCACCACCAATGAGTGGGACTCCACGTGAGACCTGTGTGCCTTGTTGCGCTGTTTCGAGTACTCCACCAACATGGCCAGTGCCGATGACGCCGTTCTCAGCGTTACTATCCCACTTCTATGCCTCCTTGAAAAAACGCTTCGGGCGATGATGGAAGAGGATGTGGCACAGGAGGGGGAGGGATCATTTCCAAGGGTTTTAGGCCAGTCATTCACAAGTGGCTCCGAGGGTGGGTTCCTGCACCCAAATATGCCAGGGCACAGTTCTGGAGGATGACGAGGTGGAGGATGAGAAGGAACTGTGTTCCCAGCAGGGTGGCACCCAAACCAGCTCATGGCCATCACTGGTGCGTGGCTGGGGAGGATACAGAGGACACAGATGATACACCTCCCACAGAAGACAGCTTGTTGTTTCCTCTGGGCAGCCTGGCACACATGAGCAATAAAATGCTGCAGTGTCTCCGCAACGACCGCCGAGTTGGCCACATTCCAACTTGTGCTGATTACTGGGTGGCCACGCTGCTGGATCTCCGTTACAAGGACAACGTACCGTCCTTAATTCCGTCACTGGAGCGGGATCGAAAGATGCGCGAGTATAAGAGCACGCTGGTAGATGCGCTACTGATGGCATTCCCACCTGACAGCGGGGGCACAGTTGAAGCACAAGGCAAAGGCAGAAGAGGAGGAAGAGGTCGCAAATGCAGCTGGGGCACCGCCAGCACCTCAGAAGGCATGGCCGAAATGTGGAAAAGCTTTGTCAGCACGCCATAACAACCAGCACCAACAGCTGATATGGAAAGTCTTAGCAGGAGGCAGCATTTCAGCAACATGTTGGAGCAATAAATGTGCACACGCCTACACGTACTGAATGACGGGTATGCCCCCTTCAACTTCTGGGTATCCAAATTGGGCACATGGCCTAAGCTTGCCCTTTACGCCTTGGAGGTGCTGGCCTACCCTGCAGCCAGTGTATTGTCTGAAACTGTGTTTAGCACGGCAGGGGGCGTTATCATAGACAAGAGCAGCCACCTGTCCACAGCCAATGTGGACAAGCACACATTCATTAAAATGAACCAGGCATGGATCCCACAGGACTTGTCCATACCTTGTGCAGAATAGACATTTATACTGGCCTTACCCATCCATCGTTATACTACAGCGCATTTGCTCATTGTTGTATTTTTGATATTTCCCACTCTTCTAAAAGCAAAAACCAATGCTGGCTACCTCGTCCTCCTCCACCGCCGCTTCCACCTACACCACTAAGTCCACCACCTCCTCAACCTCCTACTCCATATGGACCTCCACCTAATTTTTGTAAAATCATCTGTTCAATTGGTGGGTGAGATGAACACAGTTTTGCCGTGAATAAACCCCTGCTCTGCATAGTTGACAGGGCCCAAAAATTGGAAAAATCGTCTGTTTCGTTGGTGGGTGACATTAACCCATTTTTTGCCGATGAAAAACCCCTGCTCTGCATAGGTGAAAGGGACTTAAATTTCTAAAATTCGTCTTAATTGACGCGCGCCACCCTGCTTTCATTCGATCCTTCCGCTTTAAAAACTTGTGCTACATTTCCGCTCGATCATATTGAGGCTGTCATTGACCTCCCTTGGATGTGGTATCCCTTTCTCATGCTCCCTCTCCGGCCTGGAACCCTGATTCCCCGTTACCCGTGATCACCATGGTAGGCGCATAAAAGAACATCGAAAGTTGATAGAGAAGATATCCAATTGGATCTTGGACATCACGGGGACGTGCAACATGGTGGAGCAGTATATGTGCACACGCCTACACATACTGACTAATGGGTCTGCGCCCCTTCAACTTCTGGGTCTCCAAATTGGGCACATGGCCTGAGCTTGCCCTTTACACCTTGGAGGTGCTGGCCTGCCCTGCAGCCAGTTGTCACGAGGGTGTCAAGAGCCACGTCTGACTCCGTTATACCCGGTGTCAGGAAGTCGCAGCGGGTGGCTGCGCGCTCTATGTCTAAAGATAGTGCTGTTTCTTAATGGTAGCTTTCTGGGTTTGCCTTGCAATCCTTTTTGGCTCACTCAGGGATCCGTAGCTTCTTCTCCTCAGCTGTTTCTTGTCCAGCACTCCCAACCTCCTTATATTCCCCTCTCCCACTTCTCTGGTTGCCAGATATAGAGCTTCCTGCCTGGACTTCTATACTGACCCACTGGAGCTGTGTAGCTGTGATTTCTGGTTGTTGTTCCAGAGCGTTACCCTCCGGATTCTTGTTGGGCTTTTGTTGTCCGCTGTTGTCGCCCACCTGGGATTATATGTTTTGTCTGTATTGTCTGTCCTCTCCTTGGTGTTTTCCTTTAGTCTTAGTGGTGAGGACTAGTATTCACTACTTAGGGCTCATCTTAGGGAAAGCCAGGGTTTTAGGCACGTGATCGGCGTACGGGTGAGGAACTCGTCTAGGGACGTCAGGGCAGTCAGGTGCCAGCCTCAAGGTGAGTTAGGGGTCACCACCTTTCCCTCTCCCTTGGACAGGGACTACCCATTTCCCTCCCTTTGCGTCACGTATGTGATCGGCACGCCGGTCATGATACCAGTGTATTGTCTGAACGTTTGTTTAGCACGGCTGGAGGGGGTTATCACAGGTTATTTTTCCCAATGTTTTTAAAATAAAAAACAAAAAAAACAAAAACCAGTGTTGGCTACCTCCTCCGCTTCCACCTACTCTGCCACATCCACCGCCTCCTCAACCTCCTACTCCATATGGACCTCGTACTCCTAGATCAAGATTATTATTTTTAATTTTTACGTATTTTATGTTATTTTAAATCATTTCCCTATCCACATTTGCCATTTGCAGCTCTCTAGCCCTTTCCATTACTTTTTTAGAGCCATTTTAGTGCTCAAAAGTTTGGGGCCCCATTGACTTCAATGGGGTTCGGGTTCGGGGTCAAGTTCTTGTGAAGTTCGGCCAAACCCGTCGAACCTGAACATCCAGGTGTCCGCTCAACTCTAAATCTGGACGTGTATTAGTGGCACAAAAAAAAAAGTATTTGCCGTTGTGTGGTGAAGTGAGAAAATTACAGCCCTTATTGGTGTGTATTAGTGGCAAAAATATATATATATTTGCCGTTCAGCGGTGCAGTTATATGTTCTAAAGCCCTTTTTGGCATGTATAAGTTGAAAAAATAAGGGGCTTTTTGCTCTTCAGCAGTGCAATTATATGTCCTAAAGCCCTTTTTGGCATGTAATAGTGGCAAAAAATATATATTATTTGCCGTTCAGTGGTGCAGTTATATGTTCTAAAGCATTTTGTGGCGTGTATTTGTGGCAAAAGAAAAATATATTTGCCGTTCAGCGGTGAAGTTCCATTGTACTACAGCCATTTACAAGGTGTATTAATATGATAGATGCGTACGTCTTATTAGCTGTTCTGCGGTGAATTGTGATTGCTATATTTATTTTTTGGGGGTGTATTAATAGGAAAAAGAATGCATCTTATTAGCCGGTCTGCAGTGAACCGACCTTGTTATACTGCCATTGTTGGGGTGTATTAATGGGAAAATAAGTAAGTGTTATTAGCTGTTCTGTGGTGAAATGACATTGTTATTCAGTGGTGAAATTTGTTTGTGATACAGCCTTTTTTGGGAAAATTGATGGGTGATTGTAAACTTCCTTTTGCTGTATGGACCAAATTACGTAGATTTGCCATTCAGTGGGGAAATTTTATTGTGAGACAGACATTTTTGGGAAAATATATGGTTGATTGTAAACTTCCTTTTGCTGTATGGACCGAATTATGTTGATTAGCCATTCAGTGGTGAATTTTTTTTGGGAAAATTGATGGGCGATTGTAGACCACTTTTTGCTCCTTTTGCAATCGCTAGCTATAACTACAGTAATGGAAAAAATATGTCCTTTACGGCCCACTGGGTAAATGTGGTTCCTGCCCAGCAACTTGGCCAGGTTACGCCGCTTCCGCCTCTACGTTGTCCTGCAACAATGTCAGCCTCTACCACGTCCTCAGCCTCCACTGCAGGGACAAATCACAGTACACCTCCAGCATACCACATGTGCAGGACACAGTGATGTCAGGCTGTTCTACACCTCATTTGCCTGGGCAAACGGAGTCATACAAGGGAGGAACAGCTCTGAGTCCTTCGTCAAGAAAGTGAATCCTGGCTTTCCACACATATGTATTAGTGGAAAAAGGTCATATATATTTGACGCCTAGCGGTGCAATTCTCAGTTTTAAAGCCCTTTTTTGCTTGTATTATTGGAAAAAGGAAAAATATCTGTGACGAGACCAATCTCGCCACATTGCATTGGAGAAGCCTGGTTGCCCGCCTGCTTCCTTTAGACTATGGCCCCATGTTGAAACACTTGATTTTCCCCTGCAAAAACTATGTGAAAGAATTTGGCTCCATGGCAATTGAACTGTATTCGTGTAGTCTGAGTGCCATTCACCTAATAATATGCACTCAGACCTGAGCTATCTGGGAATATATTAAATGTCTATGTTTTATGCAATAGCTGCACAGTTAAATATTGTTATGTCTCCTATTGTCTTTTGCTACCATGTGGCTAATGGAGTTTTGCATCTGCCCTTGGAGATAAATTGGATTACTTCCCAATTGTCTCCAGGACAGAAGACATTGTGTAAAACTGTGTATTCTCCTGCCTGTGATAACTACATTAACCCATTGTGTAAGGTAATTGTATCACAGGCAGAGGGGAGGATTTTGTGTGGGAGTGTCTGAGTGTATTGTACGGGGTTACTGGTTATTTTACAAAACCCTGTGGGTGGTACTAAGGCCTTGTTCACATCAGCATTCAGCCTTTCCGTTCTCCTGCTCCGTTATAGGAGCAGGAGAACGGAAAGGACTGTTTCGGCTCATAACTGAGCCGAACGGAGCCTACAGACCCCGTAGACTATAATGGGGTCCGTTAGGTTTCCGCTCAGAAGATGATTTTGGAGCGGAGACAAAAGTCCTGCATGCACAACTTTTGTCTCCGCTCCAAAATCATCTTCTGAGCGGAAACCTAACAGACCCCATTATAGTCTATGGGGGTCTATGGGGTCCGTAGGCTCCGCTCGGCTCAGTTATGTGTCCCGAATCCGTCGTTTCTGTTCTCCTGCTCCTATAACGGAGCAGGAGAACGGAAAGGCTGAACGCTGATGTGAACAAGGCCTTATGTGTAAGAATGTGTAAATAAGAACAATAAACACACAGCTCTGGCTGACCACTGCTTGACCCTCAACACAGAGCCTTGTCTCGTTCTTGGGGGGGAGGGGGGGGAGATTTATTGTATGCTGTTCCAGTTGGCTGCTAGGAGTGTAAACCTTTCATATGGTTTTTCCTATTCGGCTGTATGCAGCATTCATATGGTTTCCAGTTCGGGAGATTGGTGTCTTTAGTAGCTGCCTTTGCATCTGGAAAGGGAATATCTCATAAACGGCTTTTACACCCTTTTATGCCCGGGGTGCCATTACAATATCTTTGCCGCTCAGTCTGATGTGTATTACTGGCGAAATAGAAATATATTCGCCTTTCATTGTTTCACTTATCTGTAGAAAACTTTTTTGTGTAAAAATATTTAAAAAATTGGGCCTAATTGCCGTTCGGCGGTGCAGTGATATATTTTACAAGCCACTTTGCTGTGTATTAGTGGCGAAATACAAATATATTCGCCGTTCATAGTTGCAATCATCTATAGAAACGCCTTTTTGTGTAAAAATAGAAGAAAAAAAACTTGGACCTAATTGCCGTTCAGCAGTACAGTGAGATATTTTACAGCCCACTTTGCCGTGTATTAGTGGCAAAATACAAATATATTCGCCGTTCATAGTTGTACTTGACTGTAGAAAAGCATTTTGTGTAAAAATTTGTGATGAGCGATCATGCTCGGCCAAGTACCGATTCGGCTCGAACATCGCTATGTTCGGCAGACCCGATCACTCGGCCGAGTACCACATGTGCTTGAGCGCCATGCTCGAGTCTCCTCCCCACACGTTTGGCACCTTTTAACCAGCCAATAAACATGCTGGTAAGTATTGCCATCACTGTAATGCCATTAGCCATGTTTTCTACTGTCATTACAGTGATTGGCTGGCCGGAACAAGTCATCGGGCGCAATATAGCACCCGGTCACGTGGGTTCCGCTCATTGCGAGTCAGGGAGAGCTGCTGTTAGGAAGGGACAGACAGTGTAGTGAGATAGTGTTCGCAAATTGGTCTTTCTCAAGACATTTCAAAGAGCAAAATGTCCTTTTAAAGGACTACTGTGTGTGTGTTGGCAGCAATTTAAAGTGCAGATTTGCACTTTTTCTTTTTTATTTACAAAAAAAAAAAAAAACGCTTTATTGGCTATCTTAATAGAAGGTGTCTGCAGTGATTTCTGACATCTGTGCAACACCTTCTGTGTATCAGGGACATAGATAGGAAGAATATAATTGAAAACAATATTTTTTTGTCCTAGAATCTGACCACATTTTTGCTGTCAGCTGTTTAACCCATTTATATAAGTGCTCTGCATTGGAATACCATCTGTGCACTTCAGGGCCATATATTGGGATATAGTGAAAATCAATATATACAGTATGCAAATTTCACTGAATCTGCACACAGTTTTGTTGTCTGCAGTAGAAACCGTTTATCGCAGCGCATTGCATTTCTATACCGTCTGAGCACTTCAATCTCATTTATTGGGAAAAAGTGAAAAATCTATCTTTATATATATATATATATATATATATATATATATATATACACAAATTTCACTTAATCTGCATACAGTTTTATTGTCTGCGGTAGAAACCGTTTATCGCAGCACATTACATTTCTTTATCGTCTGAGTGCTTCAAACCCATATATTGGGAATAATTGAAAATCAATATATATATATACAAATTTCACTGAATCTGCAAACAGTTTTGTTGTCTGCGGTAGAAACCGTTTATCGCAGCGATTCGAATTTTTTCTATACCACCTGAGTGTTTAATCCCATATATTAGAAAAAAGTGAAAATCAATATATATACAAATTTCACTGAATCTGCACACAGTTTTGTTGTCTGCGGTAGAAACAGTTTATCGCAGTGCATTGCTTTTCTATACCGTCTGAGTGCCTCTGGCCCATATATTCGTAGAAATTGAAAATCAGTATATATACACATTTCACTAAATCAGCACCCAGTTTTCTTGTCTGCGGTTTAAAACGTTAATCGCAGTGTATTGCATTTCTGTACCGTCTGTGCGCTTCAGGCCCTTATATTGGGAATAATATAGTCATACTGTATGTGCGCTAAGAGCTTCCATTACTCATTTATAGTCTGTATTGTACCACTTTTATCTAGAATGACCCCCATTTCTTAGCTCTATTGTTATATGTTGGTAAGGCTGAGGTTCAGCCTGCATTTGTGGGAGGGGCTTGAGCCTATTTAAACCCCCACTTACCTCATCACAGTGGGCGTTCCGGTTCTTGGTTATTCACTGGCTAGTGTTCGTGTGTTTCCTGGTACCTACGGTCGCCTCTTGCAGAGTTCGTGTCTCCTGGTGGTAAGTAGGGGAGGGGGGGGCTCTTTCGCAGGGCAAGGACGGCGGCGGTCTGGCACCCTCCCTCCGCCTCATGCTGCCGGTGCGTTCCAGCGTGGAGCGCACGGGCTTCCGGGTCCCCTCCTCCTCCGCTCGTCTCCCTGTGTTCCTGGCGGTATGGCGTCAGGTAGCGCACCCGGCAGCCAGTCGGCTCGTCATGCTGGAGACGGGGGGGGGGGGGGGGGGGGGTGTTTTTTCCCTGGTCTGGCCGGCTCACCTTGTTCCCGGCACGGCGCAGGAAGGCGTGCGTTCCAGGGTGGAACGCACGCACTTCCTGGTTCCGGTCCCCGCCCGCTCCACTTGCTTTCCGGCGGCAGCAGGGACAAGTCAGCGCCTGCCGGCGGATACCCGTTCATCGGGGAGGGGGTGGGGGTTGGGTTCCTGGGCAAGGCTGCACCCCGGGTGCGGCATGGAAGCCGGTGCACATAGGCGTGCGTTCCAGCCTGGAACGCACTCCTCTTCCGGCGCTTCTGTGACGTCACCCGCCCCCTGCCGGTCTCCCTGGCTGCAATGTCAGCTTGCGTTCCACGCTGGGCGCGGGCCCACGGGCAGCCAGGCCAGACGGGGAGGGGGGGAAGAAAGGAGGGGATAGTAAAGGAATAATTCACATAAATGAAATAAGCAATGGGTATCAGTGTGTGCAGTAAACCCGCCACATGGTTTAAAAAAAAAAAAAAAAAAAAAAAAAGGGATAAGTACGTTGGTAAACCCGCCATATAGTCTGCAAAAAAAAATAAAAAAATTGTAATAAATACTTGAATAAAAAAAAAGGTATATGTGAGTATTTACAGCACAAACCCGCCATATAGTCGGATCATCAACCCGGAAAAAAATAAATAAAATAATATATAATATAAATATATATGTATTTGCGGCACAAACCCCCCATATAGTCGACACGACTAACCCCCTTTTATAAAAAAAAAAAAAAAAAAGAATTATTTCATTTTCTCGGTTGGACAAGGATAGGTGTCCCACGTAGGACCGATCTGGCCCCACCTCGGGCACCTGGTTACGGCCAGGGTGTCTGGTCTTCCTGGTTTCGCCCAGGCCACCGGGTTTTGTCTTGTTGCCAAGTCGTTGTCGGCCGGTCACAGTCAGGTGTCCGGTCGCGGTTGGTGGCACCTCCTTCTTCCCTGGTACGCCCGGGCTCGGTTCACTCCTGGTACGCCCAGGTCTTCATGTTTTTCTTGTCTATCACACGGTTTCACGCACCTGTCCTTCGGCTTTCAAGTCTTCCAAAGGGGCCGTCCTCGGCTTCTCCCCGGGTCATTCTTGCTTTCCGTAACTCCTAGGTTATGGCTTACCACTGCCCTTCGCGGGCCGCTGCTACGCGCAGCCTCTATTTCATGGCTACGCGCCTTCTCTCCTGTCAAACCGCCTGGTACGCTCAGGCGGCTCTCTTTTCGGTCAGGTGTTCGATCCGATGCGCTCGGATGGTCACTTGGCCTTAGGGTGAGCCCCAGCCTGGCCAGTTCGCCTGGTTCCGCAGGTTGGTGGGCACCCGTGTCCTCTGCACTTTCAAATGTTTTTTTTTGCCTGTGCTTTATTTACAGAAGTTTGTTCCCAGTTCTCCGTTCCTTTCGGTCCTGTTCAGGTAAGTTCGCACTGGCACCACCTCGGTCCCAGTCAAGTCATAACCACGCGTTAATTGTCTTCGTCTGTTCGGTTAGGCCAGGTTCGACTGAGCCGTCTCGTGAATTCCGTTACCGGTACGTGTCTCTCTGTCGTGCACCAGTCCAAATTCCAGTACATCATCACCCCCGTTTTTTTTTTTTTTTTTTCCCTTTTATTTTGTTATGCCTTGTATTTTTGTTTAGCTGCTCTGCCATGTCTCGAGCCTCGGACATGGAGGACGGCCTTTCCATCTCCGGCTCAATCGTGTCAAGCCAAGCGGGTCCCTCATCCCTTCGGAGTTGGACCATCCCAAAACTGTTGGCCGAGTTGAACCGAAGAGGCATTCCACATCCGGCCACCGCAAGAAAGGCAGAGCTATACAAACTGCTCATGACCAGCCCCAGCACCACAACAGTGCAGCCAGAGGCGTCGGCCATCCATTTGTCCCTGGTGCAGCTACAGGCGACCCTGAATTCCTTGGTGGACTCGGTGGCGGATGTGCGGGCAAGGGTTTCGGAGCTCGAATCCCGGCCACCCGTTGTACCCCCGGCTCCCGTTCCGCTGATGACTCCCTCTACATCAGGCTGGCTGGCTACAGGTACGCCAAGACCCATTCCACATGTGTCCCCCTTTCACTTCATTCCTGATAACCTTAAGAGAGACATCCTGGCAGGGAAAGATGTCAATCTGGCATCAATCCTCATTGCCGCTCAAGATGTTCCCGAGAACCGGGTCATCAACTGTGGCGATGTGTCGGTGGTCCTTCGGGCCAAGGATTCGCGGCTCAACCGCAAGTTGTCCATTACGGAATTTGTCCTGGCCTTCAGCCTCTTCAGGGACATCGTCTGCACCGCACAGCCGGAGAGAAGAGAGGAGCTTGACAGCTATTTGTACCTGGTCACTGACCTAGGGCACAAGTATGGTGGGTCGGCCTTCTATGACTACCACCGTTCCTTTGCAGCTAAGGCGGCGGCAGCTCTGGCCCAGTTCCAGTATGTCACCAGCTGGTCCTTGATTGACACCGAGCTCTTCTGCCGTCACTTCGCTGGCCTCAGGGCTCCCAACTGTGCGACGTGTCAGTCGATTTTCCACTCCTCAGAGTGGTGCCCCAATACCGCGCACCCGCCTCAGGACAGGGCCATCCCGGGGACCTCCGGGTCATTTCCATCCAACCCCTCCACAGACAAGCTCGGCAGACCTATTGTCTACCTGGGGAAGAGCCAGGTCTGTAATAACTTTAATTCAGGGGGGTGCTCATATGCCAGCTGCAGGTCACTCCACGTCTGCTCCCTGTGCTTTAGGGCCCACCCACGGTCCGCCTGCCCAAAGAAATCTTGCAAAGGTTCCTGACTAGCGGACATCAACGTGGACCTCTTGGCGGCACTCCTTCACGATCACCACGATCAAGACTTCGTGGCGTTCCTGTTGGCAGGCTTCCGCCAGGGGTTCCACACAGGGCTCATCACCCTGCCGCAGGTGCCCTGGCAGGGCAGGAATCTGCTGTCCGCCACCCTGGACCCTCCAGCAACTAGCGAGTTGCTCCAGTCGGAAGTTTCCAAGGGGTTCCTCATAGGCCCGTTCCCACGCATCCCGTTTTCCTCATGGCGCATTAACCCCATCGGCTTAGTGGCAAAAAAGAACACTAATAAAAAAAGATTAAATTTATGATCTGTCCGCCCCTCATGTGTCCGGTATTCCAAGCCTTAATTCTCTGATTCCCTCAGAGGAATTTTCCATGCGTTATTCCTCGGTGGATGACGCCATCCAGGCCATCCTGTCACATGGTAGGGGCGCTTGGCTGGCAAAGGTTGACATTGCGGATGCATTTAAACTCCTGCCCATCCTGCCGCAGTTATGGCAATTCTACGGCATTGAGTGGGCCGGCCAGTATTTTTTCGCCAACAGGCTCACGTTTGGATCCAAGAGTAGCCCGTGGTTATTCGACCAGCTGGCCAAGGCGCTGCATTGGATCCTGATCCATCACGGGGGCCTCCGGTCGGTCATCCACTACCTCGACGATTTTCTGGTTGTCGAGGATCCGCAGGGCGGGTCCAGCATACTCACCATCCTCCTCGGATTGTTCGCCAGTCTGGCTGTTCCGATCGCGGAGTCAAAGACTGAGGGTCCTGCCACGAGGGTCTCATTCTTGGGCATCGTCCTGGATTCGGTTCTGTTGCAAGCCAGCCTACCGGAGGAGAAACTCACTCAGTGTCGCGAGGTCATTTCCCATGCGGCAGCCACGGGATGCCTCACTAGAGTCGAGTTGCAGTCTCTTCTGGGGCGGCTCAACTTTGCCTCCAGGATTATGCCCCAGGGAAGAACCTTTGTGTCAAGGCTGCTCCAGCTTCTTCCCTCAGCACCCGAACAGGACAGCATCATCCGTTTGGACGGCCAGGCCATGGCAGTCCTGGCCATGTGGGAGTTGTTCCTGTCCCGATGGAACGGCGTCTCCTTTTTCGTGTCACCTTGGTCTTCCTCCTGCCCGACCATTTTTTCAGACGCAGCTGCATCTTGCGGCTACGCTGCCATTTGGGGTTCCCAGTGGCTAGCGGATAGTTGGCCCAGTACCATCTTAGAGGAGGCTGAATCCATCCGCACCTCCTCTCTGTTGGAATTATACCCCATCGTGGCAGCTGCTCAGGCATGGGGCCACCTCTGGGCTAACTTGCCAGTGATGTTTGTGACAGATAACCAGGCCTTGGTCGACATCTTGGCCAAGGGCAGGGCCAAGTCCCCCAAGATCATGGCGCTGTTGCGCCAGCTGGTTTGGCTGGCCCTGTCACATAACTTCCATGTGCATTGTAGCCACATCCCGGGGGAGAGGAATGTAGCAGCCGACACACTGTCTAGGTTTAATTTTGAACTCTTCTTCCAGGTCATGCCGGAGGCCGAGCCACGCAGATATCCCACCCCGCCTTTCAGTTCCCTGTCAATGGACTAGGCTTGCTCGTCTCGTCAGCAAGGGACCTGGCGCAGCAGTCCCTTGCCCAAAACACGGCCAGGAACTACCTTTCAGGCCTGAAAACCTTCCAGGAGTTTTCACGTCTGCACCCGCAGGCGGGCCTGGCGGACATTCCTTACATCATGGCCTTCATCGCCCATTGCCACCACCAGTTACACCTCTCCTACAACACCATTAAGTTGTACCTAGCAGGCGTCCAACACCACACCATGCTCCGCAACCCAGGGGGCGGATCCATTTTTTCTGCGCATGCAGTCAAGGCCACCTTACGAAGGGTCCAGAAGGGTGGGTCCAATCCCTCGTCCCGCAGGCAGGGCGTCACGGGAGAGATGTTCCGGAAATTATCTTCAGCCCTGGATGGTGCTCCTTTTGGGCCCTTTTCCAGCTTAATCATCAAAGCTGCCATGTACTTAGCTTTTTACGGCTTCCTTAGGCCAGGCGAGTTCACGTGCAGCACGGCGGGACGGTGCAGCCTGCACCGAGAGCAGCTGGTGAGGGTGGTTGACCATTACGCGCTGAAGATAATTATCTCCAAAACCAGTCAAACAGGCCCCCCGGTGGAGGTCCAGTTTTTTCCCACTAGTAATGAATGGTGCCCGTTACAGGTATTTGACCAGCTCATCCTCGCCCTCTGGGATGCGCCACCTCACAGCCCTCTGCTACCCCATCTGAAGGGAGCTCTCACCACGGCGCAATTCATCAGCCACATCCGCACGGTGGCTGCTGGCTTAGGGTTGGACTCAGGAGCAATATCCGGTCATTCCTTCCGCATTGGGGCAGCCTCCGCGGCTTCCCGGCAGGGGGTCCCCGCCCACGTCATCCGAAAGATGGGGAGATGGCGTTCGTCTTGCTTCACCAGATACATACCTAACCCGCAGGTGGAGATTTCGCAGGCATTTCAGTCTTTGGTGTTATAAGGTAATAAAGTCTTACACCTTAACTATTTTGTTGTCATTTTGCCCCCTTTTAGGCTACTCTCATACCCGGCTCCAGGCACACCTCAGCCGGTTAGGTTCCAGGCAGGCACGCTGCCCAAGTTTCGTATTTAGCCTTGACCACAAGTTGGTAAGGCTGAGGTTCAGCCTGCATTTGTGGGAGGGGCTTGAGCCTATTTAAACCCCCACTTACCTCATCACAGTGGGCATTCCGGTTCTTGGTCCCACCCACCCTTTCCCTTCATTTCAAGGGTCCTCCTTAGGGTAGCCCCCTTTTAGGCTACTCTCATACCCGGCTCCAGGCACACCTCAGCCGGTTAGGTTCCAGGCAGGCACGCTGCCCAAGTTTCGTATTTAGCCTTGACCACAAATATATATATATATATATATATATATATATAGAAGAAAAAGTCCAGTGGGAGCACCAGCCAGCATGTGGGTGCAAGGTCCAACGCAGGGTAGCGGCAATCCCCAATGGTATAGAGAACAAAGAAGTAGGACTGCACTCCAAGATAGTGGTAAAATCGGCAAGTGGTTTATTCACCCATAATATGGCAAGTCTTGCGACGTTTCGGCTCACAAGAGCCTTCCTCAAGCATGGTAACAGTGAAAGTGAAAGCATTATAAAGGCATTTACAAAGTGTCCAACCCATAAGGGTGTGGTTACAATCAATTACAATTGCAAACATCCGATGCATAACAATACAGATAAAGTGCATGTGCATAAAGTGAACAGTGGTATACAATTCATGACTAAGGGATGCCATCCCTACAAAGTGAATTAAAATGTATACGATATATAATTGTGATTTTAGCTTAGATGAAGTAAGTGATAATGTGATGAAAGTGGATCACAGAAAACAGAACGTGGAAAGCGATGGGGCCCGCATATACCATGGCGTTCTTTGTGCGTCTCTAGCTCCTCGATGCGCATGACCACACTGACATCATCCGATGCATCACAGTGTAAAGGTCAAGCGCATGCGCTCTGCCTGGGTCGATATGAGAGCGCCATTTTACTTAAGGGAAAGATACCAAAAGGTTACGTACAGGTTGTCTATTTAACTGTTGTCAACACGAAACAATCATGTCACCGACCGCTGCAGGGATCTCCTACATATATCAGCAAATAGACAGGGGTCCCGTCCAAATGGGCGGGACACCTGACTAAAGCGCCATGGGAGCCAGAGGGGGACATGATTATGATCCCCGCAGGCAATCACCAGCACATTTGCCAGAAAAATAGCAGTCGTGGAGGGACAATCCCTCAATTATGCCAACAGCCTTATCTTGTTAAAATATAATGACATATCTGGAGTAACGCATTAATACAAGAACGCTGATGTCCACCTCGGGTCGCATAGCTTCCAAAGGGTCTGGTTCTAGGATCCACATCCAATATAGTGAAAATATAAAATCCTAAAAAGCAGAGAAAAAATATTTTATTTTCAAAATAGATCTTTTTCATAATTGCAGATAAATCTTTCACGGTTATCAAGCACCAATATACAAGAATGAGAAAGACAAAACGCAAACATGCAGGGGGACCGGGGGCAAGCCACAGATCCCAGCTCTCTCACCTGAACTCGATATTGAGACCCCTGGGATGCAGGCTATCCAAATCATATATCCAGCGTAACTCTCTTTTCTTCAAGTGTGTCAGGCGATCACCACCTCTTCTAGGAAGCCTAACCTGATCAATGATCCAGCATCTTAGATCACGCTCGGTATGTCAGAGGGATCCAAAATGTCTGGACACTGGTAGGTCAGTACGTTTCTTCCTTATAGAATTCCTGTGGTTATTCAACCTTACTTTCAGTTCTGTGGAAGTTTCCCCAACATATAATAGGTTACAGGGACAAGCCAACACATAAACTACATATGACGAGGAACAGTTTAGATGGAACTTTATTGGATACTCTTTATTGGTAAGCGGGTGTGTGAAAGATCTAGTTTTACATATATATCGACAATTGACACAACCGAGACACGGATAACATCCAAGTCCCGGCTGTGTCAATGTCCGCTGTATGCTGGTTTTCTTTGGACCTGCATCCGCTCTGACCAAATGGTCTTTAAGATTTTTGTTTTTACGGTACGATAAAAGGGGCGGAAGTTTAAATTCTGGTACATCTTTAATAGACCTGCTTAGGATACCCCAGTTGTCCTTCAGGATACGTCCTATCTCCATACTACATCCAGAATATGTGGACATAAATGGTATCCTCTGTGTTTTTATAGAGGTGGTATGTGTTGTTTCAGTATTCATATGTAAGATTTTGTTCTTATGTACATCTAATAATCTGCGAGGATAACCCCGTTCCCTAAATTTATCTGACATCGTGTCCAGTGTAGTCTCCAACTCAGTGTGGTCTGAAACAATGCGTTTCGTACGGAGGAACTGCGAATGGGGGAGGTGTTTAACTAGGCTGCGTGGATGATTACTTTCATAACGTAGGATAGTATTTCTATCTGTCGATTTGACATATAAGCCTGTACCAACCATACCATCAATTAGCTTGACATTCGTGTCTAGAAATGACAGTTGCGTTTTAGAATTTGATATAGTATACTGAAGATCAGGATCTATATCATTCAAATATGTGTGAAACTCCCTCAATTGTGGTTCAGTGCCAGACCACAGGAGGAAGACGTCATCTATGTACCGCCACCACCTAACAACGTGTTGAAAGTGGTGGGATACATAGATAAAGTCCTCCTCCATGTGGCGCATATAAACATTTGCGTACGTTGGGGCCACATTGGACCCCATCGCAACGCCGCGTTTCTGATTAAAGAAGATATCTTGAAACAAGAAATAATTGTTTTCAAGAACCAATCTCAATAGGGTATTTATGAAACATTTTGCATTCTGTGTTATGGGTGAACCATCCAAGTATTTATTGACTGCAGAGATGCCCTTCTCATGCCCTATTGACGTGTATAAGGAAACAACGTCAAAGGACACGAGAGTGACACCCTGCAAGTCACCAGCTTCAACTGACCTCAGTTGTTGCAGAAAGTCGCCTGTGTCTTTAATGTAAGATGGATATTCTACTGAAAACAGAATCAGAACCAGATACGATGGGACAGCCGGGAGGGTCCACAAGACTTTTGTGGACCTTGGGTAGTACATATATTACAGGAGTGATGGGGGATCCCACCGTCAAGTACTCCCTCAATCCCTCATCTATGATACCCCCGGCCACCGCATCAGAAAGACTCTTATTGATTATGTTCATAATGCGAAATTTCGGATCGCTCTGCAATACACTATACACATTTGTATCATTCAATTGTCGTTCAATTTCTCTGATGTATTTGTGTGTGTCAAGAACAACTACCCCGCCGCCCTTATCAGCCGGCTTAATGGTCAATAGGGGGTTGTTCTTGAGTTCGGAAAGGGCCTCAATCTCTGCAGTAGTCAGATTAGGATTGCATAATCGTGCCTCATCCCCAAATGTGGATTTCAGAATTCTGACGTCTCTCTGAACTGCAGAGATGTAGGCCTCAACCGCAGGTACATCTATATTAGGAAAAAAAGCACTTTTGTTAGTTAAATTCAATCCTTTAAGTGAGAATTCGCTGGAGCATATTTGTGTACTTGCAATACGTCCCTTAAAGAACACTTTCAATTTAATTAAACGAAAAAAATCATTCAAATCCATCTCTAAATCAAACCAGTTTACCTTAGTGAGGGAGTTTCACACATATTTGAATGATATAGATCCTGATCTTCAGTATACTATATCTTATTCTAAAACGCAACTGTCATTTCTAGACACGAATGTCAAGCTAATTGATGGTATGGTTGGTACAGGCTTATATGTCAAATCGACAGATAGAAATACTATCCTACGTTATGAAAGTAATCATCCACGCAGCCTAGTTAAACACCTCCCCCATTCGCAGTTCCTCCGTACGAAACGCATTGTTTCAGACCACACTGAGTTGGAGACTACACTGGACACGATGTCAGATAAATTTAGGGAACGGGGTTACTTTCTGCAACAACTGAGGTCAGTTGAAGCTGGTGACTTGCAGGGTGTCACTCTCGTGTCCTTTGACGTTGTTTCCTTATACACGTCAATAGGGCATGAGAAGGGCATCTCTGCAGTCAATAAATACTTGGATGGTTCACCCATAACACAGAATGCAAAATGTTTCATAAATACCCTATTGAGATTGGTTCTTGAAAACAATTATTTCTTGTTTCAAGATATCTTCTTTAATCAGAAACGCGGCGTTGCGATGGGGTCCAATGTGGCCCCAACGTACGCAAATGTTTATATGCGCCACATGGAGGAGGACTTTATCTATGTATCCCACCACTTTCAACACGTTGTTAGGTGGTGGCGGTACATAGATGACGTCTTCCTCCTGTGGTCTGGCACTGAACCACAATTGAGGGAGTTTCACACATATTTGAATGATATAGATCCTGATCTTCAGTATACTATATCAAATTCTAAAACGCAACTGTCATTTCTAGACACGAATGTCAAGCTAATTGATGGTATGGTTGGTACAGGCTTATATGTCAAATCGACAGATAGAAATACTATCCTACGTTATGAAAGTAATCATCCACGCAGCCTAGTTAAACACCTCCCCCATTCGCAGTTCCTCCGTACGAAACGCATTGTTTCAGACCACACTGAGTTGGAGACTACACTGGACACGATGTCAGATAAATTTAGGGAACGGGGTTATCCTCGCAGATTATTAGATGTACATAAGAACAAAATCTTACATATGAATACTGAAACAACACATACCACCTCTATAAAAACACAGAGGATACCATTTATGTCCACATATTCTGGATGTAGTATGGAGATAGGACGTATCCTGAAGGACAACTGGGGTATCCTAAGCAGGTCTATTAAAGATGTACCAGAATTTAAACTTCCGCCCCTTTTATCGTACCGTAAAAACTAAAATCTTAAAGACCATTTGGTCAGAGCGGATGCAGGTCCAAAGAAAACCAGCATACAGCGGACATTGACACAGCCGGGACTTGGATGTTATCCGTGTCTCGGTTGTGTCAATTGTCGATATATATGTAAAACTAGATCTTTCACACACCCGCTTACCAATAAAGAGTATCCGATAAAGTTCCATCTAAACTGTTCCTCGTCATATGTAGTTTATGTGTTGCCTTGTCCCTGTAACCTATTATATGTTGGGGAAACTTCCACAGAACTGAAAGTAAGGTTGAATAACCACAGGAATTCTATAAGGAAGAAACGTACTGACCTACCAGTGTCCAGACATTTTGGATCCCTCAGACATACCGAGCGTGATCTAAGATGCTGGATCATTGATCAGGTTAGGCTTCCTAGAAGAGGTGGTGATCGCCTGACACTCTTGAAGAAAAGAGAGTTACGCTGGATATATGATTTGGATAGCCTGCATCCCAGGGGGTCTCAATATAGAGTTCAGGTGAGAGACCTGGGATCTGTGGCTGGCCCCCGATCCCCCTGCATGTTTGCGTTTTGTCTTTCTCATTCTTGTATATTGGTGCTTGATAACCGTGAAAGATTTATCTGCAATTATGAAAAAGATCTATTTTGAAAATAAAATATTTTTTCTCTGCTTTTTAGGATTTTATATTTTCACTAAATTGGATGTGGATCCTAGAACCAGACCCTTTGGAAGCTATGCGACCCGAGGTGGACATCAGCGTTCTTGTATTAATGCGTTACTCCAGATATGTCATTATATTTTAACAAGATAAGGCTGTTGGCATAATTGAGGGATTGTCCCTCCACGACTGCTATTTTTCTGGCAAATGTGCTGGTGATTGCGTGCGGGGATCATAATCATGTCCGCCTCTGGCTCCCATGGCGCTTTAGTCAGGTGTCCCGCCCATTTGGACGGGACCCCTGTCTATTTGCTGATATATGTAGGAGATCCCTGCAGCGGTCGGTGACATGATTGTTTCGTGTTGACAACAGTTAAATAGACAACCTGTACGTAACCTTTTGGTATCTTTCCCTTAAGTAAAATGGCGCTCTCATATCGACCCAGGCAGAGCGCATGCGCTTGACCTTTACACTGTGATGCATCGGATGATGTCAGTGTGGTCATGCGCATCGAGGAGCTAGAGACGCACAAAGAACGCCATGGTATATGCGGGCCCCATCGCTTTCCACGGTCTGTTTTCTGTGATCCACTTTCATCACATTATCACTTATATAATTGTGATTTTAGCTTAGATGAAGTATCGTATACATTTTAATTCACTTTGTAGGGATGGCATCCCTTAGTCATGAATTGTATACCACTGTTCACTTTATGCACATGCACTTTATCTGTATTGTTATGCATCGGATGTTTGCAATTGTAATTGATTGTAACCACACCCTTATGGGTTGGACACTTTGTAAATGCCTTTATAATGCTTTCACTTTCACTGTTACCATGCTTGAGGAAGGCTCTTGTGAGCCAAAACGTCGCAAGACTTGCCATATTATGGGTGAATAAACCACTTGCCGATTTTACCACTATCTTGGAGTGCAGTCCTACTTCTTTGTTTATATAATATATATATATATATATATATATATATATATATATATATATATATATATAACAAAATATGAGGCAGCACTCCAGACGTTTAGGTGAAAAAGAAAGTGGATCCTTTATTCCCCTCTGCAACGTTTCAACCGATCAATGCGGTCTTTATCAAGCATGGTTACAAGTGTCATACAGGGGTATATATACCCAGAATGCATAGTGATAACACAAGTGAAAATTATTCAATTACATCAATAAAATACATAAAAACAACTGAGAAATATCAACAAATGTCACAATAGTAAAAGAGACATAGCAGTGATACCATACAACATGTGCATGTATTGTGAATCAATCTTGTACATGATCATATCAGTGCTGTAGCCTAAATATTGTAAATAGGGCTAATTGTGCCAGTGATACACCACATGTGCAAAGCGTGTATAATCATAATCATGATAAAAAACAAAGAAAACTCACACAGCGGTAGACGACTAGCGGCGCCAAAATCCGCGTCCTCCAGAGCCAACAGCGCATGTCCTGAAACCTAGCAACGTCACCCAAAACAAGCAAGGAGACGTCACTCCGTTCACGGGACGGATCACATGACCGACCACGTGACCAAAGCAACTCCCACAGAACTCGTCAACGGGCGGCGCTGGACAACGTCATTACGGAGGAGGAGCAACAGGCGTCAGAGGGCCAACAACGTCAGATAACTGGCGTCGTTGCCCCAGTAACCAACCGCACACCCCCGCACGTAAGACATGCCCCAGCCAAGGGAGGACAGACACTGCCGGAACCAAAAATCGAGAACAGGAGAGACAGAGGGCACAACTTAGTAATAAAGAGAATTAAAGCAATAAATGTCTACTGCAAAAGGTAAATAGAATAGACATATGAGATCGCTGTGATTCTGGCTAGAAATCTGAGTGAACGTGGTACAATGTATATCAGCACCATAATGATAAAGATCAGTGCCATACAACTGAATAGGACAAACCAGAGAAAATAGGGAGGAGCCACCGGCTGTTCCACTTCCATGAGAACAACCATAGCCACACATCAGGTCAGTGGTCCAGGACATGTCTATGCCCTGAACCACAGCACCCACTATCACCCAAAACTCTCTACATTGATACAATGAATCTATAAATACCACCACTCATTATCAAAAGCCATCAACAGACGTCCAACATAATAGATATTGATAGGTTATATAGTATATGTGATAAATCTAATAATTGTGCCCCATGGTTCCCCACATTCACTAGATGATATAGAGGGAGAGCCACAAGATTCCGGAGCCGCAGGAAGTCAAAACCGCTGAAGAAGCATTGATAGAGATAATCTAAAAAGAACAAACAAAAAAAGGTTAAACAACTGTAAAACCAATTATTGTAGCACATAGTGAGATAGATGACACCTATTAGTCTCACCCATACACACATACAACAAGAGAAAGAAAGAAACAGAGGCAAAGAATAGGCCCCACCTTATAACACACTCCACTTAAAATCAACATTAAGACCAGTGGGTCTCAGGGTGTTAAGGCGATGGATCCACCTAAGCTCTCTCTGCTTGAGAGCCAGTGTCCTATCCCCTCCCCGCCTGGACTGATTGATCTGATCCAAAATCATAAATTTAAGATCCTTCTCCTTATGATTTGCTTCAACAAAATGTTTCGGAACTGGCAAGTCCTTTCTCTTGCGCCTAATCGAGAACCGATGATTGTTGAGACGTGTCTTCATGTCACATGTGGTCTCAACATAGAGGAGACCACATGGACAGGAAAGCACATATACAACATATGAACTGTCACATGTTAGATAATGACCAATTACAAATTGGGCTCCTGTTTGGGGATGAATGAATCTTTCACCCTTGATCATGTAAGAACAATTTACACAACCAAGGCAGGGATAGGATCCCTTTTTACGAGGTCCAATGTAAGATTGTGTCAAAGTTTTAGTAGGAGTATCGGCCCGGACCAGTTTATCACGAAAACTGGTGGGGCGCTTATATGAAAGAAGAGGAGGCACAGTGAAAGCTGTAATGTTTTGGAGATTACTCCTGAGTATGGGCCAATGTTTGCGGACAATTTTAGCAATTAGCCCACTTTGTTCTGAATAAGTGGAGATGAATGGATACCTCTCCACTTTATTCAGTGTGACCTCTGGTGACAACTGTTGTCTGCCTCTGACCTTATCAAGATGTTTCTCATTAACAGAAGAAGGATATCCCCGTTCCCTGAATTTATGTGTCATCTGTGCATATCGATGTGGCAATTTCTCAACATCCTGACACCACCCTCTTAACCCTAAGAAGCTGACTAAAGGGCAATGAGTTGATGGTAGACCTAGGATGACAGCTGCTATAGTGCAATAATGTATTGCAATCAGTAGGCTTAGTAAAAATATCAGTGGACAATTTATCCCCAACTATAGAAACAGTGGTGTCAAGAAATTGTACATGGGTCCCAGAATAAACCAATGTAAATGCAATGTCCGGATCCAATCCATTCAGGAAATGATGAAATAGCTCCAAAGAGGTAGAGTCACCACGCCAAATGAGGAAGACGTCGTCTATGTATCGCCACCACCCCACTACCTTACTGAAGTGGTGGGACACATAGACAAGGTCCTCCTCGAGGGCCGCCATGAAGACAGAAGCTATCCAAGAACAGGAAATAATTGTTCTTCAGGACCAAATCCAGTAATTGGACAATAAAGTCCTGACAATCATGGGAGTAATCACTGCCAGATAATTGTCTCCGGACAGCAGATAAACCCCTCATATGATCGATGGAGGTGTATAGACTGGTGACGTCAAAGGACGCCACCAGACACCCATCGGGTAGTCTGATACCAGAGATTTTCACAAGAAAATCTCCCGTATCCCTGATATAGGATCTGGCACTGACTGCATAATGGCGAAGTACATGATCCAAAAAGATGGAGATATTGGAAAAGATGGATCCGGTACCAGCAACAATGGGCCGACCAGGAGGGTCGACCATTGATTTGTGTATCTTAGGTAACACGTATATGACAGGTGTCCGTGGATGTGGTATGATCAAAAAAGAATAAAGCTCATTGTCAATAATGTCCTGACAAAGCTGTATCAAGGACCCTCTTGATACAACGAGCAATATCAAATCTCGGATCACCTGTCAAAACCCTGTATACACTCTCGTCACTCAATTGTCTCCTAATCTCCTGAAGGTACTTGGGGGTGTCCATGACAACAACCGCACCCCCCTTATCGGCGGGTTTGATCGTGAGGCTGTTGTCTTGGCAAAGTCCCTCAAGCACAACCACATCGGAGGAGGTCATATTGGGATGTCTCAATGGCATATCAGCAACCTCATTGCGTAAGGCCGCAATATCAACAGAGATAGCCTTCTTGAAGGTGTCAAGTACAGGTAAATTGCTGTGTGGTGAAAAATCACTTTTAGTAAAGAGTCCAAATGACCTCAATTTAAGCTCTGAATGTGTCAAAGGACTCGTGGATTGGTCAGTCGGAGGACGACCAGCAAACCAAACCTTCAGTTCGATATTCCTATACAGGCGTTGCAGATCGACCTCCAACTGAAACCAATCAACTTTGGTGGAAGGACAAAAGGACAAGCCCTTAGAGAGCACATTAATTTGCACATCAGTTAAACATACTGAAGAGATATTTACCACAGTGGACATACAATCAGATGCATTATTCATGGGGCCTAATTGGCCTTCCTGCGTCGAGCCATGGGTTTCACCAGTTTTGGCGATTTTCGATTTACGCCATCTGTGGTGTCTGGCGCCACCCCGTCTGGTTCTTTTACCAGCATTGAACCCATCCCTAAAAAAGAATCCGTAGAGGATGGATCATGCATAGCAGTAGGCACAGAATGTCCAGATTGTTGGATTTTACGATTCGGCGGCCGATATGCAGACATCTGTTTCTTAGACCCATCATTAAGCCACGTGTAAACATTACCCTTAGCATAATCATCAGCGTCACGCTGCCATTTCTTTCTTTTGGTAGCCTCGTTATGGTGCTGATATACATTGTACCACGTTCACTCAGATTTCTAGCCAGAATCACAGCGATCTCATATGTCTATTCTATTTACCTTTGCAGTAGACATTTATTGCTTTAATTCTCTTTATTACTAAGTTGTGCCCTCTGTCTCTCCTGTTCTCGATTTTTGGTTCCGGCAGCGTCTGTCCTCCCTTGGCTGGGGCATGTCTTACGTGCGGGGGTGTGCGGTTGGTTACTGGGGCAACGACGCCAGTTATCTGACGTTGTTGGCCCTCAGACGCCTGTTGCTCCTCCTCCGTAATGACGTTGTCCAGCGCCGCTCGTTGACGAGTTCTGTGGGAGTTGCTTTGGTCACGTGGTCGGTCATGTGATCCGTCCCGTGACCAGAGTGACGTCTCCTTGCTTGTTTTGGGTGACGTTGCTAGGTTTCAGGACATGCGCTGTTGGCTCTGGAGGACGCGGATTTTGGCGCCGCTAGTCGTCTACCGCTGTGTGAGTTTTCTTTGTTTTTTATCATGATTATGATTATACACGCTTTGCACATGTGGTGTATCACTGGCACAATTAGCCCTATTTACAATATTTAGGCTACAGCACTGATATGATCATGTACAAGATTGATTCACAATACATGCACATGTTGTATGGTATCACTGCTATGTCTCTTTTACTATTGTGACATTTGTTGATATTTCTCAGTTGTTTTTATGTATTTTATTGATGTAATTGAATAATTTTCACTTGTGTTATCACTATGCATTCTGGGTATATATACCCCTGTATGACACTTGTAACCATGCTTGATAAAGACCGCATTGATCGGTTGAAACGTTGCAGAGGGGAATAAAGGATCCACTTTCTTTTTCACCTAAACGTCTGGAGTGCTGCCTCATATTTTGTTTTATATATATATATATATATATATATATATATATATATATATATATATTATATAAACAAAGAAGTAGGACTGCACTCCAAGATAGTGGTAAAATCGGCAAGTGGTTTATTCACCCATAATATGGCAAGTCTTGCGACGTTTTGGCTCACAAGAGCCTTCCTCAAGCATGGTAACAGTGAAAGTGAAAGCATTATAAAGGCATTTACAAAGTGTCCAACCCATAAGGGTGTGGTTACAATCAATTACAATTGCAAACATCCGATGCATAACAATACAGATAAAGTGCATGTGCATAAAGTGCAAAACACATACGGTCGTGTGCATGTAGCCTTATATGGAACAGTTGTCTGGAACATAATTCCATGTTTCCTGAGAATGGCTTGTGTTTTACCACTTGTATATTCTGAGCCATTATCTGTTCGTACTACTCAGAGCATCTTGCCAAATGTATTACTTGAGCGAGATACTCTTCTAATTTCTCTGGAACTTCATCCTTATTGTGAAGTAGAAACACTGTGGTATATCTGGAGTTATCATCAATGAAGGTCAGGAAGTACTTTTTCTTTTCTGGAGTTATAGTTTTCATTGGACCACAAAAATCTGAATTTATTAAGTCCAGAGGTTTTTGAGCTTTGCTGCTGTCCTAGTCATTTTTCCTTTAATACAGCTGGTACAGATAATTTTTTGATCACATGGATTAATCTTAATACCACTTGCATAGTTATGCTCAACTGTTTTCTTTATTGTATCAGAATTTCTGTTCCTGAATCGTCTGTGCCAAGTGTGGATGCAGTTTGAATGTTTATCCTCTTTGGCTGTTTTAACCATTTCACTGCAGTTCAGCTGATATAGTTCATCTATGAGTTTAGCCTTTGCAAGCAAACAATACCCTTTTGTGATGATACAACTGTCACCCTGAAATGTGACCACATTGCCTTGGTTAGTGAGTTTCTTTACTGACAAAAGGTTGCTTTCAAGATCTGGCACATACAGAACATTCCTCATATGGATCTTTTTAGGGATATCTGGAGAGATAGGACAGTATAGAAAGCCATCTCCTATTCCCACTAATTTCATGAATTGTCCATAGCTGTAGTTATCCTTTCTGTTCTGCTTTCATCAAGCTGAGTGAAGAAATGTCAGTCAGACGCATTTGTCATGTGACTTGTAGCACCTGAGTCCACACACCACGCTTACACAGAGGTGATACCATTTTTGGATCCAAATGCACACTCCTTTGTTTCTATGACATTCTTAGGCTACATGCACACGGCAGTGTTTATTTGCGGTCCGCAAATAGCGGATCTGTGATCCTGTTTTTTGTACATCCACATGCGTTCCGTTTGTCCGCAAGCTCAATCCACTTTGTTTTTACATTCTAGCTTTCCAGATTCTACAATCTGCCTTTAGGTGTCCTGGCTTTTTGCACACAAAGCATTCCCACTTTTCTAGCTGCACGTTACTGTGTTTATTTTTGTATTTCATCTTTAAAGTAGTCTCTGAACAAACACGTGCATTACTCATGCTTTCTGTTTTGAGCTTGTATTCATCCACAAGCTTGCCTTTAACATATTCCAGTGTCAGTTCATCATCTGGACGTGCATCTAGTGCTGTGACAAGTGTCTCATAACTTTCAGGAAGTCCACTTAATAATAGCGCTGCAACATAGAAGTCTTTTATATCTTCTCCAATCCCTCTCAGTCTCTCCACCATTTCTAATGTCTTTCTTATATAGTCCTGCATGTTCTGGTCTTTCTGTAGCTTAGTTTGATAAAGCTTTCTGATTAAATACAGTTTATTGCTGAGATTAACTCTTTCATGCACTTTTTGAAATCCTTCCCACATGTCTTTAGCAGTCTGACAGTTATATATATATGATTTCAGCATCGTCTATGCACAGGGAGATTGTGCTCTGGGCTTTCTGATCTCTGTCTAACCACTCCTCTGTGGGCTGTGCAGGTCTGGGTTCATTTATACACTTCCACATACCTTCGCTTATAAGCAGCATTTTCATCTTGAATTTCCAGGATTGGTAGTTCTGATTTGTCAGATTTGCGATAGAGAACTTTGCTGTGGGGATGGTGGCAGCCATTTCTGCTGTTTGTCTTTCTGTTGCTGTCTCCTGCACTCAATTTCTTTAGCTCTGTGTATCTGGTTATATCCAGGGAAAATCTGTGTTATATCCTGGGCCCATAACCTGTTATAAATACTTTGAGGCTAAAAAAAAGGACAGTCAGGCAGTCTATGCAGTTTCACTGACCTCTGCTCGGTAACAGAATGTGCCATCTAGTGACCATACAATATACTAGGCATACAGCAATGACATGCAGTGGTTATTGCTTATACAATACAAACCTTGTATGCTAACACAGCCCAGTTCAGAGCATCCTCTCCAAGTACCGCACTTGGCTTCCTCAACAAGGAATTAGTTTCCCGCACCAGCTGCGCTATTACTTCATTTGTGGTTGTCTGCCAAACCGGACCACCTTTCAACCCAGTCGCCATTTTGACCCAAAAAAAATTCCACAGGTCAGTCTCTTTTACTCAGCTACTGGCCCTTTAAATCCTGCACCATTTGCACTACAGGAAGAAAAGAAAAAAAGTCCATATTATCACCAGCAGGCTCCTACCCACTTTGCCTCTTTTCAGCCGAGATTCCTGCCTGCATCCAACACCAATTGTGGGGGGTTTAGCTCTTCTCCGGGGGTCATTCACACAAGTATCTTCATCAGACACCAAGTTTAAGGTCCAAACATCGCTTTTATTTGGCACCTCAGCAAAACAAACATAAATCATACAAAATAAACACCTGCCTGGCTGGGCTCTAACTAAACAAGGTATCTTCCTACCTTACTTAAATCACCGTTCACACACAGTAAGTACAAGCGGCTTTCCCAGCCCAGTGTCCCACAGCCACCTGGCTGTACAGAGCCCTGTTCACACACGGTCTCACATCCAGTACCTTTATGGGGGAGTGTGGCCCAGTAGTCCCTCTGACTGCGGCCTCGTGACCCTTTCGCCCAGGTGTCACTGCGTCCCCCAATGCTCCGGCTAGCACCTAGCCTTGTGGTCCCTCAGCCAGCCCGGCTGGGACCACTAATACAGAGCCTCCAGCAGGACCCTGTTGCACAACGAATCTCCTCCCCAAGACTGACACCCTGGGAGGTGCTTGATGCCAGCCTGAGCACCTCCAGCTGGTCTCACCTGTGGTAGAACAGGGGTGTGGACCGCACTATCCACCCCTTCCTTGCCTCTCACCTCTGTGAGATCTGTTACTATCTCACACAGTTTAGAAGTTGTGTACCCCAAGGTTCAGTGCTGGGCCGTATATTATTTAGTGTATTTATTAATGATATTGAGGATGGGATTAATAGCACCATATCTATTTTTGTAGCTGACACTAAGCTGTGTAGAACTGTACAGTCTATGGATTGGGCATCAACTTGGCAAATGAGCTTCAATGTAGACAAATGTAAAGTTATGCATCTTGGTAGTAATAATCTCTGTGCTTCATATGTCCTAGGTGATGTAGGACTGGAAGAGTCACTTATAGAGAAGGATTTTGATGTCCTTGTGGATGGTAGATTAAATTACAGCATACAATGTCAATCAGCTGCTTCTAAGGCCACCAGGATATTGTCATGCATTAAACGAGGCATGGACTCGCGGGGCAGGGATGTAATACTATCACTTTACAAAGCGCTGGTGTGGCCTCATCTGGAATATGCAGTCCAGTTCTGGGCACCAGTACATAGAAAGGATGCACTGCAGCTGGAAAAAAGTACAGAGCAGAGTAATTAAACTAATAAGGGGCATGGAGGGTCTTAGTTATGAAGAAAGATTAAAATAATTGTATTTATTTAGTCTTGAGAAGAGACGTCTAAGGCTACTTTCACACTTGCGTTCAGAGTTCCGCTTGTGAGTTCCGTTTGAAGGCTCTCACAAGCGGCCCCGAACGGATCCGTTCAGCCCTAATGCATTCTGAGTGGATGCGGATCCGCTCAGAATGCATCAGTATGGCTCCGCTTGGCCTCCGTTCCGCTCAGCAGGCGGACACCTGAACGCAGCTTGCAGCGTTCGGGTGTCCGCCTGGCCGTGCGGAGCCAAACGGATCCGTCCAGACTTACAATGTAAGTCAATGGGGACGGATCCGTTTGAAGTTGACACAATATGGTGCAATTTCAAACGGATCCGTCCCCCGTTTACTTTCAATGTAAAGTCTGGACGGATCCGTCTGACTAACTTTCAGACTTAGAATTTTTTCTGAAATATAATGCAGACGGATCCGTTCTGAACGGATCCCATTGTTTGCATTATAGGAGTGGATCCGTCTGTGCAGACACCAGATGGATCCGCTCTGAACGCAAGTGTGAAAGTAGCCTAAGGGGGGACATGATTAACCTGTACTAGTATATAAATGGGCCATACAAAAAATAACTGTTCCATGTAAAATGTGCTCAAAAGACAAGGGGCACTGCCTCCGACTGAAGCAGAAAAAGTTCAGTCTCCAGAAAGGTCAAAGCTTCTTTACTGTGAGAACTGTGAATCTGTGGAATAGACTTCCTCAGGACGTGGTCACAGCAGGAACAGTGGACAGTTCAAAAAGGGTTTAGACAAATTCTTAAAAGTAAAAAACATTAATGCTTATAAAAACGTGCAGAAATCTGAGTTTCATTTCCTTCTGGGATTCGCGTCCCCACCTATCCCTTGGTTGAACTTAATGGACGTATGTCTTTTTTCAGCCGTATTGACTATATGTAACTATGTAACTATGGGATGTGTGTGAGCTTGCCGAGCTCTAAAGCCGGCACCAAGTTACAGCCATTATCATGCCTGGTTCTAGGTTGAGTGGCGAGAGCCACAGCTCAGTCTGGTGTCTTATTCCCTACCACAGCTCTGCGGCAGTGTGCTGTTTGTCAACTAAGCAGATCAGCTTAAGCACGGCTTGTTGACGCTTCCCCGCTGCAGTGCTACACTTCTTCCAGATACCGACTGATGACTGACTGGTGCTGCATGTACATAATTCAAAGGTGGAAGTAGAGGAGGAGGTGGAGGAGAAGAAGTGGGGGGTTGGAGCCACTAACGTCTGTGTGGTGGAAACCCTGATGGAATTAGGGCCTGCAATCCTTCGCGGGTTGGGTCAGTGACTTTATCGTCCACCACCTCCTCTTCCACTTCCTCACTCTGCTCATCCTCCTGACTTGTTGACCTAACAACAACCTCAGTTATTGACAACTGTGTCTCATCCTCATCATCAACCTCTTGAGATACTAATTGCCGTTGACTTAATGGCAACTGTGTCTCATCATCATCAGCCACCTCGTGAAACACTAATTGCCGTTTCCCACCGTCATCTTCTTGTGACTGTGGATGTTCAAGAGTTTGGGAATCAGGGCACAAGATCTCATGTCCCTCTTCAAGCGGGCTTGTCGAGAGGTCCAAATGAAGAAATGGCGCTGAAAAGAGCTCCTCGGAATATCCGAGTGTAGGATCACTTGTTTGGCAAGACTCTCTATTCTGACTCTGATTGTTGTAATAGCGATTCATCCCTAGTGAGACCTCTATGCCTGGCCTGTATAGGCAGATATAATCACTGCAGACAATCCTTATCAGATAGCTTGAACTCACCAACACGAGTTTATCCGTGTAAGTTGCTTTATTCTGTAAGCCAGATAACAGAGTACAGCAGAAGAGATGGGTTCCGGTATAGTGCGGTCAAAAGATGATGCTTTCATAAGAGTACATGAGAATAAATGTGTACCTGTACATATGTCTGGAGCAGTATAAAGATACAGGAAGTAAAGTACACAGAAGAAGGGATGGAGCAAGAAAAGAAATGAGTCACAGATATCACGAACAAGAAAAACAAGTGCAATACCAAAAACGGCCACTAGATGGGAGCATATAACCAAATATAGAATATCATATGAATTAAACTATATAGATTTAACTGCGTAGCAGCACACTCCCCGTTTGGCATTGAAAATGTCACTATTTAAACCATAACGGTAGTTATATAATTGAAAATAAACAACTTGATGCTTGATGTCCGAGGACCTGAAAAACATAAAGAGAACAGGCATATAATGTAAAAACTAAAATGTAAGGGTTCAAGTGAATCAAGTAAAGTTCAAACGCTTCTTGCTTGAAGTTTCAGGCAGGATTCAGCAGCCTAGGCAATAAGTTCATTCTCCAAAGGGCAAGAGCAGAATAAGTTCCGTGATAGGCCTGATGAAAGTCTTTACAGTCCCTTGTCTTGCAACTTTCACCTCCACCTTGCGTACCTTACGTTATCACTAGGAACGCTCTTCACAATAAGTCCCATAGGCCACTCAATTCTTTAGGCTTGCTGGTCCTTGAGAAGAACGAGATCTCCAACTTGTATGTTAGGGCACTGTCGTTGCCATTTCCTGCGTCCTTGCAGAGTGGAAAGATACTCAATCTTCCAACGGTTCCAGAAGCGGTTAGCAAGGTTTTGTACTCGCTTCCATTGATCATAGCACAGATTTCTCTTTAAAGTTTCCAGGTGGAACAGGAACGGACCCAATCTTCTGGGTAAGCAGGGTAGCTGGGGTAAGGATAGCTTTCCCAAACAGAAACCCTATGTGGGTTTGATTAGAAGAGTCTCTCACCTTGAGGTAGGCAACAAGAGTCTCTCACCTTGAGGTAGGCAACAGTCTCTCACCTTGAGGTAGGCAACAGTAGATGTATCTGCAAAGATGTTAAGCTCTTTTCTCCGGCTCGTAGTAAGGGAAGCTGAGGTGTAGCAGTGTGGTATATGTATTCCATCTAAGGCGTGTAGAGATTTCTTCCAGGACTCCCACTTTGAAAGTTTGTCAGATGGCAGTGGAGCATCTCAATCTTTAATATACTCTGAGAGCTGTCTACGTAAGGCTTTACCTTGTATGGTGATGGGAGCCACAAATCCCATTGGATCGTATAGGCTGTTTACCACTGACAGAACACCACGCTTGGTAAATGGCTTGTCTGTAGAGCTGACTTGAAAGCTGAAAGTGTCCTTTAATAAGTCCCACCATAGGCCCAGACTTCTCTGTATAGGTGGCATGTCCATTCCCAGATTTAAGTCCTTAAACCCTGTGGCATGATTGCCAGGTTGAAAGGCTTTCATAACAGCAACACTACTGTATTTGAGGGAATTTTGTGTAGTCTGAGGTTAGCCTCAGAAAGCATACCTTGTGTCCTTTGGAGCAGGTCTATGGCTTCTTCGTCTGTAGGTAAAGACTTAAGTCCATCGTCAACATAAATGTCTCTCTCATCGTAGTGTCGAGCATCCGTGTCATACTCTTTTTCTCCATCAATGGCAGTCCTTCATAAACCGTATGTTGCAACAGCGGGTGAGGGACTATTTCCGAAAACATCTACTTTCATGCAGTATTCATTAATCTCATTGTCCATGTTGTTGTTACGGTGCCACAGAAACCTTAGGAAGTTCCTTTTGTCTTCGCGTACAATGAAGCAATGAAACATCTGTTGAATATCAGTAGTCGTGGCAACTGGTTCTATTCTAAATCTCAAAAGTACGCCTACAAGGTTGCTGGTTAGATTTGGGCCAGTGAGAAGAACATCGTTTAGGGATACACCTTGATGCTTGGCACTGGAGTCAAATACTATCCTGATTTGTTTTGGCTTACATGGATGAATCACTCCGAAGAAAGGCAGATACCAGTAGTCATCGTGTCTTTGAAGTGGTGGCGCTGGTTCCGCGTGATCATTGTCAAAGATCCTTTTCATAAAGGTGATGAAATGGTCCTTCATTTCAGGCCTATTCCTTAGTGTTCGTTGAAGTGAGTTGAATCTAGATAAAGCCCTTGTAGCACGAAGAGGTAGAAGAGGTAATGGTGCAACCCAGCTGTTATTTTGATGAATTCTCTGTCTTCAACTGACAAGGCTATTTTGTTGTCCTCACTTGTAGTACAAAACACTGTGTTTCGGAATCCAAAAATGACACTTGTGCTGGCCAAGAGGATAGTTGGAGAGGTGAAAAAGAATCCAAGGATCACCACCAAGGCCATCCTGGTGAATCTGGGCTCTGCTGGTGGCAATGTCTCAAGGCAGACAATCCAACGGACACTGCACACTGCTGGATTCCACTGGGGATCCATGGCAAAACTCCCATGGAAAATTACGTAGTTGACGCAGAGTCGGGTTTTAATCCATAAAGGGCATAAATCACCTAACATTCCTAAATTGTTTGGAATAACATGCTTTAAAACATCAGGTATGATGTTGTATCGATCAGGTAGTGTAACGGTTACGCCCGCTTCACAGTGACAGACCAAACTCCCTGTTTAACGCACTGCAAACAACCGCAAACAGTCCATTTGCACAACCGCAAACTCCCCATTTGCACAAGGTTGGATACCATGCTAGCCATGTCCCGTTCCTTGTCCTCACTGATGTCATTGAAGGTCTCTTCCTCCACCCAGCCACGTACAACACCAAGGGTCCCCGAAAGGTGACAACAAGCCCCCTGAAACGCCTGCTGTGTTTGGTCTTCCACCTCCTCAAAGCCACCTTCCTCTTCTGACTCCTCTTCTTCAGACTCCTCTCTCTGCGTTGCCTCTCTCTGCGTTATTATAAGGTGTGTTAAGTAGTACTATTCCTATCAGTTTAATCCCTGTTACGTCCCCTATCAGGGGACGTGTATATGGCATCGATTTTAGGAACCGGGAGATGGAAAAAGATGCTTGGTCGGTCCTCCTACTTCAAATTTGGGGCACTGCGCGTGCAATCTAATGTGCCACCAGATATGAGTGGTGTGTTAAGTAGTACTATTCTTATCAGTTTAATCCCTGTTACGTCCCCTATCAGAGGACGTGTATATGGCATCGATTTTAGGAACTGGGAGATGGAAAAAGATGCTTGGTCGGTCCTCCTACTTCAAATTTGGGGCACTGCGCGTGCAATCTAATGTGCCACCAGATATGAGTGGTGTGTTAAGTAGTAGGGATAAGCGAACCCGAACTGTATAGTTCGGGTTCGTACCGAATTTTAGGGTGTCCGTGACACGGACCCGAACCCGAACATTTTCATAAAAGTTCGGGTTCGGGTTCGGTGTTCGGCGCTTTCTTGGCGCTTTTTGAAAGTCTGCAAAGCAGCCAATCAATAAGCATCATACTACTTGCCCCAAGAGGCCATCACAGCCTTGCCTATTATTGGCATGGCTGTGATTGGCCAGTGCAGCATGTGACCCAGCCTCTATATAAGCTTGGGTCACGTAGCGCTGCACGTCACTCTGCTGATACAAGAGTAGGGAGAGGTTGCAGCTGCGATGTTAGGGCGAGATTAGGCAGATTAACTCCTCCAAAAGACTTCATTCAGTGATCGATCTACAGCTGTGGATCATTGATGTGCTGATATTCAATTGCTCACTTTTTTTAGGCTGCCCAGAGCGTTTTTATATCACTTTTTTCTGGGGTGATCGGCAGCCATTTTGTGGCTTGTTGTGCGCCAGCACAAGCTACCACCAAGTGCATTTAACCATAAATAGTGTGGTTATTTTTTGCTATATCCTACTTCAGGGTCAAGCTTTCATCAAGTGCATTTAACCATCAATAGTGTGGTTATTTTTTGGCCATATACTACATCAGGTGCAGGCTGAGCCTGTGTCACCCAAGTGCATTTAACCATCAATAGTGTGGTTATTTTTTGCTGTATCCTACATCAGGGTCAATCTTTCATCAAGTGCATTTAACCATCCATAGTGTGGTTATTTTTTGGCCATATACTACATCAGGTGCAGGCTGAGCCTGTGTCACCCAAGTGCATTTAACCATCAATAGTGTGGTTATTTTTTCCTATATCCTACATCAGGGTCAAGATTTCATCAAGTGCATTTAACCATCAATAGAGTGGTTATTTTTTAGCCATATACTACATCAGGGGCAAGTTGAGCCTGTCACCCAGCGCCTAAAAAATAGGCCTGACATTTATATTCCTCCAAAGCAGTACTGTTTTAGCTGGTCAAGTTATTTTTAGTGACCGTAAAAGCACAGTTTTTGTTCTGGGTTGAAAAACAATTCCCAAATTTGCCATTCTCAAAATTAGTGGTTTCTGCTGTATCAGGCCTACTTTAAATCTATCCCTAAAAGGGTATATTAGATTCAAGGTGCTGATAGGGTCATTCTGAAAAACTTAACACACACACTACAGTGCAGATACAAGTCTAATTCTGTGATTAAACGTATACCTGTCACCCAGTGCCTAAAAAATAGGCCTGACATTTATATTCCTCCAAATCAGTGCTGTTTTAGCTGGTCAAGTTATTTTTAGTGACCGTAAAAGCACAGTTTTTGTTCTGGGTTGAAAAACAATTCCCAAATTTGCCATTCTCAAAATTAGTGGTTTCTGCTGTATCAGGCCTACTTTAAATCTATCCCTAAAAGGGTATATTAGATTCAAGGTGCTGATAGGGTCATTCTGAAAAACTTAACACACACTCTACAGTGCAGATACAAGTCTAATTCTGTGATTAAACGTATACCTGTCACACAGCGCCTAAAAAATAGGCCTCACATTTATATTCATCCAAATCAGTACTGTTTTAGCTGGTCAAGTTATTTTTAGTGACCGTAAAAGCACAGTTTTTGTTCTGGGTTGAAAAACAATTCCCAAATTTGCCATTCTCAAAATTAGTGGTTTCTGCTGTATCAGGCCTAATTTAAATCTATCCCTAAAAGGGTATATTAGATTCAAGGTGCTGATAGGGTCATTCTGAAAAACTTGACACACACGCTACAGTGCAGATACAAGTCTAATTCTGTGATTAAACGTATACCTGTCACACAGCGCCTAAAAAATAGGCCTCACATTTATATTCCTCCAAATCAGTACTGTTTTAGCTGGTCAAGTTATTTTTAGTGACCGTAAAAGCACAGTTTGTGTTCTGGGTTGAAAAACAATTCCCAAATTTGCCATTCTCAAAATTAGTGGTTTCTGCTGTATCAGGCCTACTTTAAATCTATCCCTAAAAGGGTATATTAGATTCAAGGTGCTGATAGGGTCATTCTGAAAAACTTAACACACACGCTACAGTGCAGATACAAGTCTAATTCTGTGATTAAACGTATACCTGTCACACAGCGCCTAAAAAATAGGCCTGACATTTATATTCCTCCAAATCAGTACTGTTTTAGCTGGTCAAGTTATTTTTAGTGACCGTAAAAGCACAGTTTTTGTTCTGGGTTGAAAAACAATTCCCAAATTTGCCATTCTCAAAATTAGTGGTTTCTGCTGTATCAGGCCTAATTTAAATCTATCCCTAAAAGGGTACATTAGATTCAAGGTGCTGATAGGGTCATTCTGAAAAACTTGACACACACGCTACAGTGCAGATACAAGTCTAATTCTGTGATTAAACGTATACCTGTCACTCAGCGCCTAAAAAATAGGCCTGACATTTATATTCCTCCAAATCAGTACTGTTTTAGCTGGTCAAGTAATTTTTAGTGACCGTAAAAGCACAGTTTTTGTTCTGGGTTGAAAAACAATTCCCAAATTTGCCATTCTCAAAATTTGTTGTTTCTGCTCTATCAGGCCTACTTTAAATCTATCCCTAAAAGGGTATATTAGATTCAAGGTGCTGATAGGGTCATTCTGAAAAACTTAACACACACGCTACAGTGCAGATACAAGTCTAATTCTGTGATTGAACGTATACCTGTCACACAGCGCCTAAAAAATAGGCCTGACATTTATATTCCTCCAAATCAGTACTGTTTTAGCTGGTCAAGTTATTTTTAGTGACCGTAAAAGCACAGTTTTTGTTCTGGGTTGAAAAACAATTCGCAAATTTGCCATTCTCAAAATTAGTGGTTTCTGCTGTATCAGGCCTAATTTAAATCTATCCCTAAAAGGGTACATTAGATTCAAGGTGCTGATAGGGTCATTCTGAAAAACTTGACACACACGCTACAGTGCAGATACAAGTCTAATTCTGTGATTAAACGTATACCTGTCACTCAGCGCCTAAAAAATAGGCCTCACATTTATATTCCTCCAAATCAGTACTGTTTTAGCTGGTCAAGTAATTTTTAGTGACCGTAAAAGCACAGTTTTTGTTCTGGGTTGAAAAACAATTCCCAAATTTGCCATTCTCAAAATTTGTTGTTTCTGCTGTATCAGGCCTACTTTAAATCTATCCCTAAAAGGGTATATTGGATTCAAGGTGCTGATAGGGTCATTCTGAAAAACTTAACACACACGCTACAGTGCAGATACAAGTCTAATTCTGTGATTGAACGTATACCTGTCACACAGCGCCTAAGAAATAGGCCTGACATTTATATTCCTCCAAATCAGTACTGTTTTAGCTGGTCAAGTTATTTTTAGTGACCGTAAAAGCACAGTTTTTGTTTTGGGTTGATAAACAATTCCCAAATTTGCCATTCTCAAAATTAGTGGTTTCTGCTGTATCAGGCCTACTTTAAATCTATCCCTAAAAGGGTATATTAGATTCAAGGTGCTGATAGGGTCATTCTGAAAAACTTAACACACACGCTACAGTGCAGATACAAGTCTAATTCTGTGATTAAACGTATACCTGTCACCCAGCGCCTAAAAAATAGGCCTCACATTTATATTCCTCCAAATCCAGTACTGTTTTAGCTGGTCAAGTTATTTTTAGTGACCGTAAAAGCACAGTTTTTGTTCTGGGTTGAAAAACAATTCCCAAATTTGCCATTCTCAAAATTTGTGGTTTCTGCTGTATCAGGCCTACTTTAAATCTATCCCTAAAAGGGTATATTAGATTTAAGGTGCTGATAGGGTCATTCTGAAAAACTTAACACACACGCTACAGTGCAGATACAAGTCTAATTCTGTGATTGAACGTATACCTGTCACACAGCGCCTAAAAAATAGGCCTGACATTTATATTCCTCCAAATCAGTACTGTTTTAGCTGATCAAGTTATTTTTAGTGACCGTAAAAGCACAGTTTTTGTTCTGGGTTGAAAAACAATTCCCAAATTTGCCATTCTCAAAATTAGTGGTTTCTGCTGTATCAGGCCTACTTTAAATCTATCCCTAAAAGGGTATATTAGATTCAAGGTGCTGATAGGGTCATTCTGAAAAACTTAACATACACGCTACAGTGCAGATACAAGTCTAATTCTGTGATTAAACGTATACCTGTCACCCAGCGCCTAAAAAATAGGCCTCACATTTATATTCCTCCAAATCCAGTACTGTTTTAGCTGGTCAAGTTATTTTTAGTGACCGTAAAAGCACAGTTTTTGTTCTGGGTTGAAAAACAATTCCCAAATTTGCCATTCTCAAAATTTGTGGTTTCTGCTGTATCAGGCCTACTTTAAATCTATCCCTAAAAGGGTATATTAGATTCAAGGTGCTGATAGGGTCATTCTGAAAAACTTAACACACACGCTACAGTGCAGATACAAGTCTAATTCTGTGATTAAACGTATACCTGTCACACAGCGCCTAAAAAATAGGCCTGACATTTATATTCCTCCAAATCAGTACTGTTTTAGCTGGTCAAGTTATTTTTAGTGACTGTAAAAGCACAGTTTTTGTTCTGGGTTGAAAAACAATTCCCAAATTTGCCATTCTCAAAATTAGTGGTTTCTGCTGTATCAGGCCTACTTTAAATCTATCCCTAAAAGGGTATATTAGATTCAAGGTGCTGATAGGGTCATTCTGAAAAACTTAACACACACGCTACAGTGCAGATACAAGTCTAATTCTGTGATTAAACGTATACCTGTCACCCAGCGCCTAAAAAATAGGCCTGACATTTATATTCCTCCAAATTAGTACTGTTTTAGCTGGTCAAGTTATTTTTAGTGACCGTAAAAGCACAGTTTTTGTTCTGGGTTGAAAAACAATTCCCAAATTTGCCATTCTCAAAATTTGTGGTTTCTGCTGTATCAGGCCTACTTTAAATCTATCTCTAAAAGGGTATATTAGATTCAAGGTGCTGATAGGGTCATTCTGAAAAACCTAACACACACGCTACAGTGCAGATACAAGTCTAATTCTGTGATTAAACGTATACCTGTCACACAGCGCCTAAAAAATAGGCCTGACATTTATATTCCTCCAAATCAGTACTGTTTTAGCTGGTCAAGTTATTTTTAGTGACCGTAAAAGCACAGTTTTTGTTCTGGGTTGAAAAACAATTCCCAAATTTGCCATTTTCAAAATTAGTGGTTTCTGCTGTATCAGACCTACTTTAAATCTATCCCTAAAAGGGTATATTAGATTCAAGGTGCTGATAGGGTCATTCTGAAAAACTTAACACACACGCTACAGTGCAGATACAAGTCTAATTCTGTGATTAAACGTATACCTGTCACACAGCGCCTAAAAAATAGGCCTCACATTTATATTCAGCTAAATCTGTCATTACTGGTGTGCCTGTATTAGTGTAATACGGTACCTAAATAGATAGCCAGACTGGATTTTAATTCAATACATTGGCCCGAATAATATTTTTCTTATTGTGGTGAACGGTAACAATGAGGAAAACATCTAGTAAGGGACGTGGACATGGTCGTGGTGGTGTTAGTGGACCCTCTGGTGCTGGGAGAGGACGTGGCCGTTCTGCCACAGCCACACGTCCTAGTGTACCAACTACCTCAGGTCCCAGTAGCCGCCATAATTTACAGGGATATTTGGTGGGGCCCAATGCCGTTCTAAGGATGGTAAGGCCTGAGCAGGTACAGGCATTAGTCAATTGGGTGGCCGACAGTGCATCCAGCACGTTCACATTATCTCCCACCCAGTCTTCTGCAGAAAGCGCACAGATGGCGCATGAAAACCAAGCACATCAGTCTGTCACATCACCCCCATGCATATCAGGGAAACTGTCTGAGCCTCAAGTTATGCAGCAGTCTCTTATGCTGTTTGAAGACTCTGCTGCCAGGGTTTCCCAAGGGCATCCACCTAACCCTTCCCCAGGGGTGGAAGAGATAGAATGCACTAACGCACAACCACTTATGTTTCCTGATGATGAGGACATGGGAATACCACCTCAGCACGTCTCTGATGATGACGAAACACAGGTGCCAACTGCTGCGTCTTTCTGCAGTGTGCAGACTGAACAGGAGGTCAGGGATCAAGACTGGGTGGAAGACGATGCAGGGGACGATGAGGTCCTAGACCCCACATGGAATGAAGGTCGTGCCACTGACTTTCACAGTTCGGAGGAAGAGGCAGTGGTGAGACCGAGCCAACAGCGTAGCAAAAGACAAAGAGGGAGCAGTGGGCAAAATCAGAACACCCGCCGCCAAGAGACTCCGCCTGCTACTGACCGCCGGCATCTGGGACCGAGCACCCCAAAGGCAGCTTTAGGAGTTCCCTGGCATCGCACTTCTTCAAACAATGTGCTGACGACAAGACCCGAGTGGTTTGCACGCTGTGCCATCAGAGCCTGAAGCGAGGCATTAACGTTCTGAACCTTAGCACAACCTGCATGACCAGGCACCTGCATGCAAAGCATGAACTGCAGTGGAGTAAACACCTTAAAAACAAGGAAGTCACTCAGGCTCCCCCTGCTACCTCTTCTGCTGCTGCCGCCTCGGCCTCTTCTGCTGCTGCCGCCGCCTCGGCCTCTTCCTCCGCCTCTGGAGGAACGTTGGCACTTGCCGCCCAGCAAACATGGGATGTACCACCAACACCACCACCTGCGTCACCAAGCATCTCAACCATGTCACACGGCAGCATTCAGCTCTCCATCTCACAAACATTTGAGAGAAAGCGTAAATTCCCACCTAGCCACCCTCGATCCCTGGCCCTCAATGGCAGCATTTCTAAACTACTGGCCTATGAAATGCTGTCATTTAGGCTGGTGGGGACAGACAGCTTCAAACAGCTCATGTCGCTTGCTGTCCCACAGTATGTTGTTCCCAGCCGCCACTACTTCTCCAAGAAAGCCGTGCCTTCCCTGCACAACCAAGTATCCGATAAAATCAAGTGTGCACTGCTCAACGCCATCTGTGGCAAGGTCCACCTAACCACAGATACGTGGACCTGTAAGCACGGCCAGGGACGCTATATCTCCCTAACTGCACACTGGGTAAATGTAGTGGCAGCTGGGACCCAGGCGGAGAGCTGTTTGGCGCACGTCCTTCCGCCGCCAAGGATCGCAGGGCAACATTCTTTGCCTCCTGTCTCCTCCTCCTCCTACTCAGCTTCCTCCTCCTCTTCTTCCACCTGCTCATCCAGTCAGCCACACACCTTCACCACCAACTTCAGCACAGCCCGGGGTAAACGTCAGCAGGCCGTTCTGAAACTCATATGTTTGGGGGACAGGCCCCACACCGTACAGGAGTTGTGGCGGGGTATAGAACAACAGACCGACGAGTGGATGCTGCCGGTGAGCCTCAAGCCTGGCCTGGTGGTGTGCGATAATGGGCAAAATCTCGTTGCAGCTCTGGGACTAGCCGGTTTGACGCACATCCCTTGCCTGGCGCATGTGCTGAATTTGGTGGTGCAGAAGTTCATTCACAACTACCCCGACATGTCAGAGCTGCTGCATAAAGTGCGGGCCGTCTGTTCACGCTTCCGGCGTTCACACCCTGCCGCTGCTCGCCTGTCTGCGCTACAGCGTAACTTCGGCCTTCCCGCTCACCGCCTCATATGCGACGTGCCCACCAGGTGGAACTCCACCTTGCACATGCTGGACAGACTGTGCGAGCAGCAGCAGGCCATAGTGGAGTTTCAGCTGTAGCACGCACGGGTCAGTCGCACTGCGGAACAGCACCACTTCACCACCAATGACTGGGCCTCCATGCGAGACCTGTGTGCCCTGTTGCGCTGTTTCGAGTACTCCACCAACATGGCCAGTGGCGATGACGCCATTATCAGCGTTACAATACCACTTCTATGTCTCCTTGAGAAAACACTTAGGGCGATGATGGAAGAGGAGGTGGCCCAGGAGGAGGAGGAAGAGGGATCATTTTTAGCACTTTCAGGCCAGTCTCTTCGAAGTGACTCAGAGGGAGGTTTTTTGCAACAGCAGAGGCCAGGTACAAATGTGGCCAGACAGGGCCCACTACTGGAGGACGAGGAGGACGAGGATGAGGAGGAGGTGGAGGAGGATGAGGATGAAGCATGTTCACAGCGGGGTGGCACCCAAAGCAGCTCGGGCCCATCACTGGTGCGTGGCTGGGGGGAAACACAGGACGATGACGATACGCCTCCCACAGAGGACAGCTTGTCCTTACCTATGGGCAGCCTGGCACACATGAGCGACTACATGCTGCAGTGTTTGCGCAACGACAGCAGAGTTGCCTACATTTTAACGTGTGCGGACTACTGGGTTGCCACCTTGCTGGATCCCTGGTACAAAGACAATGTGCCCACCTTACTTCCTACACTGGAGCGTGATAGGAAGATGCGCGAGTACAAGCGCACGTTGGTAGACGCGCTACTGAGAGCATTCCCAAATGTCACAGGGGAACCAGTGGAAGCCCAAGGCGAAGGCAGAGGAGGAGCAAGAGGTCGCCAACACAGCTGTGTCACGGCCAGCTCCTCTGAGGGCAGGGTTAGCATGGCAGAGATGTGGAAAAGTTTTGTCACCACGCCACAGCTAACTGCACCACCACCTGATACGGAACGTGTTAGCAGGAGGCAACATTTCAATAACATGGTGGAACAGTACCTGTGCACACCCCTCCACGTACTGACTGATGGTTCGGCCCCATTCAACTTCTGGGTCTCCAAATTGTCCACGTGGCCAGAGCTAGCCTTTTATGCCTTGGAGGTGCTGGCCTGCCCGGCGGCCAGCGTTTTGTCTGAACGTGTATTCAGCACGGCAGGGGGCGTCATTACAGACAAACGCAGCCGCCTGTCTACAGCCAATGTGGACAAGCTGACGTTCATAAAAATGAACCAGGCATGGATCCCACAGGACCTGTCCATCCCTTGTGCAGATTAGATATTAACTACCTCCCCTTAACAATATATTATTGTACTCCAGGGCACTTCCTCATTCAATCCTATTTTTATTTTCATTTTACCATTATATTGCGGGGCAACCCAAAGTTGAATGAACCTCTCCTCTGTGCCGGGGCCTAAATATGTGACAGTGGCCTGTTCCAGTCGTGGGTGACGTGAAGCCTGATTCTCTGCTATTACATGAAGACTGATTCTGTGCTGACATGAAGCCAGATTCTCTGTTATGGGACCTCTCTCCTCTGCCTGGGTGCCTGAGCCTAAATATGTGACAATGGCCTGTTCCAGTGGTGGGTGACGTGAAGCCTGATTCTCTGCTATGACATGAAGACTGATTCTGTGCTGACATGAAGCCAGATTCTCTGTTACGGGACCTCTCTCCTCTGCCTGGGTGCCTGGGCCTAAATATGTGACAATGGCCTGTTCCAGTGGTGGGTGACGTAAAGCTTGATTCTCTGCTATGACATGAAGACTGATTCTGTGCTGACATGAAGCCAGATTCTCTGTTACGGGACCTCTCTCCTCTGTCTGGGTGCCGGGGCCTAAATATGTGACAGTGGCCTGTTCCAGTGGTGGGTGATGTGAAGCCTGATTCTCTGCTATGACATGAACACTGATTCTCTGCTGACATGAAGCCAGATTCTCTGTTACAGGACCTCTCTCCTCTGTCTGGGTGCCTGGGCCTAAATATGTGACAGTGGCCTGTTCCAGTGCTGGGTGATGTGAAGCCTGATTCTCTGCTATGACATGAAGACTGATTCTGTGCTGACATGAAGCCAGATTCTCTGTTACGGGACCTCTCTCCTCTGCCTGGGTGCCGGGGCCTAAATATGTGACAGTGGCCTGTTCCAGTGGTGGGTGACGTGAAGCCTGATTCTCTGCTATGACATGAAGACTGATTCTGTGCTGACATGAAGCCAGATTCTCTGTTACGGGACCTCTCTCCTCTGTCTGGGTGCCGGGGCCTAAATATGTGACAGTGGCCTGTTCCAGTGGTGGGTGATGTGAAGCCTGATTCTCTGCTATGACATGAAGACTGATTCTCTGCTGACATGAAGCCAGATTCTCTGTTACAGGACCTCTCTCCTCTGTCTGGGTGCCTGGGCCTAAATATGTGACAGTGGCCTGTTCCAGTGCTGGGTGATGTGAAGCCTGATTCTCTGCTATGACATGAAGACTGATTCTGTGCTGACATGAAGCCAGATTCTCTGTTACGGGACCTCTCTCCTCTGCCTGGGTGCCGGGGCCTAAATATGTGACAGTGGCCTGTTCCAGTGGTGGGTGACGTGAAGCCTGATTCTCTGCTATGACATGAAGACTGATTCTGTGCTGACATGAAGCCAGATTCTCTGTTACGGGACCTCTCTCCTCTCTCTGGGTGCCGGGGCCTAAATGTGTGACACTGGCCTGTTCCAGTGGTGGGTGACGTGAAGCCTGATTCTCTGCTATGACATGAAGACTGATTCTGTGCTGACATGATGCCAGATTCTCTGTTACGGGACCTCTCTCCTCTGTCTGGGTGCCGGGGCCTAAATATGTGACAGTGGCCTGTTCCAGTGGTGGGTGACGTGAAGCCTGATTCTCTGCTATGACATGAAGACTGATTCTCTGCTGACATGAAGCCAGATTCTCTGTTACTGGACCTCTCTCCTCTGCCTGGGTGCCTGGGCCTAAATATGTGACAGTGGCCTGTTCCAGTGGTGGGTGACGTGAAGCCTGATTCTCTGCTATGACATGAAGACTGATTCTCTGCTGACATGAAGCCAGATTCTCTGTTACGGGACCTCTCTCCTCTGCCTGGGTGCCTGGGCCTAAATATGTGACAGTGGCCTGTTCCAGTGGTGGGTGACGTGAAGCCTGATTCTCTGCTATGACATGAAGACTGATTCTGTGCTGACATGAAGCCAGATTCTCTGTTACGGGACCTCTCTCCTCTGTCTGGGTGCCGGGGCCTAAATGTGTGACAGTGGCCTGTTCCAGTGGTGGGTGACGTGAAGCCTGATTCTCTGCTATGACATGAAGACTGATTCTCTGCTGGCATGAAGCCAGATTCTCTGCTATGGTATGAAGAGACTGATTCTCTGCTGACGTGAAGCCAGATTCTCTGCTATGGGACCTCTGTCCAATTGATATTGGTTAATTTTAATTTTTTTAATTTTAATTCATTTCCCTATCCACATTTGTTTGCAGGGGATTTACCTACATGTTGCTGCCTTTTGCAGCCCTGTAGCTCTTTCCTGGGCTGTTTTACAGCCTTTTTAGTGCCGAAAAGTTTGGTTTCCCATTGACTTCAATGGGGTTCGAGTTCGGGACGAAGTTCGGGTCGGGTTCGGATCCCGAACCCGAACATTTCCGGGAAGTTCGGCCGAACTTCTCGAACCCGAACATCCAGGTGTTCGCTCAACTCTATTAAGTAGTACTATTCTTATTATTTTAATCCCTGTTACATCCCCTATCAGGGGACGTGTATATTGCATCGATTTTAGGAACAGGGTGATGGAAAAAGATGCTTGGTCGGTCCTCCTACTTCAAATTTGGGGCACTGGGCATACAATCTAATGTGCCACCAGATAGGAGTGGTGTGTTAAGTAGTACTATTCTTATCAGTTTAATCCCTGTTACGTCCCCTATCATGGGACGTGCATATGGCATCGATTTTACGAACCGGGAGATGGAAAAAGATGCTTGGTCGGTCTTCCTACTTCAAATTTGGGGCACTGCGCATGCAATCTAATGTGCCACCAGATAGGAGTGTTGTGTTAAGTAGTACTATTCTTATCAGTTTAATCTCTGTTACGTCCTCTATCAGGGGACATGTATATGGCATCGATTTTAGGAACCGGGAGATGGAAAAAGATGCTTGGTCGGTCCTCCTACTTCAAATTTGGGGCACTGCGCGTACGCTGTGTAATGTACTGTGCAATCCCAATATGTGTGGTGTGTAAAGTACTACTATTCCTATCAGTTTAATCCCTGTTACGTTCACTAGTATTATTATTATTATTATTATTATTATAAGGTGTGTTAAGTAGTACTATTCTTATCAGTTTAATCCCTGTTACGTCCCCCATCAGGGGACGTGTATATGGAATTGATTTTAGGAACCGGGAGATGGAAAAAGATGCTTGGTCGGTCCTCCTACTTCAAATTTGGGGCACTGCGCATGCAATCTACTGTGCCACCAGATAGGAGTGGTGTGTTAAGTAGTACTATTCCTATCAGTTTAATCCCTGTTACGTCCCCTATCAGGGGACGTGTATCGAATAGATTTTAGACAACCGCAAAGAGTTGTAAAAAAGTTGACACACTCATGACATAAATTTTATCCCTCTATGCGTCAATCTTGGTGTAGTGATGACTGTGCTCGTGAGCACGTTTGGGAGATTGCAGGCGATGGGGGTTTTTCAAAGTCTATGGTCGTGCTGAGGTAGTTCAGTGACAGTTAAGTGACCCAGAAAACAATGATTCTGCAGTGTGGGCCCATTGTTGGCCTAGTAGGCTTTAATGATCACCTTAGATGATCACAAAGAAAATTAATGTTTTTTCTATGCAAAATTATCCAGCCGATCGCTTTTGGTCTGTTCACAATGAAGCAACGACCTTATCATCTGGGGTGTGCCAACATTGCCATTGCCAACACACTCATAGAGGTGGTCGCTTCATTGTGATACGCAAGCCCCTTCACCACAACAAGGTAACGATCATGAAGGGGAATTGACACATGATGTATGTGCCTTTTTTTTTGTTTGGTTTTTGAAGCCACAGTGCAGCACCAGAGGCCAGAAAAACTAGGAATGTACACATGCCTGAAAAATTAGGTATTGTTGCAGCCGCTGCTGTAGCAGCGGCCAGAAAAAATGGTGTTTGTTTCCCAGGCAGAAAGTGCCCTAAAACATTGCGTCTTGAACCCTAGTTGGTGGCGGATAAGTCACGCAAGTCATCCGGCATTCAGAGATAAAATACAGCAGCGTGTGGACCATTTTTAGCCCAAGGCAGCTCATCTCTTCACCAGGCCTTTTTTAGTCTAATGTATCGCCCACTGTCAGTCCTCAGTGATCTCACTTAAGGTATGTTCTTCCCCCCAGCCACGTACAACACCACAGGTACCAGATAGGTGACAACGAGCACCCTGGGATGCCTGTTGTGGTTGATCTTCCTCCTCTTCCTCAAAGCCACATTCCTCCTCTGACTTCTCTTCCTCACAGTCCTCTTCCGGCGTTGCTGCAGGTCCAGCAAGCGATGCTGATAAGGCTGTTTCTGGTGGTGGTGATGGTGACCACAACTCTTCCTCTTCCTCTTCACGCTCATCTACGGCCTGATCCAGCACTCTTCGCAGGGCACGCTCCAGGAAGAAAACAAATTGGATGATGTCGCTGATGGTGCCTTCGGTGCAACTGACTAGGTTTGTCACCTCCTCAAAAGGATGCATGAGCGCATGAGTGTTCAGTAACGCATGAGCGTTCAGTAACGTGTCAAAAAAATTCCCAGCTCCACAGAGGCTGTCCTAGCACCCCGGTCATACAAATACTCGTTGCCGGCTTTTTCTTGTCGGAGCAGGCGGTCGAACATTAGGAGTGTTGAATTTTAACGTGTCGGGCTGTCGCAAATCAAGCGCCTCACTGAAATGTTGTTTCGACGCTGGATATCTGAAAAGTGCGCCATGGCCGTGTAGGAACACCTGAAATGGCCACACACCTTCCTGGCCTGCTTCAGGACGTCCTGTAAGCCTGGGTACTTATGCACAAAGCGTTGTACAATCAGATTCAACACATGTGCCATGCACGGCACATGTGTCAACTTGCCCAAATTCAATGTCGCCAACAAATTGCTTCCATTGTCACACAGCACTTTGCCGATCTCCAGTTGGTGCGGAGTCAGCCACTGATCCACCTGTGCGTTCAGGGTGGACAGGAGTGCTGGTCCGGTGTGACTCTCTGCTTTCAGGCAAGTCAACCCCAAGACGGCGTGACACTGTTGAATCCGGGATGTGGAATAGCCCCTGGGGAGCTGGGGGGTGCCGTTGATGTGGAGCAAGACGCAGCAGCAGAAGAGGACTCAGCCGAGGAGGTTATGGAAGAGGATGGAGTAGGAGGAGTAGAGGAGGTGGCAGCAGGCCTGCCTGCAAGTCGTGGCGGTGTCACCAACTCCTCTGCAGAGCCACGCATTCCATCAGCCGTCAGCAGGTTTACCCAATGCGCAGTGTAGGTGATATACCTGCCCTGACCGTGCTTTGCAGACCAGGTATCAGTGTTCAGATGGACCCTTGCCCCAACACTGTGTGCCAGACATGCCATGACTTCCTTTTACACAATTGAGTACAGGTTGGGGATTGCCTTTTGTGCAAAGAAATTTCGTCCGGGTACCTTCCACTGCGGTGTTCCAATAGCTACAAATTTTTTGAAGGCCTCAGACTCCACCAGCTTGTATGGTAAAAGCTAGAAGGCTAAGAGTTCAGACAAGCCAGCTGTCAGACGCCGGGCAAGGGGGTGACTTTGTGACATTGGCTTCTTACGCTCAAACATGTCCTTGACAGACACCTGACTGTGGGCAGATGAGCAGGAACTGCTCAAGGCGAGAGACGGAGTGGCGGATGGTTGAGAGGGGGCAAGGAGGACAGCAGTGGTTGACGTGGCTAAAGATGCTGGACCAGGAGGAGGATGGCGGCTTTGAGTTTGTGTGCTGCTTGTACTCATGTGTTGATCCCATAGGCGTTTGTGATGTGCGATCATGTGCCTTCGCAAAGCAGTTGTACCTAGGTGGGTGTTGGACTTCCCACAACTCAGTTTCTTTTGGCACAGGTTGCAAATGGCATCGCTGTTGTCAGAGGCAGACACACAAAAAAAATGCCACACTGCTGAGCTCTGCAATGACGGCATTCTGGTGGTGGCAACAGCATGCGTTGATTGGGTGCTGTCCTTACAGCAGAGATCAGATGAGTCCTTCAGGACTGTAATGGACACTGAATACACTAGACTAGCTATCGATTTCCCTATTAAATCAGCAGCAGCTACACTGTCCCTCCTCTCACTAAGAATGCAGCTTCCGAATGAATCTAAAATGGATGCTGTCCAGGAGGTGGGAGGGTCTGGGAGGGAGGGTCTGCTGCTGATTGGCTGGAATGTGTCTGCTGACTGTGAGGTACAGGGTCAAAGTTTACTCAATGATGATGAATAGGGGCGGACCGAACATCGCATATGTTCGCCCGCCGCGGCGAACGCGAACAAGCTATATTCGCCGGGAACTATTCGCCGGCAAACTATTCGGGACATCTCTACTCTCTAAGGCTTGTGCTGGCTTTGGTTTGAGCTGCGGCTTATCACCGGAATTGACCTTATTGTTGACATGAGTTGATCCGGTTTGCTGCATAGATGTACTTGCGTTGTAGACTTGAAGAGGCTCAGACATATAGAGCTGAGAGGTCTCTGCATTGGGAGTCAGAACAGTGTTGTTAGTAGGAGGTACAGGAGAGGACTCTGTATCTTTGCAGATGTTATGCTTTAGAACATATTCACTGGTGTGTTCAGCTGGATCTTCCAATTCTGCTGGGATAAGGCAGTCTGAATTAATACTTTGTTCCATTGCTTGTTCAAGGACTTTCAGCCTTGCTAGGGAAGCTGCTTCCTCCCCTTCCGTTTTCAGAATCTTTATTTGTTAATCTGCCTCTGCTTGGAGAGCTTTGCTTTGAGCCTCCATCTTGGCTTGATGAGCTGCCATCTCTGCTTGTTGAGCTGCCCTTTGAGATTCCATCTCCGCTTGTTGATAAGGCGAACTTGCGAACATTTGGAGAAATCTGCGCCCGCCATATTCTTTTACATTGTGAAGAACTTTGACCAATGACACATCCATCAGGTGGTACAGGACAGCCAATTGAGATATTTCAGCACATGGACATACCCCTACCTTATAAATAAACCTGATCTGGCCGCCATTTTACATTCAATGTTTTGCAAGTGTAGGGAGAGGTTGCTGTGTGGAGCAGGGTCAGGCGGTTAGGGCCACAAAACGCTAGCTAATAGGGCCACAAAAGTCATTTTAAGCACTAGTATAGGTGTGCTATCGATATGTGTGATACACAGAGGGGTGCGATATACTTATAATATACTTTTATAATGAGTCAAAAACACATAGATCTATATAGTGATCACCTAGAAGTCAGGGGCCTAGGGGCTAGGGGCTTACTAGGGCCATTTTTATATAGGGTAAGGTTCCGGACGGGGTCACTCTTATCAGGGCGGGTGGTCTGTGGTTAGGCTATCAGGGCCAGAATAGCACCCCCCTGTAAGGGCAATATAAGGGACAGTTCTTTGCCCACCCTGTCCTTCAATACTACATCATCATCTAGCCCAGGGATGGATGTTATTTTGCTTTCCCTCCTGGATTCATCGATGTGCACTGGAACCCCCCGGATTGTGGTAGGACATATGGTTTCTGATTTGGTGCCGCCGAGCACCTGATTTAGTGCCGCCGAGCACTTGTTATTGCCTACCACGTCTATGCTTTTTGCTTAACTTTAATAATTTAATTTATTTTCATTTTGAAGAATATCTTTTCCATTCAGACGTCTGCAAAATGGGTCCGCATCCGTTCCGCAATTTTGCGGAACGGATGCAGACCCATTTATTTTCAATGGGGCCGGAATGTGCTGTTCGCATCCGCATTTGCGCATCCGCACTTCCGCATCTGTGCTTCCGTTTCCACCAAAAAATAGAACATGTCCTATTCTTGTCCGCAATTGCAGACAAGATTAAGCATTTTCTATTATAGTGCCGGCAATGTGCGGTCCACAAATTGCGGAATGCACATTGCCGGTGTCTGTGTTTTGCGGATCCGCAAAACACTTACGGACGTGTGAATGGACGCTCATAGTAAAATTATTTAAGGTTACGTTTTATCTTCATGTATATTCTAATACTTTCTTTATAGTGCATTTGGGTACTGTATAGTGCATTTGTGCATGCGCGTACACGAAAATTATATTGCCGATATTTCGCATTGACATTTTTTTTTATGGAGATCGCAAATTCGAATAATACATCTGGTATTTCACTGTCCATGTTGTTGGACTATTTGTGCACTTCTAGTAATTATTTCTTGGCTGCAAATATGAGCTGAAGGTTTTTCAGGTTTGCCTGCCATTAAAATGAATGGGACCCGCCGCGAACTTGCGGTTCGCGAACATTTGATCACGTTAGCAAACCGTCCCAGCCGATGTTCGTCCATCACTATTTGTTGAGCTGCCCTTTGAGCTTCCATCTCTGCTTGCTTACTGGTAAAGGAGCTTTGCGCGGGCCTCTATTAACTTGTTGCTTAATGTTGATCTTCTGGAACGAGAGGATCTGGAAGAAAGTGCACTTGGTTGTGGTGGATCTGTGAGATCTGGTCTCCTACAGTTGAGTAATGCGGAATTCTGCCTTAAACTTAGCATTTTGCACTGCGAGATCCCTTTGTTGGTTCAGTGCATCAGTCCTGGTCAGTTCTGCTAAAGAATCCTCTATATTAGAGTCCTGCAAGTAGGCAGTATTTTGCAGACAGCTGCTGGTAGCATACATACACAGCAAATAGGTGATTTATAGAGTCTATTATTTCAGCTGGTTGATCATTAGAGTGTGACAAAACTGACATGCGGTGTGAGGTTCTGTCCCAGAGGTCTGACAGATTACTGGAGAACTCATCTCTAGTGGCTTCATAGTTTTCTCTGAGTTTCTGTGTTGGTTTTATTGTACGTTTGGGTCTTACACTCTGTTCGGTAATATCTGCAGAATCTGCACCCTGTACATCTGCCGGTTCAGAGGCATGATGAGTTGGTTCAGCTATAAAAGAGTGTTCAGAGCCTTCTCTAGGCATTTTTTACGCTTTAAGAAGACGAACAGCAGCTTAGACAGTGCAATGTAGAGAAACAGTTTTCAACATCCACTTGAAGTGCAGTAAGCTTGTGGCCATGTGCTTTCACAAGATTGCACAGGAGAAATACCACAGATAATGTCTCTGATGTCACCAGCGGCTAATAAAAAAATTATAGGGAATGTCACAGGTATTTGGGATGTGGAAACGTTACACAGGAGAAATACCGCAGATAATGTCGCTGTCATGCCCCACTCTGACAATGTGCGGAGGTCGGCCAGGATTGCAGCACGAGTTTAGTGTTTGTTTTGGAGTCGTGCTGGATCCGCCCCTCATCAGGTGCACTGGGTGGAGTCATTAGTTTAAATAGCTCCTCTGCCCAGTGCCCTGAGCAGATTATATTCATTATTGTGATCTTGGAAGCTAGGAAGGAAGGTTGGCTGTCTGCTCCAGCTCAGGAAGATAAGTGTTGTTTCTAGTTGGTTGTTTTGTGTCATCTTTCCCATCCAGGTTCTGTGCGAGCAGGCTGCTCCTATTTCCCACTTCACCATCTCAGGGAATTCAGGGTTTTGTCAGCCCAGGCACGGTGACATCTCAGATCTACCTTCAAGACCTGTAGATGGGCTGAGCAGTGCAGAGAAAGAGGTCAGGGATTAACTAGGAGGTGACCCTTCCCTGTCTCTCGCCCAGAGCCTGGTTGGTGCGTTATCTGTTAGACTGGGTGCACGCCCGCCGTGACATTATAATCCGCCATACTGTGACTGCCATCACTCAGCCCTTTTGTGATGGCGTCAATTGATGCACTGGTTGACCGCATGCAGGATTTATCCCTAGAGGTTGCGGATCTGCGTGGTACGGTCACACAGTGTCAGAGGTTTCTGGCATCAGGTACAGGTCAAATTGGTTCGGGAGCCTAAAGTCGCTCTTCCCGACAGATTTACAGGGAGTACGGATGATTTTTTCCACTTTAAAGAGTCATGCAAATTGTACTTTCGACTGCGTCCATTTTCGTCAGGTAATGAGGATCAGAGGGTTGGTATCATCATGTCTCTGCTTAAAGGGGACGCTCAATCCTGGGCTTTTTCTCTGCCGCCCGGTTCTCTGGCTCTCCGGTCAGTGGAGGAATTTTTCCAAGCCCTGGGATTGATTTACGATGACCCAGATCGGGTCTCGATGGCAGAATCGAAATTGCGTAACTTACTGCAGGGTGAACATACTGCAGAGGGTTACTGTACAGAGTTTAGGAGATGGGCTACTGAGTCGGGGTGGAATGACCCCGCGTTACGTAGTCAGTTTTGTCAGGGGTTATCTGAAAGGTTGAAGGATGCCCTGGCTTTTCATGAGTATCCGGATACTTTAGAGAATGCAATGTCTTTGGCTATACGGTTGGATAGACGTATCCGAGAGAGGGGTAAGGGTCCCTCCGTGCAGGGGATCCCTCCTGCGTGTGGTTTTGTTTCTTCTTCTGCCCAGGGTGATATTGCTTATAACTCTTGAGTAGCGGAGGAACCCATGCAATTGGGTCAGATTTCTTTCCATTCTGATATTAGAGACTTTAGGAAATTGCACAAACTATGTTACTTTTGTGGAAAGAGGGGTCATTTTATTTTTTCTTGTCCTCATGTTAAATCACAGGTGGATGAGAAAAGGAAAAAAGGAAAAAAAAACTCCCTTACACTTGGTTGTATGAATGGTGTGGTGGAACAGACAGGTATGCAAGCTCCCTGCAGTTCCTGTTTTCTCCTTTCAGCTATGGTGGAGCTAGAGTCAAAAAATGTGTTTGTTGATGTATTCCTTGATTGTGGTGCTGGGGTAAACCTAATTGACTTTCTTTTTCTTCAAGGCCTGGGACTAAGTACTTGCACGTTAGAGAACGAGATTCGTGTTTTTGCAATTGATTCTTCCCCTCTTTCTCAAAGGAGTCTCACTCACATTGTTCATGGTATTCATTTAAGGGTGGGTGATTCACATGCTGAAATTATTTCTTGTTTTGTCATGAAGGATTTGCCAGCTCCTATAGTTTTGGGGTTGCCATGGTTGATTAGACATAACCCAATTATAGACTGGCAAGCGAAACAGATCATTGGTTGGAGCGAGTTTTGTTCGGACAATTGTCTTGTCACATCAATTTCTGAAGTGTCCATTACGGCTTTACCTCCATATCTCTCGGATTTTGCGGATGTTTTTTCGGAGGGTGGGGCTCAGGAATTGCCCCCTCATCGGGACTATGATTGTCCAGTTAATCTCATTCCTGGCGCCAAGTTGCCAAAGTCTCGGCTTTACAACCTCTCTCAACCCGAAAGAGAGGTCATGCGAAAGTATGTCGCCGAGAGTTTGGCAAAGGGTCATATTAGACCATCTAAGTCTCCAGTGGCAGTAGGTTTGTTCTTTGTGAAGAAAAAAGATGGATCACTGAGACCGTGTTTGGATTTCCGGGAGTTGAACCGTATTACAGTCCGGGATCCATATCCCCTGCCCTTGATCTCTGATCTTTTTGATCAGATTGTTGGAGCCAAGGTGTTCTCCAAGTTGGATTTGAGAGGAGCCTACAATCTGATCAGGATCAAGGAGGGGGATGAGTGGAAAACGGCCTTCAATACGCACGAGGGTCATTTTGAAAACCTGGTGATGCCTTTTGGGTTGACGAACGCGCCAGCAGTATTTCAGCGATTCGTCAATGACATTTTTCATCACTTGGTGGGGAGGTTCGTAGTAGTTTACCTGGATGACATTTTAATTTATTCTCCTGATCTGAAGACCCATCAGGATCATGTGAGACAGGTTTTGACGATCCTTCGGGAGAATAAGTTGTATGCCAAATTGGAGAAATGTTTGTTTGCGGTGCAAGAGCTTCCGTTCTTGGGATACATGCTTTCTGATTCCGGTTTTCGTATGGACCCCGAAAAGGTCCGGGCAGTTCTGGAGTGGGACCGACCAGAGAATCAGAAAGCTTTGATGCGGTTCTTGGGGTTTACAAATTATTATAGGAAATTTTTTTCGAATTATTCTACTCTAGTAAAACCTCTTACTGATATGACCAAGAAGGGCGCCGATGTCTCTGTCTGGTCGGATGAGGCGTTGCAGGCCTTTTCGGCTGTTAAGGAGCGTTTTGCGTCCGCTCCCATTCTGGTGCAGCCGGATGTGTCTCAACCATTCGTAGTGGAGGTTGATGCATCAGAGGTGGGGGTTGGGGCGGTGCTGTCACAGGGTTCATCTCCTGGCAAGTGGGTCCCGTGTGCCTTCTTCTCCAAGAAGCTCTCGGTTGCCGAGAGGAATTATGATGTTGGAGATAGAGAGTTGTTGGCTATCAAGTTGGCCTTTGAGGAATGGCGCCACTGGTTGGAGGGGGCGTCTCACCCCGTTACAGTGTATACTGACCATAAGAATTTGGCTTACCTGCAATCTGCCAAGCGTCTGAACCCTAGGCAGGCCAGATGGTCACTTTTTTTTACCAGGTTCAATTTCGTGGTTACCTTTCGCCCAGGGTTCAAGAACGTCAAGGCTGATGCCTTATCTCGCAGCTTCCCTGGGGGAGGTGATTCAGAAGATCCAGCGCCTATTTTGGCGGATGGAGTGGTGGTCTCCGCTCTGTACCTTGAATTGGAGATGGAGGTGTTGGGAGCTCAGGAGGTGGCTCCTGGTTCGTGTCCCCCAGGGAGGTTGTTTGTTCCTGAGGGCCTACGATACAAGGTGTTTAAGGAACATCACGATACTGTTCTCGCTGGACATCCTGGTGGTAAGTCCACCTGTGATCTGGTGTCCCGGAGGTTCTGGTGGCCAGGTTTGCGTAAGAGTATTGAGAATTACGTGGCAGCTTGTGAAACCTGCGCTCGGTCTAAGGTTGCTCATACTCGACCGCCTGGTTCACTTCTTCCATTGTCTATTCCATCTTGTCCTTGGACACATTTGTCCATGGACTTTATTACGGACCTACCGAGTTCCTCCGGGAGAACAGTGATTTTGGTGGTAGTCGATCGTTTCAGTAAAATGGCTCACTTTATACCACTAACAAGTCTGCCTAACGCTAAGACTCTTGCGCAGATTTTTGTGGATAATATTGTTAAATTGCACGGTATTCCTTCGGATATTGTCTCTGATAGGGGCACGCAGTTTGTCTCCAGGTTTTGGAGGGCGTTCTGCTCTCGACTTGGCATTCAACTTTCTTTCTCGTCGGCTTTTCATCCACAGTCGAATGGTCAGACGGAGCGTACCAATCAAAACCTGGAGACCTACTTGAGGTGCTTTGTGGCTGAGAATCAGGAGGACTGGTCCTCGTTCTTGCCCTTAGCAGAATTTGCATTGAATAACCGTAGGCAGGAGTCCATGGGTAAGTCGCCATTTTTTGGCGCATACGGTTTCCATCCTCAGTTTGGTACCTTTTCTGGGTCTGGTTCCTCCGGGATGCCAGAGTAGGAGAGATTCTCTTCTGCCTTATCCTCTATCTGGCGGGGGATTCAAGGGAATTTGGAGAGGATGGGTGAGAGGTATAAACGAATGACTGACAGGAGACGTGTGACTGGTCCGGACCTGTGTGTGGGTGATTTGGTGTGGTTGTCCACTAGGAATATCAAGTTGAGAATGCCATCTTGGAAACTGGGTCCAAGATTTGTTGGTCCATATAATATTTCTGCTGTGATCAATCCTGTGGCATTTCGACTTGATCTGCCGCAGACTTGGAGGATCCACGATGTCTTCCACAAGTCTTTACTAAAAAAATATGTTAAACCGGTGGTACCATCGCCATTGCCTCCTCCTCCTGTTCTGGTCGAGGGAAACTTGGAGTTCGAGATCTCCAGGATTCTCGACTCGAGAGTTCTGCGGGGTTCCCTCCAGTACCTGGTTCACTGGAGGGGATACGGTCCTGAGGAGAGGATGTGGGTTCCGGCGTCAGATGTCAACGCCAGCCGTCTGGTGAGGGCCTTTCATAGGTCCCATCCGGATAAGGTTGGTCCAGGGTGTCCGGAGGTCACCCGTAGAGGGGGGGGTACTGTCATGCCCCACTCTGACGATGTGCGGAGGTCGGCCAGGATTGCAGCACGAGTTTAGTGTTTGTTTTGGAGTCGTGCTGGATCCGCCCCTCATCAGGTGCACTGGGTGGAGTCATTAGTTTAAATAGCTCCTCTGCCCAGTGCCCTGAGCGGATTATATTCATTATTGTGATCTTGGAAGCTAGGAAGGAAGGTTGGCTGTCTGCTCCAGCTCAGGAAGATAAGTGTTGTTTCTAGTTGGTTGTTTTGTGTCATCTTTCCCATCCAGGGTCTGTGCGAGCAGGCTGCTCCTATTTCCCACTTCACCATCTCAGGGAATTCAGGGTTTTGTCAGCCCAGGCACGGGGACATCTCAGATCTACCTTCAAGATCTGTAGATGGGCTGAGCAGTGCAGAGAAAGAGGTCAGGGATTAGCTAGGAGGTGACCCTTCCCTGTCTCTCGCCCAGAGCCTGGTTGGTGCGTTATCTGTTAGACTGGGTGCACGCCCGCCGTGACAGTCGCTGATGTCACCAGCGGCTAATAAAAAATGACAGGGAATGTCACAGGTATTTGGGATGTAGAAACGTTACACTGGAGATGTACCCCAGGTAATGTCACTGTCCGCAGCAGACACCATCTATGGAAAAAGTACACTGGATGTCACTGATATTTTTGGGATGTGCACACATTACACAGGAGATTTAGCTCAGATAATGTCGCTGTCTGCAGCGGCCTAACTATTGCACGCTATTTAGCGCAGGATGCGCTAAAAATAGATATTGCTGCCACACACAATAGCCCGTAAAAGGACTTTTGGCTCTGTAAAGTTTTAGCAATTTAGCTCAGGTTGTTCTAAAAATATATATTGCTGCTGCCACACACAACAATAGTCCTTAACCCCTTAAGGACCCTGACATATTTCACTGTGACAGTATCATCCGTGTCACCGTCTAGTATTCCCTTCTCCCCTTGAAATAGCACCGCCAAGTAATCCACAGAGCAATAAATTGCTATTATTGCTAGTATCGCCGGTATCGCCAAATAAGTCTATACATTAGCCCATGCTGAATGCTAGAAATACTTTACTGGAAGGCCTCACATTGAAAAAATACAATTGCTTTTATCCCCTGCTCCCATGCAAGGGAGACACCCACAACAAACATACATTAACCCATAACACAAAGGTTACAACCCACATAGACTCCTCCCCTCTGACTGTGATATAATCATCGTACACCATGGTTAACATAATCAACACAGGCAGGAGAATACACATTGCCCTCTGTCCTGAGAGAAAATCGAATTACAACTTGGTTGTCTCCAGGACAGAGGACAATCGCCAATACACACAGAGAGACAATGGAACAGAGATCACTTACTCAAACATACAATGTCCCACCCTTTACAATACACATAGACATTTAACACAACCCAAAATGGCACGTATTAGACCAGGAATTCAAAAGTTAGTACAAGTCTCTTTGGCCTGGCTGTACTCATGGCTTTTCTGCACAAAACTGGTGCATTCAACATGGGACCATAATCACATGGTAAGAGGCTGGCAAGTAGTCCTCTCCAAGCACTTGTGGCAACCTCAAAAGAGGGGAGTTTGTCACATTCACCTTAAGGACCAGGCCATTTTTTGCAAATCTGACATGTTTCACTTTATGTGGTGATAACTTTAAAACGCTTTTACTTATCCAGGCTATTCTGAGATTGTTTTCTCATCACATATTGTACTTCATGACAGTGGTAAACTTGAGTCCCCCCCAAAAAAAATTCTTTATAAAAAAAATACCAAATTTACCAAAAATTGGGAAAAATTTCCAAATTTCCAAATTTCAATTTCTCTACTTTTATGATAGATAGTAATACCTCCTAAAATAGTTATTACTTTACATTCCCCATATGTCTACTACATGTTTGGATCATTTTGTGAATGCCATTTTATTTTTTGGCATATATGGCATAGAAAGGAAAGGGCAGTATGAAGTTAAAAGGGTGCTCAGGTGCAAAACATGCCAATAGTTTTGCTCACCTTTTTGTGTTGTGCTTACATAGGCACAACACTCGTGAGGGCGAAGGGTCTTTGCTGCTGATATCTTTCAATGCTCGTAAATGGAGTAGCCAATTCTCCAGAGGAATGATATGAAATAAAATGAAGGGATGTGTAATGGTACAGTACACAAAACTGATAACTCTAGGCGCAAAGACATGACCTCAATGGATGTATATAGGATCTTTTTTTATTATTAGCAATAAACCTGTTTCGGAGTGAGTCCAGCTTTTTTTACGCCATATTATTATATTTTTTTTTTACAGTGTTCACCTGAGGAGTTAAGTCATGTGGTATTTTTATAGAGTAGGTTGTTATGGATGCGGCAATACCTAATATGTATACTTTTTTAGTTTCTTAAGTCTTACACAATAACAGCATTTTTGAAACAAAAAAAACAATGTTTTAGTGTCTCCATATTCTGAGAGCGATAGCTTTTTTTATTTTTTGGGCGATTGTCTTAGGTAGGGGCTCATTGTTTGCGGGATGAGGTGACGGTTAGATTGGTATTATGTTGGGGGGTATACGCCATTTTGATCACTTGATGTTACACTTTTAGTGATGTAAGGTGACATAAAAATGGTTTATTTAGCACAGTTTTTGTTTTATTTTTTTGACGGTGTTCATCTGAGGGGTTAGGTCATGTGATATTTTTATAGAGCTGGTCGATATGAATGCGGCGATACCTAATATGTCGACTTTTCTTTTTTTCCCCATTTTTTACAATTTTTTTTCCCCTTTATTTTGGCAAAAGGATATTATTATTTTTTACTTGAAACTTTTAATTTTTTTCCTGAAAACATTACTTTTTGACTTTTTTTTCACTTTATTTTTTGTCCCATTCTGGGACTTCAACTTTTGGGGTCTGATCCTCTTTACAATACATGACAATACTTCTGCATTGTCATGCATTGGCTGCAAGTGAAAAGCTGTCATTCAGGCTGGTGGACACAGATAGCTTCAAACAGCTCATGTCGCTTGCTGTCCCACAGTATGTTGTTCCCAGCCACCACTACTTCTCCAAGAGAGCCGTGCCTTCCCTGCACAACCAAGTATCCGATAAAATCAAGTGTGCACTGCGCAACGCCATCTGTGGCAAGGTCCACCTAACCACAGATACGTGGACCAGTAAGCACGGCCAGGGACGCTATATCTCCCTAACTGCACACTGGGTAAATGTAGTGGCGGCTGGGCCCCAGGCGGAGAGCTGTTTGGCGCACGTCCTTCTGCCGCCAAGGATCGCAGGGCAACATTCTTTGCCTCCTGTTGCCTCCTCCTCCTACTCGGCTTCCACCTGCTCATCCAGTCAGCCACACACCTTCAGCACCAAATTCAGCACAGCCCCGGGTAAACGTCAACAGGCCATTCTGAAACTCATATGTTTGGGGGACAGGCCCCACACCGCACAGGAGTTGTGGCGGGGTATAGAACAACAGACCGACGAGTGGTTGCTGCCGGTGAGCCTCAAGCCCGGCCTGGTGGTGTGCGATAATGGGCGAAATCTCGTTGCAGCTCTGGGACTAGCCGGTTTGACGCACATCCCTAGCCTGGCGCATGTGCTGAATTTGGTGGTGCAGAAGTTCATTCACAACTACCCCGACATGTAAGAGCTGCTGCATAAAGTGCGGGCCATCTGTTCGCGCTTCCGGCGTTCACATCCTGCCGCTGCTCGCCTGTCTGCGCTACAGCGTAACTTCGGCCTTCCCGCTCACCACCTCATATGCGATGTGCCCACCAGGTGGAACTCCACCTTGCACATGCTGGACAGACTGTGCGAGCAGCAGCAGGCCATAGTGGAGTTTTAGCTGCAGCACGCACGGGTCAGTCGCACTGCGGAACAGCACCACTTCACCACCAATGACTGGGCCTCCATGCGAGACCTGTGTGCCCTGTTGCGCTGTTTCGAGTACTCCACCAACATGGCCAGTGGCGATGACGCCGTTATCAGCGTTACAATACCACTTCTATGTCTCCTTGAGAAAACACTTAGGGCGATGATGGAAGAGGAGGTGGCCCAGGAGGAGGAGGAGGAAGAGGGGTCATTTTTATCACTTTCAGGCCAGTCTCTTCGAAGTGACTCAGAGGGAGGTTTTTTGCAACAGCGAGGCCAGGTACAAATGTGGCCAGACAGGGCCCACTACTGGAGGACGAGGAGGACGAGGATGAGGAGGAGGTGGAGGAGGATGAGGATGAAGCATGTTCACAGCGGGGTGGCACCCAACGCAGCTCGGGCCCATCACTGGTGCGTGGCTGGGGGGAAACGCAGGACGATGACGATACGCCTCTCACAGAGGACAGCTTGTCCTTAGCTCTGGGCAGCCTGGCACACATGAGCGACTACATGCTGCAGTGCCTGCGCAACGACAGCAGAGTTGCCCACATTTTATTGTGTGTGGACTACTGGGTTGCCACCCTGCTGGAACCACAGTACAAAGACAATGTGCCCACCTTACTTCCTGCACTGGAGCGTGATAGGAAGATGCGCGAGTACAAGCGCACGTTGGTAGACACGCTACTGAGAGCATTCCCAAATGTCACAGGGGAACAAGTGGAAGCCCAAGGCGAAGGCAGAGGAGGAGCAAGAGGTCGCCAACGCAGCTGTGTCACGGCCAGCTCCTCTGAGGGCAGGGTTAGCATGGCAGAGATGTGGAAAAGTTTTGTCACCACGCCACAGCTAACTGCACCACCACCTGATATGGAACGTGTTAGCAGGAGGCAACATTTCACTAACATGGTGGAACAGTACGTGTGCACACCCCTCCACGTACTGACTGATGGTTCGGCCCCATTGAACTTCTGGGTCTCCAAATTGTCCACGTGGCCAGAGCTAGCCTTTTATGCCTTGGAGGTGCTGGCCTGCCCGGCGGCCAGCGTTTTGTCTGAACGTGTATTCAGTACGGCAGGGGGCGTCATTACAGACAAACGCAGCCGCCTGTCTACAGCTAATGTGGACAAGCTGACGTTAATAAAAATGAACCAGGCATGGATCCCACAGGACCTGTCCATCCCTTGTGCAGATTAGACATTTATAACTACCTCCCCTTAACCATATATTATTGTACTCCAGGGCACTTCCTCATTCAATCCTTTTTTTATTTTCATTTTACCATTATATTGCGGGGCAACCCAAAGTTGAATGAACCTCTCCTCTGTCTGGGTGCCGGGGCCTAAAAATATCTGACAGTGGCCTGTTCCAGTGTTGGGTGACATGAACCCTGATTCTCTGCTATGACATGAAGCCTGATTCTCTGCTATGACTTGAAGCCTGATTCTCTGCTATGACATGAAGCCTGATTCTCTGCTATGGGACCTCTCTCCTCTGTCTGGGTGCCGGGAGCTAAATATCTGACAATGGCCAGTTCCAGTGGTGGGTGACGTGAAGCCTGATTCTCTGCTATGACATGAAGCCTGATTCTCTGCTATGACTTGAAGCCTGATTCTCTGCTATGACATGAAGCCTGATTCTCTGCTATGACATGAAGCCTGATTCTCTGCTATGGGACCTCTCTCCTCTGTCTGGGTGACGGGGCCTAAATATCTGACAATGGCCTGTTCCAGTGGTGGGTGACATGAAGCCTGATTTTCTGCTATGCCATGAAGCCTGATTCTCTGCTATGACATGAAGCCTGATTCTCTGCTATGGGACCTCTCTCCTCTGTCTGGGTGCCAGGGCCTAAATATCTGACAATGGCCTGTTCCAGTGGTGGGTGACGTGAAGCCTGATTCTCTGCTATGCCATGAAGCCTGATTCTCTGCTATGACTTGAAGCCTGATTCTCTGCTATGACATGAAGCCTGATTCTCTGCTATGCGACCTCTCTCCTCTGTCTGGGTGCCAGTGCCTAAATATCTGACAATGGCCTGTTCCAGTGGTGGGTGACGTGAAGCCTGATTCTCTGCTATGACATGAAGCCTGATTCTCTGTAATGAGACCTCTCTCCAATTGATATTGGTTAATTTTAATTTATTTTATTTTTATTTTAATTCATTTCCCTATCCACATTTGTTTGCAGGGGATTTACCTACATTTTGCTGCCCTTTGCAGCCTTCTAGTCCTTTCCTGGGCAATTTTACAGCCTTTTTAGTGCCGAAAAGTTCGGGTCCCCATTGACTTCAATGGGGTTCGGGGCGAAGTTCGGGTCGAGTTTGGATCCCGAACCCGAACATTTCCGGGAAATTCGGGCGAACTTCTCGAACCCGAACATCCAGGTGTTCGCTCAACTCTATTTATGAGTAATACACACTGTATTACTCATACAGCCAATGCAATCCAATACAGAAGTATTGGAATGCATTGTAAATGGGATCAGACCGCAAAAGTTGAAGTCCCAAAGTGGGACAAAAAAGTGAAAAAAAAAAGTTTTCCCCCAATAAAATTAAAAGTTTGAAGTAAAAAACGTAATTTCCCCCAAATAAAGTAAAAAATAATTGGTAAAAAATAGGAAAAAAAAAAAGACATATTGGGTATTTCCACATCCATATCGACCGGCTCTATCACATGACCTAACCCCTCAGATGAAAAATAAAAAATAAAAACTGTGCTAAATAAACCATTTTTTGTCACCTTACATCACAAAAAGTACAACAGCAAGCGATCAAAAAATCCTATGCACTCCAAAATAGCGCCAATAAAACCGTCATCTCATCCCGCAAAAATCATACCTTACCCAACATAATCGCCCAAAAACTGAAAAAACTATGGCTCTCAGACTATGGAAACACTAAAACATGATATTTTTGTTTCAAAAGTGAAATAATTGTGTAAAACTAGTATACATATTAGGTATTGCCGCGTCCGTAATAACATGCTCTATAAAAATACCATATGATCTAACCTGTCAGATGAATGTTGTAAATAACAAAAAAGGGTGCCAAAACAGCTATTTCTTGTTACCTTGCCTCACAAAAAGTATATAGAGAAACCAAAAATCATATGTACCCTAAACTAGTACCAACAAAACTGCCACCCTATTCTGTAGATTCTAAAATGGGGTCACTTTTTTGGAGTTTCTACTCTAGGGGTGCATCAGGGGGGCTTCAAATGGGACATGGTGTCAAAAAACCAGTCCAGCAAAATCTGCCTTCCAAAAACTGTATGGCATTCCTTTCCTTCTGCACCCTGCCGTGTGCCCGTACAGCAGTTTACGACCACATATGGGGTGTTTCTGTAAACTACAGAATCAGGGCTATAAATAATACGTTTTGTTTGGCTGTTAACCCTTGCTTTGTAACTGGAAAAAAAATATTAAAGTGGAAAATCTGCCCAAAAAAGTGAAATTTTGAAATTGTATCTCTATTTTCCATTAATTCTTGTGGAACACCTAAAGGGTTAACGACGTTTGTAAAATCAGTTTTGAATACCTTGAGGGGTGTATTTTCTAGAATGGGGTTATTTTTGGGTGGTGTCTATTATGTAAGCCTCACAAAGTGACTTCACACCTTAACTGGTCCTTAAAAAGTGGGTTTTTGAAAATTTCAGAAAAATTTCAAGATTTGCTTCTAAACTTCTAAGCCTTGTAACATCCCCAATAAAATAAAATATCATTCCAAAAATGATCCAAACATTAAGTAGACATAAGAGGAATGTAAAGTAATAACTATTTTTGGAGGTATTACTATGTATTATAGAAGTAGAGAAATTAAAACTTAAAAATTTGCACATTTTTTCAAATATTTGGTACATTTTGTATTTTTTATAAATAAAAACGATTATTTTTACTCCATTTTACCAGTGTCATGAAGTACAATATGTGACGAAAAAACTATCTCAGAATGGCCTGGATAAGTCAAAACGTTTTAAAGTTATCACCACATAAACAGACACTGGTCAGATTTTAAAAAAATGGCCTGGTACCTTAAGGTGGAATATGGCCGTGTCCTTAAGGGGTTAAAAAGACTTTTGGGTCTCTAATAATTTTTTAGCAATTTACTGCATACTGCGCTAAAAATGTATATTGCTGCCACCCGCAATAGTCCTTAAAAGGACTTTTGGGTCTATAACAAGTATAAAAACTAAACTATTGCTATTTCAATCCCTTCTGCTCTCCAGCTCTCCCAGACTAATACTGAGCCGTACAGCTATAAAGCACACGATGACGCATTCCGGCCAGCCATTCACTGCAATGCCAGTAGCCAACATAACTACGGCATTACAGTGAGGGCAGTACTAAGGGTGGGTTCACACTACCGTTAGGGATTCCGTTATGGATTTCCGTTATAACAGGGTTATGACTGTACATAACGAAATCCATAAGACAGAAGGGCGGATCTGTTTTGCTGCCAATAGACTTGCATTATGACGGAATGCAAATCGGACGTCTATAAAAGGCATTCCGTTTTGCTCCGTCCTAATAGAAGTCTATGGGAAAGCATAACGGATCCGTCTGGGTCCCGTTATGCAAGACGGAAAACAAAGTAGTAGTATAGTGGGACATGTCTCGTCAAACTCAAAGTGACAGATGCCCCTCCCCTTTTTCACATCATAACCCCTCCCAGAAATGCCCTAACCCCACCCAGATCCGACCATTTCTCTCCCCTCACGGCCTTAAACCACGCCTAAATGCTTCCCACTTTGATATGATTTTACTATCATTTTATATGGTTTAATATAAATTTTATATCAAATGATAAACTTTTTATATCACTTTATAAGTCCTTATCAAATGATAAGCTTTTATTAACACTTTATATCCCATTTATAACATTTTAATACGGTTTTATACCACTTTTATGTCATTTTGTGATTTGATATCACTTTGATATGCCTTTTATATATTGGCATGCCCTTTTAATACAGTTTTATACCACTTTTATGTCATTTTGTGATTTGATATCACATTGATATCATTTTGATATGCCTTTTATATATTGGCATACAAGGACATGTCCAAAAGACGTATACTACACGGCCGGGAGTCTTTTAATTATAATAGCAACAATAAAAAAAATAAAGGATGACAATTTAAATCATTTTAAAAAGTTTATTAATTTAATTATAATGCTATACCATCTAAATTAAAAGTGCTATTATAACTGCAGCCCACGATTACAGTGTATGCATGTCTATTAAAAGTAAGTTCAATCTACCCCTATTGTGTGTGTGTGCGGCTCTTATACATGAGTGTAATTTAACTCCAACCACACCGGACAGCTGAGTCAACACACTGAATTTGAATTAAAAACCTAAAATGTCACATTCCTGCTATAAATGTGCAGCTGTCATGAGTACATCCTGTCAACTATACAACCAATACATTTTCCCGCAGGTCCACAAGCGTACATTAGATTGAAACTTGAAGTGGGTTATGATCATAGCACAGGACGACAGCTGTTACCTGAAACTCACGGTCCATACATCCTAACATCAAACTTTTCATTTTCTACAAGACCACACACATGAGTATCAGGTAGCCGCTGTGACAACCTTACAGGTGTTAATTTTCTCGGGATCTGTCTAAAGCAATGTTAACACAAAAACTATTGGTATCGTTTCAACAGCTGAGGCAAACACTATGCAGTATCTATCCAAATTTTTGTAGCATCTCTTTTCAGGAAACAAAATGATTGTGATTGGCTGTATCACAGCCAACACCTATTGCATATGCTAATAATAAGAAAAATGGCTCAATATAAATTTTATATCAAATGATAAGCTTTACATATCACTTTATAAGTCCTTATCAAATGATAAGCTTTTATTAACACTTTAAATCCCATTTATAATATTTTGATACAGTTTTATACCACTTTTATGTCATTTTGTGATTTGATATCACTTTGATATCATTTTGATATGCCTTTTATATATTGGCATGCCCTCTTGATACAGTTTTATACCATTTTTATGTCATTTTGTGATTTGATATCACTTTGATATCATTTTGATATGCCTTTTTTATATTGGCATGCCCGGTCATGTTCAAAAGATGTATACTACACGGCCGGGCGTCTTTTAATTATAATAGCAACGATAAAAAATCAAGGATGGCAAAATTTAAATCATTTTAAAAAGTTTTATTAATTCTTCTTTATTTAAAACACGTCAACTTAAATTTTTAACAACCACTTATGGGCCGACAAGTTTGTGTGTAATTACAACAGCGTATACATAATTTTTTCATGCGCTTCGCTACAAAGGAGCGCACAACATGATAATTTTTTCTAAAATCACTCATAAACATTTTTAATACACTTTCAAAAGGTATTCCTTTAGCTATACAATGTAAGATATAGATGCAGTAATGGCAGCAGTCCGAACTAGCGACGTCCTGGATTTGTCTGTTTAGATACCTTATAGTCTTAGAATTTTTGTATAAAAATTTTATAAATTCAGCAGGAAATAGCTCACTCGACGGCTATAATCCATAACTATCAAAAAATATAGATACGTCGTCAGGCTGTAATATAATTAAAATTCAGTGTCGCCCCCCCGCTTATACAAATTGTCCGTATTTACAATGTAGGTCGCCGGGCGGTTGATGATTTAATTTTTAGGTAATAAATCGCACGGAAATACACCTTTAAATATGCGACGGGCGTGAAAGTCGGTTTTAATAACACGTGTAATTTCATAATTATTCATTTTTATTGAGAAGCATATAAAACTTCCCTTCTATTATTTATTTCAATAATGTTTTCATGAACTGAATACACAATCATGTTAATAGTGTTTACAATTCAGCTCTGAGATTTCCGCTTTTTACTAGCGAGAAATGACCGCCGGGTTCTTGATCCGGTGATAAATAAGAAGAAAACAATGTGTAGCCGTTCAAAAATTCGGACCGGTCCAAGGATAAAGCATTCTCAGCCTTATGCTTTCCCTAAAATAAGCATGAGCGACATATATTCTCGAACCGCTGATTCGTTTTGGAAATTAGGTTAAAACTGTTTTGCGGGTATCTGTTGCCCCCGTCCAAATATAAGGCCGCATAATTTGTATTATAATGGTTGAAGCACAAGAATTTATTTGGTAATGACCTGAAAATAACTCGATGTCAACAAACGTTAGTATTACTGTTCTCGGTATGTTCCCCAGAAAAAGATTCTCGTGGTTAGATATGCGAACAAATTTTCGTACTTCACTGAATAAGGGCTCTATGCCGCCATAAGAGCCGACAGCTTTCGGTGTGTAGTACTGTTTTCGCAATATCTCGGCAATACCCGTCATTTTAGCAACGTTTTTAAGCAGCGTCTATCAAACAATACGACCCAACTGTTTACGCAATTTTAACTAATCAAGATAGTGGATTTATTGTAAAAAGAAAAAAGCGGGCTACATTTTATTTAAAAACTGTTTATGTAAAACTAATAAAAACATTACAAGACGTTGCACACAAACTCATCTTATATACATTCAAAGTAAAAAAAATTATGTAAAACAAATAAAAACATCATATTGCGTTACATACAAATACATTTTATATACATTCAAAAGTGTAGCATCTTCAAAAGCTTCTAAAAAGAAACGTGTTTTACCGGGGTACATTTGCCGCGCCAACGTAATAATCTGCAATTTATCACGAGGGTTCTTAAAAAGGACCTTGTATTTACTGTTTAAAATTATGGTTCGGCTTTTCTTACCCTGACCAAAATTTTTTTGAACGAGATACATAATGCTCGAGTTTCTGTGGTGTATGTATTTGGTGAATGCGTTTTGCATTTCAAGATTTTCACAAGCCGCCTCCATTAAATCATGAACGACTGACAAATTTACCTTGTCCGGCAAGAATAGATCAGTGGCTGTAAAATGTTGTGGTATTCCCTCGACATATTTGTAAACAAACAGGTTAGTTCATCGTGCAATTTCTGCCAACAAGCGTAAAACCGAATGACGTTTTGTGCGCCATTAACTTATCCGCTTGTATTAACAAACGTTAAACAAAAAACTCTTTCCGGAATTTAAGGGGCCTGCTAAAATACATGAAAAAGGGTGTTGAAATTGAGCAGCCATGTTTAATAGCCGAAAGGTAGCGTTGTAAAGTCGTCAGTCAGACGTCTCTTTGTGTAGAAAGACTTTTGCGTTTTGCGTAACGGTCTTGTCTCTACAGTCAAACGTTTTCTGTTTCTGAAAACTCAGTTTTGCTCGATACCTGTTGTCTCGGGATCGGAGTTGCGTGAGTAGTCCGGTACAAGGTGTTTTAAAATGTCAAAATGAACAAGTCGGGCGTTAGCGATGCTGAGCGTTATACCCTTAACCTTTAATACAGTTTTACTGTTGTTGAGTTTGTAACCGTACATCAACGTTAGAACTGTTTATCTAGAACGTGTATTCCATCAACAGCGCGACTTAGTGAATTTTAACAGTACCATGTACACAGAACATTTTAGATTCGCTAACCTCGAAGCCATTTGTTCATTTGTCGAAGCTTTTGATGCTATACACGCAGCTATACAATGTTTGTTAGATAGAGTTTTACAGGCCGCTGAGCCGTGTGATTATAACCAACTGCGCTTAGACGATGGCGAGACGTTTGACTCCGTTTTTTCAAATAGATATTCTAGAGATGAATTTAGCGCCGAAACATTTTTGAACAATATCGCTAACGCTTTACAGAGCAACGCTGAGTGTATAGCCGGTAATTCACCTAAACTAGTCGTCATCATTGTCAGGGGCCGTCGCGGTGGTGCCCGAAGTCGTTTGGGCGGCGTAGCGTATAGCCGTATTATTGAATGCAAAAAAACAACATTTATACGATTTTAACAATTACGATAATAACGTTTGCCTGGCCGCTAGTGTTTACGCTATTTTGGAGGGGGGCCGCTTTGAGCGACGCCGTGCTGTTAGCGAAAGCCCAACAACTCCATCGCGATTTACAAATACACAAAGGGCGTTTGGTATCTTTTAGCTAAATTGTTGAGTTTGAAAAATATTTAAACATAACAATTAAAGTTTTGTATCACAAAAGGGGCCAGCGGCATTATTATCATACAGGCAATACTGCTAAAGAAAAGACGGTTTATATACTGCATCATGAAAATCATTATGCGGCGGGCTGGTTGGCATATTTGACGACCACGTCTGTTACATGCAGCCTTACAACCCCAAACAAGCGACTGACAAGTACATCTTTTACGACTTTGAGTGCATGCAAGAATCAGGCATACATATACCCAATTACGCGACTACATTATACGGCCCTAATTCCTGGGGATTTTATACGCTTTTTTATCGACGGAAAGTTTTCCGGCTACACGTTCATTGCGCAGAATGCCGGTCGTTACGCCGCTTATTTTGTTAATTCATTTCTGACTGATTTAAAAATTAGATTCATAGATTTATTGAATTTCATACCGATGAAGCTCAGTAAGATGTCTGAAGCTATGGGCATTTTTTCAATACGAAAGAAAATCAAAATTACATAGGCGTCGTCCCGGAGGCGCGGTATTTCGGCTGCGATTACATGATGCCCGGCGAGAAAAAAGAATTCAAGGTGTGGTACGAAGAACATAAAAATTACACCTTTTAATTTTCAGGAAGAGCTAAGAACTTACTGTATAGCGGGTGTTGAGAATCGTTTCTGGGGTCTTGTGAATGTTACAGGGACACAATTATGGCCATGACTGAAAAAAAGTGACGCAATACTTTAAATGTGAAAAGAAATACAGAACAGTCACCAAATGTAAGAAATACAGAACAGTCACTAAATGTATCAACCCATTTCAACTTATCACGTTGGCGTCAGTATGAGGTCTTGAGAAGGGCTTGTGAATGTTACAGGGACACGATTATGGCCGTGACTGAAAAAAAGTGACGCAATATTTTAAACGTGAAAAGAAATACAGAACAGTCACTAAATGTATCGACCCAGGTGTTATTTTTATGTAGTTCGTACCACACCATGAATTATTTTTTGCCGGGCATCATGTAATCGCAGCCGTAATACCGCGCCTCCGGGATGATGCCTATGCAATTTTGATTTTCTTCCGTATTGAAAAAATGCGGGAAGTGACCCTTGGCGCCTGAAAAGCCTATAGCTTCGGGCATCTTACTGAGCTTCATCGGTATGAAATTCAACGAATCTATGAATCTAATTTTTAAATCAGTCAGGGTAACGCACATTAACCGTCCGCCTTGTTTTACAATGTCAATTTAAAATTTTTCGTTGATCAGCTCCTGTATAACAAAATAAGCGCCGTAACGACCGGCATTCTGCGCTATGAACGTGTAGCCGGAAAACTTTCCGTCAATAAAAAAGCGTACAAAATTGCACGTACAGGATTTATCGCTAAATTGCCAGGAATTAGGGCCTTATAATGTAGCCGCGTAAATGTAATTGGGTATATGTATGCCTGTTTCTTGCATGCACTCAAAGTCGTAAAAGATGTACTTGTCAGTCGCTTGTTTGGGGTTGTAAGGCTGCATGTAACAGACGTGGTCGTCAAATATGCCAACCAGCCCGCCACATAATGATTTTCATGATGCAGTATATAAACCGTCTTTTCTTTAGCAGTATTGCCTGTATGATAATAATGCCGCTGGCCCCTTTTGTGATACAAAACTTTAATTGTTATGTTTAAATATTTTTCAAACTCAACAATTTAGCTAAAAGATACCAAACGCCCTTCGGGTATTTGTAAATCGAGATGCAGTTGTTGGGCTTTCGCTAACAACACGGTGTCGCTCAAAGCGGCCCCCCTCCAAAATAGCGTAAACACTAGCGGCCAGGCAAACGTTATTATCGTAATTGTTAAAATCAGACACCAGCAAGGACAGTATCGTGGTGCTCCTTAAAAACCTTGTGTCTTAAAGTGAGAGGCACAGACAGCCTCCCAGGAGGACAAAGATCAGGAGCCTCTGCCTGGGCTTATGAGTATATATACACACTGATTCAGACACCACTGCAGACAAGAGATCATCATGGGTAGCACGGAAGCACTGAAAAACTATAAGGAAAAAAATAGAACATGTAAAAAACAAATAAAAGCGGCCAAACTAGAGACCGAGAGATTAATTGCCAAAAAGAGTAAAACTAACCCTAAAATGTTCTTCAATTATATAAATGTTAAAAAGTATAAATCTGAAGGTGTTGGCCCTTTAAAGAGTAATGAGGGGGGAGTCGCAGAGAGTGACGAGGAGAAAGCAAAGCTGTTAAATATTTTTTTCTCCAATGTATTCACTGAGGAAAATAAACTGTCAGATGAAATGCTGAATGTTAAAATACATTTCCCATTAAAAGTGTCCTGTCTGACCCAGGAAGAAGTACAACAGCGACTTAAAAAGATTAAAATAGACAAATCGCCAGGATCGGATGGCATACACCCCCGTATCCTAAGGGAATTAAGTAATGTCATAGCTAGACCCTTATTTCTGATATTTGCGGACTCTATACTGACAGGGAATGTCCCACAGGATTGGCGCATGGCAAATGTGGTGCCAATATTCAAAAAGGGTCCAAAAACAGAGCCTGGAAACTATAGGCCGGTAAGTTTAACATCTGTTGTGGGTAAACTGTTTGAAGGTTTTCTGAGAGATGCTATGTTAGAGCATCTTAACTGAAATAAGCAAATAACACCATATCAGCATGGCTTAGTGAGGGATCGGTCATGTCAAACTAATTTAATCAGTTTCTATGAGGAGGTAAGTTCTAGACTTGACAGCGGCGAATCAATGGATGTCGTGTATCTGGACTTCTCCAAAGCATTTGACACTGTACCACATAAAAGGTTAGTATATAAAATGAGAATGCTCGGACTGGGAGAAAACCTCTGTAATTGGGTAAGTAACTGGCTAAATGATAGAAAACAAAGGGTGGTTATTAACGGTACATACTCAGATTGGGTCACTGTCACTAGTGGAGTACCTCAGGGGTCAGTATTGGGCCCTATTCTTTTCAATATATTTATTAATGATCTTGTAGAAGGCTTGCATAGTAAAATATAAATTTTCGCAGATGACACTAAACTGTGTAAAATAATTGAAGATTATGCTAGCGCTAGTGTACTTATAATCTTAATTTTAGTAATGACAGGAGGCTTCGTATTTTGCATTAAACTCTCTTTACTTACTCCACATAGCAGTAAAGAAACAGTTAAAACAGTAACCAATCAAAATGCAATAGGAGGTAATATATTCTGAGCCGTGAGACTCCTCCTCCTCTTTCGCATGCGACATCAGAAAAAACTGGACAAACTAAAGTCAATGTCTCTTAAACCACGAACCACCGAACGAACTCCTTGTCCTGTAACTGTAAGGTATGATGAAAAATCCGGAATGAACTGTAACCGGAATCAAAAGACCTTCTGTCCGCACTCAAATCTCCGTGAGACGAAGTCCAATCGACACGAAGAAACTCCCTGAAGTTGGACCGGAAACCTCAAGCATTTATACTGAAAAACAATGTGAAATGGGTTAGGAACCGAAACTGAACCTGCTTGCAGGCATGACCCACATAAAATGACAGTAAATGACATCACTTAAAAGGATCTTGGCTGCTAAAACGCAAAAGGGAGTGAAACCATATACTTACCCACGAGCACTTACCAAGGGTGGGAAAGAGGTGGGAAAATACTCGCCTCCTGTCATTACTAAAATTAAGATTATAAGTACACTAGCGCTAGCATAATCTTCAATTTTACCACATGACAGGAGGCTTCGTATTTTGCATTTTTTAACGCTGATTCACAAGACACATAGCCGCCCCCGTGCTTGGGCGAAAGTAGAATGTCCTGAAGGTAGACTCCCTCGACCAGTCCGCCGAATGTAGGATGTCTGTCAGAGAAGCGCCTGCCGAGAAGGCCGACGAAGCAGCCGCCCCACGAACTGAATGTGCCCCAAAACAGGGGTCCATGCCCGCCAGAGACAGAAGCCACCGTATCCATCTGACGAGTGTAGTAGTTGAGACGGGAACGTGAGGCCGAACGTAGGACACCAAAAGCTGTCCCGAGGCAGAAGTTCGAAGCGCGGAAGTGACCTCTACGTACCGAGTAAGGGTAGAAACGACACAAAGTTGTGGTTCTGAGGCAAAGAAGGGATAAAAGACCGACGTAGAGTTGGACTTGGTACGTCTAGACACCCGAAAGGTAACTCCCTCCGGAGAGACCGAAAAAGCGTCGACGTCGAAAGCCCGTACGTCCGAAACTCGACGAAAGGAAACGAGGCAAAGTAACAAAGTCAACTTGGCCGACAGCTGTCTTAGAGAGAGGGAGGTATTATTCGGCCAATCTCTCAGAAACTGAAGAACCAAGGCCACATCCCAGAGACGAGAATATCTGGGGCCCGGAGGTCTCTGCAACCTTATACCCCTAAGTAAACGGCAAACAAGTGGATCCCTCCCGATTGGGATACCAAGAGAGGGAACGTGCGCCGTCGAAATAGCGGAACGCACCACGTTGAGAGAACGATAGGAGCGGCCCAAAGAGAACAAATGTGACAGAAAATTCAATATGGCTGTCACAGGTGCCGTAAATGGATCGAAGTCCCGTTCACAGCACCAAGAGGACCAGGAATCCCAAGCTGATAAGTAACATCTTCTAGTTCCAGGAGCCCAGGAGTCCCATATGAGGTCTCTAGCTGCCTGCGATAAATCGCTGGTCTGCCAGGCTCCCCGGAAAGAGCCCAAGCCACCAGAAGGAGACGGCCCTCGAGTACCAGGGAATGCGGATTCCCTTTCGGGTCCGTGAGGAGCATCGGGAAAGACGGTAGAAGCAACGGCTCGATGTAGGAGAGCTCCAGAAGGTCCGGGAACCACGGTTGACTCCGCCAAAGCGGAGCGACGAGCAGGAGAGAAATGCGTTGATTCCTCAGGAATTGAATTGTCCGTGCGATCATGCTGAAAGGGGGAAAGGCGTACGCTCCCTTGGCTGGCTATTGTTGGAGAAACGCGTCCACCTCTAAACTCTCCGGATCCGGTAGCCAGCTGAAGTAGGCCGGAGTCTGCCTGTTGTTGCGGGAAGCGAATAGGTCCAGTCGGAGGGGGCCCCTCCTGACCGAGAGTCGTTGAAAGACCTGAGGATCCAATCTCCAGTCGCTGCTGTCCCTCCAGTGACGTGAGAACCAGTCTGCCGTCAGATTCGTCTCCCCCGGAAGGTATTCCGCCTTGAGTGAAATGTTGCGGGGAAGGCAGAAGTCGAAGATCTCCTTCGTCACCTCCGACAGTAGTCGGGAACGGGCTCCGCCCAGGCGGTTGATATAGCGGACCGCCGAGATGTTGTCCATCCGCAAGAGAATACAGCAATGTGACTTGTCCTTCGCCAGACTGCGGATAGCGAACGACCCCGCCAACAGCTCCAGGCAGTTGATGTGGAGAAGACTCTCTTGAGCGGTCCAGGCGCCTCCGGTTGATCTGCCTCCGCCCGTCGCGCCCCAGCCCCAAAGGCTGGCGTCCGACTCCAAAACGACGTCGGGAGAGCTCCCGAGGATTGGCTCGGCCGTTCCAAGCCTCCATGCTGTCTAGCCACCATCTGAATTCCTCCCTGACCTCTTCCGTTATCGGGATCGATTGATCGTAGGAAGGATTCCGATGGAGGAAGTAGGTCTTCAGACGTTGCATCGCCCTGTAGTGGAGCGGTCCCGGGAAAATGGCCTGAATGGAAGCGGATAGTAGACCTACGATCCGAGCTAGAGTACGGAGTGGAATGGAGAAACAGCGGATGACTCTGCGCAATTCCTTCTTGATAGCCGCGATCTTCGTCGCTGGTAAGCGTAGTGTGCTGGACCTGGAGTCTATCTCGAATCCCAGAAACTGGACAGTCTGAGTCGGGGACAACTCTGACTTCAAGAAGTTCACCACGAACCCTAGGGAGGTCAGGAAGTCGATGGTAAAATGTGTGTGCCGAGTCAGTCCGGACCTGTCGTCGCAAAACAGAAGCAGGTCGTCCAGGTATATAATGCACCGAATCCCTTGAGCACGAAGATGTGCGACCACAGGCTTCAGCAACTTGGTGAAACACCACGGGGCTGAACTGAGGCCGAAAGGGAGGCACGTGAACTGCCACGGTCGACCTTGCCACAGGAATCTGAGGAAACGTCGGCAGGTTAAGTGGACCGGTACCGACAAGTATGCGTCTTTGAGGTCCAGTCTCGTGAACCAATCTCCGTCTCGAAGGAGGTCCCTCAGAAGGTGAATGCCCTCCATCTTGAAGTGCCTGTATCGCACGAAGGAGTTGAGCTTTTTTTAAGTTTAAGACTGGTCTGAAGTCCCCGGTCTTTTTCTTCACCAAGAAAAGATTGCTGAAAAAGCCTCCCTGATCGTGTGCGGGCTCCACCGCACCCTTGGAGTGGAGGTCTAGTAGCTCATTTGCTATCAACCTGTAGTCCTCTGCGGAGCAGAGAAAAGGATGCGGCAGGATCGACTGGTCTGGACGTCCCACGAAGTCTATGACGTAACCCTGCACCGTTTGGAGTATCCATGCGTCCGACGATATAGCCGCCCAGTTCTGAAAACAAAGGGAAATACGACCTGCTGTATGAGAAGAAGTACCTGCAACAGGTGACGACTTACCGGTGGAGTTGAAGCGAGCCCTGCCCCGGGCACGTGATCCACGACCTCTGTCGGCTCCTCTGGTGAAGGAGAAAGGCTGTCTATAGCCTGTTTCTGGGTAGAACGGTTGAGGCCTTTGAGAACTGGGGCCCGAAGGCCAGAATCGGCTGGCTGCTCGGCCTCTGTGGCGGCCAGCCCTTCCAAAAACACCCCTTTGGGAGTTGGCTCGGAAGACCCGCTTCATGGAGGTCTGTGCTTTGTTAAGCGAGGTAAAGACATTCACATGTCTATTGAGCTCCTTCAGAAAAGTCTCGCCAAATAGCTTGCCCTGTGCCAGAGGTCCTAGTTCCTTGGTGCCCAATTCCACCAATTTTCCGTCAAGACGGAGTAATGCTGCTTTCCTCCTCTCAGAAGAGAGGGCTACGTTGGCGTTGCCTAGAAAGCAGAAGCACCTTTGAGCCCATTCTCTAATGTCGTGAGCCCATTCACGAACCATATTAGCGTCAAACTCCTCTGATCGCGCTAGGGCATCATCCGCCAAATACAAAATGCGGGAAAGTGGACCAATGGAGTCCAACAGTTTATCCTGCACGCCGTGGAATGCCTTCTCAACTCCTTTGCGAGGGTCCCGACCACCCCTAGACATAAAGGTGGTCATGATCTGGTCGAACTCCGGAGTTTGCGCCACGAAGTCGGGTAACAGAGGGCGAGGGCATTCAGATCGTAAACGGTTGCGAACCGTTTTGTCCATAGGTTTGCGTAGCCATAGGTGCATAAACTTTGCGAGGTGATCCGGAGGCGTCCAGTCCCCAGAACGTGGATGACGGATGTTTCTCGGATCGAAGAGACGTTGGCCGGAGGGGTCCAGGATGGTTTCCTCATCCTCCAGCGGTGGCACCGAGTCGTCGGGTAGCTGGGCGGTTTCGAGAAAGGTGCCCTTTTGGTTACCGGAAAACACGCCCTCATCTGAGGCCCAGGCGTCCTCCGGAACGTTGGAGTCCGCGGCCTGCCACGAGTCCAGAATATTCATGGACGGAGAAAGCTTATCCTCCTCGTCCGAGGAGTAATGATGTTCAGGCGAGGGAGCGAGAGGAGACGGTTTGTCGCGCTTGGCGGGGGCCTTGCCCCTGTCCGGATCAGCAGAGCCCTTCTCTCCTTTCCAATGGCGTTTTTGTGGCCGAGAGTCGGCACGAACCTGTGACCCCGAAGCCTCGGAATCGTAGTCCTGTTGCGGGACCTCAGCGAGGTCATCTGGCCCATCAGCCGCCGTTATAATTCTGGAGAAAGCCTTCTCCATCGAGGCAGCAACTGCCTCATTAATCATGGCCTGAAGCTGTGCAGCGTTCTGGTCCATTGTCCAACAACACCCTGGCACAGGGTAGTATAAAGTATATAGAGATGGTACCAGCAGTACCTATAACCCCAGCAGGGTAAAATGGGATTTTTACACTGGGCAGCACCCAGGAATAGAGGATGTATGATTGACACCTCAGTAGCAGCAGCAATTCCGGGGCGACACCCCAAAGCCCAGGGAATGAACCCTGCAGTGATGAGGCCTGGACAAACGGCCACAGATTTGAGAGCCCTGCCTGGTCGTCTGACAGGCTTATGTGATTCGAGCGCAAAAACCGAGCGCGCTGGACACGGAGTCTCTATCCAAAATGGCGGCCACAGTTCTCGCGAGGCGCGAGTATAATTGCCGCGGCTGCCGCGAGCAAAAATGCGCAGCGAAATTTTTTTTTACAGAAAATGCGCGGCGAAAAAATCGCGACGCGATATTCGCAGACGGGGTGAACGTTACCCCTTACCATAATCCTTGTGGGGGGGGGGGCGGGGGATGGGGGGGGGGCGCTAGTAAATAAATAAACTAGTAAAGCTTATCCTCCTCGTCCGAGTGAGAAGGCCAGACAGGGACGGGAGACCAACTGAGGAGAAAAAATTTCGCTTGAGTCACAAACCCCCCAAAATGTAGTAGTAGACATTAAATATTACCACAAGGATAGATAGAAAAAACTCAAATGGAGATACGTAACCCCCAAAGCCTTATAACTGGGAGAGCAGAAACTCTGACCTGTCTGTCTGATGGAGCAGTAAAGAAAGAGGAGGAGGAGTCTCACGGCTCAGAATATATTACCTCCTATTGCATTTTGATTGGTTACTGTTTTAACTGTTTCTTTACTGCTATGTGGAGTAAGTAAAGAGAGTTTAATGCAAAATACGAAGCCTCCTGTCATGTGGTAAAATTAACACTGAAGAGGACAGTATACTACTACAGAGGGATCTGGATAGATTGCAGGCTTGGGCAGATAAGTGGCAGATGAGGTTTAACACTGACAAATGTAAAGTTATGCACATGGGAAGGAATAATGCAAGTCACCCGTACATATTAAATGGTAAAACACTCGGTAACACTGACATGGAAAAGGATCTAGGAATTTTAATAAACAGCAAACTAAGCTGCAAAAAACAGTGTCAGGCAGCTGCTGCCAAGGCCAATAAGATAATGGGTTGCATCAAAAGGGGCATAGATGCCCGTGATGAGAACATATTCCTACTACTTTACAAATCATTAGTCAGACCACACATGGAGTACTGTGTACAGTTCTGGGCTCCAGTGAACAAGGCAGACATAGCAGAGCTGGAGAGGGTCCAGAGGAGGGCAACTAAAGTAATAACTGGAATGGGGCAACTACAATACCCTGAAAGATTATCAAAATTAGGGTTATTCACGTTAGAAAAAAGACGACTGAGGGGAGATATAATTACCTTGTATAAATATATCAGGGGTCAGTACAGAGATCTATCCCATCATCTATTTATCCCCAGGACTGTGACTGTGACAAGGGGACATTCTCTGCGTTTGGAGGAAAGAAGGTTTGTACACAAACATAGAAAAGGATTCTTTACGATAAGAGCAGTGAGACTATTGAACTCTCTGCCTGAGGAGGTGGTGATGGTGAGTACAATAAAGGAATTCAAGAGGGGCCTGGATGTATTTCTGGAGTGTAATAATATTACAGGCTATAGCTACTAGAGAGGGGTCGTTGATCCAGGGAGATATTCTGATTGCCTGATTGGAGTCGGGAAGGAATTTTTTATTCCCCTAAAGTGAGGAAAATTGGCTTCTACCTCACAGGGTTTTTTTGCCTTCCTCTGGATCAACTTGCAGGATGACAGGCCGAACTGAATGGACAAATGTCTTTTTTCGGCCTTATGTACTATGTTACTATGGGTTCGTGAATGCAGCAGTCACTTTCAGTCTGTGGTAGTTTCTATCCTAGGAAGTGGCAATAATCTCAGAGCATTTAGGAGACTGATTGTTTTGGGGTAAACGCTTTTCTTCAGCCTAGAAGTGCGGGCATGTAGGGCTCTAAGACGCCTACCAGAGGGTAGGGGAATGAAAAGGCTGTGGCCGGGGTGAGTTCGATCCCCGCAGATAATTTTTGCCCTGTTGCTGCAGCGAGCAGTGAAGATGTCATCCTGTGATGGTAACTGAGTACCAGTGATTCTGTGAGAACCAGTGAGTCCCCGGTGGCAGGAGCGCATATGGCGGCTACTGCCTCAGCCCTCTCGTGATAGGCCTACAACATATTGATGTGGAATGTCCTCTTAATTCTTGTGTCTGCACAGCTGGCGACCACGTAGGTGGTGTTGCACAGCTGTTTTACCACCTGATAGGGGTCCTGCCAGGAGGCCTGTAATTTATTTTGCTTCAAGGGTTTTAGTACTAGGTCCTTCTGTCCGACACAAAAAGTGCGATTCCGAGCAGATCGATCATACCAAACCTTCTGCTGACTCTGGGCTGATTGCATATTCTCATGGACTAGCTCGGTAAGTTTCCGCAGTCGATTCCTGAGTTTCAAGACGTAACTAAGGATGGGGAGGCCTTCAGGATCCTCTCCCCCTTCCCACTGGGCCCTCACTAAGTCTAAGGGTCCCCTAACCCTTCGCCCATACAACAGCTCAAATGGTGAAAACCCTGTGGACTCTTGAGGTACCTCCCTGTAGGCGAAAAGTAGGTGGGGAAGATATTTTTCCCAATCCTTCCTACTCTCCACGAAGGCCCGAAGTAGCTGTTTTAGGGTCCCGTTAAATCTATCGCACAGCCCGTTTGTTTGGGGGTGGTAGGGTGCGCTCTGGAGGGTTTTAATACCACAGAGGCGCCAGAGCTGCTGGGTCAGCTCGGCGGTAAACTGATTTCCTTGATCAGACAATATCTCCTGGGGAAATCCTACCCTAGTAAACACCCACAGTAAGGCATCAGCTACCGTGTCAGTCTGGATATTGGATAGGGGAATAGCTTCCGGGTAGCGGGTGGCATAATCTACCACTGTAAGAATATACTTCTTCCCAGTGGCACTGGGGCGCGCCAGTGGGCCAATAATGTCTACTGCTATCCGGCTAAAGGGTTCCCTAATTATCGGCATGGGGTGCAGATAGACTTTTGGATGATCCCCCGCCTTTCCTACCCTTAGGCAAGTCTCACAGGTCCGGCAGTATTCTCGTACCTCTGCATGTAACCTAGGCCAGAAGAAAGCACGAGACAACCGACTCCGGGTCTTAGCTATCACTAAATGTCCGGCCAAGGGGATATCGTGAGCCAGCCTCAATAGCTCCTGTCTGTACTTCTGGGGTACGACTAGCTGTTTGTGGGGGCCCTCGCGCTTCCCGTTGCCCACCCCTTCAGTGTAACGATAAAGAAGCCCTCCCTCCCACTCTATTTTGTCTTCCCCTAACCCCCCTGGATCCTTTCCCACCCTGTCTCGATAGCACGCTAAAGTAGGGTCTCTCTGGGTTTCTTGCCTAACGTCGGAGGGAGAATCCCAGGACATGGGGTTGTTAAGTCGGGGTAACGTGGGAGGATTTGGTCTTACCTGGGTCCCCATAGGAGTGGAGTTGCCTTGTAGGTGGCTTTGTTGTCGGGTGGTCACGGCCATGGCGGTCTTTGGTGCAAATGAGGAAGTCAAATTCCCCAAGTCGTTCCCCAAAAGTACTTCTGCGGGTAACTCACGGAGTATCCCTACTCGCACTTGTCGCTTCCCTGAGCCCCAATCCAGGTGAACTCTGGCAGTGGATAAACGCAGCACCTTGCCCCCTGCTACCCTGACGGTTTGGGCCGACTGAGGAACCATGCGAGGCTGAATAAGGGTAATCGTAGCCCCGGAATCACAATGTCCCTGGGCCGGATGCCCATTAACCCATACCGCCTGACGATGGTGCTGCCGATTATCTTCAGCTGCGGCCTGGACGGGATCAGCCATGAACAGCTCACCAAACTCTTCCTGAACATCTAGAGGGTTGGCCTCGTTCTGGAGGCAATAAGTCGCCGACCTGGATAACTGGGCAGTCTCTTGGTACCTCGGGGATCGGTTAGGGCAATAATGCTGCAGATGACCCGTCTGATTACATGTATAGCACTTAGGCCCGGTAGAAGGTTTTGATCGGGCTAAGGGTCTAGAGGCAGCCCACTGAGATACTGGAGTTGGGCTCGAGGTCGGTACACTGGGCCGCGGTAGTGGATAGCGCTGGCCTCCAATGGATCTCCGAGAGTCCAGATATTCATCGGCCAAAGTCGCTGCTTGATGTACTGTCTGTGGCCGCTTATCTCGCACCCAATCCCGTACTATCGGAGGGGTGTGGTCAAAGAACTAGTCTAAGAGAACTAGCTGGGTGATGTCCTCTACGGTATGAGCATGGCTTCCCTGGAACCAGCCCTTGAGGTTCCGCTGCGGGCGATGTGCCCACTCCACATAGGTTAGGTTGCCTCATCCTCCATGGCCCGATACGCATCCGCAGCTTTGGCAGTTAGGTTACTCGCCAGTAAGGCGACCCGATCTTGGGACGGCACTTTATGTATCTGGCACAGTCTCTCAAAGTCCTGGAGGAACTTTTCTATTTCCTCCTCTCCTTCCTTAAATAATTTGAATGCGTGAAAGGGCAACTTACGGACAGGTGCTGTATCTCTAGGTGCTGTCTCTGATCGCCGTATTTCCGCCATTCTCCACTCATGTTGTCGCTCCAATTCTCTCTCTTGTCGCTCTAGTTCTCTCTCTTGCCGCTCATCCTGCAGCTGGATGTCTCTGATGGCATTCTGTATGGCGGTCTCGGATGGGTTGGCACCGTATAATGCCAACCACTCTTTAACTCGTTGCTGAAACAAGTCTTCCACGGACCGAGGTCCAGCATCACCATCCCTCTGATCCATCTCAGCTAACTCACTGATCAAGGTGGCCTTGTTCTTTGTCCCAGCGATCCCTCCTCGGCTCTCAAGTAAATCTTTCAGCATGTCTCTCCTGCAGGCTGCATAGCTGGTCATTCCTAGTTGTGATTTGGAGTGTCCCAGTAACTGGAGAGCCAATCCCAACTCTGCCACCAATGTAATGAGCCCCTGCTCGCTCTATTCTGCTGTCACGGCACTCCCTGATGTGACCACAATATCTGCTGGTTCTGCCGTTGATGATCTGGCCTCAAACGACCGCTCGTGTCGTTTTAATTCTCACAGAACTAACACCAGTCAGGCTGTATGTGAGTTCAAACTTACAAAATTATTTATTGAATGCATCACATATATTTATATTGACAGTTGGAACACCTCTTTCAATTGGTAAATTGTAAAACCCCCTCTGATTGTCTATGCAAATGAGGTAAGCAGGGATTAGTTCAAGAGCTTGGCTGGGAGGCAGATGGGTGTGGCCATTGTCACAGAGAGATTCAAACCATGACAATATTAATATGATATTATACCCCACTCGGCAATCAGACTATGGAAATATAATTTCCCAAGGTTTTCTCCTCTACTCATATAATGTCTAATCTCCCATTAGCAATATGCATCTTTGCTAAGAGGACAATTAGCTTTAGGGAGGTGTTCAACACTATATGTTCCCACAATATAGGAACTCTTGACTATATGCTGAGAGGAATATCTTATTAATACCACGATCAGTAAGTACAATATACGTTACCGGGTCAAGGATGAACAGAGTTTCGGGTGTGATCAGTTCTCAAAACTTTTCCAGTAGACAAAAATGAATCCAAGTTTCTTTGTGGTAAATCCTTCTTATGGACAATTTTCTCTGTGCCAATGTTTCTTTGTAGCAAGTTTTTATTCTTGTGTTGTAGTTGTCTTTTTTAGTTGTAGTTGTATTAGTAGTTTTTCCTAACCTTTTACATGCATACTTTATACCCCATGTTATCTAAGAACCCATCCCTTCTATATTAGGGATTTCCAATCAGACAAGGTGGGTGTATTTGCATGCAGATAAAAATGATGTCATTTTAACCCTTGAAATACTGGTGAAAATGACATACTATTATCCATCTACCTCCAGATGGCACTGTTGTACCACATAATAATTTCAGACATTTTAAGAATTAACACATATAAATAGCTTCATTATACAACTTAAACTTTAACCTTTTTCCACCTTACAGTATATCAATTAGAAGGGATTCTTCTTTGACACTTTAGAATCACTTTCCCAGACATCACGGATCCAGCTTGACAGTTAACATACCATCTTATTTATGGTCAGATAAGAGAACAATAATCTTAAAAGATTATTGTTCTCTTATCTGGTTTGTATACCCTAACTGTCTCAGCTATTGAGTAATGATGTTTGAAATAACATCAGCCCCTCTAAATGGATCATATTAGGAAAATTCAACTTAAATGCTCTTCTACATCTCCTAAGATTATATATCCACTTAGTGAGATACACACAGTATAAAATATACATTAACAATATTTGGTTACAATATATCAATATTGTATATTATGTATGAATCATTAATAAGTTCAAACCGTAAATAAATGCACACAGGAATATATATATATATATATATATATATATATACACTCACCTAAAGAATTATAAGGAACACCATACTAATACGGTGTTGGACCCCCTTTTGCCTTCAGAACTGCCTTAATTGTACGTGGCATTGATTCAACAAGGTGCTGATAGCATTCTTTAGAAATGTTGGCCCATATTGATAGGATAGCACCTTGCAGTTGATGGAGATTTGAGGGATGCACATCCAGGGCACGAAGCTCCCATTCCACCACATCCCAAAGATGCTCTATTGGGTTGAGATCTGGTGACTGTGGGGGCCATTTTAGTACAGTGAACTCATTGTCATGTTCAAGAAACCAATTTGAAATGATTCGAGCTTTGTGACATGGTGCATTATCCTGCTGGAAGTAGCCATCAGAGGATGGATATATGTTCTCATTCTGTTTACGCCAAATTCGGACTCTACCATTTGAATGTGTCAACAGAAATCGAGACTCATCAGACCAGGCAACATTTTTCCAGTCTTCAACAGTCCAATTTTGGTGAGCTCGTGCAAATTGTAGCCTCTTTTTCCTATTTGTAGTGGAGATGAGTGGTACCCGGTGGGGTCTTCTGCTGTTGTAGCCCATCCGCCTCAAGGTTGTGCGTGTTGTGGCTTCACAAATTCTTTGCTGCATACCTCGGTTGTAACGAGTGGTTATTTCAGTCAACATTGCTCTTCTATCAGCTTGAATCAGTCGGCCCATTCTCCTCTGACCTCTAGCATCCACAAGGCATTTTTGCCCACAGGACTGCCGCATACTGGATGTTTTTCCCTTTTCACACCATTCTTTGTAAACCCTAGAAATGGTTGTGTGTGAAAATCCCAGTAACTGAGCAGATTGTGAAATACTCAGACCGGCCCGTCTGGCACCAACAACCATGCCATGCTCAAAATTGCTTAAATCACCTTTCTTTCCCATTCTGACATTCAGTTTGGAGTTCAGGAGATCATCTTGACCAGGACCACCCCCCTAAATGCATTGAAGCAACTGCCATGTGATTGGTTGACTAGATAATTGCATTAATGAGAAATAGAACAGGTGTTCCTAATAATTCTTTAGGTGAGTGTATATATATATATATATATATATATATATAAATAGATATCTATTCCACACCAGATGTGTTTTATGGACATCTCTTCTTATCGGATCATGGCTCATGAAATACCCATTGTTCCTCAGACAGACATGTTTAGAGAAACCAGTTTATTCCCTATAGATAAATCCATGTATCTAAACAATAATTACAAATACAATATTCTCTATATATTCACAATTAACACATTGAACTTGCCATGAACCCATCTTGGTTTTTTTCAGGTTCATGCTGATCACATGCTGTTAAAGGTAATGATCATCCATATTGAATATAGTATCATCAGATACATTGTACACTAATGAAAATGCACAACAAACCCTTCTCGACCCCTGCTACAAAGAAAACTTCTCATCTTTCATTCCTGTGGTGGAGAGGATGAGCATAATGGTGCAATACCGGAAGGCCCTTGTGGAAAAATCGCTCCAAATATTTTCAGCTGACAACTCTGGCTGCAGAGTACGTAGTTCCTTGGCCAATCGAGGAGGGGAGACGAGGGGAACACATAGCAGTTCCAACAGAGGCAGGGCAACACTCTCCAAGGCCCGGGACAGTTTTATGACACCCAGCCAGCACCCTTAACGTGATGCGTGGCCTAGTGTCACAAGGAGGGAAACAATTTGAAAGATGGTGAAGGAGTACGTAGCAGACTCCTCAGTGATCCCTGTGTGCCTTACAACTATTAGGTCTGCAAGCTGGACACGTGGCATGAACTGGCGCTCTACACCTTGGAGGTGCTGGCCTGCCCCGCCGCCAGCATTTTGTCAGAGAGTGTATTTAGTGCTGCTGGGGGCATAATAACTGATAAGCGCATCTGCCTGTCAACTATAAATGCTGAGCGGTTGACTCTTATAAAAATTAACAAGGCCTGGATTGTCCCTGACTTCTCTACTCCACCAGAGGAAAGCGGCTGAACATAAAGGCTTTTATGGTGTATTGAATTCACTGTATTCCCATGCACCCCTTCCACCATTAAAAAAGGTATATGGTTCAATCTCCCTTTTCTCGTCCCCCCTCCTCCATCATATCAGAGGGGTCAGCTCAGCAGCGGGCCCTCACCCATAATGTTTTAGAGGGTCACCAGCAGGCCCTCACCCATAATGTTTTTGAGGGTCACCAGCAGGCCCTTAAACATAATATTTTAGAGGGTCAGCTTAGCAGCAGACCCTCACCACTAAATTTTTAGAAGGTCAGATCGGCAGCAGGCTCTCACCCCCAAAATTTTCTACATGGTCAATTCGGCAGCAGGCCCTCGCCCACAAAATTTTTTAGATGGTCAGCTCGGCAGTAGGTCCTCGTCCACAATTTTTTTTGATGGTCAGCTCGGCAGCAGGCCCTCGCCCACAAAATTTTTTAGATGGTCAGCTCGGCAGCAGCCCCTCACCCATAATGTTTTAGATGGTCAGCTCGGCAGCAGGCTTTCGCCCACAAATTCTTTTAGATGGTCAGCTTGGCAGCAGGCCCTCAACCCTAATGTTTTAGATGGTCAGCTCAGCAGCAGACCCTCACCCCTAATGTTTTAGATGGTCAGATCAGAAGCAGGCCCTCGCCCCTAATGTTTTAGAGGGTCACCAGCAGGCCATCAATCATTATTTTTCAAGGGTGTGTATGATGCCCTCCTTTATGTGTAATAAAGGGTGTATTGGAGTGCTGGTTCCTTGTAATTTTTGGCAGCCCTTTCCCTTAGTGCATGGGCTTTATGAGTGTAGGAGTCCCACTACCTGAACAATTGTACCACAATGTGAATGAGGCCCTCCTTTATGTAATATACAGGTTGTATAGGAGTGCCTCTTTTTGTCAGCACTTGTACTTTATATACAAGTAAATATACAGGAAAGAATGTTTCCTAATAATTTTTCCTCTAAAATCGATTTTATCTTCGGTTTGATGCGTATTATTGTCAGTCTGTAAAAGTGGCGTACTACTCGGATAACACATGTTAATCACATGTTGTGATTGGCACATGTTAATTAGAGAAGGTACAATGTATGCTATATAAGCTTTTTGAGCTCACTTCCTGATATGCTTGAGAAAGACTACTATGTAGTCGAAATGTTGCACTTTATTGGCGTTATTGCACATTTTTTCATGGACTCACTGTGAATAAAGTTCACTTCTGGAATTGTTGCCGTCAACTTGTGTTTGTATGTGTCACGGAACCATGAACCAGACGTACAACAAGAGATAAGTGAAAATAGAAGGCTTTATTGAAAATAAAGCTGTAAAGCAAAAGTCCAAACGGATGGTGAAACCGAGCAGAGTCTTTGCGAAGCCAGAGGTCAGGAACCAGAAGGGTAGTCAGACGAAGCCAGGATCAGGAACCAGCAGGGTAGTCAGACGAAGCCAGGATCAGGAACCAGCAGGGTAGTCAGACAAAGCCAGGATCAGGAACCAGCAGGGTAGTCAGACGAAGCCAGGATCAGGAACCAGAAGCAGCAGCAGTCTTAGAAGCATGTGAACACAAGAGGACCAAGCAAGGAACTGAAGCCACAGACCTCCTATATATATGAGCTAGGCATCCAGCTCCTCCCAGGGGAAGGAGGAGCCGCAGGGTGGAAGGCTACAAGAAACCCAGGACCAAAAATGGCCGCCAGCACATGTCAAACGAAGGAGAGCAGCAAGCAGGTAAGACCATGACAGTACCTCCCCCTCAAGGGCCCCTCCTCCGCGGAGCACAAAACGGTTTCTGAGGGAAGCGTGCGTGGAAGGCTCGGAGCAAGGCAGGAGCATGGACATCTGCGGAGGGAACCCAGGAACGCTCCTCTGGACCATAACCACGCCAATGGACCAAAAACTGCAACCGACCGCGGACCAGGCGTGAGTCCAGGATATTGCTCACCTCATATTCCTCACGATTGCCCACTTGGACCGGACGAGGCCGAGGAACCGAGGAAGTGAAACGATTACACACCAGTGGCTTCAACAGGGAGACATGAAACACGTTGGAGATCCGCATGCCAGGAGGAAGCGCAAGGGCATAGGCTACCGGGTTTACCCTGCGAAGCACTCGGAAGGGACCAACAAAGCGAGGCGCCAGCTTGGGAGTGGGCACTCGAAGGTTGAGGTTGCGGGTGGACAACCATACACGGTCTCCGACCTGGTAGGAAGGAGCAGGCGCTCGTCTGCGATCAGCCTGGAATCTCTGGCGCTGCGCAGAGACCTCAAGGGACTTCTGGATCTGTACCCAAGAAGCACGTAGGACGGAAAGGTGATCCTCCACAGCCGGAATATCCTGGGGAGAGAATACCTCCGGTAACACGGCAGGTTGGAACCCATAATTGGCCATGAAGGGAGACGTCCCAGAGGAAGAGTTCACCGCCGTGTTCCTGGCAAACTCAGCCCAAGGCAGGAGGTCAACCCAATTGTCTTGGTGATCGGAGACATAGCAACGAAGGAATTGCTCCAAGGCCTGATTGGATCGTTCTGCGGCCCCATTGGACTGAGGGTGGTAGGCCGAGGAGAAGGAGAGATGAATCCCCAACTGGGAGCAAAAGGCGCGCCAGAACCTGGACACAAACTGACTCCCCCGATCCGACACAATCTCCTTAGGCAAACCGTGCAACCGGAAGACCTCCCTGGCAAAAATCGTGGCCAACTCTTGTGCAGAGGGTAACTTCTTGAGAGGAACACAGTGGCACATTTTGGAAAACCGATCCACAATCATGAGAATGACCGTATGGCCTCGGGATGCAGGGAGGTCCACAATGAAATCCATCCCCAGGTGTGACCATGGGCGCTCCCCGGTGGCTATGGGTTGCAGAAGGCCCAACGGAAGGTGCCGAGGGGACTTACTCTGGGCACAAACGGAGCATGCCGCTACATATGCGGCGATGTCGGAACGTAGGGAAGGCCACCAGAACAGACGTGAAACAGCCCAGGACAGCTGATTCTTTCCAGGATGCCCCGCGGTCTTGGAGTTATGGTAGGTTCGCAACAACCGAGTGCGCAACTCCTCAGGCACAAAACATCTGCCGTTGGGTCTCCCAGAGGGAGCACCAGATTGAGCCGCCAAAATCTGCTCACCCAGGGGAGAGGTCAGGCTGGTGCGAATGGCGGCCAGGATCTGATTCGGAGGTATGACCGAAGTCGGAATCGACTCCTCCCTGGACAGCTCGGAGTACTGCCGTGATAAGGCATCCGCCCTGATGTTCTTGGAACCGGGTAGGTAGGAGACCACGTAATTAAAACGTGACAAGAACAGAGCCCATCTGGCCTGACGTGGTGTCAATCTCTTGGCCTCAGAAAGGTAGGTCAGATTCTTGTGGTCCGTCAGGATGAGAACCGGAACCACCGAACCCTCGAGCAAGTGCCTCCATTCTTTAAGGGCCTGCACGATGGCCAATAACTCCCTGTCACCAATCTGATAGTTGCACTCCGCGGAAGACAGTTTCCGGGAGTAAAACCCACAAGGAAGCAGAGGACCCTCTGGTGTTCTACGCTGAGACAGAAGGGCGCCTACTCCCGTCTCAGACGCGTCCACCTCGAGGACAAAGGGCAACCCAGGGTTGGGATGCGACAGAATCGGAGCCGACACAAAGGCGGACTTTAGGGCCTCAAAAGCTCGGATGGCCTCGAGCGGCCAGACCTGGGAATTACTGCCCTTCCTGGTCAGATCCGTGAGAGGCTTGGCCAGCATGGAAAAGTCCCTGATGAACTTCCGATAATAATTGGCGAAGCCCAAAAAGCGCTGCAGGGAACGAAGACCACTGGGCTGGGGCCACTGTAAGACAGCCGAAACCTTCTCAGGATCCATGGAGAACCCCTCAGCGGAAATGATGTAACCTAAGAAGGTTACCTGGGATCGGTGAAATTCGCATTTCTCAAGCTTACCGAACAGCTTGTTCTCTCGTAACCGTTGCAACACTCGTCTGACATCCAGAATGTGGGCCTCCATGGATTCAGAATATACCAAGATGTCATCCAAATAGACTACCACACACTGCTGCAACAGGTCACGGAAAACATCGTTGATGAATTCCTGAAAGACTGCGGGCGCATTGCACAACCCAAAGGGCATAACCAAGGATTCGTAATGACCGGTCCTGGTGTTAAACGCGGTCTTCCACTCATCGCCCGCCTTGATCCTTACCAGGTTATATGTCGCCCTCAGGTCGAGTTTGGTAAAGACCGTGGCCCCTTTAAGGCGATCGAACAGCTCGGAAATCAAGGGTATCGGGTAAGCGTTCTTGATCGTGATGCGATTGAGACCCCTGTAATCGATGCAAGGCCTCAACTCACCGCCCTTCTTTTTCACAAAGAAAAATCCAGCCCCTGCCGGGGACGAAGATTTGCGAATGTGTCCGCGTGAAAGCGCCTCCCTCACGTACTCCTCCATGGCCTCATTCTCCGCTACCGACAGTGGATAGACTTTGCCACGAGGAGGAACGGCACCAGATTGTAACTCTATGGCACAATCGTATGGGCGGTGCGGAGGTAGGGCAACCGCGCGCACCTTATCGAATACATCCCGGTACTCCTCGTATTCAGGAGGCAACAGAGAGTCCGAGGAAGTACACAGCAACTTGACAGACCCATGGATGCAACTAGCCCCACACTGCGGTGACCACGAGAGGATCTCGACCGATCTCCAATCGAAAGTCGGATTATGCTTCTGGAGCCAGGGGTACCCCAAGACCACCGAGTAGTGTGGAGACGAAATAACCTGGAGGCAGACCGACTCTCTGTGAACGGCACCAATGGCTATCCCCACTGGAAGGGTCTCATGAGTCACGTGTGGCGGCAGAAGGGGTCTGCCGTCTATCGCCTCAAGAGCCAGTGGGGAACCTCGAGCCTGCAGAGGAATGGAATTGGCGGCAGCGAACACACTATCAATGAACAAACCACCAGCACCAGAGTCCACCAACGCCTGGGTCGTCACCGAGCCCCCGACCCAGGAGAGGACAACAGTGATCAGTGGTTTGTCAACACGGGAAACCGGGGACGAGGAGACTCCACCCAAGATCTGCCCCCGACAGGATCTCAGGGTACGAGCGTTTCCCGGACGTTTCGGACATGCCAACCGAAAATGCCCACCGAGACCACAGTACATGCATCGGCCCTCGCGTCTCCGGAGTGCCCTCTCCCCCTCGGACAGGCGAGCAAACCCCAGCTGCATGGGTTCACCCCCAGACAAGTCATCCCCAGGAGGCGTGGGAGGAGAGGGAGGCACGGGTGGGACAGCAAACGTAGGCACCAATCTGTTAGAAGACCTCCGCAGGTTCTCCTTAAAGGAAGGTCTCTCCCTGAGTCTGGTGTCAATCAAAATCAGGAAAGAAATAAGAGACTCGAGCTCAACTGGTAGGTCCTTAGCTGCAACCTCATCCTTCAAGGCATCCGAGAGACCATGAGAGAAAGCAGCGACCAGAGCCTCATTATTCCAGCCCACCTCTGCTGCCAGGGTACGAAACTCAATGGCGTATTCAGCTACGGATCGTGAACCCTGTCTGATGGACATAAGGAGCTTCGCAGCAGAGGCAGCACGAGCCGGCACATCGAATACCTTCCGAAGAGAAGCAACAAAACCGGAAAACTCGGCAACCACCGGATTGTTGTTCTCCCATAAAGGGCTGGCCCAGGCCAAGGCCTTGTCCGAGAGCAGCGAGATCAAGAAGCCCACCTTTGATCTCTCAGTAGGAAAGGCATGTGGCAGCAACTCGAAATAAATGCCCACCTGGTTAAGGAAACCTCGGCACTGAGTTGGCTCTCCCCCAAAGCGCTGTGGAAGAGGGGCAGAACCGGTCATACCCCGAAACACCGCAGGCGCAACAACAGGTGTCGGGGTAGACTCTGGCGCAACAACCGGAGCGGCAGTAGGAGCGAGCCCAGGAGCGACAACCGACCCATCGGCAACGGGAGCGAAATGAGCCGTGCGTTCAAGCAGGGTTTGCAACGCCACAGCGAACCGACCCAACAGGTGATCCTGCTGATCAAGTCTGGCAACCAGCGTGGGTAGCGAGGATGGCCCTGTACCGTCAGAATTCATGGCTTGGTCCTAATGTCACGGAACCATGAACCAGACGTACAACAAGAGATAAGTGAAAATAGAAGGCTTTATTGAAAATAAAGCTGTAAAGCAAAAGTCCAAACGGATGGTGAAACCGAGCAGAGTCTTTGCGAAGCCAGAGGTCAGGAACCAGAAGGGTAGTCAGACGAAGCCAGGATCAGGAACCAGCAGGGTAGTCAGACGAAGCCAGGATCAGGAACCAGCAGGGTAGTCAGACGAAGCCAGGATCAGGAACCAGCAGGGTAGTCAGACGAAGCCAGGATCAGGAACCAGAAGCAGCAGCAGTCTTAGAAGCATGTGAACACAAGAGGACCAAGCAAGGAACTGAAGCCACAGACCTCCTATATATATGAGCTAGGCATCCAGCTCCTCCCAGGGGAAGGAGGAGCCGCAGGGTGGAAGGCTACAAGAAACCCAGGACCCAAGATGGCCGCCAGCACATGTCAAACGAAGGAGAGCAGCAAGCAGGTAAGACCATGACAGTATGCTATCCTTAGGATAGGTCATCAGTAGAGATTAGCAAATCTAAGTTGACGAAGTGGAATTTTATCCGAATTTAAGGAAAAATTTGATTTGCACCCGATCTGAATTTCCTCACGCTTCTTGGTAACACATCACATTTTTTTCTGCTGCAAATGTTAGGAAATGGAGCAAAGAACTCTTGGAAAGAGGGATCACCCACAGTGCCATGCATGCAGCCAATCATCAGCCAGCCAGCCCTGTGATGTCACAGCCCTATAAATAGCCTCAGCCATCTTGAATTCAGCCATTTTCCAGTGTACTTAGTACAGGGAGAGACATCAGCAGGGGCTAGGGACAGTGCTAGGAAAGACTTTAAAACTTTTATTTTGCTGAATAGAAGTTCAGGGAAAGATCATTAGAAGTGTAGGGAAAGGATAGGGAGGAATTATTCCACAGTATTAAAGGAGAACAGGGTCCAATAGGGGAGTGTAGAGCCTGGGTAATAGGAATAACCCTATTACACCTTGCTGCACTGACTTGGGATCCAAATTGCCATTATACTGCTGCTTTCAGGATTGCAATAGATAATACCTCTGTAATTCCAGCAAACCATATTTTTTTTAATTGGGGTGCAAGTGCTGTGTGATAGAGCCATTAACAGGGTGTATTATTAGGAAATATTTATATGTCTTATTAGTTCTTGTGCAGTGCAGTTATATGTTCTAAAGCCTTTTTTGTTGTGTATAAGTGGGGGAAAAAGAGCTTATTTGCCGTTAAGTGGTGCAGTTATATGCTCTAAAGCCTTTTTTGGCATGTATTAGTGGGAAAAAAAGGGCTTATTAGCCATTGTGTGGTGAAGTGAGAAAATTACAGCCCTTTTTGGCTTGTAATAGTTGCAAAGAAAAAAAAATTGCTGTTCAGCGGTGCAGTTATGTTCTAAAGCCTTTTTTGGCGTGTATCGGGGGGGTGGTGAAGTGGGTGGTGAAGTGAGAAAATGACAGCCCTTTTTTGCGTGTATTAGTGGCAAAAAAAGTATTATTTACCATTTGAGCTGTGTAGTTATATGTTCTAAAGCCTTTTTTGGTGTGTATTAGTAGCAAAAAAAGTATTATTTGCCGTTTAGCGGTGCAGTTATATGTTCTAAAGCCTTTTTGTGGTGTTTATTAGTGGGGGAAAAAGGAGCTTATTAGCCCTTGTGTGGTGAAGTGAGAAAATTACAGCCCTTTCTGGTGTGTATCAGTATCAAAAAAAGTATTATTTGCCGTTCAGAGATGCAGTTCTATGTTCTAAAGACTTTTTTGGCATGTATTAGTGCCAAAAAAAAGTATTATTTGCCGTTGTGTGGTGAAGTGACAAAATTACAGCCTTTTTTGGGGTGTATTAATTTCCTTTTTATATACTTATTTGATCCAACAGTATGACAGACAGAAGCGACAGGCCCTGCACAGGGGAGGGGCAGAGGCCTAAATGTTTCTGGCAAGGGCACAGCAGAGTAAGAGGGCATGGCAACAGGGGTCACTGCCAGAGGCCTGAGCTCCCAATGTCAGCTAACGGTCATGTCTTGACCAGCAACCCAGTGGTTCTTGGATGATTGACTTGGTCATCCACTTCGTCCCAATTGACATTAGACACCCCCAGCCAAGAGTTGGTGGGTTCATCAGACACAACCATTAGTTGGCATGGCCCGGGAGCAGGCCCTGTGCCTTCATCTATCATCAACCTGCCTCTGTCCTTTTCTGTTCCCTCAGCCAGAGAAGTATTATATGCTGTGGGCTCAGCTCCACTATACAGCGAGGACCAGCTACTAGAGGACAGTCAGCAGCTAGTGCCCAGCTAAGATCTTGAGGAGACATCTGCCGCTTTCTCCGGTAGGCGGGCAAGTAGTGATGAGGAGAGTGGCGTGGGAGCTAGTGTTGCGAGCGGTCCGGCTCCTGGCTCAGAGACCGTTGAGGAGGACAGTACTCTATGATGATGTAGCCAATCACAATTGGGAGCTGGGTGACAAAGGGACTTCATCATCATCGGGAGAAGAGGGTGGCAGCTTGCGAGTGAGGCAGTGGCAGAGCCAGCAAGTCGGTAGCATGGCCAGGAGTTAGCAGGGTGGCAGCAGTGGAAGGTCGGAAGCGAATCACTTTCTCAGGAGCCCACCTGCCCGGAAAGTAGTGGTGCAGGAGTTCACAGAGGCAGCAGTGGTGGCAGTCAGTCAGTGAGGAGTGTTGGGGAAAAAATCACTCCTGCTGCAGTTTTTTGTTAAGCCGCTGGAGGAGGTGAACATGGCCATTTGCCGAATCTGTGGGCAGAAGATGAAGTGTGGCCAGGGTGCCAATGTTGGCACCAAAGCCCTGCGTCAACATATGCAGCGTCACCATAAAGTGGCCTGGGAGAACCATGGCTCCAAAGTAGTGGTCCAGCCTGTTGCAGCAACCCGTCATCTATCGGTCCTGATGCTACTGCTCCTTGCCCTCCTACTCCTCATCAGTCATTCCGTCAGCAATCGATCACCGAAGCGATTTCCAAGAGACAGTATGCGTGCACTCAGGGACGTAGCGTGGAGGGGGGCGGGGGGGCATTGCCCCGGGCGCCAAATTGCAGGGGGCGCCAGGCAGCTGAAATTTCAATGAGGGTCATGGGATCCTATGGCTCCCGTCCCCTCCGTTATGCCTAACAGGCTTCAGGGCACATAAGGCAGTAGAGCGACGCAGGACTCGGTCACCTCACTGTGACCTCCTGCGTCGGATCTCGTGAGATGACGCGGCGCGGGAAGGCACAGTGAGGCGTTCGTGACCGCCTGTGCCGGGACGCCACAAGCTTTGATGGAGACAGGTAAGTATTATTATTTTTTTTTTTTTTATGTACCCTAACCTAATTGCAGAGGCACTGGGGGCACTATGGGGGTGGGAGAGCAGCAGAAAGAGGAGGACCACTGACAGTACTGAATGGCATACTAATAAGAGTGGAGAGGCGGCCATTATATTAATAACAAAGAGGGGAACATTATATTAACAAAGAGGGGGCCATTATATTAATAATAAAGAGAGGGACATTATATTAATAATAATGTATTGGTCCCCTCTTTATTATTAATATAATGTCCCCATCTTTATTATTAATGTAATGGCCCCCTCTTTATTATTAATGTGATGGCCCCTCTTTAATAATAAAGAGGGGGCCAATATATTAATAATAAAGAGGGGGCCATTACATTAATAATAAAGAGGGGGCCATTATATTAATACTAAAGAGGGAGCCATTATATTAATACTAAAGAGGGGGCCATTTGATGAGTGCACGCCGTGGCTTGGCGTGGGTTGCCAGCACCCGGGGCAAGCAAAAAATTGTGCCCCCCCTACCCCGGGCACACCCCTTTTAACAGATACTGTAGTAGAGGGAAATAATATTATGGGGAATGGGGGACTATCTGTATGGCTCTAGCACAGTATTGGGGGGCAGCAGGATGAGTTGTTGAGACACCAGGAAGGAGAGGATGATAGTAAAGTGAGGAACCTGAAAAAAAAAAAAAAAAGTGAAACTCTGCAGAGACGAGAAGCGGCTGAAAAAAGGTGTCATGGCGGTCTTATCTCTGAATGAAGACGTTGAGGAAAGTCTACATCACAGGAGACGTCACTGGATGTAACAGGTATGGTGCGGTATTCTACTGTAATAATAATGTCCATGCACATATCTGTTTTACAGTAAGGTTAAGGGGGGGGGGAGATTGAGAACACACTGTGTGTGTTCTGAATTCTGGTGCCTCACACCCATCTACTACATTATCTGTACTCAGAGAGTTATCACTGTGTTATCTGAGGTGTTACATAGGACTGCAGGGAACATCTATTACATTATCTGTACTCAGAGTTATCACTGTGTTATATGTGGTGTTACATAGGAATGCTAGTGATCAACTACAATATCTGTTAAAAGGGGTGTGCACGGGGTAGGGGGGGCCAAATTTTTGGCTTGCCCCGATGCTGGCAACCCACGCTACGCCACTGCGTGCACTCATCTAATGGCGCAGAAGCAGTCCCTCCCTTTCCAAGTGGTGGACTCTGCACCTTTCAGAGAACTGATGGCTTGTGCCGAGCCGAGATGGAGAGTCCCAAGCTGTCATTTCTTTGCTAAAATGCCCACTGGGTAAATGTGGTTCCTGCCCAGCCAAATCAGCAACTTTGACAGGTGACGCCACTTATGCCTCCACATTCTCACGCCGTTGGTCCTGCGACAATGTCCAACTTTGCCTCCTCATCCTCCACCGTGTCCTCAGCCTCCACTGCGGGGACAATTCACAGTGCTACTCCAACATACCACATGTGCAGGGCACGGTGGTGTCACGCTGTTCTACACCTCATTTGCCTGGGCGAACTGAGTCACACAGGGGAGTAACTGCTCCGCGTCCTACATCAAGAAATTGAATCCCAGCTTTCTCAGCGACAAGTCAAATTCGGAACCATAGTGACCGACAACTGGAAGAACATGGTGTCGGCGCTGCATCAAGGAGGGCTGAGCCATGCTCTCTGCATGGCGCACGTGTTCAATCTGGTTCTCAAGCGGTTCCTGAAGTCTTCCACCCATCTGCAAGACAGCCAAGCACACCCTGCTTGAGCTGCAGTGGCAGAACGGGGTCCCCCAACATATACAGTGGATATTAAAAGTCTACACACGCCTGTTAAAATGTCAGGTTTCTGTGATGTAAAAAAAATGAGACAAAGATAAATTATTTCAGAACTTTTTCCACCTTTAATGTGACCTATAAACTGTACCACTCAATTGAAAAACAAACTGAAATCTTTTAGTTGGAGTGAATAAAAACAAAAAAATAATAATAATGTGGTATATAACTGGGGATGTAGCTGTGTTCAGATTAAGCAATCACATTTAAAAAAATGTTAAATAGGAGTCAGCATACACCTGCCATCATTTAAAGTGCCTCTGATTAACCCCAAATAAAGTTCAGCTGCTCTAGTTGGTCTTTCCTGAAATTTTCTTAGTCGCATCCCACAGCAAAAGCCATGGTCCACAGAGAGCTTCCAAAGCATCAGAGGGATCTCATTGTTAAAAGGTATCAGTCAGGAGAAGGGTACAAAAGAATTTCCAAGGCATTGGATATACCATGGAACACAGTGAAAACAGTCATCATCAAGTGGAGAAAATATGGCACAACAGTGACATTACCAAGAACTTGGAGTCCCTCGAAAATTGATGAAAAGACAAGAAGAAAACTGGTCTGGGAGGCTACCAAGAGGCCTACAGCAACATTAACCCCTTAAGGACACAGCCTTATTACACCTTAGGACCAGGCCATTTTTTGCAAATCTGACCAGTGTCACTTTAAGTGTTGATAACTTTAAAACACTTTGACTTATCCAGGCCGTTCTGAGATTGTTTTTTCGTCACATATTGTACTTCATAACACTGGTAAAATGAAGTAAAAAAAATATTTTTTTGCACCAAAAAATACCTAATTTAACAAAAATTTGAAAAAATTTGCAAATTTCAAAGTTTCACTTTCTCTACTTCTGTAATACATAGTAATACCTCTAAAAATTGTGATGACTTTACATTCCCCATATGTCTACTTCATGTTTGAATTATTTTGGGAATGATATTTTATTTTTTGGGGATGTTACAAGGCTTAGAATTTTAGAAGCAAATCTTGAAATTTTTCAGAAATTTACAAAAACCCAATTTTTAGGGACCACTACAGCTCTGAAGTCACTTTGCGAGGCTTACATAATAGAAACCACCAAAAAATGACCCCATTCTATAAACTACACCCCTCAAGGTATTCAAAACTGATTTTAAAAACTTCGTTAACCCTTTAGGTGTTGCACAAGAGTTATTGGCAAATGGGAATGAAATTAGAGAATTTCATTTTTTTGCCTAATTTTCCATTTTAACCCAAAGCAAGGGTTAACAGCCAAACAAGACTGTATCTTTATTGCCCTGACTCTGCCGTTTACAGAAACACCCCATATGTGGCCGTAAACTACTGTACGGCCACACAGCTGGGCGTAGAGTGAAAGGTGCGCCATATGGTTTTTGGAAGGCAGGTTTTGCTGGACTGGTTTTTTGACACCATGTACCATTTGAAGCCCCTCTGATGCAACCCTAGAGTAGAAACTCCATAAAAGTGACCCCATCTAAGAAACTACACTCCTCAAGGTATTCAAAACTGATTTTTACAAACTTTGTTAACCCTTTAGGTGTTGCACAAGATTTAATGGAAAATAGAGATACAATTTCAAAATTTCACTTTTTTGGCAGATTTTCCATTTTAATATTTTTTTTCCAGTTACAAAGCAAGGGTTAACAGCCAAACAAAACTCATTATTTATGGCCCTGATTCTGTAGTTTACAGAAACACCCCATATGTAGTCGTAAACTGCTGTACGGGCACACGGCAGGGCGCAGAAGGAAAGGAATGCCATACGATTTTTGGAAGGCAGATTTTGCTGGACCGGTTTTTTTGACACCATGTCCCACTTGAAGCCCCCCTGATGCACCCCTAGAGTAGAAACTCCAAAAAAGTGACCCCATTTTAGAAACTACGGGATAGGGTGGCAGTATTGTTGGTACTAGTTTAGGGTACATATGATTTTTGGTTGCTCTATATTACACTTTTTGTGCGGCAAGGTAACAAGAAATAGCTTTTTTTGCATCGTTTTTTTTTTTTGTTATTTACAACATTCATCTGACAGGTTAGATCATGTGGTAATTTTATAGAGCAGGTTGTCACGGACGCGGCGATACCTAATATGTATACAATTTTTTTTATTTATGTAAGTTTTACACAATGATTTCATTTTTAAAACCAAAAAAAAGTTTTAGTGTCTCCATAATCCAAGAGCCATGTTTTTTCAGTTTTTGGGCGATTATCTTAAGTAGGGTGTCATTTTTTGCGGGATGAGATGACGGTTTGATTGGCACTATTTTGGGTGCATATGAATTTTTGATCGCTTGCTATTACACTTTTTGTGACGTAAGATGACAAAAAATAGCTTTTTTTACACAGTTTTTATCTTTATTTTTTTTACAGTGGTCACCTGAGGGGTTAGGTCATGTGATATTTTTATAGACCGCGGACGCGGCGATACCTAATATGTATACTTTTTTTTTATTTATGTAAGTTTTACACAATGATTTCATTTTTGAAACCAAAAAAATCATGTTTTAGTGTTTCCATAGTCTAAGAGCCATAGTTTTTTCAGTTTTGGGGTGACTATCTTGGGTAGGGTATGATTTTTGCGGGATGAGATGACGGTTTGATTGTTACAATTTTGGCGTACATACGACTTTTTTGATCACTTTTATTACCTTTTTTGGGAAGTAAGGTGGGCAAAATTTCAATTTCATCATAGTTTTTTATTTTTTATTTTTATGGCGTTCACCGTTCGGGTAAAGTAACATAACCATTTTATAGATCAGGTCGTTACAGACGCGGCGATACCAAACATGTGTAGGGAATTTTTTATTTTATTTTTTTTAATCAGTGATAAATGTGTTTTTGGATTTTTACTTTATTTTGACTTTTTTTCAGTTTTTTTTGACCCAGACCCACTTGGTTCTTGAAGATCCAGTGGGTCTGATGTCTGTATAATACAGTACAGTACAAGATATATTGTACTGTACTGTATTTTACACTTTGAACAGATCTATGCCTTTTAGCACAGATCTGTTCAGCACCATGGACAGCAGGATGCCTGAGACGGCGTCCTGTTGCCATGGGAACCTTCCCCGTCTGCTCAGTACTGGTCAGAACTGCGCAGACGGGGAAGGGTAAGGACGGGTCTGTCGGGGAGCTGTCTGGGGGCTCTCTCCCTCTCCCATCGGGGGGCTGCAAAGGCACAGCCCGATGGGAGAGGGAGGGAGCTCCCTGAGCTGTTAACCTTTTCCATACATCGGTCCGTACGGACCGCGGTATGGAAAGGGTTTAACGGCTGACATCGCATCGTAGATGTCAGCCGTTTATACCAGGGTGTCAGCAATGTGCTGACACCCTGGTATACCCACTGATCCACCAACGAATTTTCTAGGGGAGGCGGGCGGGGGATCGCGATCCCACCTGCCGCACTGCCCGCCTCCCGCACCGCACGCACCGCCTGCAACCCTCCCCCTGCACCTCCCACCGGGCTAAAATCACTCAGGGGTGCAGGGGGAGGGATACAGATATATTCTAGGAATACTAAAGTTTCTGATCGGATCAGAAACTGCAGAAATTGCAGCAAACCGCAGGTCTGAATTGACCTGCAGTTAGCCGCGATCGCCGACATGGGGGGGTCACGGGACCCCCCCACGCATTTAGCCTAGGTGCCTGCTCAATGATTTGAGCAGGCACCGGGTTCCGATCATTGCCAGCCGCACGGCAGTGATCGAAAACACACAGGGTGTACATGTACGCCCTGTGTCCTTAAGTACCAGGGCACAAGGGCGTACCTGTACGCCCTATGTCCTTAAGGGGTTAAGGGAGCTGTAGGAATATCTAGCAAGTACTGGATGTGTGGTACCTGTGACAACAATCTCCCGTATTCCTCATATGTCTGGGCTATGGGATAGAGTAGCAAGACAAAAGCCTTTTCTTTCGAAGAAAAACATCCAAGCCAGGCTACATTTTGCAAAAACACATCTGAAGTCTCCCAAAAACATGTGGGAAAAGGTGTTATGGTCTGATGAAACCAAGGCTGAATTTTTTAGCCATAATTCCAAAAGATATGTTTCGTGCAAAAACAACACTGCACATCACCAAAAGAACACCATACCCACAGTGAAGCATGGTGATGGCAGCATCATGCTTTGAAGCTGTTTTTCTTCAGCTGGAACTGGGGCCTTAGATAAGCTAGAGGGAATTATGAACAGTTCCATATACCAGTCAATATTGGCACAAAACCTTCAGGCTTCTGCTAGAAAGCTGAACATGAAGAGGCACTTCATCTTTCAGCATGACAACGACCCAAAGCATACATCCAAATCAACAAAGGAATGGCTTCAACAGAAGAAGATTAAAGTTTTGGAATGGCCCAGCCAGAGCCCAGACCTGAATCCGATTGAAAATCTGTGGGATGATCTTAAGAGGGCTGGCACAGGAGATGCCCTCGCAATCTGACAAATTTGGAGGGTTTTTGCAAAGAAGAGTGGGCACATCTAGCCAAGTCAAAATGTGCCATGCTGATAGACTCATACCCAAAAAGACTGAGTGCTGTAATAAAATCAAAAGGTGCTTCAACAAAGTATTAGTTTAAGGGTGTGCACACCATAAGGCCATCCTTCATATAAGATAGGGCCAGGGGCTATCCATAGTATTCAGTATATTGGGCAGACTAGATGGGCCAAATGGTTCTTATCTGCCGACACATTCTATGTTTCTATGTTTATGCAACCATATTATTTTATTTTTTATATTTTTTCTTCTCTCTACCTAAGGCTACTTTCACACTAGCGTTCGGGTGTCCGCTCGTGCGCACCGTTTGAAGGGGCTCACGAGCGGCCCCGAACGCATCCGTCTGGCCCCAATGCATTCTCAGTGGAGGCGGATCCACTGAGAATGCATCCGCCTGCCAGCGTTCAGCCTCCGCTCCGCTCAGTGAGCGGACACCTGAACGCTGCTTGCAGCGTTCGGGTGTCCGCCTGGCCGTGCGGAGGCGAGCGGATCCGTCCACACTTACAATGTAAGTCAATGGGGACGGATCCGCTTGAAGATGACACAATATGGCTCAATCTTCAAGCGGATCCGTTCCCCATTGACTTTCAATGTAAAGTTTGAACGGATCCGCTCAGACAACTTTCACACTTAGAAAATTTTCTAAGTTTTAATGCAGACGCATCCGTTCTGAACGGATGCGAACGCCTGCATTATCGGAGCGGATCCGTCTGATGAAACATCAGACGGATCCGCTCCGAACGCTAGTGTGAAAGTAGCCTTAAAGATTTCAGTTTGTTTTTCAAGTGAGTGGTATAGTTTATAGGTCACATTAAAGGTGGAAAAGGTTCAGATTTGTTTACTTCACAGAAACCTGACATTTTAAAAGAGGTGTGTAGACTTTTTATATCCACTGTATATGTTGAGGGACCCCGTTCGGTCACTGCAGCTCAAGCAGGGTGTGCTTGGCGGTCTTGCAGATGGGTGGAAGACTTCAGGAACCGCTTGAGAACCAGATTGAACACGTGCGCCATGCAGAGAGCCATAAATGATTTCTTGATGATCCTAGCAGACAAGAGTACTCCCCTGTGTAACATCAATGTCAGCCAGTGGCAGCTCATGCGTGACACCTGCCGTTTGCTCAGGCCCTTTGAGGATGCCATGTTATTTGTCAGTTACCAGGACTACGGGATTAAAAATGTCATTCCACTGCGTCATATCCTGGAACAGATGCTGGTACAACTGGCTGGTCAGAGGACTGGAGACGTGGCTCCTACATCTCATGGCCACATGAGCCCTGTGGGGGCTGAACTGCAGGAGGAGGAGGACATTGAAGCACAAGCAATGTGTAGCAAAATGAGTTGTTTTAACACACAGGTGACAGGAGAGGAGGAGTAGGATCAGCCAAAGGAGCTACAGGGCGATGAGGAAGACGAGGCAGATAACCCAGACACACTGTCTCTCTGAGTCAGTTGCACAAATGGCCCGATGCATGCTCTCTTGCTTGGGTAGTGACAGCCGAATTGTCACCATTCAGCAGAGGGATGACTTCTGGCTCTCCACCTTGTTGGACCCTCGCTACTGGTCCAAAATGGGGGCCTTTTTAACATTTGCTCAGAGGGAGGACAAACTGAACTACTATAGAGACTTTCTATATAGTCAGTGGCCGCTGCCTATCTGAACCATCGTCCATCCTCTCGCATGTCTGACCGCGGGGGCCCTCTGCGCTCTCGTTCTCGGGATAGGGGGAGCAGTAGGAGCAATACCAGCTTCATCAGCAGCAGCTTGAGTCTAGAGTCGATGAGCAGCTTTCTTAACACACCTAGTGAAGAAACTACTCACTAGCAGCAGCAGCTAGACCTGGAGAAGAACCTGAACCAGCAGGTGGTGGCATACTTGGAAAGTACCCTGAAACCCCACATTAAAGATCCGCTGGACTACTGGGCAGCCAAACTGGATTTGTGGCCACAACTGGCCGTGTTTTTACTGGAAAAGCTGTACTGCCCAGCCAGTAGTGTGGCATCAGAGCGGGTGTTTAGTGCGGCGGGGGCCATAGTTACCCCAAGGAGAACTCGCCTGTGCACCCAAAATATGGATAGACTGATCCTTGTCAAGATGAATCAGGCGTGGATCAGGCTGTATTTCCACCCACCAATGCCTGATACATCAGATTAGATCATCCATGCTGCCTCACCCACACCTTGACAAAATAGACCAGTTTCTTCTGGTTACCTGTCTCAGCTACTATTCTGATGCTGTCACTCGCCTGATGCCACGCATCTGATGCCAAGTGCTCCTTCTTACACCCACCATCGTCAGCGGATACTGTTATTGCCACCCATCTGCCCACTCTGTCACCGCTCGCTCTGTGGTCTCCTGATGCTGCTGCCACCTCACCACTCAGGTCTCCTCATGCTGCTGCTGCCACCTTCACATTCTGTCATTGTGCCACTCTGTGGCCTCCTTATGCTGCTGCTGCTTCTGCATCCTCCACACTATGTCACCTTGCCACTCTTCGGCCTACTCATGCTGCTGCAGCTGCCACCTACTCACTATGTCACCTTGCCAGTCTGTGGCCTTCTCATGCTGCTGCTAACGCAACACTATGTCACTTTGCCACTCTGTGGCCTCCTCATGCTGCTGCTGCAGCCACCTACTCACTATGTCACCTTGCCAGTCTGTGGCCTTCTCATGCTGCTGCTAACTCAACACTATGTCACCTTGCCACTCTGTAGTCTCCTCATGCTGCTCCTAAATTAACACTATGTCACTGGGTCACTCTGTGGTCTCCTCATGCTACTGACAACTCACATCTCTGTCATTGTGCCACTCTGTTGCCTCGTCATGCTGCTGCTGCCACCTCCACACTATGTCACCTTGCCAGTCTGTGGCTTCCTCATGCTGCTGATAACTCAACACTATGTCACTGGACCACTCTGTGGCTTCCTCATGCTGCTGCCACCTCAACACTATGTAAATGGGGCACTCTGTGGTCTCCTCATGCTGCTGCTGCTGCCTACTCCTGACTGTCACTGGGCCACTCTGTGGTCTCCTCATCCTGCTGCTACCTCAACACTATGTCATTGGGCCACTCTGTGGACTTCTCAAGCTGTTCTCCCACCCTACCCACCCCATGACTAGGCAACTATTTTGCCTTTTTGGCCTGGTTGACATCATCATTTATTTGACCCTTCTTATGATCTGTCAGAAGGAAGGAAAAATAAGACGTACAATGGATCCTGTCTGTTTATCAGCTGTAAGGCCTGTATGGTACCATCAGAATTGGCTTATGATTTGGTAGCCAAAAGCAGGAGTGGGTACAAAACACAGAAGACATGCAAAGATTCCATTCATGTGTCATATCTGTTTTGAATTCACTCCTTTTTTTTTTGGGCTTTAGCAATACTGATGGATTACTGAGCAAATGCTGACCGAGTGAAGGCGGATCCATTTTTTGGGGGGTTATTGTTCTGCTGGATCAGAGGAAGGGCAAAATAATCAACACAAACTTACTACTGACACCCTCTCCACTCTGTCAGGGGGGCTCTACTTTTATAAGCGTTTAATATAACAGGTTCTGTAGACATCTATGTGGAATCAGCTGAAGACAGTGTAAAAGGAGTGCACTCTTTCACGCTACAGTAGGATCTTGGGCTTCTGCACGGTTCTTTATACCTGGTGCTAAGAAAAAGGGGGTCAGTTAGCACATCCCAAAGCGCCGGGGCACGTTGCTATGGCTGAGAACAAGACTGTTAAACAAAACATGCAATGCAACAGCTCACTGCAAACCAAATAAAGTACAAAATTGCATCATAATTGCAAATGCTATACTAATAAGTTAGAGATGCTTGGCAAATCGTTTTGTACAAAATTATTTGAGCCTGTCTGCCACACGTCAAGGCGATCTCTAGTTAGACGGGTTCCTAACACTAAATTTTACCTGTTATGTGCCATGACGGCTATCATATAATTCAGAAAGTGCAGGTTCCACATGCATGCTGGATCCGCCTGAATTTCTGTCATTTTTGGTGCCAAAATGGCCTCCATTATATCCACGGAAAGCAGTTACCAGCATGCATGCCGGGCCCACTCCACACCACCCCTGGCGCCAAAAGGTCACCAAGGACTGCAATGAGAGTTGACATACTATCTCTCTCCTGGTGCCAAATGGCTTCAGTGAGTGAGGGGGAGCAGGCCAAGCTATATACTAACACTAATTAAAATCAGCCAATGGGGCAGACGAGCTGGTCAGGAGTGCACGACTAAGGAGGCAGCCACACCTCCAGCACAAGCTGCAAAGAAAAAGGGGGTCAGTCAGCACATCCCAAAGTGCAGGGCACGTTGCCATGGCTGAGAACAAGACTGTTAAACAAAACATGCAATGCAACAGCTTTATACCTGGTGCTAACATCGACCTGTAAGGCTGAGTTCACACTAGTTATTTGGTCAGTTTTGGCCTCGTAACTGCCCAAATAAGTGAAGTGTGCAGTAATTCTAAGAACGAGGCCTGTCATGTGTGTGTCATACTGACTCACAGTATTGTTTCACTACCACAACAGACTCCCTATGTGTGTTACTGCAAGGCACAGTGTTCTACACCACTATACAGGCGCTCTGCAACCAGGAAATAGCTCTTTATTAACGTGATTCACCGCAAATAAATTTGTTTTCTTTTCATTAAATTCAGCTAACCTGTTGAAGCGAATTTTTGAGAAATTCACTCATCTCTAGTCATCAGTATCTGATCAGTGGGGGTCCGACACCATGACCCCCATGGATCTGTTGTTTCAGAAGGCAGCAGTGCTCACAGTAGTTCTCTAGCTTTGCCTAGGCTATGTGACATTACGTTTACTGGTCACATAGCTAAGGCTACTTTCACACTAGCGTTCGGGGCTCCGCTTGTGAGTTCCGTTTGAAGGGGCTCACAAGCGGCCCCGAACGGATCTGTCCAGCCCTAATGCATTCTGAATGGATGCGGATCCGCTCAGAATGCATCAGTCTGGCTCCGTTTGTCCTCCGCTCCGCTCAGCAGGCGGACACCTGAACGCAGCTTGCAGCGTTCGGGTGTCCGCCTGGCCGTGCGGAGGCAAAAGGATCCGTCCAGACTTACAATGTAAGTCAATGGGGACGGATCCGTTTGAAGTTGACACAGTATGGCTCAATTTTCAAACGGATCCGTCTCCCATTGACTTTCAATGTAAAGTCAAAACGGATCCGTTTGCATTTTCATGGTAATGCAAACGGATCCGTTCTGAACGGATCTAAGCGTTTGCATTATAGGTGCGGATCCGTCTGGGCACATACCAGCGTCCTAGTGTGAAAGTAGCCTTAGGCGCAGCTCAGCCCCATTGAAGTGAATAGGGCTGAGCTGAAATATCAAGCACACCCGATGTACAATGTATGGCACTGTGCCTGGTGAGGTGAGAGAAGGCCGCAGTGCTACTGTGAGCACCAGTGCCTTCTCAAACAGCTGATTGGTCGTGGTCTTAGAGGATAAGTCATTAGTGCAAAATTCCCAGAAGCTCTTTTGAGGGCATAGCTATAGGGAATGCAGAAGTAGCAGTTGCATTCGGATCCTTGTGCCTAGGGGACTTATAGGCCTAGTGTAACATAAGATGTAGACTTTAAATTGTGTATATTTTGTGTATTACAGGTTGGAAGCTTAAATGCTTGTTTTTTTGCTAAGAATGGATTCCTGGTTGAACTTTATGAGGCAAGAGAAGGTAAGTTTGTATTTTTTTCTATAATAAACATGCACAAATTATATAAACTACATTTCCCAAATGTTGGATCATGCCATGCATCATTATCTGTTACTACCATACCTTTCACTAGTGCCTGGTTACTTTGGGATCATAGGATATATTCACACATTGCAAATTTGTTCTGAATAGGGCTTGCAGAGATTTGTGTGCTTGCTGCAGAAACAAACTTAGGCCTCTTTCACACTACGTTTTTTTTTCTCTGTTTATGGGCCGTTTTTTGACTTCCGTATACAGTCCATTCATTTCAATGGTTTCGCAAGAAAAACGGAATGTACTCCGTATGCATTCCGTTTCCGTATTTCCTTTTTTCCGTTCCGTTAAAAGATAGAACATGTCCTATTATTGCCCACAAAGCACGTTTCGTGGCTCCATTCAAGTCAATGGGTCTGCAAAAAAAAGGAAGACATACAGAAATGCATCCGTATGTCTTCCATATCCACTCCGTTTTTGCGGAACCATCTATTGAAAATGTTATGCTAAGCCCCATTTTTTTTTAAATGTAATTACTGTATACTGTATATGCCATACAGAAAAACAGAACAGAAACGGAAACACAACGGAAACAAAAAAATGGATCCGTAAAAAATGGACCGCAAAACACTGAAAAATTCATACGGTCGTGTGAAAGAGTCCTTATTTATATGTATGAAGGGATGTCCTGTTGTAGATCTGCCACACATGAACACATTTTTAGGCCTCTTTCACAAGACCGTATGGCTTTTTCAGTGTTTTGTGGTCTGTTTTTCACGTGGCCGACATATACCTATTTTTAAAGTGCACCTGCACTACATATGTGCCAGGGGAAGGGAAAATAATACAGTCTGTGAGTTCAGGGACCCAGGGGGTGACATATGCCCATATTTTTTTTGTAAAGTACCCGTGTGCTCCATTTCTGAGAGTGAAATATAATTAGTTAAATCTGTTACATCTGTTCCATTGTGGGGTGACATATTTTCATTTTTTGTTGTAAAATACCTCTGAGACCTGCACTGCATATGTGACTGGAAGGCACATAAATTCAGAAAATCCATCTGTTCCATTGTAGAGGTGACCTCTATTTTTTAAGTAAAAAAAAAACTGTACTTAATTTGTGAGATTGAAATATAATCTCAGTTAAATCCATCTGCTTCATTTATGGTTAAAGAAGCCCTTTTTTTGGGCAATAAAGTACCTTTTTGCCCTATACTGCATTTCTGACAGTAATAAAACCGCCAAATACTGCTGTTACATTTTTTGCTGAAAAATTCTAATTTTTGTTGTTTTAAAGTACATTTGCGGCCTACGCTGCATTCCTGTCAGTCAAATAAAACCATTAAATAACGCTGTTACATTTTTGGGCTTCAAATTCCCATTTTTGGGTGTAAAAATGCACATGTGACAAGCAGGCACATACATTTAGCAAATCCATCTGTTCCATTGTAGGGGTGACCTATCCACCATTTTTTTATGTAAAAATCCCCTGTGCTTCATCTGTGAGTGAAATATAATCTCAGTTAAATCCATCTGTTTCATTAAGGGTTAAAAAAAAACTGTACTGCATTTCTGACAGTCTAATAAAACCGCCAAATACTGCAATTACAATTTTTGGTAAAAATTCAAATTTTTATTAAGTACATTTGAGTCCTGTCAGTCAAATAAAACCATTAAATACTGCTGTTACATTTTTGGGCTTTAAATTCCCATTTTGGGGTGTAAAGTAACTCTGAGGCCTACATAAGTGACAGGGAGGCACATAAATTCAGCAAATCCATCTATTTTATTGTAGGGTTGACAAATCCACCATTTTTTATGTAAAAAATCCCTGTGCTTTATTTGAGAGAGTGAAATATAATCTCAGTTAAATCCATATGTTTCATTTAGGGTTAAAAAACACATTTTTTTGGGCAATAATGTACCTTTTTGCACTGTGCTGCATTTCTTACAGTCCAATAAAACCGCCAAATACTACAGTTAAATAGTTTGCTGAAAAATTACAATTTTTGTTGCTATAAATTACATTTGCGGCCTGTGCTGCATTCCTGTCAGTCAAATAAAACCATTAAATACCGCTGTTACATTTTTGGGCTTCAAATTCCCATTTTTGGGTGTAAAGTACCTCTGAGGCCTGCACATGTGACAGGCAGGCACATAAATTTAGCAAATCCATCTGTTCCATTGTAGGGGTGATATATCCACAATTTTTTTAAGTAAAAACTCCCTGTGCTTCATCTGTGAGAGTGAAATATAATCTCAGTTAAATCCATCTGTTTCATTTAGGGTTAAAAAAAACCTTTTTTTTCGCAATAAAGTAAATTTTTGCCCTTTACTGCATTTCTGACAGTCTAATAAAACCGCCAAATACTGCAGTTACATTTTTGGTGAAAAATTCTAATTTTTGTTGCTATAAAGTACATTTGCAGCCTACGCTGCGTTCCTGTCAGTCAAATAAAACCATTAAATACCGCTGTTACATTTTTGGGCTTCAAATTTCTATTTTTGGGTGTAAAGTACCTCTGAGGCCTGCACATGTGACAGGCAGGCACATAAATTCAGCAAATCCATCTGTTCCATTGTAGCGGTGACATATCCACCATTCTTTATGTAAAAAACACCTGTACGTAATTAAATGTGGGTGGAGCCAAAAACAGTCAATCAAATTTTCCCTAAGTACTTCAATAAGAAAATGTAAAAAGCTGTTATTCTTAAAATATGAAAGCCAGAGTCCCCAAACTGGCACCGTGGGTCACTGGGTGAGTGTGGTTAGCATTTAGGAAAACTGGGTGGATCCTTCAACAGCCAATCACATTTCAGCCATTCGTTTTATATGGGAAAATTTTAATTACAGATGCTCTTAGACTGTTAATGGCAGGATCCTCAAATTTGGCACAGTTAGTCATTGGGTGACTTGGGTTAAAATTTTAAAAAGTGGTTGGAGCCTCAAATAGCCAATCAGATTCCAAGCCAACATCCTGTGGTTTCTTCAGAAATGACACCATCTAGTTATGTTGGCTTGAAAAAGCCAACATACTGTTATTCGTTGGTGGTTCAGCTTATTATGTTGGCTTGAAAAAGCCAACATACTGTTATTCGTTGGTGGTTCAGCTTATTATTATGTTGGCTTGAAAAAAGCCAACATACTGTTTTTCGTTGGTGGTTCAGCTTATTATGTTGGCTTGAAAAAGCCAACATACTGTTATTCGTTGGTGGTTCAGCTTATTATGTTGGCTTGAAAAAGCCAACATACTGTTATTCGTTGGTGGTTCAGCTTATTATTATGTTGGCTTGAAAAAGCCAACATACTGTTATTAGTTGGTGGTTCAGCTTAATATGTTGGCTTGAAAAAGCCAACATACTGTTATTCGTTGGTGGTTCAGCTTATTATTATTATTATTATTATTATTATTATGTTGGCTTGAAAAAGCAAACATACTGTTATTCGTTGGTGGTTCAGCTTATTATTATTATTATTATTATGTAGGCTTGAAAAAGCCAAAATACTGTTATACGTTGGTGGTTCAGCTTATTATGTTGGCTTGAAAAAGCCAACATACTGTTTTTCGTTGGTGGTTCAGCTTATTATGTTGGCTTGAAAAAGCCAACATACTGTTATTCGTTGGTGGTTCAGCTTATTATTATGTTGGCTTGAAAAAGCCAACATACTGTTATTCGTTGGTGGTTCAGCTTATTATTATTATGTTGGCTTAAAAAAGCCAACATACTGTTATTGGTTGGTGGTTCAGCTTATTATTATTATTATGTTGGCTTAAAAAAGCCAACATACTGTTATTCGTTGGTGTTACAGCTTATTATTATTATTATTATTATTATTATTATTATTATGTTGGCTTGAAAAAGCCAACATACTGTTATTCGTTGGTGGTTCAGCTTATTATTATTATTATTATTATTATGTTGGCTTAAAAAAGCCAATATACTGTTATTCGTTGGTGGTTCAGTTTATTATGTTGGCTTGAAAAAGCCAACATACTGTTATTTGTTGGTGGTTCAGCTTATTACGTTGGCTTGAAAAAGCCAACATAGTGTTATTCGTTGGTGGTTCAGCTTATTATTATGTTGGCTTGAATAAGCCAACATACTGTTATTCGTTGGTGGTTCAGCTTATTATATTGGCTTGAAAAAGCCAACATACTGTTATTCTTTGGTGGTTCAGCTTATTATTATGTTGGCCTGAAATAGCCAACATACTGTTATTCGTTGGTGGTTCAGCTTATTATTATGTTGGCTTGAAAAAGCCAACATACTGTTATTCGTTGGTGGTTCAGCTTATTATTATTATTATTATTATTATTTGGCTTGAAAAAGCCAATATACTGTTATTCGTTGGTGGTTCAGCTTATTATTATTATTATTATTATTATGTTGGCTTGAAAAAGCCAATATTCTGTTATTCATTGGTGGTTCAGCTTATTATTATGTTGGCTTGAAAAAGCCAACATACTGTTATTCGTTGGTGGTTCAGCTTATTATGTTGGCTTGAAAAAGCCAACATACTGTTATTCGTTGGTGGTTCAGCTTATTATTATTATTATTATTATTATTATTTTGGCTTGAAAAAGCCAATATACTGTTATTCGTTGGTGGTTCAGCTTATTATTATTATGTTGGCTTAAAAAAGCCAATATACTGTTATTCGTTGGTGGATCAGCTTATTATTATGTTGGCTTGAAAAAAGCCAACATACTGTTTTTCGTTGGTGGTTCAGCTTATTATGTTGGCTTGAAAAAGCCAACATACTGTTATTCGTTGGTGGTTCAGCTTATTATGTTGGCTTGAAAAAGCCAACATACTGTAATTCGTTGGTGGTTCAGCTTATTATTATTATTATTATTATTATTATTATGTTGGCTTAAAAAAGCCAATATACTGTTATTCGTTGGTGTTTCAGCTTATTATTATTATTATTATTATTATTATTATTATTATGTTGGCTTGAAAAAGCCAACATACTGTTATTCGTTGGTGGTTCAGCTTATTATTATTATTATTATTATTATGTTGGCTTGAAAAAGCCAACATACTGTAATTCGTTGGTGGTTCAGCTTATTATTATTATTATTATTATTATTATTATTATTATTATTTTGGCTTGAAAAAGCCAATATACTGTTATTCGTTGGTGGTTCAGCTTATTATTATTATTATTATTAATATTATGTTGGCTTAAAAAAGCCAATATACTGTTATTCGTTGGTGGTTCAGCTTATTATTATGTTGGCTTGAAAAAGCCAACATACTGTTATTCCTTGGTGGTTCAGCTTATTATTATGTTGGCCTGAAATAGCCAACATACTGTTATTCGCTGGTGGTTCAGCTTATTATTATGTTGGCTTGAAAAAGCCAACATACTGTTATTCGTTGGTGGTTCAGCTTATTATTATTATTATTATTTGGCTTGAAAAAGCTAATATACTGTTATTCGTTGGTGGTTCAGCTTATTATTATTATTATGTTGGCTTGAAAAAGCCAATATTCTGTTATTCATTGGTGGTTCAGCTTATTATTATGTTGGCTTGAAAAAGCCAACATACTGTTATTCGTTGGTGGTTCAGCTTATTATTATTATTATTATTATTATTATTTTGGCTTGAAAAAGCCAATATACTGTTATTCGTTGGTGGTTCAGCTTATTATTATTATTATGTTGGCTTAAAAAAGCCAATATACTGTTATTCGTTGGTGGTTCAGCTTATTATTATGTTGGCTTGAAAAAGCCAACATACTGTTTTTTGTTGGTGGTTCAGCTTAATATGTTGGCTTGAAAAAGCCAACATACTGTTATTCGTTTTATGGTTCAGCTTATTATGTTGGCTTGAAAAAGCCAACATACTGTTATTCGTTGGTGGTTCAGCTTATTATTATGTTGGCTTGAAAAAAGCCAACATACTGTTATTCGTTGGTGGTTCAGCTTATTATTATTATGTTGGCTTGAAAAAGCCAACATACTGTAATTCGTTGGTGGTTCAGCTTATTATTATTATTATTATTATTATTATGTTGGCTTAAAAAAGCCAATATACTGTTATTCGTTGGTGTTTCAGCTTATTATTATTATTATTATTATTATGTTGGCTTGAAAAAGCCAACATACTGTTATTCGTTGGTGGTTCAGCTTATTATTATTATTATTATGTTGGCTTGAAAAAGCCAACATACTGTAATTCGTTGGTGGTTCAGCTTATTATTATTATTATTTTGGCTTGAAAAAGCCAATATACTGTTATTCGTTGGTGGTTCAGCTTATTATTATTATGTTGGTTGAAAAAGCCAACATACTGTTATTCGTTGGTGGTTCAGCTTATTATGCTGGCTTGAAAAAGCCAACATACTGTTATTTGTTGGTGGTTCAGCTTATTATTATGTTGGCTTCAAAAATCCAACACACTGTTATTCGTTGGTGGTTCAGCTTATTATGTTGGCTTGAAAAAGCCAACATACTGTTATTCGCTGGTGGTTCAGATTATTATTATTATTATTATTATTATTATTATTATTATTATGTTGGCTTGAAAAAGCCAACATACTGTTATTCATTGGTGGTTCAGCTTATTATTATGTTGGCTTGAAAAAGCCAACATACTGTTATTCGTTGGTGGTTCAGCTTATTATTAGAGTTGAGCGAACACCTGGATGTTCGGGTTCGAGAAGTTCGGCCGAACTTCACGGAAATGTTCGGGTTCGGGATCCGAACCCGACCCGAACTTCGTCCCGAACCCCATTGAAGTCAATGGGGACCCGAACTTTTCGGCATTAAAAAGGCTGTAAAACAGCCCAGGAAAGGGCTAGAGGGCTGCAAAAGGCAGCAAAATGTAGTTAAATCCCCTGCAAACAAATGTGAATAGGGAAATGAATAAAAATAAAATTAACCAATATCAATTGGAGAGAGGTCCTATAGCAGAGAATCTGGCTTCATGTCAGCAGAGAATCAGTCTTCATGTCATAGCAGAGAATCAGGCTTCCCGTCACCCACCACTGTAACAGTCCATTGTCAGATATTTAGGCCCCGGCACCCAGGCAGAGGAGAGAGGTCCCATAACAGAGATTCAGGCTTCATGTCAGCAGAGAATCAGTCTTCATGTCATAGCAGAGAATCATGCTTCACGTCACCCAACATTGGAACAGTCCATTGTCATATAATTTAGGCCCCGGCACCCAGGCAGAGGAGAGAGGTCCAATAACATAGAATCTGGCTTCATATCAGCAGAGAATCAGTCTTCATGTCATAGCATAAATTAATGCTTCACGTCACCCACCACTGGAACAGTCCATTGTCAGATATTTAGGCCCAGGTACCCAGGCAGAGGAGAGAGGTCCCATAGCAGAGAATCTGGCTTCATGTCAGCAGAGAATCAGTCTTCATGTCATAGCAGAGAATCATGCTTCACGTCACCCAACATTGGAACAGTCCATTGTCATATAATTTAGGCCCCGGCACCCAGACAGAGGAGAGAGGTCCCATAACATAGAATCTGTCTTCATGTCAGCAGAGAATCAGTCTTCATGTCATAGCAGAGAATCATGCTTCACGTCACCCACCACTTGAACAGTCCATTGTCAGATATTTAGGCCCAGGCACCCAGGCAGAGGAGAAGGTCCCATAACAGAGATTCCGGCTTCATGTCAGCGACTCAGCAGAGAATCAGTCTTCATGTCATAGCAGAGAATCAGGCTTCATGTCACCCACCACTGGAACAGGCCACTGTCAGACATTTTTAGGCCCCGGCACCCAGACAGAGGAGAGGTTCATTCAACTTTGGGTTGCCCCGCAATATAATGGTAAAATGAAAATAAAAATAGGATTGAATGAGGAAGTGCCCTGGAGTACAATAATATATGGTTAAGGGGAGGTAGTTAATGTCTAATCTGCACAAGGGATGGACAGGTCCTGTGGGATCCATGCCTGGTTCATTTTTATGAACGTCAGCTTGTCCACATTGGCTGTAGACAGGCGGCTGCGTTTGTCTGTAATGACGCCCCCTGCCGTGCTGAATACACGTTCAGACAAAACGCTGGCCGCCGGGCAGGCCAGCACCTCCAAGGCATAAAAGGCTAGCTCTGGCCACGTGGACAATTTGGAGACCCAGAAGTTGAATGGGGCCGAACCATCAGTCAGTACGTGGAGGGGTGTGCACACGTGCTGTTCCACCATGTTAGTGAAATGCTGCCTCCTGCTAACACGTTCCATATCAGGTGGTGGTGCAGTTAGCTGTGGCGTTGTAATGACCGACGACAGGGCACATGGAGGAAAACAGGGAAAGCCCTGCCCAAGGGAGAGGGAAAGGTGGTGACCCCTAACTCACCTTGCGGCTGGCACCTGACTGCCCTGACGTCCCTAGACGGGTTCCTCACCCGTGCGGTGATCACGTGCCTAAACCCTGGCTTTCCCTAATATGAGCCCTGGATAGTGAACAGGCCGGTGGGATCGCTAGTCCGCACCACTATCACTAAGAGGGAAACACCAGGGAGAGGACAGACAAAACAGACAAACACATACACCCAGCTGGGCGACCACAATAGACCAAAAAGGTCCAACAGGGATCCGGAGGGTAGCGTTCTGGACCAACTACCAGCGAACGCAGCAACACAGCTCCAGAAGGTCAGAATAGATGTCCAGGCAGGAAGCTCTATCTCTGGCAACCAGAGAAGTGTGAGAGAGGAATATAAGGAGGTCTGGGAGTGCTGGACAAGGAACAGCTGAGGAGAAGGAGCTACGGATCCCTGAGTGAGCCAAAAGGGTCTGCAAAGCAAACCCAGAAAGCTACCATAAGGAAAACAGCCCTATCTTAAATAGAGCGTGCAGCCAACCGCTGCGACTTCCTGACCCCGGGTATAACGGAGTCAGGCGTGGTTCTCGTTACCCTCGTGACAGTACCCCCCTCTCTACGAGGGGCCTCCGGACACTCAGGACCAGGTCTCTCAGGATGAGAGGCATGAAAAACCCGAACTAACCTGTCGGCGTTTACCTCAGACGCAGGAACCCACATTCTTTCCTCGGGACCGTAACCTCTCCAATGCACCAGATATTGAAGAGAGCGGCGGACCCGACGAGAATTAACAATTTTGGATATCTGAAATTCTAGATTACTATCCACGACAACAGGAGGGGGAGGCAGCGGTGATGGTTCTAGAGGTGGAACATATCTTTTGAGTAACGACTTATGAAAAACATTATGAATTTTAAAAGTCTGAGGTAACACCAGGCGAAAAGCCACAGGGTTGATGATAGCTACAATTTTGTAAGGGCCAATAAACCTAGGACCCAGTTTCCAAGAGGGAACCTTCAATTTAATATTCCTAGTAGACAACCACACATAGTCATTCACTCCTAGGTCCGGACCTGGCGACCGTCTCTTATCAGCCATGCATTTGTATTTACCTCCCATATTTTTCAAGTTAGCTTGCACCTTCTGCCATACCGATGAAAGAGATGACGAAAACCGTTCCTCTTCGGGAACCCCAGAAGACCCCCCCTCTTTGAAAGTACAGAATTGGGGATGAAAACCATATGCACCAAGAAATGGTGACTTGCCAGTGGATTCCTGACGACGATTTTTTATGGCAAACTCAGCTAACGGTAAATATGATGACCACAACTCTTGGTTTTCAGACACAAAACATCTTAGATATGTCTCAAGGTTTTGGTTGGTACGCTCAGTCTGTCCATTCGACTGAGGATGGAAAGCTGAGGAAAAGGACAAGTGTACCCCCAAACGGGAACAAAAAGCTTTCCAAAATTTAGAAATAAACTGGGTACCCCGATCCGAAACAACATCGGAGGGGACCCCGTGAAGCTTCACGATTTCACTGACGAATACCTGAGCAAGAGTCTTAGCATTAGGTAGTGTGGGTAACGCAATGAAGTGTACCATTTTGATAAACCTGTCCACTACTACCAAAATAACTGTTTTACCTGCAGACAAAGGTAAGTCAGTGATAAAATCCATTGACAGATGTGTCCACGGTCTATTGGGAATGACGAGTGGTAATAGAGACCCTGCAGGACGTGTATGTGAAACTTTTGCGCGCGCACAGGTAGAACAAGAAGACACAAAATCCAATACATCCTGGCGCAACCTTGGCCACCAAAAACGACGAGACAATAGCTCCAAGGTTGCTTTACTACCCGGGTGCCCAGCAAGTGCCGAATTATGATGTTCCTTTAATAATTCGAAACGTAAGTTCAACGGTACAAACAATTTCTCTGAGGGGCAAGAGACCGGGGCGTCCCCCTGGGCCTCTAACACCTTCCCCTCCAGAACAGAGTGTACCGCAGAAACAACCACTCCTCTTTGAAGAATGGGCACCGGATCACTCACATTACCCCCTCCAGGGAAACAACGAGATAGTGCATCAGCCTTGGTGTTCTTTGCCCCAGGACGATAGGTAATCACAAAGTTAAACGTGGTAAAAAAATAGCGACCACCTAGCCTGTCTAGGGGTGAGACGCTTAGCTGATTCGAGATACAGAAGATTTTTGTGGTCCGTAATCACAGTGACGGGGTGGACTGCCCCCTCTAAAAAGTGACGCCACTCCTCAAACGCAAGTTTAATAGCTAATAGTTCCCTATTGCCAATATCGTAGTTCTTTTCTGCTGCAGATAGTTTTTTAGAAAAGAAAGCACAAGGACGCCATTTGCCAGGAGACGGACCCTGAGACAGCACCGCCCCCACTCCCACCTCTGACGCATCGACTTCAACAATAAAAGGCTGAGAGACATCAGGTTGGACTAGTACAGGTGCTGAGGTAAACCTCTCTTTTAGAGAGGAAAAAGCAACTTTAGCGGCGTCAGACCATTTAGAAAAATCAGTCCCCTTCCTAGTCATGTCAGTAAGCGGTTTTACAATAAGTGAATAATTTTTAATGAATTTCCTATAGAAATTCGCGAAGCCCAAGAACCGTTGTAGTGCTTTGAGGTTCTCAGGAAGATCCCAATCTAAAATTGCCTGGACCTTCCTAGGATCCATACGGAAACCTGAAGCAGATAAAAAATAACCCAGGAATTGTATCTCCTGAACGGCGAAGACACATTTTTCAATTTTAGCATATAATTCATTCGTCCGTAGGACCTGCAGTACTTGTCTGACATGCACCTCATGTGTTTTCAGATCAGACGAATAAATTAAAATATCATCTAGGTATATTACCACAAACCTGCCGATTAGATGACTAAAAATGTCATTAACGAAATGTTGAAAGACGGCAGGAGCATTGGTCAGACCGAAGGGCATAACTAGATTTTCATAATGCCCCTCAGGGGTGTTAAACGCTGTCTTCCACTCATCCCCTTCCTTGATACGAATCAGATTGTAGGCCCCCCTAAGATCAAGTTTGGAGAACCACCTAGCACCCGCAATCTGATTAAACAGGTCAGGAATGAGAGGAAGAGGGTATGGGTCTCGGATGGTGATCTGATTTAATTCGCGAAAATCTAAGCAAGGACGCAGGCCCCCATCTTTCTTTTTAACGAAGAAAAACCCTGCAGCCACGGGTGAAGAAGAGGGTCTGATGTGTCCCTTAGCCAAGCTCTCGGAGATATAATCTTTCATGGCTTGTCTCTCTGGACCCGAAAGATTATATAACCTGGTCTTGGGTAATTTTGCGCCGGGAATAAGGTTAACCGGGCAATCATACGGACGATGAGGTGGTAACTTCTGACAACCCTTTTCAGAAAAAACATCCTCAAAATCCGAAATAAATGTAGGTAGGGTAGTTATGGAGGCGACTAAGCAATTGCTATTTAAGCAATTTTCTCTGCACTGCTCACTCTACTCCAATATCTCCCTGGCCTGCCAATCCACCACTGGATTGTGCGCTACCAACCAGGGAAGACCCAGCACTACCGGAGTGGGAAGCCCCTCCAGAACATAACCTGAAAGCATCTCGTTATGGTGGTCCCCTACCCGAAGGTGTAAATTATGAACAATGTGGGTGAGGTTTCTCTGAGACAGGGGAGCAGAATCAATAGCGAATATGGGAATGGGTCTCTGTAAAGTACAGAGAGACAAACCCAAAGTGCGGGCAAAATGGGCATCTATCAAATTTACCCCTGCTCCACTGTCTAGAAAGAAAGAAATAGTCTCCGTCTTATCACCAAAAATAATAACCGCTGGCAACACAAATTGCGATGTACGTATGAAGGAAACGTATACCCCCCGGCTGACATCCTCCACACAGCCTGGGGTTAGTAGTTTTTCCGACGGTCTTTTGTTTCTGAGGAAAGAAGGACAGACATTAATGAAATGACCCCTCTCCCCACAAAAAAAACAAACCCCACGCCTACGGCGAGCCTCAGGAGGACGGACCTGACGAGTAGTTCCTCCTAGCTGCATAGGCTCGTCTAAGTCCGTACAGACTAACTGCTGCTTGGGAGGGGTTACCAATTGCTCCGGTTTTTTCAACCTGTCCCTAAGGCGTCTATCTATTCAGATAGAAAGGGACATAACCGCATCAAGGGAAAAGGGGGTCTCATATAATGCAAGCGCATCCTTAACCCTTCCGGATAACCCAGAGCAGAACTGACTCCTGAGAGCCGGGTCGTTCCATTGGGTATCCGTAGCCCACCTACGGAATTCAGAGCAATACTCCTCAACCGGCAGCTCTCCTTGTAAGAGTCTCCGTAATCTTGATTCAGCCAGTGCGACTCGGTCAGGGTCGTCATATATGAGACCCAAGGCTCCGAAAAACTCATCCACTGACCGAAGAGCCTGGGAATCAGTAGGTAAAGAGAACGCCCAGGACTGCGGATCCCCCTGCAGCAGGGAAATAACAACCCCCACCCGCTGATCTTCATTACCAGAGGAGTAAGGGCGCAGTTTAAAGTATAATTTACAGGCCTCACGGAATGTCAAAAACTTGTCCCTTCCCCCAGAAAATCTGTCAGGTAGAGGGACCTTGGGTTCCGCAACAACCTGGTTACCAGTAGCAACCGCTGGGCTTGCAGTCAGTTGCAATTGCTGCTGTTGCTGGAGGACCGACGCCTTCAATCCTACCACCTCCAAAGACAGGCCATGAAATTGTTTGGACAGAGCAGCAATTTGATCCATACTGGATTCTAAGTAGGTAAAAAATTATTATTTTTTTTTTTTTTACCTACACAAAATAAGGGCCAGAGATAATGTAATGACCGACCACACGCACATGGAGGAAAACAGGGAAAGCCCTGCCCAAGAAAGAGGGAAAGGTGGTGACCCCTAACTCACCTTGCGGCTGGCACCTGACTGCCCTGACGTCCCTAGACGGGTTCCTCACCCGTGCGGCGATCACGTGCCTAAACCCTGGCTTTCCCTAATATGAGCCCTGGATAGTGAACAGGCCGGTGGGATCGCTAGTCCGCACCACTATCACTAAGAGGGAAACACCAGGGAGAGGACAGACAAAACAGACAAACACATACACCCAGCTGGGCGACCACAATAGACCAAAAAGGTCCAACAGGGATCCGGAGGGTAGCGTTCTGGACCAACTACCAGCGAACGCAGCAACACAGCTCCAGAAGGTCAGAATAGATGTCCAGGCAGGAAGCTCTATCTCTGGCAACCAGAGAAGTGTGAGAGAGGAATATAAGGAGGTCTGGGAGTGCTGGACAAGGAACAGCTGAGGAGAAGGAGCTACGGATCCCTGAGTGAGCCAAAAGGGTCTGCAAAGCAAACCCAGAAAGCTACCATAAGGAAAACAGCTATATCTTAAATAGAGCGTGCAGCCAACCGCTGCGACTTCCTGACCCCGGGTATAACGGAGTCAGGCGTGGTTCTCGATACCCTCGTGACAGGCGTGGTGACAAAACTTTTCCACATCTCTGCCATGCTAACCCTGCCCTCAGAGGAGCTGGCCGTGACACAGCTGCGTTGGCGACCTCTTGCTCCTCCTCTGCCTTCGCCTTGGGCATCCACTTGTTCCCCTGTGACATTTGGGAATGCTCTCAGTAGCGCGTCTACCAACGTGCGCTTGTACTCGCGCATCTTCCTATGACGCTCCAGTGCAGGAAGTAAGGTGGGCACATTGTCTTTGTACCGTGGTTCCAGCAGGGTGGCAACCCAGTAGTCCACACAAATGGATGAATGAATGTGACACACAAATGGATGAATGAATGTGGGCAACTCTGCTGTCGTTGCGCAGGCACTGCAGCATGTAGTCGCTCATGTGTGCCAGGCTGCCCAGAGGTAAGGACAAGCTGTCCTCTGTGGGAGGCGTATCATCATCGTCCTGCGTTTCCCCCCAGCCACGCACCAGTGATGGGCCCGAGCTGCGTTGGGTGCCACCCCGCTGTGAACATGCTTCATCCTCATCCTCCTCCACCTCCTCCTCATCCTCGTCCTCCTCGTCCTCCAGTAGTGGGCCCTGTCTGGCCACATTTGTACCTGGCCTCGCTGTTGCAAAAAACCTCCCTCTGAGTCACTTCTAAGAGACTGGCCTGAAAGTGATAAAAATGACCCCTCTTCCTCCTCCTCCTCCTGGGCCACCTCCTCTTCCATCATCGCCCTAAGTGTTTTCTCAAGGAGACATAGAAGTGGTATTGTAACGCTGATAACGGCGTCATCGCCACTGGCCATGTTGGTGGAGTACTCGAAACAGCACAACAGGGCACACAGATCTCGCATGGAGGCCCAGTCATTGGTGGTGAAGTGGTGCTGTTCCGCAGTGCGACTGACCCGTGCGTGCTGCAGCTGAAACTCCACTATGGCCTGCTGCTGCTCGCACAGTCTGTCCAGCATGTGCAAGGTGGAGTTCCACCTGGTGGGCACGTCGCATATGAGGTGGTGAGCGGGAAGGCCGAAGTTACGCTGTAGCGCAGACAGGCGAGCAGCGGCAGGATGTGAACGCCGGAAGCGCGAACAGATGGCCTGCACTTTATGCAGCAGCTCTTACATGTCGGGGTAGTTGTGAATGAACTTCTGCACCACCAAATTCAGCACATGCGCCAGGCAAGGGATATGCGTCAAACCGGCTAGTCCCAGAGCTGCAACGAGATTTCGCCCATTATCGCACACCACCAGGCGGGGCTTGAGGCTCACCGGCAGCAACCACTCGTCGGTCTGTTGTTCTATACCCCGCCACAACTCCTGTGCGGTGTGGGGCCTGTCCCCCAAACAAATGAGTTTCAGAATGGCCTGCTGACGTTTACCCCGGGCTGTGCTGAAGTTGGTGGTGAAGGTGTGTGGCTGACTGGATGAGCAGGTGGAAGAAGAAGAGGAGGAGGAAGCCGAGTAGGAGGAGGAGGCGACAGGAGGCAAAGAATGTTGCCCTGCGATCCTTGGCGGCGGAAGGACGTGCGCCAAACAGCTCTTTGCCTGGGGCCCAGCCGCCACTACATTTACCCAGTGTGCAGTTTGGGAGATATAGCGTCCCTGGCCGTGCTTACTGGTCCACGTATCTGTGGTTAGGTGGACCTTGCCACAGATGGCATTGCGCAGTGCACACTTGATTTTATCGGATACTTGGTTGTGCAGGGAAGGCACGGCTCTCATGGAGAAGTAGTGGTGGCTGGGAACAACATACTGTGGGACAGCAAGCGACATGAGGTGTTTGAAGCTGTCTGTGTCCACCAACCTGAATGACAGCATTTCATAGGCCAGTAGTTTAGAAATGCTGGCATTCAGGGCCAGGGATCGAGGGTGGCTAGGTGGAAATTTACGCTTTCTCTCAAATGTTTGTGAGATGGAGAGCTGAACGCTGCCATGTGACATGGTTGAGATGCTTGGTGACGGAGGTGGTGTTGGTGGTACATCCTCTGTTTGCTGGGCGGCAGGTGCCAACGTTCCTCCAGAGGCGGAGGAAGAGGCCGAGGCGGCAGCAGCAGAAGAGGTAGCAGGGGGAGCCTGAGTGAGTTCCTTGTTTTTAAGGTGTTTACTCCACTGCAGTTCATGCTTTGCATGCAGGTGCCTGGTCATGCAGGTTGTACTAAGGTTCAGAACGTTAATGCCTCGCTTCAGGCTCCGATGGCACAGCGTGCAAAACTACTCGGGTCTTGTCGTCAGCACATTGTTTGAAGAACTGCTACGCCAGGGAACTCCTTGAAGCTGCCTTTGGGGTGCTCGGTCCCATATGGCGGTGGCCAGATGGACTCTCTTGGCGGCGGGTGTTCTGCTTTTGCCCACTGCTCCCTCTTTTGCTATGCTGTTGGCTCGGTCTCACCACTGCCTCTTCCTCTGAATTCTGAAAGTCAGTGGCACGACGTTCATTCCATATGGGGTCTAGGACCTCATCGTCCCCTGCATCGTCTTCCACCCAGTCTTCCTCCCTGACCTCCTGTTCAGTCTGCACACTGCAGAAAGACGCAGCAGTTGGCACCTGTGTTTCGTCATCATCAGAGACGTGCTGAGGTGGTATTCCCATGTCATCATCATTAGGAAACATAAGTGGTTGTGCGTTAGTGCATTCTATCTCTTCCACCCCTGGGGAAGGGCTAGGTGGATGCCCTTGGGAAACCCTGCCAGCAGAGTCTTCAAACAGCATAAAAGACTGCTGCATAACTTGAGGCTCAGATAGTTTCCCTGATATGCATGGGGGTGATGTGACAGACTGATGGGCTTGGTTTTCATGCGCCATCTGTGCGCTTTCTGCAGAAGACTGGGTGGGAGATAATGTGAACGTGCTGGATCCACTGTCGGACACCCAATTGACTAATGCCTGTACCTGCTCAGGCCTTACCATCCTTAGAACGGCATTGGGCCCCACGAAATATTGCTGTAAATTCTGCTGGCTACTGGGACCTGTGGTAGTTGGTTTACTAGGACGTGTGGCTGTGGCAGAACAGCCACGTCCTCTCCCAGCACCAGAGGGTCCACTAACACCACCACGACCATGTCCGCGTCCGCGTCCCTTACTAGATGTTTTCCTCATTGTTACCGTTCACCACAATAAGAAAAAAATTATTTGGCCCAATGTATTGAATTCAAATTCAGGCCTTATTTTACAGGCACCTAACACTATCTGGCTATCTATTTAGGTACCGTATTACACTAATACAGGCACAACAGTAACGACAGATTTAGCTGAATATAAATTGTAGGCCTAGTATTTAGGCGCTGGGTGACAGGTATACGTTTACGGACAGAATTATTTAAACTTGGAAATGCATGGTAGCGTGTGAAGTTATTGAGGATGACACTATCCGCACCTTCAATCTAATATACCCTTTTATGGATCAATTTAAACTTGGCCTGATACAGAAGAAAAAATATATTTAGGGGATTGCTAAGTTGGGAATTGTATTCAACCCAGAACAAAAACTGTGCTTTGGCGGACACTAAACAAATTGACCAGCCTCAGCAATAAAGACAGATTCAGCTGAATATAAATTTTAGGCCTATTATTTAGGCGCTGGGTGACAGGTATACGTTTACGGACAGAATTAGACTTGGATATGCACAGTAGCGTGTGTGTGAAGTTATTGAGAATGACCATATCTGCACCTTCAATCTAATATACCCTTTTATGGATAGATTTAAAGTAGGCCTGATACAGCAGAAACCACTAATTTAGGAAATTGCTAGGTTGGGAATTGTATTTCAACCCAGAACAAAAACTGTGCTTTGACGGACACAAAATAACTTGACCAGCTACAGCAATAACCACAGATTTGGCAGAATATAAATTTGAGGCCTATTATTTAGGCGCTGGGTGACAGGTATACGTTTACGGACAGAATTAGACTTGGATATGCACAGTAGCGTGTGTGTGAAGTTATTGAGAATGACCCTATCAGCACCTTGAATATAATATACCCTTTTAGGGATAGATTTAAAGTAGGCCTGATACAGCAGAAACCACAAATTTAGGAAATTGCTAGGTTGGGAATTGTATTTCAACCCAGAACAAAAACTGTGCTTTGACGGACACAATATAACTTGACCAGCTACAGCAATAACCACAGATTTAGCTGAATATAAATTTAAGGCCTATTATTTAGGCGCTGGGTGACAGGTATACGTTTACAGACAGAATTAGACTTGGCTATGCACAGTAGCGTGTGTGTGAAGTTATTGAGAATGACCCTATCAGCACCTTAAATCTAATATACCCTTTTAGGGATAGATTTAAAGTAGGCCTGATACAGCAGAAACCACTAATTTAGGAAATTGCTAGGTTGGGAATTGTATTTCAACCCAGAACAAAAACTGTGCTTTGACGGACACAATATAACTTGACCAGCTACAGCAATAACCACAGATTTAGCTGAATATAAATTTGAGGCCTATTATTTAGGCGTTAGGTGACAGGTATACGTTTAGAGACAGAATTAGACTTGGATATGCACAGTAGCGTGTGTGTGAAGTTATTGAGAATGACCCTATCAGCACCTTGAATCTAATATACCCTTTTAGGGATAGATTTAAAGTAGGCCTGATACAGCAGAAACCACTAATTCAGGAAATTGCTAGGTTGGGAATTGTATTTCAACCCAGAACAAAAATATATCCTTTGCCAGACAGCAGACAGTATTACAATTGGCTGGCCACAGCTGAAACACCAGATTTAGGGTACTGCTATTTTGGCAATTGTATTTCACCCCTCAATAAAATAGCAAGCACAGCCAAGCCCCTGATGTAGGATATAGCCAAAAAATAACCACACTATTGATGGTTAAATGGACTTGGTGGCAGCTTGCCCCTGATGTAGGATATAGCCAAAAAATAACCACACTATTGATGGTTAAATGGACTTGGTGGCAGCTTGCCCCTGATGTAGGATATAGCAAAAAAATAACCGCACTATTGATGGTTAAATGGACTTGGTGGCAGCTTGCCCCTGATGTAGGATATAGCCCAAAAATAACGACACTATTGATGGTTAAATTGACTTGGTGGCAGCTTGCCCCTGATGTAGGATAAAGCCAAATAATAACCACACTATTGATGGTTAAATGGACTTGGTGACAGCTTGCCCCTGATGTAGGATATAGCAAAAAATAACCACACTATTGATGGTTAAATGGACTTGGTGGCAGCTTGTGCTGGCGCACCACAAGCCACAAAATGGCCGCCGATCACCCCAGAAAAAGGTGACTGAAAAACGCTCTGGGCAGCCTAAAAACAGTGAGCAATTGAATAGCAGCAGTTCAATGATCAACAGCTGTAGATCGATCACTGTCTTAAGTGTTTTGGAGGAGTTAATCACTGCCTAATCTTGCCCTAACGTCGCAGCTGCAACCTCTCCCTACACTTGTAACAGCAGAGTGACGTGCAGCGCTACGTGACCCAAGCTTATATAAAGGCTGAGTCACATGCTGCACTGCACTGGCCAATCGCAGCCATGTCAATAGTAGGCATGGCTGTGATGGCCTCTTGGGGCAAGTAGTATGACGCTTGTTGATTGGCTGCTTTGCAGCCTTTCAAAAAGCGCCAAGAAAGCGCCGAACACCGAACCCGGACTTTTACGAAAATGTTCGGGTTCGGGTCCGTGTCACGGACACCCCAAAATTCGGTACGAACCCGAACGATACAGTTCGGGTTCGCTCATCACTACTTATTATTATTATTATTATGTTGGCTTGAAAAAGCCAACATATTGTTATTCGATAGTCAAAAAGCGTTTCAGCTTATTATTATGTTGGCTTGAAAAAGCCAACATATTGTTATTCAATAGTCAAAAAGCGTTTCAGCTTATTATTATTATTATGTTGGCTTGTAAAAGCCAACATATTGTTATTCGATAGTCAAAAAGCGTTTCAGCTTATTATTATGTTGGCTTGTAAAAGCCAACATATTGTTATTCGATAGTCAAAAAGCGTTTCAGCTTATTATTATGTTGGCTTGAAAAAGCCAACATATTGTTATTCGATAGTCAAAAAGCGTTTCAGCTTATTATTCATGTTGGCTTGTAAAAGCCAACATATTGTTATTCGATAGTCAAAAAGCGTTTCAGCTTATTATTATGTTGGCTTGAAAAAGCCAACATATTGTTATTCGATAGTCAAAAAGCGTTTCAGCTCATTATTATTTTTATGTTGCCTTGTAAAAGCCAACATATTGTTATTCGATAGTCAAAAAGCGTTTCAGCTTATTATGTTGGCTTGTAAAAGCCAACATACTGTTATTCGATAGTCAAAAAGCGTTTCAGCTTATTCTTCTTATTATTATTTTTATGTTGACTTGAAAAAGCCAACATACTGTTATTCGATAGTCAAAAAGCGTTTCAGCTTATTATGTTGGCTTGAAAAAGCCAACATATTGTTATTCGATAGTCAAAAAGCGTTTCAGCTTATTATTATGTTGGCTTGAAAAAGCCAACATACTGTTATTCGATAGTCAAAAAGCGTTTCAGCTTATTCTTCTTCTTCTTATTATTCTTAGCCGCGTTTTCTATACGCTACTCCTCCTACAGTTTTGGGGCTACATACCCCAAACTTTCTACACTTCTTCGACCTATAGCGACTCGAGTTGCTTGTGCTTTTATAAGCGATCCCACCCCCGGGGCCCCCGTGGCGGGCCCCAGAAGCCCCCTTTTTTCCCATAGACTTTGACAGGGTACATTTTCAAATCGCTCCCACTCGCCAGGCTTTGACGCTAAAGTCACCAAACTTGGGTCACTTAGTCATGGGGTCAACCCAAAAATTTTGGCACATTTCGGGGACCCCAAAAAGTGGGCGGGGCCATACAGAACCAATCAAAATTTCCCCATTGACTGCAATGAGATGTTCAAATTGCTACTCCTCCCGCATTTTTAGGAGTACAAATTCCAAACTTTGCAGACTTGGTAGGCACCCACCCAAGTACCTTGCTTGTGCTTTGTTAACCGATCCCACCCTCCGGGCCCCTGGGACGGGCCCCAAAAATCCACATTTTTCCCATTGACTTTAACAGGGAAAATTTTCAAATCATTCCCAGTCGCACAGATTTGAAACTAAAGTCACCAAACTGGGGTCACTTAGTCATGGGGTCAACGCGCAATTTGTTAGAACATTTTGGAGACCCTAAAATGTGGGCGGGGCCACACAGAACCAATCAAATTCTCCCCATTGACTATAATAAGATGTTCAAATTGCTACTCCTCCCACAGATTTAGGAGTATAAATACCGAACTTTGCACTCTTAATTGGCACATACCCGAGTATCTTTCTTGTGCTTTGTTAACCGATCCCACCATCCGAGCCCCTGGGGCGGGCCCCCGAAAACCTCTTTTTTCCCATAGAGTTTTATTGGAAAAATGCAAACGTTTGTCACTCATACAGCTTCGGAGTGAAACTCACCAAACTTGGGTCACTTAGTCATGAGGTCAACCTGAAAATTTACGTCACATTTTGGGGACATTAAAAAGTGGGCAGAGTCTACAACAACCAATCAGATTTTCCCTATTGACTTCAATGAGAAACCTATTAAAAGCTGTCATTCTCACAGTATTTAAGCCACCGCACCCAAACTCAGTAGGGTGGGTCAGTGTGTGACAAAGGTTAAAATTTATAAAAAGTGGGCGGAGTCTACAACGGCCAATCAAATTTTAGTCAGCTGTTTTAATAGGAAAATTTAAAACTGCCGCTGCTCTTAGACTTTTATTGGCACAGTCTTCAAACTTGGCACAGTTGGTGTAACCACCCTGACCCTTAGGTGCAACCACCCCGACCCTTAGGTGCAACCACCCCGAACCTTCGGTGCAACCACCCCGAACCTTCGGTGCAACCACCCCGAACCTTCGGTGCAACCACCCCGACCCTTAGGTGCAACCACCCCGACCCTTAGGTGCAACCACCCCGAACCTTAGGTGCAACCACCCCGAACCTTAGGTGCAACCACCCCGACCCTTAGGTGCAACCACCCCGACCCTTAGGTGCAACCACCCCGACCCTTAGGTGCAACCACCCCGACCCTTAGGTGCAACCACCCCGACCCTTAGGTGCAACCACCCCGAACCTTCGGTGCAACCACCCCGACCCTTAGGTGCAACCACCCGAACCTTAGGTGCAACCACCCCGAACCTTAGGTGCAACCACCCCGACCCTTAGGTGCAACCACCCCGAACCTTAGGTGCAACCACCCCGTATTGGCACAGTTTTCAAACTTGGCACAGTTGGTCACTGGAGGACTGGGATTCAAATTCAAAAAAGTGGGTGGAGCCACCAACAGCCAATCAGATTTCAAGCCAACATTCTGTGGTTTCTTCAGAAACGACACCTTCTAGTTATTATTATTCTTAGCCGCGTTTTCTATACGCTACTCCTCCTACAGTTTTGGGGCTACATACCCCAAACTTTCTACACTTCTTCGACCTATAGCGACTCGAGTTGCTTGTGCTTTTATAAGCGATCCCACCCCCGGGGCCCCCGTGGCGGGCCCCGGAAGCCCCCTTTTTTCCCATAGACTTTGACAGGGTACATTTTCAAATCGCTCCCACTCGCCAGGCTTTGACGCTAAAGTCACCAAACTTGGGTCACTTAGTCATGGGGTCAACCCGAAAATTTTTGGCACATTTCTGGGACCCCAAAAAGTGGGCGGGGCCACACAGAACCAATCAAAATCTCCCCATTGACTGTAATGAGATGTTCAAATTGCTACTCCTCCCGCATTTTTAGGAGTAAAAATTCCAAACTTTGCAGACTTGGTCGGCACCCACCCGAGTACCTTGCTTGTGCTTTGTTAACCAATCCCACCCTCCGGGCCCCTGGGACGGGCCCCCAAAATCCACGTTTTTCCCATTGACTTTGACAGGGAAAATTTTCAAATCGCTCCCAGTCGCACAGATTTTAAACTAAAGTCACCAAACTTGGGTCACTTAGTCATGGGGTCAACGCGCAATTTGTTAGAACATTTCGGAGACCCTAAAATGTGGGCGGGGCCACACAGAACCAATCAAATTCTCCCCATTGACTATAATGAGACTTTCAAATTGCTACTCCTCCCACAGATTTAGGAGTATAAATACCGAAATTTGCACTCTTGGTCGGCACATATCCGAGTATCTTGCTTGTGCTTTGTTAACCGATCCCACCCTCCGGGCCCCTGGGGCGGGCCCCCGAAAACCTCTTTTTTCCCCATAGATTTTTATTGGAAAAATGCAAACGTTTGTCACTCATACAGCTTCGGAGTGAAACTCACCAAACTTGGGTCACTTAGTCATGGGGTCAACCTGAAAATTTATGTCACATTTTGGGGACATTAAAAAGTGGGCGGAGTCTACAACAACTAATCAGATTTTCCCTATGGACTTCAATGAGAAACCTTTAAAAAGCTGTCATTCTCACAGTATTTAAGCCACAGCACCCAAACTCGGCAGGGTGGGTCAGTGTGTGACAAAGGTTACAATTTATAAAAAGTGGGCGGAGTCTACAACGGCCAATCAAATTTTAGTCAGTTGTTTTAATAGGAAAATTTAAAACTGCCGCTGCTCTTAGACTTTTATTGGCACAGTCTTTAAACTTGGCACAGTTGGTCACTGGAGGACTGGGATTCAAATTCAAAAAAGTGGGTGGAGCCACCAACAGCCAATCAGATTTCAAGCCAACATCCTGTGGTTTCTTCAGAAACGACACCTTAGGTTGCAACCACCCCGACCCTTAGGTGCAACCACCCCGACCCTTCGGTGCAACCACCCCGACCCTTTGGTGCAACCACCCCGACCCTTCGGTGCAACCACCCCGACCCTTAGGTGGAGCCACCAACAGCCAATCAGATTTCAAGCCAACATCCTGTGGTTTCTTCAGAAACGACACCTTCTAGTTATGTTGGCTTGTAAAAGCCAACATACTGTTATTCGATAGTCAAAAAGCGTTTCAGCTTATTATTCTTCTTTTTATTATTATTATTCTTAGCCGCGTTTTCTATACGCTACTCCTCCTACAGTTTTGGGGCTACATACCCCAAACTTTCTACACTTCTTCGACCTATAGCGACTCGAGTTGCTTGTGCTTTTATAAGCGATCCCACCCCCGGGGCCCCCGTGGCGGGCCCCGGAAGCCCCCTTTTTTCCCATAGACTTTGACAGGGTACATTTTCAAATTGCTCCCACTCGCCAGGCTTTGACGCTAAAGTCACCAAACTTGGGTCACTTAGTCATGGGGTCAACCCAAAAATTTTTGGCACATTTTGGGGACCCCAAAAAGTGGGCGGGGCCACACAGAGCCAATCAAAATCTCCCCATTGACTGTAATGAGACGTTCAAATTGCTACTCCTCCCGCATTTTTAGGAGAACAAATTCCAAACTTTGCAGACTTGGTCGGCACCCACCCTAGTACCTTGCTTGTGCTTTGTTAACCGATCCCATGGGACGGGCCCCCAAAATCCATGTTTTTCCCATTGACTTTGACAGGGAAAATTTTCAAATCGCTCCCAGTCGCACAGATATTAAACTAAAGTCACCAAACTTGGGTCACTTAGTCATGGGGTCAACGCGCAATTTGTAAGAACATTTCGGAGACCCTAAAATGTGGGCGGGGCCACAAAGAACCAATCAAATTCTCCCCATTGACTATAATGAGACTTTCAAATTGCTACTCCTCCCACAGATTTAGGAGTATAAATACCAAACTTTGCACTCTTGGTCGGTACATACCCGAGTACCTTGCTTGTGCTTTGTTAACCGATCCCACCCTCCGGGCCCCTGGGACGGGCCCCCAAAATCCACGTTTTTCCCATTGACTTTGACAGGGAAAATTTTCAAATCGCTCCCAGTCGCACAGATTTGAAACTAAAGTCACCAAACTTGGGTCACTTAGTCATGGGGTCAACGCGCAATTTGTTAGAACATTTTGGATACCCTAAAATGTGGGCGGGGCCACACAGAACCAATCAAATTTTCCCCATTGACTATAATGAGACATTCAAATTGCTACTCCTCCCACAGATTTAGGAGTATAAATACCGAACTTTGCAATCTTGGTCGGCACATACCCGAGTATCTTGCTTGTGCTTTGTTAACCGATCCCACCCTCCGGGCCCCTGGGGCGGGCCCCCGAAAACCTCTTTTTTTCCCATAGAGTTTTATTGGAAAAATGCAAACGTTTGTCACTCATACAGCTTCAGAGTGAAACTCACCAAACTTGGGTCACTTAGTCATGGGGTCAACCTGAAAATTTCTGTCACATTTTGGGGACATTAAAAAGTGGGTGGAGCTACAAACAACCAATCAGATTTTCCCTATTGACTTCAATGAGAAACCTTTAAAAAGCTGTCATTCTCACAGTATGTAAGCCACAGCACCCAAACTCGGCAGGGTGGGTCAATGTGTGACAAAGGTTAAAATTTATAAAAAGTGGGCGGAGTCTATAACGGCCAATCAAATTTTAGTCAGTTGTTTTAATAGGAAAATTTAAAACTGCCGCTGCTCTTACACTTTTATTGGCACAGTCTACAAACTTGGCACGGTTGGTCACTGGAGGACTGGGATTCAAATTCAAAAAAGTGGTGCAACCACCCCGACCCTTCGGTGCAACCACCCGACCCTTAGGTGCAACCACCCCGACCCTTAGGTGCAACCACCCCGACCCTTAGGTGCAACCACCCCGACCCTTAGGTGAAACCACCCCGACCCTTAGGTGAAACCACCCCGGCCCTTCGGTGCAACCCTTAGGTGCAACCACCCCGACCCTTAGGTGCAACCACCCCGACCCTTAGGTGCGACCACCCCGACCCTTAGGTGCAACCACCCCGACCCTTAGGTGCGACCACCCCGACCCTTAGGTGCAACCACCCCGACCCTTAGGTGCAACCACCCCGTATTGGCACAGTTTTCAAACTTGGCACAGTTGGTCACTGAAGGACTGTGATTCAAATTTAAAAAAGTGGGTGGAGCCACTAACAGCCAATCAGATTTCAAGCCAACATCCTGTGGTTTCTTCAGAAACGACACCTTCTAGTTATTATTTTTATTCTTAGCCGCGTTTTCTATACGCTACTCCTCCTACAGTTTTGGGGCTATATACCCCAAACTTTCTACACTTCTTCGACCTATAGCGACTCGAGTTGCTTGTGCTTTTATAAGCGATCCCACCCCCGGTGCCCCCGTGGCGGGCCCCGGAAGCCCCCTTTTTTCCCATAGACTTTGACAGGGTACATTTTCAAATCGCTCCCACTCGCCAGGCTTTGACGCTAAAGTCACCAAACTTGGGTCACTTAGTCACGGGGTCAACCCGAAAATTTTTGGCACATTTAGGGGACCCCAAAAAGTGGACGGGGCCACACAGAACCAATCAAAATCTCCCCATTGACTGTAATGAGACGTTCAAATTGCTACTCCTCCCGCATTTTTAGGAGTACAAATTCCAAACTTTGCAGACTTGGTCGGCACCCACCCGAGTACCTTGCTTGTGCTTTGTTAACCGATCCCACCCTCCGGGCCCCTGGGACGGGCCCCCAAAATCCACGTTTTTCCCATTGACTTTGACAGGGAAAATTTTCAAATCGCTCCCAGTCGCACAGATTTTAAACTAAAGTCACCAAACTTGGGTCACTTAGTCATGGGGTCAACGCGCAATTTGTTAGAACATTTCGGAGACCCTAAAATGTGGGCGGGGCCACACAGTATCAATCAAATTCTCCCCATTGACTATAATGAGACTTTCAAATTGCTACTCCTCCCACAGATTTAGGAGTATAAATACCGAAATTTGCACTCTTGGTCGGCACATACCCGAGTATCTTGCTTGTGCTTAGTTAACCGATCCCACCCTCCGGGCCCCTGGGGCGGGCCCCTGAAAACCTCTTTTTTCCCCATAGAGTTTTATTGGAAAAATGCAAACGTTTGTCACTCATACAGCTTCGGAGTGAAACTCACCAAACTTGGGTCACTTAGTCATGGGGTCAACCTGAAAATTTATGTCACATTTTGGGGACATTAAAAAGTGGGCGGAGTCTACAACAACCAATCAGATTTTCCCTATTGACTTCAATGAGAAACCTTTAAAAAGCTGTCATTCTCACAGTATTTAAGCCACAGCACCCAAACTCGGCAGGGTGGGTCAGTGTGTGACAAAGGTTACAATTTATAAAAAGTGGGCGGAGTCTACAACGGCCAATCAAATTTTAGTCAGTTGTTTTAATAGGAAAATTTAAAACTGCCGCTGCTCTTAGACTTTTATTGGCACAGTCTTCAAACTTGGCACAGTTGGTCACTGGAGGACTGGGATTCAAATTCAAAAAAGTGGGTGGAGCCACCAACAGCCAATCAGATTTCAAGCCAACATCCTGTGGTTTCTTCAGAAACGACACCTTCTAGTTATTATTTTTATTTATTATTATTCTTAGCCGCGTTTTCTATGCGCTACTCCTCCTACAGTTTTGGGGCTACATATCCCAAACTTTCTACACTTCTTCGACCTATAGCGACTCGAGTTGCTTGTGCTTTTATAAGCGATCCCACCCCAGTGGCGGGCCCCGGAAGCCCCCTTTTTTCCCATAGACTTTGACAGGGTACATTTTCAAATCGCTCCCACTCGCCAGGCTTTGACGCTAAAGTCACCAAACTTGGGGTCACTTAGTCATGGGGTCAAGCCGAAAATTTTTGGCACATTTCGGGGACCAAAAAAAGTGGGCGGGGCCACACAGAACCAATCAAAATCTCCCCATTGACTGTAATGAGACGTTCAAATTGCTACTCCTCCCGCATTTTTAGGAGAACAAATTCCAAACTTTGCAGACTTAGTCGGCACCCACCCTAGTACCTTGCTTGTGCTTTGTTAACCGATCCCAACCTCCAGGCCCCTGGGGCGGGCCCCCGAAAACCTGTTTTTTCCCATAGAGTTTTATTGGAAAAATGCAAACGTTTGTCACTCATACAGCTTCGGAGTGAAACTCACCAAACTTGGGTCACTTAGTCATGGGGTCAACCTGAAAATTTATGTCACATTTTGGGGACATTAAAAAGTGGGCGGAGTCTACAACAACCAATCAGATTTTCCCTATTGATTTCAATGAGAAACCTTTAAAAAGCTGTCATTCTCACAGTATTTAAGCCACAGCACCCAAATTTGGCAGGGTGGGTCAGTGTGTGACAAAGGTTAAAATTTATAAAAGGTGGGCGGAGTCTACAACGGCCTATCAAATTTTAGTCAGCTGTTTTAATAGGAAAATTTAAAACTGCCGCTGCTCTTAGACTTTTATTGGCACAGTCCTCAAACTTGGCACAGTTGGTGTAACCACCCCGACCCTTAGGTGCAACCACCCCGACCCTTAGGTGCAATCACCCCGACTTTTAGGTGCAACCACCCCGACCCTTATGTGCAACCACCCCGACCCTTCGGTGCAACCACCCCGACCCTTAGGTGCAACCACCCCGACCCTTAGGTGCAACCACCCCGACCCTTAGGTGCAACCACCCCGACCCTTAGGTGCAACCACCTGACCCTTAGGTGCAACCACCCGACCCTTAGGTGCAACCACCCCGACCCTTAGGTGCAACCATCCCGACTCTTAGGTGCAACCACCCCGACCCTTAGGTGCAACCACCCCTATGATTAGGTGTACACACCCCGACCCTTAGGTGCAACCACCCCGACCCTTAGGTGCAACCACCCCGACCCTTAGGTGCAACCACCCCAACGATTAGGTGCACCCACCCCGGCCCTTAGGTGCACCCATCCCGACCCTTAGGTGCAACCACCCCGACCCTTAGGTGCAACCACTCCGACCCTTAGGTGCAACCACTCCGACCCTTAGGTGCAACCACCCCAACGATTAGGTGCACCCACCCGACCCTTAGGTGCAACCACTCCGACTCTTAGGTGCAACCACCCCAACGATTAGGTGCACCCACCTCGACCCTTAGGTGCAACCACCCCGACCCTTAGGTGCAACCACTCCGACCCTTAGGTGCAACCACCCCAACGATTAGGTGCACCCACCCCGACCCTTAGGTGCAACTACCCGGACCCTTAGGTGCATCCACCCCGAACCTTAGGTGCAACCACTTCGACCCTTAGGTGCTACCACTCCGACCCTTAGGTGCAACCCCAACAACGATTAGGTGCACCCACCCCGACCCTTAGGTGCAACCACCCCAACCCTTAGGTGCAACCACCCCAACGATTAGGTGCACCAACCCCGACCCTTAGGTGCAACCACTCCGACCCTTAGGTGCAACCACCCCAACGATTAGGTGCACCCACCCCGGCCCTTAGGTGCACCCATCCCGACCCTTAGGTGCAACCACCCCGACCCTTAGGTGCAACCACCCCGACCCTTAAGTGCAACCACCCGACCCTTAGGTGCAACCACCCCGACCCTTAGGTGCAACCACCCCTATGATTAGGTGTACACACCCCGACCCTTAGGTGCAACCACCCCGACTCTTAGGTGCAACCACCCCGACCCTTAGGTGCAACCACCCCTATGATTAGGTGTACACACCCCGACCCTTAGGTGCAACCACCCCGACCCTTAGGTGCAACCACCCCAACGATTAGGTGCACCAACCCTGACCCTTAGGTGCAACCACCCCGACTTTTAGGTGCAACCACCCCGACCCTTAGGTGCAACCACCCCGAACATTCGGTGCAACCACCCCGACCCTTAGGTGCAACCACCCCGACCCTTAGGTGCAACCACCCGACCCTTAGGTGCAACCACCCCGACCCTTAGGTGCAACCACCCCGACCCTTAGGTGCAACCACCCCTATGATTAGGTGTACACACCCCGACCCTTAGGTGCAACCACTCCGACCCTTAGGTGCAACCACCCCAACGATTAGGTGCACCCACCCCGACCCTTAGGTGCAACCACTCCGACTTTTAGGTGCAACCACCCCAACGATTAGGTGCACCCACCTCGACCCTTAGGTGCAACCACCCCGACCCTTAGGTGCAACCACTACGACCCTTAGGTTTAACCACCCCAACGATTAGGTGCACCCACCCCGACCCTAAGGTGCAACTACCTCGACCCTAAGGTGCATCCACCCCGACCCTTAGGTGCAACCACTCCGACCCTTAGGTGCAACCACTCCGACCCTTAGGTGCAACCACTCCGACCCTTAGGTGCAAACCCCACAACGATTAGGTGCACCCACCCCGACTCTTAGGTGCAACCACCCCAACCCTTAGGTGCAACCACCCCAACGATTAGGTGCACCAACCCCGACCCTTAGGTGCAACCACCCCAACCCTTAGGTGCACTCACTCCGACCCTTGGGTGGAGCCACCAACAGCCAATCAGATTTCAAGCCAACATCCTGTGGTTTCTTCAGAAACGACACCTTCTAGTTATTATTATTCTTAGCCGCGTTTTCTATACGCTACTCCTCCTACAGTTTTGGGGCTACGTACTCCAAATTTTCTACACTTCTTCGACCTATAGCGACTCGAGTTGCTTGTACTTTTATAAGCGATCCCACCCCCGGGGCCCCCGTGGCAGGCCCCGGAAGCCCCCTTTTTTCCAATAGACTTTGACAGGGTACATTTTCAAATCGCTTCCACTCGCCAGGCTTTGACGCTAAAGTCACCAAACTTGGGTCACTTAGTCATGGGGTCAACCCGAAAATTTTTGGCACATTTCGGGGACCCCAAAATGTGGGCGGGGCCACACAGAACCAATCAAAATCTCCCCATTGACTGTAATGAGACGTTCAAATTGCTACTCCTCCCGCATTTTTAGGAGTACAAATTCCAAACTTTGCAGACTTGGTCGGCACCCACCCGAGTACCTTGCTTGTGCTTTGTTAACCGATCCCACCCTCCGGGCCCCTGGGACGGGCCCCCAAAATCCACGTTTTTCCCATTGACTTTGACAGGGAAAATTTTCAAAATCGCTCCCAGTCGCACAGATTTTAAACTAAAGTCACCAAACTTGGGTCACTTAGTCATGGGGTCAACGCGCAATTTGTTAGAACATTTCGGATACCCTAAAATGTGGGCGGGGCCACACAGAACCAATCAAATTCTCCCCATTGACTATAATGAGACATTCAAATTGCTACTCCTCCCACAGATTTAGGAGTATAAATGCCGAACTTTGCAATCTTGGTCGGCACATACCAGAGTATCTTGCTTGTGCTTTGTTAACCGATCCCACCCTCCGGGCCCCTGGGGCGGGCCTTCGAAAACCTCTTTTTTTCCCATAGAGCTTTATTGGAAAAATGCAAACGTTTGTCACTCATACAGCTTCAGAGTGAAACTCACCAAACTTGGGTCACTTAGTCATGGGGTCAACCTGAAAATTTATGTCACATTTTGGGGACATTAAAAAGTGGGCGGAGTCTACAACAACCAATCAGATTTTTCCTATTGTCTTCAATGAGAAACCTTTAAAAAGCTGTCATTCTCACAGTATTTTAAGCCACAGCACCCAAACTCGGCAGGGTGGGTCAGTGTGTGACAAAGGTTAAAATTTATAAAAAGTGGGCGGAGTCTACAACGGCCTATCAAATTTTAGTCAGCTGTTTTAATAGGAAAATTTAAAACTGCCGCTGCTCTTAGACTTTTATTGGCACAGTCTTCCAACTTGGCACATTTGGTCACTGGATGACTGGGATTCAAATTCAAAAAAGTGGGTGGAGCCACTCCGACCATTAGGTGCACCCACTCCGACCCTTAGGTGCACTCACCCTAGTCATTAGGTGCACCCACCCCAACCATTAGGTGCACCCACCCCGACCCTTAGGTGCAACCACCCCGACCCTTAGGTGCACCCACTCTGACACTTAGGTGCAACCACCCCAACGATTAGGTGCACCCACCCCGACCCTTAGGTGCAACCACCCCGACTTTTAGGTGCAACCACCCCGACCCTTAGGTGCACCCACTCTGACCCTTAGGTGCAACCACCCCAACGATTATGTGCACCCACCCCGACCCTTAGGTGCAAACACCCCGACTTTTAGGTGCAACCACCCGGACCCTTAGCTGCACCCACTCCGACCCTTAGGTGCAATTACCCCAACGATTAGGTGCACCCTTAGGTGCAACCACTTCGACTTTTAGGTGCAACCACCCCGACCCTTAGGTGCACCCACTCTGACCCTTAGGTGCAACCACCCCAACGATTAGGTGCACCCATAATAAGCTGAAACGCTTTTTGACTATCGAATAACAATATGTTGGCTTTTTCAAGCCAACATTATAATAATAATAATAATAATAATAAGCTGAAACGTTTTTTGACTATCGAATAACAATATGTTGGCTTTTTCAAGCCAACATAATAATAATAATAATAATAATAATAAGCTGAAACGCTTTTTGACTATCGAATAACAATATGTTGGCTTTTTCAAGCCAACATAATAACTAGAAGGTGTCGTTTCTGAAGAAACCACAGGATGTTGGCTTGAAATCTGATTGTCTGTTGGTGGCTCCACCCACTTTTTTGAATTTGAATCCCAGTCCTCCAGTGACCAACTGTGCCAAGTATGAAGACTGTGCCAATACTGTTTGAAGACTGTGCCAATCGTTGGAGTGGTTGCACCTTAAAGTCGGGGTGGTTGCACCTAAGGGTCGGGGTGGGTGCACCTAAAGTTCGGGGTGGTTGCACCGAAGGTTCGGGGTGGTTGCACCGAAGTTTCGGGGTGGTTGCACCGAAGGTTCGGGGTGGTTGCACCGAAGGGTCGGGGTGGTTGCACCTAAGGGTCGGGGTGGTTGCACCTAAGGGTCGGGGTGGTTGCACCTAAGGGTCGGGGTGGTTGCACCTAAGGGTCGGGGTGGTTGCACCTAAGGTTCGGGGTGGTTGCACCTAAGAATCGGGGTGTTTGCACCTAAGGGTCGGGGTGGGTGCACCTAAAGTTCGGGGTGGTTGCACCGAAGGTTCGGGGTGGTTGCACCGAAGTTTCGGGGTGGTTGCACCGAAGGTTCGGGGTGGTTGCACCGAAGGGTCGGGGTGGTTGCACCGAAGGGTCGGGGTGGTTGCACCTAAGGGTCGGTGTGGTTGCACCTAAGGGTCGGGGTGGTTGCACCTAAGGTTCGGGGTGGTTGCACCTAAGAATCGGGGTGGTTGCACCTAAGGGTCGGGGTGTTTGCACAAGCAAGGTACTCAGGTGGGTGCCGACCAAGTCTGCAAAGTTTGGAATTTGTACTCCTAAAAATGCGGGAGGAGTAGCAATTTGAACGTCTCATTACAGTCAATGGGGAGATTTTGATTGGTTCTGTGTGGCCCCGCCCACATTTTGGGGTCCCCGAAATGTGCCAAAAATTTTCGGGTTGACCCCATGACTAAGTGACCCAAGTTTGGTGACTTTAGCGTCAAAGCCTGGCGAGTGGGAGCGATTTGAAAATGTACCCTGTCAAAGTCTATTGGAAAAAAGGGGGCTTCCGGGGCCCGCCACGGGGGCCCCGGGGGTGGGATCGCTTATAAAAGTACAAGCAACTCGAGTCGCTATAGGTCGAAGAAGTGTAGAAAATTTGGAGTACGTAGCCCCAAAACTGTAGGAGGAGTAGCGTATAGAAAACGCGGCTAAGAATAATAATAACTAGAAGGTGTAGTTTCTGAAGAAACCACAGGATGTTGGCTTGAAATCTGATTGGCTGTTGGTGGCTCCACCCAAGGGTCGGAGTGAGTGCACCTAAGGGTCGGGTGGTTGCACCTAAGGGTCGGGGTTGGTGCACCTATTCGTTGGGGTGGTTGCACCTAAGGGTTGGGGTGGTTGCACCTAAGAGTCGGGGTGGGTGCACCTAATCGTTGTGGGGTTTGCACCTAAGAATCGGGGTGGTTGCACCTAAGGGTCGGGGTGGTTGCACCTAAGGGTCGGGGTGGTTGCACCTAAGGGTCGGGGTGGTTGCACCTAAGAATCGGGGTGGTTGCACCTAAGGGTCGGGGTGTTTGCACCTAAGAATCGGGGTGGTTGCACCTAAGGGTCGGGGTGGTTGCACCTAAGGGTCGGGGTGTTTGCACCTAAGAATCGGGGTGGTTGCACCTAAGGGTCGGGGTGGTTGCACCTAAGAATCGGGGTGGTTGCACCTAAGGGTCGGGGTGGTTGCACCTAAGAATCGGGGTGGTTGCACCTAAGGGTTGCACCGAAGGGTCGGGGTGGTTGCACCTAAGGGTCGGGGTGGTTGCACCGAAGGGTCGGGGTGGTTGCACCGAAGGGTCGGGGTGGTTGCACCGAAGGTTCAGGGTGGTTGCACCGAAGGGTCAGGGTGGTTGCACCTAAGGGTCGGGGTGGTTGCACCTAAGGGTCGGGGTGGTTACACCAACTGTGCCAAGTTTGAAGACTGTGCCAATAAAATGCTAAGAGCAGCGGCAGTTTTAAATTTTCCTATTAAAACAGCTGACTAAAATTTGATAGGCCGTTGTAGACTCCGCCCACTTTTTATAAATTTTAACCTTTGTCACACACTGACTCACCCTGTTGAGTTTGGGTGCTGTGGCTTAAATACTGTGAGAATGACAGCTTTTTAAAGGTTTCTCATTGAAGTCAATAGGGAAAATCTGATTGGTTGTTGTAGACTCCGCCCACTTTTTAATGTCCCCAAAATGTGACATAAATTTTCTGGTTGAACCCATGACTAAGTGACCCAAGTTTGGTGAGTTTCACTCCGAAGCTGTATGAGTGACCAAGAGTGCAAATTTCGGTATTTATACTCCTAAATCTGTGGCAGGAGTAGCAATTTGAAAGTCTCATTATAGTCAATGGGGAGAATTTGATTGGTTCTGTGTGGCCCCGCCCACATTTTAGGGTCTCCGAAATGTTCTAACAAATTGCGCGTTGACCCCATGACTAAGTGACCCAAGTTTGGTGAGTTTCACTCCGAAGCTGTATGAGTGACCAAGAGTGCAAATTTCGGTATTTATACTCCTAAATCTGTGGCAGGAGTAGCAATTTGAAAGTCTCATTATAGTCAATGGGGAGAATTTGATTGGTTCTGTGTGGCCCCGCCCACATTTTAGGGTCTCCGAAATGTTCTAACAAATTGCGCGTTGACCCCATGACTAAGTGACCCAAGTTTGGTGACTTTAGTTTCAAATCTGTGCGACTGGGAGCGATTTGAAAATTTTCCCTGTCAAAGTCAATGGGAAAAAAGTGGATTTTGGGGGCCCGTCCCAGGGGCCCAGAGGGTGGGATCGGTTAACAAAGCACAAGCAAGGTACTAGGGTGGGTGCCGACCAAGTCTGCAAAGTTTGGAATTTGTTCTCCTAAAAATGCGGGAGGAGTAGCAATTTGAACGTCTCATTACAGTCAAAGGGGAGATTTTGATTGGTTCTGTGTGGCCCCGCCCACTTTTTGGGGTCCCCAAAATGTGCCCAAAATTTTCAGGTTGACCCCATGACTAAGTGACCCAACTTTGGTGACTTTAGCATCAAAGCCTGGCGTGTGGGAGCGATTTGAAAATGTACCCTGTCAAAGTCTATTGGAAAAAAGGGGGCTTCCGGGGCCCGCCACGGGGGCCCCGGGGGTGGGATCGCTTATAAATGCACAAGCAACTCGAGTCTCTATAGGTGCAATTACCCCAACGATTAGGTGCACCCTTAGGTGCAACCACTTCGACTTTTAGGTGCAACCACCCCGACCCTTAGGTGCACCCACTCTGACCCTTAGGTGCAACCACCCCAACGATTAGGTGCACCCACCCTGACCCTTAGGTGCAACCACCCCGACCCTTAGGTGCAACCACCCCGACCCATAGGTGCAACCACCCAGACCCTTAGGTGCAACCACCCAGACCCTTAGGTGCAACCACCCCGACCCTTAGGTGCAACCACCCCGACCCTTAGGTGCAACCACCCTGACTTTTAGGTGCAAGCACCCCGACCCTTGGGTGGAGCCACCAACAGCTAATCAGATTTCAAGCCAACATTCTGTGGTTTCTTCAGAAACGACACCTTCTAGTTAAGTTTTATTATTCTTAGCGCCCCCTCTCTTTCTATATGCTACTCCTACTACAGTTTTAGGGTTGCATACGCCAAACTTTCCACACTTCTTTGACCTATAGCGAAGTAAGTTGCTTGTGCTTTAATAAGCGATCCCACTTTCCGCGCTCTTGCGTCGGACCACCGAAGACCCCTTTTTCCCATTGACTTTAACAATGATAATTTTAAAATCGCTCTCACTCGCACAATCGCTCCCACTCGCACAGTTTTGAAGCTACCCTCCCCAAATTCGGACCACATATTGTTGGTGTCAAACCGAATAAAAAGTTTAATTTTGGTGGGAAACCCAAAAGTGGGCAGAGCTAACAACGGCAAATGAAAATGTAGCTATTTTCTATGTGCTACTTATCCCACAGTTTTAGGAGTACAATTACAAAACTTTGCACACTTGTTCGGCACATATCCGAATAGGTTGCTTGTGCTTTGTTAACCTATCCCATACTCCATGCCTGTGGGGCGGCCCCCCAAAGACCCCACTTTTTGCCATAGACTTTGAATGGAAAATTGTAAACTTTTGCCACCAGTAAAGCTTAGAAGTTAAACTCACCAAACTTGGGTCACTTAGTCATGGGGTCAGCGTGAACATTTCTGTCACATTTTGGGGACTCAACAAATTGGGCAGAGCCACAAACAACCAATCATATTTTCCCAATTGACTTCAATGAGAAAATTTTAATTCTTGTCATCCTCACAGTATTGAAGCCAGAACGTTTTATTTTAAATCATAACAAAACAATACAAGGACCATTTCCAATAAAGGACTTAACTGTAACGGTCACGTCCACACACACACAGGGGGAAGGGTAGTGACAACTGCGCTCCACCCTCACCCCTGGCCCTGCCTACTTGCCTCACGAGTCCTGATGACAGGGGACAACTGGACGGCAGTCCCTAACTTAGGATATGTGCAGGGAAGACAGACAAGACAAAATACGGAACATGAACGGACCGGGTCAGAACCAAAAGAGCTACGCAGTACAACGGATTAAGCAAAGAATGGTCAGGAGAAGCCGGGGTCAAATACCAGGAGAGTAGCAAAGTACAAGAGGAGTCCTAAGAGAGTAGTCAGGTGGGAGCCGAGGTCACAATACCAGGATGTATGCACAGTACAGGAGGAGCAGGCAGAGGATCGTCAGGGAACAGGATCAGGTAAATATTCAGTAGTCCAACAAATAGCCAGGAACCTAGAAATTAACAGACAACCTGTAGCCAGCAGGCTGCCTGTATTTATAGTGGGGAGTGAGGGTCATGTGACGTGGCCAGCGTCACATGACCGACAGACCAACCAGTCGAGCACCGAGTGATCAGCTCGGCGCTCAAGGCAGACTAGGAGCAGGGAGCCACCCAGCTAGTAAAGCCGCCCTGGGAATGAGGTCAAACACAGAACCTCATTCCAAAAGCTAAGCAACAGTTCTGCGGGCAATGGGGGACCGAGTGCACCTTCGGAACCCCGTGACAGTACCCCCCCTTTTACGAGGGGCCACCGGACCCAAGACTTCAGGCGATGTCTTTTCAGGGTGTTCTAAATGAAATTTACGAACCAGTCTAGGAGCATGAACCTCCCTGGCAGGTACCCAAGATCTCTCTTCAGGTCCATACCCCTTCCAGTGAATCAGATACTGCAAGGAGTTACGCACCTTCCTGACATCCACTATTTTAGACACGACATACTCGACAGCATCATTAACAAGAACCGGCGGAGGCGAGGCTTTCGATGGTACTACCGGTTCAAAATATTTTTTAAGTAGAGATTTATGGAACACATTATGAATGTGGAATGACTCGGGCAGCTCCAACCTAAATGATACCGGGTTAATCACCTCCGTGATCTTATATGGTCCAATAAAACGAGGAGCAAATTTTCTAGAAGCTACCTTGAGAGATAGATTCTTGGAGGACAACCATACTTTATCCCCAACCTGAAAGTTCACCCCCCTTGAACGTCTCCTATCGGCCTTAAGTTTTTGAGAACTTTGAGCCTTTTCTAGGTTCGATTGAACCCGGGCCCAAACTGTGCACAGTTCGGAGGAGAGTTTATCAGCTTCAGGGTTAGAGGAGGAGACGGACGACCTAGAATAAAAACGGGGATGAAAACCATGGTTACAAAAGAAAGGGGAGGCCCCAGCAGAAGAATTGACACGGTTATTCAAAGCAAATTCAGCCAACGGAAGGAATTTGACCCATAATTGCTGGTCATCAGCAACATACAACCTCAGGAATTGTTCGACAGACTGATTAAGGCGTTCAGTCTGCCCATTACTCTCAGGATGGTAGGCGGAAGAAAAAGACAACAAAATTTTACATCTTTGACAGAAGGCCCTCCAGAATTTGGACACAAACGGCACACCCCTGTCCGAAACAATATTTTCCGGGATGCCATGTAAACGAACAATCTCTCTCCAGGGTTTTAGCATTCGGAAGTTTAGACAGGGGAATGAAATGAACCATCTTGCTAAACCTATCGACCACTACCCAAACCACAGTCTTACCCTCCGCCAGCGGTAGGTCAGTTATAAAGTCCATCGAGATATGGGACCAGGGTCTACTGGGAATGGGTAGGGGTTGTAGGTTACCAGCAGGGCGAGTCCTAGGTGTCTTAGACCTGGCACAAACCTCACAGGCTGACACGTAGGACTTGACATCCCTGGTCAGAGTGGGCCACCAATAAGATCTAGAAACCAGATCCTTAGTGCCCTCAATACCCGGATGTCCACAAAAGGCAGAATCGTGACACTCACCCAACAGCTGGAGACGAAATTGTACGGGAACAAACAACTTATCTGTTGGGGTGGATGCCGATGCCAGATGTTGTTCAGCCTTAATGCGAGCCGAGATATCCTGGGTTAGAGCCGCTAAGAAGATGTTTGCTGGTAGGATGGATTCAGGCGGCGTCTCAGTGGGTTGAAAAGCATGGAAGCTCCGAGATAATGCGTCTGCCTTCACATTTTTACTTCCCGGCCTGAACGTAATGGAGAAATCAAAATGGGTAAAAAACAGAGCCCATCGGGCTTGTCGGGGATTCAACCTCTTAGCGGACTCGAGAAACATTAGGTTTTTATGGTCAGTGACAACAGTTACTCGATGCCTTGCCCCCTCCAAAAAATGTATCCACTCCTCAAATGCCCATTTAATGGCCAACAGCTCCCTATTCCCTATGTCGTAGTTTCTCTCCGTGGGAGAGAATTTCCTAGAGAAGAAGGCACACGGTCTCAGGATAGTGAGGCTAGCAGGACCTTGTGAAAGGACTGCTCCTGCGCCGTCCTCGGACGCATCCACCTCCACAATAAAGGGTCTCTCCTGATCAGGCTGGATCAGAATGGGAGCGCTACTAAATGCCTTTTTTAATGTTTCAAATGAAGAAATGGCCTTGGAAATCCGCCCCTTTCTTAGTAAGGTCGGTCAATGGCTTAGCAATTACAGAAAAATTCATGATAAATTTACGGTAGTAATTTGCGAAACCCAAAAACCGTTGTAAAGCCTTTAAGGATGAAGGCCTTACCCATTCCTTAATTGCTAAAACCTTACCAGGATCCATCTTAAAGGCGTGAGGAGTCAAAACATGCCCTAGAAACAGTATCTCCTGTACACCAAAGACACATTTCTCTTGCTTAGCGGATAGCTGGTTCTCCCTTAACACCTCTAATACTTGTTTGACATGGGACACATGAGATTCGAAATCAGGAGAGAATATCAAAATGTCGTCAAGATAGACAATAATAAATTTACCTAAGAACTCCCTAAGAATATCGTTCATTAAGTTTTGGAACACAGCTGGGGCATTGCTGAGTCCAAAAGGCATCACCTGATATTCAAAGTGTCCTATCGGAGTATTGAACGCTGTCTTCCATTCGTCTCCCTCCTTGATTCGGATTAGATTGTATGCCCTTTTCAGGTCAATCTTGGAAAACCAGGTTGCCCCCAAAACCTGGTTAAATAAATCCGGAATCAATGGGAGAGAGTATCTATTTTAGACAGTGATTTTATTTAATCTCCGGTAATCAATACAAGGCCTAAGACCACCATCCTTCTTTTTAACAAAGAAAAACCCTGCTCCCATAGGAGAGACTGAAGGTCTAATATGCCCTTTAGCAAGGCTCTCCTTAATATAATCTTCCATAGCCTTGCGTTCGGGCCCTGAAAGATTATAAATTCGACCTTTAGGAAATTTGGCACCCTCAATTAGCTCTATGGCGCAATCATAAGGTCTATGGGGGGGTAGAACCTCTGGAGTAAGGGACGAGAACACATCAGAATATTCCTTAATAACAGAGGGTAATGTATTAGACCTTACTGAAACCCCAGCCTGGACCACGGACAAACATGAGTCACACTTAGGTCCCCATTTCACCAACTCTCCTTTGGACCAATCAATGGTGGGGTTATGTAAACGGAGCCAAGGCAACCCTAGTACCACCTCAACCGGTAGGTTCTCCAGGACTAGAAGAGAACATCTCTCAGAGTGGCACACACCCACGGACAGAGAAATTTCAGAGGTACATGACCTCACCGTACCACCAATCAGGGGAGTAGCATCAATAGCCATGACATGGATAGGTGTAGGTAAAGCAAACATTGGAATACCCAATTTACAAGCAAACTCAAAGTCAATAAAGCTGGCCGCTGAACCGGAGTCAATAAAGGCCTTACCCGGCCACTTATTAACCCCCAGAGAAATTGTTATGGGTACCAAAAGCTTACCTTTAGAAAAATCAGGGTGTACCTGGTCTTTAGGTTGTCTTGCCTTAGAAGACTTGTCAGAGAGGTCCCTCTTAGGACACTTGTTGATCCAATGGCCAGGATCTCCACAGTAGAAGCACTCTCCGCGTCTGCGACGAAGATTACCCCGGGTCATGCCAACCTGCATGGGTTCCTCGGTGGAGACCTCAGTGTTGTCCCTGGAAAAGGTCTCTGGCTGGACCACCATCTGAGAACAGAACTGTCGTTCTTGTCGTCTCTCTCTAACTCGTCTGTCAAGTCGGACAACTGGGGTCATCATCTCGTCTAAGGTCTCAGGAATTTGGTAATTGACCAATAGATCTTTTAAATTATCAGATAGACCAGACCTAAACTGACTCTTCAGGGCTGGTTCATTCCATCCTGAGGGGACACACCACCGTCTGAATTGGGTGCAATACTCCTCCGCAGGGAGATGGTCCTGAACCAGTGCCCTAAGAGCTGTCTCGGCTACCAGGGCCCTGTCTGGTTCGTCATAGAGGGTACCCAGGGCCTGAAAAAACCCCTCCACAGAAGTTAGACAACTGGCCCCAGGAGGTAACGAAAATGCCCAGTCCTGGGGATCACCCTGTAGTAGAGAAATGATAATCCCCACGCGTTGGCTCTCGGGACCGGAGGACACGGGGCGCAAACGGAAGTAGAGTTTGCAATTCTCCTTAAAGGAGAGAAACCTCTTCCGGTCTCCAGAAAAGGGTTCTGGGAGCTTGATCTGGGGTTCAAAATATGGACTGGAGGACAGAGGAGTGGAAGAACCTTGCCCTAACTCACAAGAACGGAGTTTCTCTCCTAGCTCCTGCACCCTCTGTGTCAAGTTAGAGACATGGTCAGTCAGAGTAGTAAGAGGATTCATGATACAGTGGTTATTGGGCCTGTTAATCTGTAACGGTCACGTCCACACACACACAGGGGGAAGGGTAGTGACCACTGCGCTCCACCCTCACCCCTGGCCCTGCCTACTTGCCTCACGAGTCCTGATGACAGGGGACAACTGGACGGCAGTCCCTAACTTAGGATATGTGCAGGGAAGACAGACAAGACAAAATACGGAACATGAACGGACCGGGTCAGAACCAAGAGAGCTACGCAGTACAACGGATTAAGCAAAGAATGGTCAGGAGAAGCCGGGGTCAAATACCAGGAGAGTAGCAAAGTACAAGAGGAGTCCTAAGAGAGTAGTCAGGTGGGAGCCGAGGTCACAATACCAGGATGTATGCGCAGTACAGGAGGAGCAGGCAGAGGATCGTCAGGGAACAGGATCAGGTAAATATTCAGTAGTCCAACAAACAGCCAGGAACCTAGAAATTAACAGACAACCTGTAGCCAGCAGGCTGCCTGTATTTATAGTGGGGAGTGAGGGTCATGTGACGTGGCCAGCGTCACATGACCGACAGACCAACCAGTCGAGCACCGAGTGATCAGCTCGGCGCTCAAGGCAGACTAGGAGCAGGGAGCCACCCAGCTAGTAAAGCCGCCCTGGGAATGAGATCAAACACAGAACCTCATTCCAAAAACTAAGCAACAGTTCTGTGGGCAATGGGGGACCGAGTGCACCTTCGGAACCCCGTGACATTAACCCGGCCAGTCTCCCACCCCACAATCCCCTTCTAAATTCATAGTACTCATTCATGCACATCCATACACTATTTACATGTTTACATATAAACATATTTACATAACTAAATAGGACAAAACTAAAAGAATAAATAAATTAAAAGACAACAATATATACAATATATACAGGACCTATCCTTAAAGGGGTTGGCCACTCTCCATGTATTTTCAGCAACTGTGTGGGAGGCAGGGAAAAAAGACATTTCCTAATATATGTCTTTAAGAAGATATGCCTATTTTTTAAACAATCTGAAGCCACACCCCCTGAGCCTCGCTCTGATGTGCAGCTAGTCCGTCCATGGCTGCAGTGTAAATGCGCATGCCCAGTCAGCCCCTGCCACAGGTGCGCTCCCTGCTCCTACTCTGTGTCAGACTTCTGGGATTCCCCGATCCCCCCTCCCCCTGCAGCCCTCAATGTGCCCTCTTATTTTATTCTCAGCTAAACTCCAGACACAAAACAGACTAAGGGGTTAAACTCCTATCAAGAAACAGACTTTCAGACGTCAATGAGTCACTCACGTGACTGAATGGGCAGCGGGAAATGAAGTGTCGGAAGATGGAGAGATCAGGCTGTTTGCAGAGCAGGTCACCACTGATAGTGCTGGAGGTACATGTGCTGTGGACGTTCTGAGGGCTGGAGGATCGAGAACTGAATGCTGAGGTGGGGTGTTCTGTCAGAAAACCTCAGATTCCCTTACCCTGGGATTGTAATATTGTATGGGGGGAGACTGTGTAATATTGTGAGCAGGGGGCTTCGTAATATTGTGAGCAGGGGGGCTTAGTAATATTGTATGGGGGACTGTGTAATATTGTGAGCAGGGGGGCTTAGTAATATTGTATGGGGGGGACTGTGTAATATTGTGTGCAGGGGGGCTTAGTAATATTGTATGGGGGGTGTAAGGAAAATTTACTCTCTTCCCTAACGGTGTGTCCCTAACACATGATTTCAGTGGCCAGCTTGAATTAAGCCTTACCGGTACCGGGAGAATGAAGAAGATAGACCACATGAACACATGTCTATTTCCAATCCATTCTGGTTTATTCACAGCTGGCAAACAGTTTTAATAGAGGGGGTTGAGCTTCCTTTACATCCAATCATATGTTAGCATTAGTATTTGACCAATAGTATGGTCACACATAAGCTCTGCATTAACATCATAGCTGACTCATAGTAACAGCATTTGACCAATCAGGTATATACACATAGGCTAGCAGACACTTGAGTCAGATGTCCTTTTATGGCTAGAAGGCTGTTCATACTTTCAACATGTATGGATTTCATGAAACAGTTTAAGGAAGTGTCTCACATTCCATAGGGGGGAGGGAGGTTTTGTAGTGCACTAACCAAATGTAATACACGTGGCTAAATGAGACTAAATGGAGTCACATATATCCCATCAAATCCCCTCTTAGAACCTTATATATATATATACTATATGGTTCTTTCTCCGCTCTTCCTTGGTTTGCTTATAAGCCTTTAGGTATTCCATATACCCTTCAGGAGTATAATCCTGAGGCTTTGTTGAGGTTGTGTTTACCTCTTCTACCTCTACCGGTGTATAGAGGAATGTTAAGTGTACCCCTCTTTCGGCCACATTTTTTACATATGACAAGAAGGGAGGGCACACACTGTAGACAACAGCAGAGACCCACTATTGCAGCGACCACGGCGAGTACCACTCCTAAAACATATCTTATTTGACCAAAGTCAGGTATTCAGCCAAAAAGCCAGTCCCACCAACCTTGGTCAACATCCTGTTTTATATGTTTCCTCATCTCCTCTAATTGGCCTATTTTATCTTTTATTCCACGGGAGTGATCTAATAAATTGAAACAACACATCCCTGCGAACGCTGAGCATCCTACACCATGCTGGAGCAATAAATAGTCAATAGTTGCCCTATTCTGCAAGATAGCCTTTTTATACGATTGTATATCCAGCAGCATATCTTGCAGAACTGCACTAGTGACATTTATCTGTTTTATCATAAAACAGGCAAGTTTTGATATTGTCCTGTGGTTATATATGGCCAACCCTGGTACTCCTATCAAAGATACCCCTAAACTCATATATTCTGATCTAGAGAGGAGATTCACATTATAATCACAATTTTCCGGTAACTGTAGGGAAGTGTCTCTCGTGTGTCGTGTCTGCATTGCTGGAAATAGTGGTAACATTGCTAATGTCAGCCTGGCTATTGTACAGGGTCCCTCTGTAATATTGGCCGGTATGTATGTGTAACTAGTATTCCCACAGGCCAATACCCATCCTGTTGGTAGAGGTACATGTTTGTCTAGGGATGGTACTGTTTTTGTAATATTACATTGCATATTCTTTCCTGATATTATCTTTTTACAACTACCTAAATCTCTATCACAAATATTTGGCTTAATCTTATTCTGCATTTTTGCTTGTATGCAGGGAGGCAATAGTGTCTCATCACAGGTGAAGTTATAACATATTTCTGCTGCTGTGACAAGACCTGTAATTACTTCTATCATATTACTCTGCAGATTCTCATATGTAGGACAGTCATAACAAGCATGATAAGGATTTACATATCCATATTTAACATCATGATCCTCCAAGTCTGTGTCGTTCCATTGGGAACGTAGGAGCTCCGTCCATACGTCTAGTGGGGTGGGGACTGCTACCAGACATGTCTCCAAAATGTTAGATGCCGATAAAGTGGTTTGGAGACAAAAGTCAGTTAAGTTCAGAGTTTTGGCCAGGTACAGCCATAAGTTCTCCTTTGTCTTGTATAGACTGTCTTCCCCTCTGCATTCTGTTTCCAGGTATATCTGTCTGTTCCACAGCCATGGGACAGTAAGTAGGAGACACAAAATTACAATTATTAAGGCACTACATCTCAGCCATCTCGAGGAATTTCCCGACTGCGTCATCTCGTTGGGGGTCAAGGCTGTCTGCCTCCGTTAGTACCCCTTCTGTATCTTCTTCGAGGTCAAGGCTGTCTGCCTCCGTTAGTACCTCTGGGCCTCGTTGGAGGTCAGGGCTGTCTGCCCCCGTTAGTACCTCTCTTTTCTTCACCAACTTAATCCTTGTGGCGTGGATCCACGTGGGCGATTGTTCAGTGAGGACCGCTGTTCTGGTGATCGCGACTACCTCGGTGGGTTGTCCGTAGGTGAAACTTCCTGGTTCCTTTCCCTTCTTTAAGATCTTGATCATCACCTGGTTGCCTATCCGGAATGGACGGGTTGATTCCTGTGAAAGAGAAGGAGACTTACAAGCAACTTTTTCTTCAGTTTTACTGAGGACTTTGATCAGATTAGTACTTCTCTCTGATCAGGTCCAAGTCTCCTTCCTGCACCACCAGGGGGCGTCTTGCCCATGGTGTGGGGAAAGGCCTACCCATGAGTATCTCAATGCTGTTTATGTCCTACTCTGTGGAATGTCCTACTCTGTGGAAATGTGCTACTTAAGATGGAAGCACTGTGTTGGGGAATGCATAACTTCCCCTCTTCGCAGACTAATCCTATCTCAGGATTTTTCTGCAATACTGGATAACACCAGTCCTGCTGTTCCTGTTCAGTGACATACCACTGAAGATCAGTAAGTATTTGCAGCATCTCAGGGGTTGGAGATGCCAAACATGGCATCTCCCAATGGTTATACAAACCTGTGAGGTTGCTTTTGGCAACTCATTTCGCCATCTTAACTGCCAGCGCATTGCCCTGTGAGACATGTTCCTTACCATCTGCTGCCGTAAATCCTCTCCTCTGCCAGATCATACCATGGTCCCACACTACCCCATGTGTGTACCTACTCTCAGTATGAATGGTGACAGGTCTATCAGCATGTAGAATACATGTCCTAGTGAGTGCAATAAGCTCAGCTGCCTGCTGTGTTGAGTGCGGATGTCCTTGAGTAGGCCTACAACATCATGAGTGGTGTGCAAAATGGTGTAATGTCACATTGTGAAAGAATTTGCCGACTCTACCATCATAGCACAGGCTGCAAGAGAACGCAGACATGCCGGCATCCCCTGGACAGAGGTGGGCATTACCTTTGAGAAAAACACACAAGGACGCAACTTGCCTCCGTTTTCTTGTGTCAGTACACCCGCCATGGTTTTACAATTTTGGCGTGCAAACATGTGGAAGGGCATATTATAGTCAGGGAGGCCCAGCCCTGGACTCGACATGAGCGAACATTTCAGATAATCAAATGCATTGTACATTTCAGAAGACCATTTAATCAAATCTGGATTTCCATCCAGAGTGGCTTGCCTCAAAACATTGTCAATAGTGGGAGCAACCAGTAATCCATTGTCTACCGTTTATCATACCAAGGAAAGATAACATTTCTTTCTTGGTGTGCGGGGCGACCAAACCCGCAATAGACTGGACTCTTTCTGCGCTGATTCTCCGTTCACCTTTTGTGAGGACAAAGCCCAAGTATTCAACCTGCATTTTACACCATTGCATTTGCTTAAGTGTCACTTTGTGACCACATCCTGACAACCATTATAACAGTGATAAACCATCCTGAATGCTGGCCTCCGCTGACATGCTACACAGTAATAAATCATCGACATATTGCAGCAGCACAGAACCTTGGGGGGATGTACCATGACTCTAACATCGCTCGGAGGACTATGCTGTACACTACAGGTGAATCAGCATATCCCTGGGGCATCTCTGCACCAGGTCAGTTGGCGTCTGTCAAAGGAAAAAGCAAAAAGTAGTCTGGTTATCTTATCAACTGGGATAGAAAAGAAAGCATTTTTCAGATCTATCACACTGAACCAAACAGCGTCTGCTGGAATGGCAGATAATAATTAAGTGACATCAGGTACAACAGGGGCTATAGGCACAATGATGTTGTTGATGGCCCTTAAATCCTGTACAAAGCGGGCAGCACCATCTGCCTTTGTCACTGGATTCACGGGCGTGCTGTAGGGTGAAATCACCTCTTCCAGGATTCCCTTTTGTAGGAATTCTTCTATCATTGGCCTAAGCCCATCAAGTTTCTCTTTTAACAGCAGGTATTGTTTCTGGAACACTGAGATGACACCTGGTTTCACAGTAGCTGTGTAATGTGTGCAATCTATGAATCCTGTGTCATATTCATTTGAGGACCATAATGCAGGGTTAATATTATTCTGGGTGGTCCTGTATGTTTGCAAGAATCAGTGGCACTGGTGTAGAGACTGGAATGAGACCTGAGTGTACTCTTATGTCCTGATTCTTTGCTGATACCTGCAAGTTAAGCCTAATGAACAAATCTCTCCCTAATAGGCTGACTGGGCAATCTAGTATAGTGCTAAATACATGACATGATGTATTCCCTGTCCATGGTTTCTACTGGTAAGGAATCTGTTCTGTATGTCCTTGTCAGTACCCCATTTATTCCCATAGAGGGCTCACATTTCCTTCCTGACACTCTGAGTCACCTAAGTCCGCCCCTTTTGGTGGACGCTTTGGTCTGTCTTCTGTTCTGCCATTAGTATCTTAGCTGTCCATACGAGCAGAGCTCTGATGTTAAGCACAACACTGAACATGTAACATGTAACTGCAAACATTGAAACAAACAGATCTGACAATACAGACATGAACACACAAAGGGCCCATAAAAACTTTTCATTGAAATAAAAATGTACAGCTTGATCAATGCTGTTGGTACCAATAAAAAACCCAAAAAACTTCCAATAAAATAAAATTCTTAATGCGCATATTTAAAAACAAATACCGTATTCCATACGCATTCATATACATTTTCATGTACTCACCTTCACAAACCAGCTCATAACCACGCCCTTATACATAAAATATGAATTACACACACAGCTCTGCTACGTACATATAACTCAGAGCCACACCCATTCACATTCCACTGAATCATGTATCTTTCACCCAATCACACAATCTCTTTGTTACATCCCAAAACTTGCAGCACAGACAAACACAGCAATTGCTGATGGTCTGTCGCTGTAAAACAATATACATGTTAATCATACAGTCATTTTGTTAAAATTAACAAATCATCTTATATGCCATGTCGTTTTTTTTTTTTTTTTTTTTTTTTAGTGTTACACACATCGCCACTTATTGTATATAACTAACCCTTCCCCCATTTCCTCTGCCTTGCGTCTCCTATTTCAGGAGTGTTCGAACAGGGGAAGTAAAGCAATACATCAAGGACATTCAGCTGTACCACATGTTCCTCAAACTTTTACTCACATCTGAATAAGAACTTATTGGGTGCAACCTTAGATTGATACGAGTGGACACTTCTAATTAGCATCATCACTGCAGGCACATTTTAAACCATCGGAACATGCAATTTGGAAAGATACAATTAATACTGGAGCCCTGTCTGGAATATCTTATAGATAACACAGGTTAGTATCTTCACATTGCTGCTTATGCATTACCAATTAGCAGCCCCCCCTCCCCCCTCAACCCCCATATGAAATTCCTGAGCAGAGGAGAGGGGTGAGATGGGAGGGGGCTCTCTCTGAAAACACATCTCAAACAGGACAGGAAGAAGTTTTTTTGTAGTACTACAAGTGACATTTTGGAATGTGGTGGGGGGGAGGGATGCCTCATGGCAACCTTTGTTCTCTATAGGATTCAAAATCCTCCATCTTGAAATAAGAAATGCTGCTCATTTCATTTCTCTAACTTCAAGTTCTCTCAGTCACTTCCCTATACACTTTTTCACCATAACTCAGCTTGCACCAGGCTATAATTATCCTTTAACAACTTCTCTCTTCAACTATCAATACACTTATGCATTAACTGTCCATCTTTTAGTGCTGTAATCTCTAATTCCAGGGACTATAAATCGTCACTATTTAAACACACAAAGATCATTAGGGCAACAAAACTTAACCAGTTCATTTCTGAACGTTTAACACAAGCCCTTTCTAATTGCAAACACTGAGACACTTTTTCCCTTGCCATGAATTAACTTCCTGACTCTGCTGTGTCTTGTCACTCACTATAGCCCCCCTTCACAATCACGGGAGTTCTGATGTAACCAGTCTGTAAGCTTCTAACAGATTTTTGCAGCTTTTCAATCCTGCCAGCCTAGCATAACATTCTGTTTCACATTTTAACTGTCAATTCTCAAATCTTGCCCAATTGTCTACTCATGTGTTAACTAGGAAATAATTTGTGGGACTAGACCGTGCAACAAAGTTTACATGTTGGCAGTGATAGAAACAGAATGATTTCAAAGCGGGATGCGACCGTAAACTTACCACCCGGCCAACATCTCACACAGACAGATAATCTTAATACTTCTAAAATACTTATACTATATATACATAAGAGTTAATTCAAGCTTGTATCCTTCTGTTCCCGGAACAGATATCCTTATATAGTGCACTATCTCTTAACGATACGGACTCAAATGAGCCGCTTACAATCAACATTTTATAACGATATGGACTCTGATATGAGCCGCTTACAATCAACATTTTATAACGATATGGACTCAATGATATGAGCCGCTTACAATCAACATTTGCGTGTCCCAGACATCGCAATCCACTGAAATCATAAATAGATGGTTCGACTTACTTGAATGGGATTTTTGGTCATTGCTCCCAGGTCCAAGGCGGACAAAAATTGATGTCTTTCACGGTAGACCTGAAGAGTTGACCCTCCCAATCCCGGACTGAGTCCCCAGATCTGTAAGGAAAATTTACTCTCTTCCCTAACGGTGTGTCCCTAACACATGATTTCAGTGGCCAGCTTGAATTAAGCCTTACCGGTACCGGGAGAATGAAGAAGATAGACCACATGAACACATGTCTATTTCCAATCCATTCTGGTTTATTCACAGCTGGCAAACAGTTTTAATAGAGGGGGTTGAGCTTCCTTTACATCCAATCATATGTTAGCATTAGTATTTGACCAATAGTATGGTCACACATAAGCTCTGCATTAACATCATAGCTGACTCATAGTAACAGCATTTGACCAATCAGGTATATACACATAGGCTAGCAGACACTTGAGTCAGATGTCCTTTTATGGCTAGAAGGCTGTTCATACTTTCAACATGTATGGATTTCATGAAACAGTTTAAGGAAGTGTCTCACATTCCATAGGGGGGAGGGAGGTTTTGTAGTGCACTAACCAAATGTAATACACGTGGCTAAATGAGACTAAATGGAGTCACATATATCCCATCAGGGGGACTGTGTAATATTGTGTGCAGGGGGGCTTCGTAATATTGTATGGGGGGAGACTGTGTAATATTGTGAGCAGGGGGGCTTCGTAATATTGTGAGCAGGGGGGCTTCGTAATATTGTGAGCAGGGGGCTTCGTAATATTGTGAGCAGGGGGCTTCGTAATATTGTGTGCATGGGGGCTTCGTAATATTGTATGGGGGGAGACTGTGTAATATTGTGAGCAGGGGGGCTTCGTAATATTGTGAGCAGGGGGGCTTCGTAATATTGTGAGCAGGGGGCTTCGTAATATTGTGAGCAGGGGGCTGAGTAATATTGTATGGGGGGACGACTGTGTAATATTGTGTGCAGGGGGGCCGAGTAATATTGTATGGGGGGGGACTCTGTAATATTGTTTGCGGGGGGAGTAATATTTTGTGTGATTTTTGTATGCAGAGGGGGGTGCAGAGTGATTTTGTATGCAGAGGGGGTGCGCAGTGTGATTTTGTATGGGGGGGTGTGCAGTGTGATTTTGTATGCAGATGGGGGGTGCAGTGTGAGTTTGTATGGGGGGGTGCAGTGTGATTTTGTATGCAGAGGGGGGGTGCAGTGTGATTTTGTATGCAGAGGGGGGTGCAGTGTGATTTTGTATGCAGAGGGGGGTGCAGTGTGATTTTGTATGCAGAGGGAGGGGGGTGCAGTGTGATTTTGTATGCAGAGGGAGGGGGGTGCAGTGTGATTTTGTATGCAGAGGGGGGGGTGCAGTGTGATTTTGTATGCAGGGGGGGGTGCAGTGTGATTTTGTATGCAGAGGGGGGGGTGCAGTGTGATTTTGTATGCAGAGGGGGGTGGTGCAGTGTGATTTTGTATGCAGAGGGGGGGTGCAGTGTGATTTTGTATGCAGAGGGGGGGGGGGGTGCAGTGTGATTTTGTATGCAGAGGGGGGGGTGCAGTGTGATTTTGTATGCAGAGGGGGGGGGTGCAGTGTGATTTTGTATGCAGAGGGGGGGTGCAGTGTGATTTTGTATGCAGAGGGGGGGGTGCAGTGTGATTTTGTATGCAGAGGGGGGGTGCAGTGTGATTTTGTATGCAGAGGGGGGGGGTGCAGTGTGATTTTGTATGCAGAGGGGGGGTGCAGTGTGATTTTGTATGCAGAGGGGGGTGCAGTGTGATTTTGTATGCGGGGGGAGGTGCAGTGTGATTTTGTATGCGGGGGGAGGTGCAGTGTGATTTTATAGGGGGGTGCAGTGTGATTTTATTTTCGGGCTGTTATCTGGGGAGGCCACGTTGTATGTGACATCTTTTACTGAATAGAACAGGTTTTCTGTATGTTCTCCGCACCCGATATTTATTCTTATATATTTTCTACAGTACAAGTCAAAGTGAAAGCTGCCCTTTTGACTCTTTTTAATAAAAACTTATTGTTGAAACAAAAAAATGTATTCGATATATTTTTGTTCATTCATTCATTTTATTTTTATTTTTTTTCCAGTTCTTCTGTGTTCTAGGCGCTTGTAGCTGTGCATAGAGACGGACGCAGGCGTCTATAATGGTCAGTGTTGAGCGAAGCGAGCTTCAGATGCTTCATCCTAAGTTTCTTCATTCAAAACGTCGGTGTAATACTGTACAGTGATTTGTCTCCGTACAGTATTAGAATGTATGGGCCGTGAGAAGCCAAAGTAAGTTATTCACGAAGTTGCGCGAGACTTTATTGAATAACTCAGGTAGTTGATTTTTAAAGTTAAAAAACACTTTAAAACTATAAACTGAACTCTGTTTCGGTCCCATCTAGTATCTCTGAACCGAAGCCGAGTTTAGTTTCAAGTTTTAAAGTGTTTTTCCACTTTAAAAATCAACTACCTGAGTTATTCAATGAAGTCTCGCGCAACTTCGTGAATAACTTACTTTGGCTCCTCGGAGCCCATACATTCTAATACTGTACGCAGACGAATCACTGTACAGTATTTCTTCTAAGTTTAGAACGAAGCGACTTCGGATGAAGCCTCCAACGCTCACTGCCCTCGACACCAACAATGGCCTAACAGACACGCACATTACACTGTCCTGCGGATCATTGAGGAGCAGCGTTTACTGCTACAAGGGGACTCCCTGTACAATATTTTAACCCCTTCCTGACCACCCAAGGTAAATATACCTTGGTGGGTGGTTATTTAACCCCTTAAGGACCGGGCTCATTTTCACCTTAAGGACCAGGCCATTTTTTGCAAATCTGACCAGTGTCACTTTAAGTGCTCATAACTTTAAAACGCTTTGACTTATCCAGGCCATTCTGAGATTGTTTTTTCGTCACATATTGTACTTCATGACACTGGTAAAATGAAGTAAAAAAAAATATTTTTTTTGCACAAAAAAATACCTAATTTACCAAAAATTTGAAAAAAATTAGCAAATTTCAAAGTTTCAGTTTCTCTACTTCTGTAATACATAGTAATACCCCAAAAAATTGTGATGACTTTACATTCCCCATATGTCTACTTCATGTTTGAATTGTTTTGGGAATGATATTTTATTTTTTGGGGATGTTATAAGGCTTAGAAGTTTAGAAGCAAATCTTGAAATTTTTCAGAAATTTACAAAAACTCAATTTTTAGCGACCAGTTCAGGTCTGAAGTCACTTTGCGAGGCTTACATAATAGAAACCACCCAAAAATGACCCCCATCTAAGAAACTACACCCCTCAAGGTATTCAAAACTGATTTTGCATACATTGTTAACCCTTTAGGTGTTGCACAAGAGTTATTGGCAAATGGGGAGGAAATTTGAGAATTTCATATTTTTGTCAAATTTTTCATTTTAACCCATTTTTTCCACTAACAAAGCAAGGGTTAACAGCCAAACAAGATTGTATCTTTATTGCCCTGACTCTGCCGTTTACAGAAACACCCAATATGTGGCCGTAAACTACTGTACGGCCACACAGCGGGGCGTAGAGGGAAAGGTGCGCCGTTTGGTTTTTGGAAGGCTGATTTTTATGGACTGGTTTTTTGACACCATGTCCCATTTGAAGCCCCCTGATGCACCCCTAGAGGAGAAACTCCCTAAAAGTGACCCCATCTAAGAAACTACACCCCTCAAGGTATTCAAAACTGATTTTACATACGTCGTTAACCCTTTAGGTGTTGCACAAGAGTTATTGGCAAATGGGGATGAAATTTGAGAATTTCATTTTTTTGCCTAATTTTCAATTTTAACCCATTTTTTCCACTAACAAAGCAAGGGTAAACAGCCAAACAAGATTGTATCTTTATTGCCCTGACTCTGCCGTTTACAGAAACACCCCATATGTGGTCGTAAACTACTGTACGGGCACACAGTAGGGCGTAGAGTGAAAGGTGCGCGGTTTGGTTTTTGGAAGCCAGATTTTGCTGGACTGGTTTTTTGACACCATGTCCCATTTGAAGCCCCCCTGATGCACCCCTAGATTAGAAATTCCATAAAAGTGACCCCATCTAAGAAACTACACCCCTCAAGCTATTCAAAACTGATTTTACAAACTTTGTTAACCCTTTAGGTATTGCACAAGATTTAATGGAAAATAGAGACACAATTTCAAAATTTCACATTTTTGGCAGATTTTCCATTTTAATATTTTTTTTCCAGTTACAAAGCAAGGGTTAACAGCCAAACAAAACTCAATATTTATGGCCCTTATTCTGTAGTTTACAGAAACACTCCATATGTGGTCATAAACTGCTGTACGGGCACACGGCAGGGCGCAGAAGGAAAGGAATTCCATACGGTTTTTGGAAGGCAGGTTTTGCTGGACTGTTTTTTTTTACACCATGTCCCATTTGAAGCCCCCCTGATGCACCCCTAGAGTAAAAACTCCAAAAAAGTGACTCCATTTTAGAAACTACGGGATAGGGTGGCAGTTTTGTTGGTACTAGTTTAGGGTACATATGATTTTTGGTTGCTCTATATTACACTTTTTGTGCAGCAAGGTAACAAGAAATAGCTTTTTTGGCACGTTTTTTTTTTTTTGTTATTTACAACATTCATCTGACAGATTAGATCATGTGGTATTTTTATAGAGCAGGTTGTCGCGGACGCGGCGATACCTAATATGTATACATTTTTTTTTATTTATGTAAGTTTTATACAATAACTTCATTTTTAAAACCAAAAAAATGTTTTAGTGTCTCCATATTCTAAGAGCCATAGTTTTTTCAGTTTTTGGGCGATTATCTTGAGTAGGGTCTCATTTTTTGCGGGATGAGATGACGGTTTGATTGGCACTATTTTGGGGTGCATATGACTTTTTGATCGCTTGCTATTACACTTTTTGTGACGTAAGATGGCAAAAAATGGCTTTTTTTACACTGTTTTTATTTTTTTACGGTGGTCATCTGAGGGGTTAGGTCATGTGATATTTTTATAGAGCCGGTCGATACGGACGCGGCGATACCTAATATGTATTTTTTTTTTTATTTATGTAAGTTTTACAGAATGAGTTCATTTTTGAAAAAAAATAAATCATGTTTTAGTGTCTCCATAGTCTAAGAGCCATAGTTTTTTCAGCTTTTGGGCGATTATCTTGAGTAGGGTCTCATTTTTTGCGGGATGAGATGACGGTTTGATTGGTACTATTTTGGCGTACATGCGACTTTTTTGATCACTTTTATTACCTTTTTTGGGAAGTAAGGTGGGCAAAATTTCAATTTTCTCATAGTTTTTATTTTTTTATTTTTATGGCGTTCACCGTGCGGGGAAAGTAACATGACCATTTTATAGATCAGGTCGTTACGGACGCGGCGATACCTAATATGTGTAGTTTATTTTATTTTTTTAATTTTTATTCAGTGATAAATGTTTTTTTTTTTATCTTAACTTTTTTCACTTTTTTTTACATTTTTGTGACCCAGACCCACTTGGTTCTTGAAGATCCAGTGGGTCTGATGTCTGTATAATACAGTACAGAACAATATATATTGTTCTGTACTGTATTTTATTTACACTGAACAGATCTATGCTTTCAGCACGGGGCTGAGGGGGGCTCTCTGGGGGCTCTCTCCCTCTCCATCGGGGGGCTGCAAAGGCACAGCAGCCCCCCGATGGAGAGGGAGGGAGCTCCCTGACCGATGACAGTTAACTTTTTCCATACAGCGGTCCGTACGGACCGCGGTATGGAAAGGGTTAAATGGCTGACATCTTCACAGATGTCAGCCGTTTATACCAGGGTGCCAGCAATGTGCTGGCACCCTGGTACAACCACTAGAAGCCAACGATCGTTCATGGGGAGGCGGGCGGGGGATCGCGATCCCGCCTGCCGCACCGCCCGCCTCCCGCAATGCCCCCACCGCCTGCGACACCCCCCCGCACCACCCGCCGGCATAAAATCGTGCAGGGGTGCAGGGGGGGGTGAAAAATATTTATTTTAGCCACTCTAAAGTTTCTGATCCCCGCGGTCAGGGACCGCGGCGATCAGAAACTGCAAAAAGCGCAGCAAACCGCAGGTCTGAATTGACCTGCGGTTTGCTGCGATCGCCGATACGGGGGGGTCAAATGACCCCCCCCTGCATTGTTACGGGATGCCGGCTGAATGATTTCAGCCGAAATCCCGTTCCAATTAACCCCTGGGGCGCCGGAATACAGATTTTAAGTCAGGACGTACCGGTACGTCCTGGGTCCTTAAGGACTCGGGAAATAGGGCGTACCGGTACGTCCTAGGTCCTTAAGGGGTTAAATATGGCGGCTGATCGCGAGCACCATAGCTGCTGTGTGCTGTTTTAACCCCTTAAGGACCTATGACGTACATGTACTTCATGAGGTCTGTGGGTCTCTGGGGGAAGATCGGGGTGGAATCGCTGCACCATGGCTGCTCTTACTAGCAGGCAGCCATGCCAGGAAAGAGCAGCATGGTGCCGATCCACCCCCTTGCAGCTCCAAGCACTGCAATTGGCTGATCAATGTGTTGGTCACATCGCAGCCCAGGAACCTGTCAGCAGTTGTGGGGAGGGTCGGGTGGATGTTGCTGAACTGGTCAGCACCGGTCACATCCTAGGTGAGGCAGGGGACACCAGTGTTTTGGGTCCCCTGCCAGCGCTGCGATTGACTGGAACAACGCTCCATCCAATGGCAGCGCTATAGCTGCACAGGAAGAGGCTGAACTTCCCTGCAAGCAGCCATTCTAGCTGATGACTGAATGCAGAGGATCTGTTCTGCTGTGGCTTGCTGGGACTTGTGCTGTACCACCACTACAAATTTAACCCTTTTGCTGCTGAAAAGAACAACAACATCTGGAATAGCTGCACTGATTATTTGTCATTTGTAGCTGTTCCAGATCCCTTGTCCCTTTCCACCCCCCTTCCCCCCTCCCATCCTTTTTTACGGACACAAATTGGTCCGTGCACTATTTTTGCTGTGACCTCCAAGTGCTTTTCAGTGCGTACCTGCCTGATTAGCACCTGCGGATTATTTGTGCTGATTTCAATTTCAGTTAGTGTCAGTTTAGATTTTTGCACGAACGCACCATCTGCATAAGTGCAATTTGTGTCCATTACTGATCGCGTCTGCTCAGTTTGCGCAAAAAATTTTATATTCGCAGAAAACGGTTATTTTTTACAACTTTTCTTCTAAATTTAATTTAAAGTTTATTAAAAGCCCCTTCATGTGTGAAAACACTACATACACATCCCTCACGCTAAATAAAGGTTTACACGTTTCACTCCCCAAAAAAAAAAAAATGTCCCATTCATCCCAATGACTATGCTCAGCTGAAGAGGCATACGCCATGCTAGCCTCCGATACCGAGTTTGCAGTGAGGGAGAAGAGGATGCCACTTTCCTCTACTTCTCTACCTCCTGATCATCATCATCTGCTGATGAGGAACCCTCTAGAAGGTGCCCCAGGGTAGCAGCTGATGGAGCCCACGTGGACCCCACCCCCTGAGAATTATCAGCCCCAAATTCCTGAGTTTGTGGGCCACTCAGGAATTCTGGCAGATTGTGCGGGCTTCACTGAGCTAGATTTTTTCAAAATCTTCTTCTCTGAATATTTTGTAAATCTAATGGTGGCCCAAACCAATTTGTACGCCCAACAAGTCATTACTCAGAACCCTAGTTCGCCATATGCTAGACCCCTAGGTTGGACCCCAGTATATGCAGCAGAGATGAAGAAGTTTTGGGTACTCATGCTGCATATGGGCGTAGTAAAGAAGCCAAACGTTAGACAATATTGGAGTTCGGACATTTTCTACCAGACTCCAATTTACAGTCAGACCATAAACCAGAAGCGGTTTGAATGGCAGCTAAAATCCATGTCTGCCAATTCAGGCCAGCAAAAAACCATATTTTGCACTTTGCCTCTAGAGGCCTGCTGTGCGCCAATACAGTAGGCTACGAGCACATATGGGGTGTTCGCAAAATGGGGAACATATACTGGTTGTTTTTACACATTTATTTATTTTATTGTTTTATTCACCTGATGGGTTAGGCCATGTGATATTTTTATAGAGCAGGTAGTTACAAATGCAGCGATACGTAATATGTATACTTTAAAAATAAATAAATAAATAAAATTTATTGCACTGGCCGGAATCAGTCTGTACCATCCTGGGGGCCGACTGCCTCTCCAATCTGCATGACAGCCAGCACAAGCACATGAAGAAGGTCATCATAACAAGCCTTCTCCAGGGAAGCCCTGGAGAACTATGCACCCGTCATGTTTGAAGATATATATATATATATGTGTGTGTATATAGAAATGTGTGTGTGTATATATATGTTTGTGTGTATGTATATATATATATATATATATATATATATATATACAGTACAGACCAAAAGTTTGGACACACCTTCTCATTCAAAGAGTTTTCTTTATTTTCATGACTATGAAGGCATCAAAACTATGAATTAACACATGTGGAATTATATACATAACAAACAAGTGTGAAACAACTGAAAATATGTCATATTCTAGGTTCTTCAAAGTAGCCACCTTTTGCTTTGATTACTGCTTTGCACACTCTTGGCATTCTCTTGATGAGCTTCAAGAGGTAGTCCCCTGAAATGGTCTTCCAACAGTCTTGAAGGAGTTCCCAGAGATGCTTAGCACTTGTTGGCCCTTTTGCCTTCACTCTGCGGTCCAGCTCACCCCAAACCATCTCGATTGGGTTCAGGTCCAGTGACTGTGGAGGCCAGGTCATCTGTGGCAGCACCCCATCACTCTCCTTCATGGTCAAATAGCCCTTACTTTCAAAGTTTTCCCAATTTTTTGGCTGACTGGCTGACCTTCATTTCTTAAAGTAATGATGGCCACTCGTTTTTCTTTACTTAGCTGCTTTTTTCTTGCCATAATACAAATTCTAACAGTCTATTCAGTAGGACTATCAGCTGTGTATCCACCTGACTTCTCCTCAACGCAACTGATGGTCCCAACCCCATTTATAAAGCAAGAAATCCCACTAATTAAACCTGACAGGGCACACCTATGAAGTCAAAACCATTTCAGGGGACTACCTCTTGAAGCTCATCAAGAGAATGCCAAGAGTGTGCAAAGCAGTAATCAAAGCAAAAGGTGGCTACTTTGAAGAACCTAGAATATGACATATTTTCAGTTGTTTCACACTTGTTTGTTATGTATATAATTCCACATGTGTTAATTCATAGTTTTGATGCCTTCAGTGTGAATCTACAATTTTCATAGTCATGAAAATAAAGAAAACTCTTTGAATGAGAAGGTGTGTCCAAACTTTTGGTCTGTACTGTATATATATACACTCACCTAAAGAATTATTAGGAACACCATACTAATACGGTGTTGGACCCCCTTTTGCCTTCCGAACTGCCTTAATTCTACGTGGCATTGATTCAACAAGGTGCTGATAGCATTCTTTAGAAATGTTGGCCCATATTGATAGGATCGCATCTTGCAGTTGATGGATATTTGAGGGATGCACATCCAGGGCACGAAGCTCCCGTTCCACCACATCCCAAAGATGCTCTATTGGGTTGAGATCTGGTGACTGTGGGGGCCATTTTAGTACAGTGAACTCATTGTCATGTTCAAGAAACCAATTTGAAATGATTCGAGCTTTGTGACATGGTGCATTATCCTGCTGGAAGTAGACATCAGAGGATAGATACATGTTCTCATTCTGTTTACGCCAAATTTGGACTCTACCATTTGAATGTCTCAACAGAAATCGAGACTCATCAGACCAGGCAACATTTTTCCAGTCTTCAACAGTCCAATTTTGGTGAGCTCGTGCAAATTGTAGCCTCTTTTTCCTATTTGTAGTGGAGATGAGTGGTACCCGGTGGGGTCTTCTGCTGTTGTAGCCCATCCACCTCAAGGTTGTGCGTGTTGTGGCTTCACAAATGCTTTGCTGCATACCTCGGTTGTAACGAGTGGTTATTTCAGCCAACGTTGCTCTTCTATCAGCTTGAATCAGTCGGCCCATTCTCCTCTGACCTCTAGCATCCACAAGGCATTTTTACCCACAGGACGGCCGCATACTGGATGTTTTTCCCTTTTCACACCATTCTTTGTAAACCCTAGGGTTGTGCGTGAAAATCCCAGTAACTGAGCAGATTGTGAAATACTCAGACCGGCCCGTCTGGCACCAACAACCATGCCACGCTCAAAATTGATTAAATCACCTTTCTTTCCCATTCTGACATTCAGTTTGGAGTTCAGGAGATTGTCTTGACCAGGAGCACCCCCCTAAATGCATTGAAGCAACTGCCATGTGATTGGTTGACTAGAGAATTGCATTAATGAGAAATAGAACAGGTGTTCCTAATAATTCTTTAGGTGAGTGTATATATACACACAGACCTATAAGGAATCATCACGTCCGTAACTACAAGCTGTATAAAAATATAACATAACCAACCGTCTCAGGTAAACGGCAAGAAACCATTCTCATCCTGCAAAAAATGGGCCCCTACATAAGACAATCGCCCAAAAAATAAAAAGTCTTTCAGAAAAAGGATACACTAAAAAAAGATTTTAAAAAAAAAAATGCTTTCATTGTGTAAAACTGATTATGTGACCTGGATTTTTACTATAGAGCTGCAGACATGTGCTGCTAGATAGCCGCTATAGTGCTTATATTTAGGTAAAAAATATGTAAATGAGGCAAGTAAGGAGCCCAAAGGCTGTTACTAACGTTTCAGGAACCCAGCCAAACCCTCTGAATCTCCCGGAGGTCACCAAGTTAGAACACCGTAATCTTGCGCATGCGCGAGTACGCCGCATGTCAGTGCCGGCATAGTGTTCCTTCCCTGTGCTGACATCAGCCTCAGGGAATGAACTGCGCATGCGCTAGCTACAAGATTACAGCGTTCTAACTTAGTGAAGTCCGGGAGCAAGGAGGAGATTGGAAGGATGCAGGTGGTGCTGTAATCTCGCAGCTAGCGCATGTGCAGTTAGTTCCCTGAGGCTGATGTCCACAGCTGTATAAGCAAAATCCAGGTGACAGAATCCCTTTTAAAATAACTATACATATTAGGTATCGCTGCATTTGTAACTACCTGCTCTACAAAAATATCACATGGTCTAACCCCTCAGGTGAATGCAGTAAAACAATAAAATAAAAACTGTGTCAAAACAACCATGAAATAGATGTTTTTTTACGAGATTGGTCCAAAAAAATTATGATCGAATAAAACTTTAAAAAAAAGTAATAATAATGGAACTCAACTGTGTATAATATTTATATATTCTAGACATCCCAAAGGCTACTTTCACACTTGCGGCATAGGATTCCGGCAGGCAGTTCCGGCGACGGAACTGCCTGCTGGATCTGTCAAAACGCATGCAGACTGTTGGCATTTGTCAGATGGATCAGGATCCTAATCCGTATGACAAATGCATTGAAATGCCTGATCCGTTACTCAGGTGTCATCTGCAAAAAAAGGATCCGGTGTTTTTTGCGGTCAGAGCATGCGCAGACCCAAATGCCGGATCCGTCGTTGTGGTAATTTTAATGCCGGATCCGGCACTAATGCAAGTCGGATCCTGCATTCCTGCATGTCTTCCAGAATTTAGGACAGAGAGAATACCGCAGCATGCTGCGGTATTCTCTCCATCCTGATTAGTCAAAAAGACTGAACTGAAGACATCTTGATGCATCCTGTACGGATTGCTCTCCATTCAGAATGCACGGGGATGTGACTGATCTGTTTTTTTCCAGCATAGAGCCCTGACGACGGAACTCAATGCCGGAAAAGAATAACGCTAGTGTGAAAGTAGCCTAACTTTTTGTATATATATTTAGTTTATATTTCCTTTTTTGACAGGATTCAGCGCTGCTGGAGGGGAAGTAGGAGCGCTTCTGTTTGTATTTAGCTCAGCCTGTCACTCACAGTTGACCCTACATAGGTGATAATTTAGTAATATGGAACTGCTAATATGGTATTCATCTAGAAAATTTGTATGATTCTCATCATTATGCTGACTTGTCTGTGATGAAATGACATCTGAGGTGCTGTTGTAACTATGGTATCACAGTTGGCCAGGGATGTCATGTGACCACTCCTCTGAAGATGCTTGCTGTGATGCATGCTGGGATTTTTACTTTCACTTTGCTGTAGCTCCACACAGACAGCCTGTCATCTATGGGAGCATACTATGCTGAACACATTAGAAAAATTATACATACACAGTATATCTATCATTATACTAATATCTCTTGGCTTTAGTTATTATCTGGGGCCATTTTATATTTTTTTTATGCATAAGGTGGCCAACCCCTTTAACCCTAAATCTAACTTCTAACCCATCACCCTACCCACCTAACACAACAAACCAGTCTCCCACAGAAGTTCAAAGAGGATAACCCCGAGCTTCTCCAGTTCCATAGTTCTTCCCCAGTCAGACTGGGGCTGACCGGTTTGAATTATTTTTATATATATATATATATATATATATATATATATATATATATTTTTTTTTTTTATAAATACACATATATATATACATATATACATAACCCTCCGCCCCAAACGCCCCTCCCAACCTGACTAACCCCAAAACATTAAGTTCATATATAATCAACTTATACATATATATATATACACTCACCTAAAGAATTATTAGGAACACCATACTAATACGGTGTTGGACACCCTTTTGCCTTCAGAACTGCCTTAATTCTACGTGGCATTGATTCAACAAGGTGCTGATAGCATTCTTTAGAAATGTTGGCCCATATTGATAGGATAGCATCTTGCAGTTGATGGATATTTGAGGGATGCACATCCAGGGCACGAAGCTCTCGTTCCACCACATCCCAAAGATGCTCTATTGGGTTGAGATCTGGTGACTGTGGGGGCCATTTTAGTACAGTGAACTCATTGTCATGTTCAAGAAACCAATTTGAAATGATTTGAGCTTTGTGATAACTATACATATTAGGTATCGCTGCATTTGTAACTACCTGCTCTACAAAAATATCACATGGTCTAACCCCTCAGGTGAATGCAGTAAAACAATAAAATAAAAACTGTGTCAAAACAACCATGAAATAGATGTTTTTTTACGAGATTGGTCCAAAAAAAGGAAGGGTCAACAACCATGCCACGCTCAAAACTGGCACCAACAACCATGCCACGCTCAAAATTGCTTAAATCACCTTTCTTTCCCATTCTGACATTCAGTTTGGAGTTCAGGAGATTGTCTTGACCAGGACCATACCCCTAAATGCATTGTAGCAACTGCTATGTGATTGGTTGACTAGATAATTGCATTAATGAGAAATAGAACAGGTGTTCCTAATAAATTCTTTAGGTGAGTGTATATAATTCTTAGACAATACATGACACAAAATCCAACTTCACATTATCCCTTACATATAGCTTACCATGGAAGCAGCGCCAAGCCACATCCCAAACTTTCAAGGGGATCCTCACCGAATTTAATAAAGTCAACCCGCCCTCTAGATCTCGACTTGGGCAATCCCTCAAGGCCAACGGAGGCTGGAAGAAGGTAGACAGGACCCTAAAATCAAGGGCGAACCTTGACTTGGTCTCTATCTCTCCCCTCCCAAGTCCCCATCGCTTTATAATTCTCAGGACCGGGGTGAAGGGAAATGTGACTCCATCTTGTCTTCTCTTACATGTACAGAATTGTTATAGTATCTCACCCACGCACTGTTTCACATCCCCCCCACTGTGAGTTAGGTTTCCTTATCTGTCCCAGGACAGATTCTGGGAATACCCTAGAACTAGAACAAATGTTCTGTTTCATTCAGGGTCATTCAGCACAACTGCGTACATTCTTATATATGACGTATTACATACCATAAAGAGATGTTCCGGTAGTATCTCTAAGAGCACCAATGTTTTTCTTTTATGAATGGTTTAACGCTGTTGTTATGCAAACTTTTCTACTGCCTATATAAGGCCAAGCTATAGCATAATAAAGTACTGTGTTTCTCAGTGATGTTTGTGTGTGTCTGTTATTAGCAACTGAGAAACATCTCTCCTGACGTCAGTGTCTCAAACCAAGGTTGTCGTAGAGGTCCAGAAAGGTCCAAATCCTTTCAGTTTGGGGGCTCCGTCCGGGATAGAGAAGGCCATCCTCGTGTCCGGTAAGAGAGACATCCCTTTTGTCCACTGCCCGGTCCGAGGGCACTGGCCACATCTACCCATGAGTTTTTATTACGTATCTGGGATACATTGTTAAGCCTTAAAAATAGACTCCGGGAGTTTATAATAAGTACTTGGAGTACTTTCATGAATAAGGACGGCACTTGGAGTGCCACGCACGACATAGAGTCTCGGGGATATCTATCCGTAAGTTGGTTTGTGTCAGGGACACACCATAAGGATCTCCGGGAGATCTATTTACTTTATCTAACTGTCAAGAGAGATATTTTTTAGTACCAGGGGTACATGTAAGAGAACAGTCTCAGGGAGACTGACCTACATTGGTTTGACGCATACCTACAGTACAGACCAAAAGTTTGGACACACCTTATCATTCAAAGAGTTTTCTTTATTTTCATGACTATGAAGGCATCAAAACTATGAATTAACACATGTGGAATTATATACATAACAAACAAGTGTGAAACAACTGAAAATATGTCATATTCTAGGTTCTTCAAAGTAGCCACCTTTTGCTTTGATTACTGTTTTGCACACTATTGGCATTCTCCTGATGAGCTTCAAGAGGTAGTCACCTGAAATGGTCTTCCAACAGTCTTGAAGGAGTTCCCAGAGAGGCTTAGCACTTGTTGGCCCTTTTGCCTTCACTCTGCGGTCCAGCTCACCCCAAACCATCTCGATTGGGTTCAGGTCCGGTGACTGTGGAGGCCAGGTCATCTGGCGCAGCACCCCATCACTCTCCTTCATGGTCAAATAGCCCTTACTTTCAAAGTTTTCCCAATTTTTCGGCTGACTGACTGACCTTCATTTCTTAAAGTATTGATGGCCACTCGTTTTTCTTTACTTAGCTGCTTTTTTCTTGCCATAATGCAAATTCTAACAGTCTATTCAGTAGGACTATCAGCTGTGTATCCACCTGACTTCTCCTCAACGCAACTGATGGTCCCAACCCCATTTATAAGGCAAGAAATCCCACTTATTAAACCTGACAGGGCACACCTGTGAAGTGAAAACCATTTCAGGGGACTACCTCTTGAAGCTCATCAAGAGAATGCCAAAAGTGTGCAAAGCAGTAATCAAAGCAAAAGGTGGCTACTTTGAAGAACCTAGAATATGACATATTTTCAGTTGTTTCACATTTGTTTGTTATGTATATAATTCCACATGTGTTAATTCATAGTTTTGATGCCTTCAGTGTGAATCTACAATTTTCATAGTCATGAAAATAAAGAAAACTCTTTGAATGAGAAGGTGTGTCCAAACTTTTGGTCTGTACTGTATATTTAGAGTATAAGATACATAGAGTGTTAAGATTCATCTGTTTGTGTGAAAGCTATTGTTCTGGTGGTAAGTGTAAGAACACTGTAATATTATCACTCTGTCATTTGGTGAATTTTCTTACGGTGGGTGGAGGAAAATCTAAGAGCGAGTTTTCACTACCTTCTGGTACAATTCCTCCAGTACTCACGTTGCAACTTACTCCTTCTGTTTATGCAGCATAATGAAGTGCAGTCCTTCCACAAGATGCGGCAACCACTATAAGAATGGACATACCCTCAGAAACAAAAAAAACCTCAAACCCCGTATCTTAACTTTTAACAATATGAGAGCAATATCTGACCCAACATATGAGGAGGCTCTTGCAGCAGAAACTGGGTTCTCTGATGCCAACCTATGGTTAGAATGTATGAAGTACAGCGCTGCTTCAGTAAATAAAAGTAATTGTTATATATGTGGGACCACTAAGCCTCACCTAGGTACTGTGCCCTTAATATTGCCCTCTAGTGTTGAGGAATGTTTTTTGCAATTATTCTCAAATTCATCTAGTATCCAGTCTGCATGTGAAGAATGGAAGCAAAAATACCCACTCCTCATAAAAACTCCCCGCCCTGGTGCAGGTATACATATCTATCCTGGTAACTATATCTGCCACAGAGGGGGAGATCAAGGAAGACTCCTGGGTAATTTCACTGAGGGATACTGTGCAACTTACAGTGAAACAGATACCTCCCTCACATAGAATCAAGTATACTCGATTGGAGATGTATATTGGATCTGTGGGGATGGAAAGATAAGTGTCACAACCAGACAGCTGAGAAGCTCTGACAGAAGCCTTTCAGAACCTCCTCCTTGAGTTTTCTTTGTTTTGGTTTCAGTTCCTCATCTCGTTAGCCTCTCTCAGCTGTCATGCAGTTGGACTGATTGCTTCCCTTTAAATTCCTCCCCATAATGCAGTAGTGTGCGGCTTATACAACTTCCTGGAGTGTGTGTGCATGCTGTTCCTATATCCCAGTCTTCTGCAAGATAAGTGCTGTATATTTATTTGTGATTTTCTGTTTGCTGGATCTTAGGAGACCCTGACTCCCTCCGTGTCTAGTGTAGGGAGCCGGTGGTCGTTTCCCCTCACTATTGTAGGGTCTTCAGGCGTTAGATAGTCGAGGTACGTGGATATGCGACCATCCACCTTTGGGGTGTTCGCATAGGCTGAGCAGTCAGGGAGAGTTTGCCAGGTCTCATGCAGGGGTCTCCCTTTTGTTCCTTAGTTGTGGATCCAGTGAGTCTTAGATTATTTTGCATTGTCTTGTTTCCTGTACACCATCCGTGACATTATAAGCCGCCAAAACCGTCTTTAGCATGGATCCGGTTTCACTTTTGGCTGAACGCTTCCAGGGTCTTTCATTGGAGGTAGCTGATCTCCGTAAGACTTTTTCTCAGTTTCAAGTGCGTTCATGGAGTTTGTTCTGAGCCTAAGATCTCGCTCCCGGATACGTTCTCCGGGGGTAGTGAGAATTTTGTGCGTTTTAGAGAGGCTTGCAAACTCCATTTTCGCCTTCTTCCCCATTCCTCTGGTGATGAGGAACGGAGGGTGGGGATCATTATATCGCTGCTCAGGGGTAACGCTCAGTCCTGGGCCTTTTCGCTGCCAGAGGGGGCACGGCCCCTCTGTTCAGTGGATGAATTCTTTTTAGCCCTGGGTCAGATATATGATGATCCGGATCGTATTGCTCTGGCTGAGTCTAGACTACGTCTGTTATGCCAGGGTAAACAATCCGCAGAGATATACTGATCAGAATTTCGGAGATGGGCAGCTGATACTGGTTGGAATGATGCTGCACTCCGAAGTCAATTTTGCCATGGTCTTTCAGAGGGATTGAAAGATGCATTTGCCTTTCATGAGAGGCCTATCTCCTTGGACTCTGCTATGTCTCAGGCCGTTCATATTGACAGGCGTCTTAGAGAGAGATGAGAGATCTCTCCTTCCTGTCATACTCTGTCCCGGGACAGTGCAGCGGTCTCATTCTGTGCGCAGGGGTCTCAGTCTCTGTCAGCCCCTTCTGAGCAGGAGCCCATGCAGCTGGGGTTGATTGCCTCTGACGATAGAAGATTCATTCCGTATGGCAGGGTTTGTTTTTGTTGTGGAGGTATAAATCATTTGGCAAATGTTTGTCCCTCTAGGAGATTCAGGCAGTTTTCTGGGAGTAATAAAGAAACAAAAAGGAAAAAATCTTTTAAAAATGTTCCGTCTGTTACTATTGGCAGGGTTGAGGCGGAAATTGAAGGTTCCCGTTTTGTCCTGCCTGCTAGGGTGGCGCTAGAGAGCAAGAGCATTTTTTGTGAGATTTTTGTGGATAGTGGAGCAGCTGTCAATCTCATTGATAGTCAATTTGCAATAACTCATGGTTTCCAGGTATGCTCTTTGGGAAAGGATATTCCTGTTTTTGCTATTGATTCCGCTCCACTTTCTCAGAGATCATTAAAGGGCATAGTTCACAATATCCGTTTAATTGTGAGTGATACTCATGTTGAGGATGTGTCATGTTTCGTCCTTAGCGGTTTGCCTACTCCTCTAGTGTTGGGGCTACCCTGGCTCACTAAACATAACCCCACCATTGATTGGCAAGCGAGGCAAATAAATGGTTGGAGTGACTTTTGCAGAGAGAATTGCCTCACGACATCTGTTTCTGAGGTTTCTACTAAGATTGTACCACCTTTCCTCACTGAATTTTCGGATGTCTTCTCTGAGAGTGGAGTTCAGGATTTGCCCCTGCACAGGGAGTACGATTGCCCTATTAATCTTATCCCAGGCGCCAAACTGCCTAAATCTCGTTTATACAATCTTTCCCAACCTGAGAGGGTCGCTATGCGTACTTATATCTCTGAGAGTCTGAAAAAAGGACACATACGACTCTCGAAGTCACCTGTTGCCACTGTTTTTTTTCTTTGTTAAGAAAAAAGATGGTTCTTTAAGACCTTGTCTGGATTTCAGGGAGCTGAACAGTATCACTATTCGTGACCCTTATCCGCTTCCTCTGATCCCGGACCTGTTTAACCAGGTTGTTGGGGCTAAAGTCTTTTCCAAATTAGACCTATAAGGGGCATACAACCTGGTCAGGGTCAGAGAAGGAGACGAATGGAAGACGGCCTTCAATACCCCTGAGGGACATTTTGAGAATTTGGTTATGCCTTTTGGTTTGATGAATGCCCCAGCCGTTTTTCAGCATTTCGTGAACAGCATTTTTTATCATTTAATGGGAAAATTTGTATTAGTGTATTTGGATGACATTTTGATTTTTTCTCCTGATTTCAAAACTCATAAGGAACACTTACGTCAGGTCTTGCTCATCCTGCGGGAGAATAAATTATACGCGAAACTGGAAAAATGTGTGTTTGCGGTTCCAGAAATTCAATTTCTGGGGTTTCTTCTCTCCGCTTCTGGTTTTCGCATGGACCCCGAGAAGGTCCGCGCTGTGCTTGAGTGGGAGCTTCCTGAGAATCAGAAGGCGCTGATGCGTTTTTTGGGCTTTGCCAATTATTACAGGAAGTTTATTTTGAATTATTCCTCTGTTGTTAAACCACTCACTGATATGACCAGAAAGGGGGTAGATTTTTCTTCCTGGTCGGTAGAGGCGCGTAAGGCTTTTTCTAATATCAAGGAGAGTTTTGCTTCCGCTCCCATCCTGGTACAACCTGATATTTCTTTACCCTTTATAGTTGAGGTTGATGCTTCTGAGGTAGGTGTGGGAGCGGTCTTGTCTCAGGGTTCCTCTCCTGCCAAATGGCGACCGTGTGCCTTTTTCTCAAAGAAACTCTCCTCCGCGGAGAGAAATTACGATGTGGGAGATAGGGAATTGTTGGCCATCAAGTTGGCTTTTGAGGAATGGCGCCATTGGCTCGAGGGAGCCAGACACCCTATTACCGTGTTTACTGACCATAAAAATCTGGCCTACTTGGAGTCAGCCAAACGTCTGAACCCGAGACAGGCCAGATGGTCTTTGTTCTTTTCAAGGCTTGATTTTGTTGTTACGTTCCGCCCTGGGGTTAAGAATGTGAAGGCAGATGCCCTGTCACGTTGTTTTCTGGGAGGTGGGAATTTTGAAGACCCGGGTCCCATTTTGGCTGAAGGTGTGGTGGTCTCTGCTCTTTTTCCTGAATTGGAGGCAGAGGTGCAGGCAGCCCAGTCAGAGGCTCCTGATCTTTGTCCTCCTGGGAGGTTGTTTGTGCCTCTCGCTTTGAGACACAAGATTTTTAAGGAACACCACGATACGGTCCTTGCTGGGCACCCGGGGGCAAGAGCCACACTGGATCTCATCGCTCGGAGATTCTGGTGGCCTGCGCTTCGTAAGTCGGTTGAGGGTTTTGTGGCAGCCTGCGAGACTTGCGCTCGTGCCAAAGTCCCTCATTCACGGCTATCAGGTCCTCTCCTTCCCTTACCCATTCCTTCCCGTCCTTGGACACATCTGTCAATGGACTTCATAACGGACCTGCCTCGATCCTCGGTGAAGACTGTGATTCTGGTGGTGGTGGACCGTTTTAGCAAAATGGTGCATTTCATCCCTTTTCCGGGTTTGCCCAATGCTAAGACGCTGGCGCAGGCATTCATTGACCATATTGTCAAATTGCATGGTATTCCTTCAGACATAGTCTCTGATAGGGGCACGCAGTTTGTTTCCAGATTCTGGAAGGCTTTCTGTTCTCACTTGGGGGTTCGGTTGTCATTCTCTTCTGCTTTCCACCCGCAGTCGAATGGCCAGACGGAGCGCGTCAATCAGAATCTGGAGACATATCTGCGCTGTTTTGTGGCGGAGAATCAGGAGGATTGGTGTTCTTTTTTGTCCCTTGCTGAGTTTGCTTTAAATAACCGTCGTCAGGAGTCCTCTGATAAGTCACCATTTTTTGGTGCATATGGGTTTCATCCGCAGTTTGGGACTTTCTCGGGAGAGGGGTCTTCTGGTTTACCTGATGAGGACAGATTCTCCTTGTCTTTGTCATCTATTTGGCAAAATATTCAGGATAATCTAAAGAGCATGAGTGAGAGATATAAGCGTGTGGCAGATAAGAGACGTGTGCCTGGTCCGGACCTGAATGTTGGTGATCTGGTGTGGTTGTCTACCAAGAATATCAAATTGAAGGTTCCCTCCTGGAAGTTGGGTCCTAGGTTTATTGGGCCTTACAAGATCCTGTCTGTCATCAATCCTGTTGCCTACCGTCTTGATCTTCCTCAGACTTGGAAGATCCATAATGTTTTTCATAAGTCCTTATTGAAACCTTATGTTAAACCCATTGTACCCTCGCCTTTGCCTCCTCCTCCGATTATGGTTGATGGGAATCTTGAATTTCAGGTCTCTAGGATTGTGGATTCTCGTCTTGTCCGCGGTTCTCTCCAGTACCTCGTTCATTGGGAGGGTTATGGTCCTGAGGAGAGGATGTGGGTCTCAGTGACGGACATTAACCACCTCCGGACCGCCTAACGCAGGATTGCGTTCCGGAGGTGGCAGCGCTGCGCAGAGTCACGCATATACGCGTCATCTCGCGAGACGCGAGATTTCGCTTAAAGCCGGCCCGCGCATGCGCATCGCGGGCCGGCAAAATTAAAAGAAGTATTTCGTCACCAGCCTGCCAGCAACGATCATTGGCTGGCAGGCTGGCGATTTTCAAAAAATCCAATCCAAAGTAATATGACAGATCATATTAGTAAATATGATCTGTTATATGGCTTGTCTGCTCCTGTGCTGGTCCTTTTCGTCGGTTGGATCCAGCACAGGAGCAGACTGAACTGTGAGTAGCACCAACACTACACCTTAGCCCCAGATCACCCACCTGCACCCCAATTAACCCTTTGATCACCCCTTTGATCGCCCCTGTCAATCACTAGTGAAAGGAAAAAAAGTGATCAGTGTAAACTGTCACTTTTTTTTTTTCACTGGTATTGGCTGTTAGGTTTTAGGGATAGTTTAGGCCCCTTGGTTAGGTAGTTAGCGTCAGTTAGCGCCCACCCCACCGCACCGCAGTCACTTTTATTCGCTGTTTAGCGTATCGCTAATCAGCATTTGTACTTTTATAGTATCTGTAAGTGATCAAAACTGATCACGGTCAGATCTATAATAGTATTAGTGTCACTTTAGTTCGCCCTCCACCCAAAACGCAGTGTTTGCCCGATCAGGCCTGATCGGTCGCCCACACGTGCGTTCACCCACGCCCGCCCCACCGCAGTGACAAAAAATATATATTTTTTGATCACTGCACATTCATTTTACACGCACTGCGGCGATAAAAAAATCAGTTTTGATATTTTTTATCAACCGCAGCGGCCTCCGGTACTTCGCTAGCCTCCCCTTTGTAAGACAGGTTTGCTTTTTTTCTTGGGTAGTCTCAGGGAATACCCCTAAATTTAGTAGTCCAAAATGTCAAACAGGGGGTATTCTTCTGAAGAGGCCTACAGGATTCTGACCCAGTCGGATGAGGAGTGGGAACCCTCATCTGACGAATCTAGCGGGTCAGAATATGAACCTGTGGAAAGCAGTGGCTCTCTGACCCAAAGTTCGGACGAGGAGGTGGAGGTCCCTGGCAGCACCAGGCGTACCCGGCCCCATGTCGCTAGACCACAGGTTACGCAGGATCCGCTTCAAGAGCAGCAGAGTGGGGCTGTCGCTGCCGGATCACGTGGTGAGGCATACACCAGCAGCGCAGCCCTTCCTGGACCTAGTACCAGCACTGCCGTACAACCTGGTGAAGTAGCGAGCACCAGAAGGGCAGTTGAAGCTGGTACGGTGGCACGTGCAATAGTTACCCCGTCGCAGCCACCGCACAGACAGGCCCGTAGAGCCCCTAGAGTCCCTGAGGTGCTGGCAAATCCTGATTGGCAGTCACCAACTTCAGCCGCACCAGTAGTTCCCCCTTTCACCGCCCAGTCTGGAGTTCGGGTTGAGACGGCTCAAATCGGTTCGGCCCTGGGATTTTTTGAGCTGTTCTTGACTGCGGAGCTCTTGGACTTAGTCGTGGCAGAGACCAACCAGTATGCCACACAATTTATAACCGCTAACCCGGGAAGCTATTATGCCCAGCCTTTCCGGTGGAAACCAGTCCAAGTTTCCGAACTTAAAATTTTTTTGGGCCTTCTCCGTCCTCAACATGGGCCTGACAAAAAAGCATGAATTGCGGTCATATTGGTCAACGCACCCAATTCATCACATGCCCATGTTCTCTGCTGCTATGTCCAGGACACGATTTGAGACCATCCTGCGTTTCCTGCACTTTAGCGACAACACCACCTCCCGTCCCAGAGGCCACCCTGCTTTTGACCGGCTCCACAAAATTCGGCCCCTCATAGACCATTTCAACCTGAAATTTGCAGATTTGTATACCCCTGAGCAAAACATCTGCGTAGACGAGTCCCTAATACATTTTACCGGGCGCCTTGGCTTCAAACAATACATCCCAAGCAAGCGTGCCCGGTATGGGGTCAAATTGTATAAGCTCTGTGAAAGGGCCACAGGCTATACCCACAAATTTCGGATCTATGAGGGAAAAGATCAGACCCTGGAGCCGGTCGGTTGCCCTGACTACCTGGGGAGCAGTGGGAAGACAGTCTGGGACTTGGTGTCACCCTTATTCGGCAAGGGGTACCATCTTTATGTGGACAATTTCTACACAAGTGTGGCCCTCTTTAGGCATTTGTTTCTAGAACGGATTTGCGCCTGTGGCACCGCGCGAACTAGTCGCGTGGGCTTCCCCCAACGGCTTGTAACCACCCGTCTTGCAAGGGGGCAGAGGGCTGCCTTGTGTAACGAAGAACTGCTCGCGGTGAAATGGAGAGACAAGCGTGACGTTTACATGCTCTCCTCCATTCACGCAGACACGACAATCCAAATTGAGCGAGCAACCCGTGTCATTGAAAAGCCCCTCTGTGTCCACGACTATAATGCGCTCATGGGAGGGGTGGACTTCAATGACCAGATGTTGTCTGCGTATTTAGTTTCCCGCAGAACCAGACGCTGGTATAAGAAGGTGTCTGTATATTTAATTCAATTGGCGCTCTACAATAGTTTTGTTCTCTACAGTAAGGCTGGGAGAACAGGATCCTTCCTCAAATTCCAGGAAGAGATCATCGAGAACCTCCTTTACCCAGGAGGTTCCGTGGCCCCATCCACCAGTGTAGTTAGCCGTCTACACGAGCGACATTTCCCCAGTGTCGTTCCTGGTACCTCAACCCAACCGTCACCCCGAAAAAGATGTCGTGTCTGTAGCAGGAGTGGAATAAGGCGTGACACCCGCTATTTCTGTCCTGACTGTGCTGACCACCCTGCCCTATGCTATGGAGAGTGTTTCCGGAAGTACCACACACAGGTACACCTAGCATAGGGATCACATCTCACCAGGACAGGCACACAGGGCTATTAGGGCCCATTCACTCACAGCTGCTGCAAACCTCTCCTTTCACCTGGGATAAAGTGCATAACGTACTTCGCCACATCTTTGGGCGATTTGCGCTTTGCACATTGTCCCATGGGGAAGGAGAGGTTTGTTCTATAAAGGTAAAAAAAACGAAACAAAAAAAAAAATACCGGTAAGTAAAAAAGTTAAACGTTCAGTTAAAAAAGTTTAAAAAAAGTTTCTATGTTCTGTTCAACAGTTAATAAAGTTATTGCTTTGCGGCCTGGTTTTTTCTTTTTTGTTTTGTTTTTTTTACCTTTCAGGTGGACCAACCGATCGACCAGCTGCAGCACTGATGTGCATTCGGACAGAAGCATTGCGCTGCTGTCAGATTACACGCAAGTCGGTGTATGCGGCACTGCAAGACGAGATTTCTCCTCTGCAGTAAAAGATACGTTTGCCGAGGCATATGAGCTCAGGAGGTGGCGGTGTTCACATACTTTGGCAAACACTTTGTATATATAAAAAAAAAAATCCCGGCAATGATTTATTCATCCACATCGATTGATGTGAATGGAGAAATCTGGTTTGCCAGGGCATACGAGCTGAAGTGGGTATGGATGTTGGGCGGAGCTCCTATGTCCTGGCAGACGCCTTTCCCCTCCTTTTTCTTTTTTTGGCAGAGATTTTTTCATCCACATTGATCGATGCGAATGAAGAAATCTGTGCCGTTCATTTTTTTCTTTCAGCCCAGAGGCTGAACGGAAAAAAAAAATCTCATTACCCGTATGCTCAATATAAGGAGAATAGCAGAAACTCCTAATGCTGGGCATACATGTAATGATTGCGGAGACCCTCAAATGCCAGGGCAGTACAAACACCCCACAAATAACACCATTTTGGAAAGAAGACACCCCAAGGTATTCGCTGAGGGGCTTATTGAGTCCATGAAAGATTGAAATTTTTGTCCCAAGTTAGCGGAAAGGGAGACTTTGTGAGAAAAAAATCAAAAAAATCAATTTCCGCTAACTTGTGCCCAAATTTTTTTTTTTCAATGAACTCGCCATGCCCCTCATTGAATACCTTGGGGTGTCTTCTTTCCAAAATGGGGTCACATGTGGGGTATTTATACTGCCCTGGCATTTTAGGGGCCCCAAAGCGTGAGAAGAAGTCTGGTATCCAAATGTCTAAAAATGCCCTCCTAAAAGGAATTTGGGCACCTTTGCCCACTTAGGCTGCAAAAAAGTGTCACACATGTGGTATCTCCGTATTCAGCAGAAGTTGGGGAATATGTTTTGGGGTGTCATTTTACATATACCCATGCTGGGTGAGATAAATATCTTGGTCAAATGCCAACTTAGTATAAAAAAAATGGGAAAAGTTGTCTTTTGCCAAGATATTTCTCTCACCCAGCATGGGTATATGTAAAATGACACCCCAAAACACATTCCCCACCTTCTCCTGAGTACGGAGATACCAGATGTTTGACACTTTTTTGCAGCCTAGGTGGGCAAAGGGGCCCACATTCCAAAGAGCACCTTTCGGATTTCACAGGTCATTTACCTACTTACCAGACATTAGGGCCCCTGGAAAATGCCAGGGCAGTATAACTACCCCACAAGTGACCCCATTTTGGAAAGAAGACACCCCAAGGTATTCTGTGAGGGGCATGGCGAGTTCCTCAAATTTTTTATTTTTTGTCACAAGTTAGTGGAAAATGATGATTTTTTTTTTTTTTTTTTCATACAAAGTCTCATATTCCACTAACTTGTGACAAAAAAATAAAAATTTCCATGAACTCACTATGCCCATCAGCGAATACCTTGGGGTCTCTTCTTTCCAAAATGGGGTCACTTGTGGGGTAGTTATACTGCCCTGGCATTCTAGGGGCCCAAATGTGTGGTAAGGAGTTTGAAATCAAATTCTGTAAAAAATGACCTGTGAAATCCGAAAGGTGCTCTTTGGAATATGGGCCCCTTTGCCTACCTAGGCTGCAAAAAAGTGTCACACATCTGGTATCTCCGTACTCAGGAGAAGGTGGGGAATGTGTTTTGGGGTGTCATTTTATATATACCCATACTGGGTGAGAGAAATATCTTGGCAAAAGACAACTTTTCCCATTTTTTTATACAAAGTTGGCATTTGACCAAGATATTTCTCTCACCCAGCATGGGTATATGTAAAAAGACACCCCAAAACACATTCCTCAACTTCTCCTGAGTACGGGGATACCAGATGTGTGACACTTTTTTGCAGCCTAGGTGGGCAAAGGGGCCCACATTCCAAAGAGCACCTTTCGGATTTCACAGGTCATTTTTTACTGAATTTGATTTCAAACTCCTTACCACACATTTGGGCCCCTAGAATGCCAGGGCAGTATAACTACCCCACAAGTGACCCCATTTTGGAAAGAAGAGACCCCAAGGTATTCGCTGATGGGCATAGTGAGTTCATGGAAGTTTTTATTTTTTGTCACAAGTTAGTGGAATATGAGACTTTGTATGAAAAAAAAACCAAAAAAAAAACCCATCATTTTCCACTAACTTGTGACAAAAAATAAAAAAATTCTAGGAACTCGCCATGCCCCTCACGGAATACCTTGGGGTGTCTTCTTTCCAAAATGGGGTCACTTGTGGGGTAGTTATACTGCCCTGGCATTCTAGGGGCCCAAATGTGTGGTAAGGAGTTTGAAATCAAATTCTGTAAAAAATGACCTGTGAAATCCGAAAGGTGCTCTTTGGAATATGGGCCCCTTTGCCCACCTAGGCTGCAAAAAAGTGTCACACATCTGGTATCTCCGTACTCAGGAGAAGGTGGGGAATGTGTTTTGGGGTGTCATTTTATATATACCCATACTGGGTGAGAGAAATATCTTGGCAAAAGACAACTTTTCCCATTTTTTTATACAAAGTTGGCATTTGACCAAGATATTTATCTCACCCAGCATGGGTATATGTAAAAAGACACCCCAAAACACATTCCTCAACTTCTCCTGAGTACGGGGATACCAGATGTGTGACACTTTTTTGCAGCCTAGGTGGGCAAAGGGGCCCACATTCCAAAGAGCACCTTTCGGATTTCACAGGTCAAATTTTACTGAATTTGATTTCAAACTCCTTACCACACATTTGGGCCCCTAGAATGCCAGGGCAGTATAACTACCCCACAAGTGACCCCATTTTGGAAAGAAGAGACCCCAAGGTATTCGCTGATGGGCATAGTGAGTTCATGGAAGTTTTTATTTTTTGTCACAAGTTAGTGGAAGATGAGACTTTGTATGAAAAAAAATAAATAAAATAAAATCATCATTTTCCACTAACTTGTGACAAAAAATAAAAAATTCTAGGAACTCGCCATGCCCCTCACGGAATACCTTGGGGTGTCTTCTTTCCAAAATGGGGTCACTTGTGGGGTAGTTATACTGCCCTGGCATTCTAGGGGCCCAAATGTGTGGTAAGGAGTTTGAAATCAAATTCTGTAAAAAATGACCTGTGAAATCCGAAAGGTGCTCTTTGGAATATGGGCCCCTTTGCCTACCTAGGCTGCAAAAAAGTGTCACACATCTGGTATCTCCGTACTCAGGAGAAGGTGGGGAATGTGTTTTGGGGTGTCATTTTATATATACCCATACTGGGTGAGAGAAATATCTTGGCAAAAGACAACTTTTCCCATTTTTTTATACAAAGTTGGCATTTGACCAAGATATTTCTCTCACCCAGCATGGGTATATGTAAAAAGACACCCCAAAACACATTCCTCAACTTCTCCTGAGTACGGGGATACCAGATGTGTGACACTTTTTTGCAGCCTAGGTGGGCAAAGGGGCCCACATTCCAAAGAGCACCTTTCGGATTTCACAGGTCATTTTTTACTGAATTTGATTTCAAACTCCTTACCACACATTTGGGCCCCTAGAATGCCAGGGCAGTATAACTACCCCACAAGTGACCCCATTTTGGAAAGAAGAGACCCCAAGGTATTCGCTGATGGGCATAGTGAGTTCATGGAAGTTTTTATTTTTTGTCACAAGTTAGTGGAATATGAGACTTTGTAAGAAAAAAAAAAAAAGAAAAAAAATCATCATTTTCCGCTAACTTGTGACAAAAAATAAAAAGTTCTATGAACTCACTATGCCCATCAGCGAATACCTTAGGGTGTGTACTTTCCGAAATGGGGTCATTTGTGGGGTGTTTGTACTGTCTGGGCATTGTAGAACCTCAGGAAACATGACAGGTGCTCAGAAAGTCAGAGCTGCTTCAAAAAGCGGAAATTCACATTTTTGTACCATAGTTTGTAAACGCTATAACTTTTACCCAAACCATTTTTTTTTTACCCAAACATTTTTCTTTTATCAAAGACATGTAGAACAATAAATTTAGAGCAAAATTTATATATGGATGTAGTTTTTTTTGCAAAATTTGACAACTGAAAGTGAAAAATGTCATTTTTTTGCAAAAAAATCGTTAAATTTCGATTAATAACAAAAAAAGTAAAAATGTCAGCAGCAAAGAAATACCACCAAATGAAAGCTCTATTAGTGAGAAGAAAAGGAGGTAAAATTCATTTGGGTGGTAAGTTGCATGACCGAGCAATAAATGGTGAAAGTAGTGTAGGTCAGAAGTGTAAAAAGTGGCCTGGTCTTTCAGGGTGTTTAAGCACTGGGGGCTGAAGTGGTTAAGGCCACTCGTCTCATCAGGGCTTTCCATAGGTCCCATCCTGAGAAGGTGGGCTCTGAGTGTCGGAGTCCACTCGTAGAGGGAGGGGTACTGTCACAACCAGACAGCTGAGAAGCTCTGACAGAAGCCTTTCAGAACCTCCTCCTTGAGTTTTCTTTGTTTTGGTTTCAGTTCCTCATCTCGTTAGCCTCTCTCAGCTGTCATGCGGTTGGACTGATTGCTTCCCTTTAAATTCCTCCCCATAATGCAGTAGTGTGCGGCTTATACAACTTCCTGGAGTGTGTGTGCATGCTGTTCCTATATCCCAGTCTTCTGCAAGATAAGTGCTGTATATTTATTTGTGATTTTCTGTTTGCTGGATCTTAGGAGACCCTGACTCCCTCCGTGTCTAGTGTAGGGAGCCGGTGGTCGTGTCCCCTCACTATTGTAGGGTCTTCAGGCGTTAGATAGTCGAGGTACGTGGATATGCGACCATCCACCTTTGGGGTGTTTGCATAGGCTGAGCAGTCAGGGAGAGTGTGCCAGGTCTCGTGCAGGGGTCTCCCTTTTGTTCCTTAGTTGTGGATCCAGTGAGTCATAGATTATTTTGCATTGTCTTGTTTCCTGTACACCATCCGTGACAATAAGATCTAGACTAGAGGGTTCCTGGAAAGGTGAATATGCCCTTGCTAAAGCCATCATGAACATACACATCTTCACTGAAAATGAAAAAGACTCCAACACACATATACGCAACCGTCGTGCCCTCCCAAAAGGTAGCTTCGACCCACACGTATATATTGATGCTATCGAGGCCCCAAGAGGGGTCCCTGATGAATTCAAGGCCAGAGGTCAGATGGCAGCAGGATTTGAATCCATAATTCCCCACATAACAATCAACAAAAATGTAGACTGGATCAACTATATTTACTATAATCAACAAAGGTTTGTAAACTACACCAGGGATGTGTTACAGGGTGTAGAAGAACAGTTACAGGCAGATTCCATTATGACATTTCAAAACCGCATGGTACTCGGTATGATACTTGCAGAAAGAGGTGGTGTCTGTAAGGTATTGACAGACCCCTCATCCTGATGCATGTTCATACCCAACAACACCGGCCCTAATGGTAAGGTCACACTGGCAATAAAGAAACTCGAGGATTTATCAATTGAGCTCAAAAGAAACTCAGGTATCGATAACCCTTGGGATCAGTATTTTGGCTGGTTCACAACCTGGAAATAGGCACTTGTACAGTTGGGAATCATTATCCTGATAATTATTATAGTAATAGCAATAGTTGCAACATGTATCATACCATGTGTACGGAAACTAATAATGAAAGGAGTATCAAATATGTCATTTTATGAGACTCTGCTGCCTAATCCTGAAGACAACTCACATGAAGAATATAGAAAATATCTGGCGGTATACAGGGAAAAGGGCAAGGGTAAGAACCATATTATCTAAGAAATTTGGTTCTAAGAGGGGATTGAAGGGAAATGTGACTCCATCTTGTCTTCTCTTACATGTACAGAATTGTTATAATATCTCACCCACGTTTCACAATTCCCCCCCCGCTGTGAGTTAGGTTTCCTTTTCTGTCTTAGGACAGATTCTGGGAATATCCTATAACTAGAACAAATGTTCTGTTTCATTCAGGGTCATTCGGCACAACTGCGTACATTCTTATATGTGACGTATTACATACCATAAAGGAATGTTCCGGTAGTATCTCTATGAGCACCAATGTTTTTATTTTATGATTGGTTTAACGCTGTTGTTATGCAAACTTTTCTACTGCCTATATAAGGCCAAGCTATAGCATAATAAAGTAGAGTTTTTCTCAGTGATGTTTGTGTGTGTCTGTTATTAGCAACTGAGAAACATCTCTCCTGATGTCAGTGTCTCAAATCAAGGTTGTCGTAGAGGTCCAGAAAGCTCCAAATCCTTTCACGGGGCAACATAAGCTGGGAGATATCTATGTCTTGACGAGCGTAGGTCTTTCACACACCCTCCTGTCTCCCATTCCTGGAAGAAGGGCCAAAACCATTCCCTACAGGAATTTACCCACCAAGGAGCCCTCTCCATCCAGAGGATTGCAATGTTAGCCTTTAAGAAAGTATTCATTAGGAATACCACTGGGTTGACCATATCCAACCCACCTAGTCTCCTTGGTCGGTGAAAGGATTCGGACCTTTCTGGACCTCTACGACCACCTTGGTTTGATGTCACTGACGTCAGGAGAGATGTTTCTCAGTTGGCCATAACAGACACGCACATAGGCAACACTCTAATTTTATTATGCTATTGCTTGGCCTCATATAGGCAGCAGAAAAGTTTGCACAACAACAGCGTTAAACCAATCATAAAATGATAAACATTGACGCCCATACTACTGGAACATCCCTTTTATGGGTATGTAATACCTCACATATAAGAACGTACGCAGTTGTGCCGAATGACCCTGAGTGAATTAGAACATTTGTTCTAATTCTGGGAGATTCCCAGAATCTGTCCTGAGACAGATAAGTGAACCTAACTCACAGGGGAAGGGGGGGGATGTGAAGTGCATAGGTGAGATATTATAACAATTCTGTACATCTTAGAGAAGACAACATGGAGTCACATTTGCCTTCAATCCCCTCTTAGAACCAAATTTCTTAGATAATATGGTTCTTACCCTTGCCCTTTCCCTGTATACCGCCAGATATTTTCTATATTCTTCATGTGAGTTGTCTTCAGGATTAGGCAGCAGAGTCTCATAAAATGACATATTTGATACTCCTTTGATTATCAGTTTCCGTACACATGGTATGATACATGTTGCAACTATTGCTATTACTATAATAATTATCAGGATAATGATTCCCAACTGTACAAGTGCCTGTTTCCAGGTAGTGAACCAGCCAAGATACTGATCCCAAGGGTTATCGATACCTGAGTTTCTTTTGAGCTCGATTGATAAATCCTCGAGTTTCTTTATTGCCAGTGTGACCTTACCATTAGGGCCAATGTTGTTGGATATGAACATGCAGCATGATGAGGGGTCTGTCAATACCTTACAGACACCACCTCTTTCTGCAAGTATCATATCGAGTACCATGCGGTTTTGAAATGTTATGATGGAATCTGCCTGTAACTGTTCTGCTACACCCTGTAACGCATCCCTGGTGTAGTTTACAAACCTTTGTTGATTATAGTAAATATAGTTGATCCAGTCTACATTTCTTGTTGATTGTTATGTGGGAAATTATGGATTCAAATCCTGCTGCCATCTGACCTCTGGCCTTGAATTCATCAGGGACCCCTCTTGGGACCCCGATTGCATCAATATATACGTGTGGGTCGAAGCTACCTTTTGGGAGGGCACGACGGTTGCGTATATGTGTGTTGGTATCTTTTTCATTCAGTGAAGATGTGTATGTTCATGATGGCTTTAGCAAGGGCACATTCACCTTTCCAGGAACCCTCTAGTCTAGATCTTATCTTTCCATCCCCACAGATCCAATATACATCTCCAATCGAGTATACTTGATTCTGTGTGAGGGAGGTATCTGTTTCACTGTAAGTTGCACAGTATCCCTCAGTGAAATTACCCAGCGATCTTCCTTGATCTCCCCCTCTGTGGCAGGTATAGTTACCAGGATAGATATGTATACCTGCACCAGGGCGGGGAGTTTTTATGAGGAGTGGGTATTTTTGCTTCCATTCTTCACATACAGACTGGTTACTAGATGAATTTGAGAATAATTGCAAAAAACATTCCTCAACACTAGAGGGCAATATTAAGGGCACAGTACCTAGGTGAGGCTTAGCGGTCCCACATATATAACAATTACTTTTATTTACTGAAGCTGTGCTGTACTTCATCCATTCTAACCATAGGTTGGTATCAGAGAACCGAGTTTCTGCTGCCAGGGTATCCTCATAGGTAGGGTCAGAAATAGCCAGCATGTTTCCTAGGGACTGTATATGGGTTTTTAGAGGGTATGCTTGTTTCTGAGGGTATGTCCATTCTGAGGATTGACACATATCTCTTATTTCAAAGTGTTTGGTGACCATTGAAATCTCTGCCCCCCCATGTCGTGAAAGTACCATCCCAGCACGTAATCTCCTTCATCACCTTTGCTGGGATTTTCTATGTTTATAATTATTTTCATCTCAGACACCATTTTAGGGCATGCCCACCCTGCAGGATATAGGCTAACATCTATGTGACAGTCCCCTCCGTTGATAATTGTCATTCTACTAATCAAGGATTTACCATTCTTATCCTTTCGATTAAGGGCATTCTGTGGTTTATACCCCCAGTCTTCTCCTGTATTCCATCCTACTGACCCCCAGTATGCACATCTATTACCCCAATAAGGGTCAGTAATACAGATATAAGCCTGTCCATTCTTGTAGTGGTTGCCGCATCTCGTGGAAGGACTGCACTTCATTATGCTGCATAAACAGAAGGAGTAAGTTGCAACGTGAGTACTGGAGGAAATGTACCAGAAGGTAGTGATTCCACCTTTCTGCATTATAGCAACTTCAGCTTTGTTATCCTCCGGCAGAATCATTAGGATCGTCAGTAATCCCACAGTCCAAGTGGACCATCTGTGCCATCTTCCAGAATTGAGGGAGTGCATCCTGGTGGAGGTCAGAGCTGTCTGCTCCCGTTAGTACCTCACTTTGTCCTTTTTCGAGGTCAGAGCTGTCTGCTTCCGTTAGTACCTTACTTTGTCCTTTTTCGAGGTCAGGACTGTCTGTCCCCGTTATTACCTTACTTTGTCCTTTTTCGAGGTCAGGACTGTCTGTCCCCGTTATTACCTCCTTTTGGGGTGCCTCCTTTAGCAGTTTCACTCTGGTGGCGTGGATACAGGTAGATGCTTCTTCCGTGAGTACTGCTGTGCGGGTCGCGGCTACCACTGTAGTCGGTGGTCCGTAGGTGAAGTCTCCTGCGAATTTTCCTTTCTTTAATTTCTTTATCAGCACGATATCTCCCACTTGGAATGGGTGAGTTGGTTCCTGTGGAAGACAAGGAGACTTACAAGCAACTTTTTTCCTTAATTTCACTTAGGGTTTTAATCAATCTGGTTACATTGGTGTTTGGGTTGTTCCTCAAACATGTGATACACCTTCCCACATAATCTGACACTAACTGTTTAATGCCTGTAATATAGAAGTTCTGTGCTAGCAGCATGTGTGTTGTTTGAATGCTGTTGTGTCCTACTCCATGAAAATGTGCAATGAACGAATCGGCATATTTGGGTAGGTGAACATCTACTCCTCTCTTACTCTCTTACTATCTTTAGACATAATTGAGGATGTAATATATTTCCATCACATTGTTCGGGACACTCTACATCCTATATTCAACTTCGAAAATAGACACAAGTTAGCTACACAACATTTTATAAGCATCTGTAGACTAGTATCGTTACTCCACTCTTATGGGAGTATATTTCTCTCATTCACCAAGTGCCTTATTTGTTTCTTCCCTAATGTACCTCCTTACCCCCCCCTCATATTATTTTTCCCCTGTTCTCAACTGTTTATTGAATGTGAATCTGATATTCATTATGAATATGTTCATATGCGACTAAATTTGTAAACCACATTATTGTATTTTCAATGTAAGTCTTTGACTTGAGTCGTATTATGGACTTCTTGATGTTATACTTGAAACAATAAAAAGAGATTTACAAAAAAAAAAGAAAATGTGCAATGAACAGAGGGGAGCTGTGCTGTGGTATGCATGTTTCCCCCTCTTTGCAGAATAATCCTGTACTAGGATTCTTCAGCAAAATTGGATAACACCAATTGGCCATTTCATCGTCAGTAGCTGAGGACTGGAGATCCACAAGCATCTGAGTTAACACAAGTAAAGGAGGTACTAATTTCACCATTTGTAATGTGGCCGGGGCCATCAGTGCAGCCTTCTTGGCCTCCGCGTCTGCCAGGGCATTGCCTTGGGACACATGATCCTTACCACCAGTATGCGCCCTGCAGTGGACAATTGCAATCTGTGAGGGCAATCTTATGGCTTCTAAAAGTTGTATGACAAGTTGTGAATGTGAGATGTGCTTACCATCAGCTGCAATGAATCGTCTCCTTTGCCAAATGACCCCGTGGTCCCAGACCACTTCATGTGCATACCTGCTGTCAGTGTAAATGGTGACTGGCTTGCCTTCATGTAGTATGCATGCTCTCGTGAGTGCAATCAATTCTGCTGCTTGTGCAGATTGGTATGTGATGGGTCTGGCTTCCAGGACAACATTGGGTAGCATAACAATAGCATATCCTGCATGATAAGTGTTGTCATTTGGTCTGCTGCAGGATCCATCAACAAAAACATCAGGAGCCCCTTCTACTGGTACAGATTGTAAATCAGAGCGGGGTGATGTCTCATGTTGTATGGCGTGTATACAATCATGTGCCTCTGTCAAGTGATCCTCAGGTCCTTTAAGTCCCTAATAGGGCATTCAAGATAGGTGCTGGACCTGAGGTGTGTGTTGCGTATTTGATTTGGAGGGACGGATTGCTGAGGAGTAGAATTTCATATCCAGACAGTCTCTGTGCGGACATGTGCTGTGTGTGTATGCCTTTGAGAAGGCCTACTACATCATGTGTGGTGTACAGGATAGTCTCATGTCCCATTGTGAGTGGCGTTGCAAGCTCAGCAATCATAGCACTGGCTGCAAGAGATCTCAGACAGGCCGGCATTCCTTGGACGGATGCCAGAACCACCCTTGAGAAAAAAGCACAAGGACGTAACTTGCCTCTGTGATATTGTGTCAGCACACCCGCCATGGTTTTACAATTTTGTCGAGCATATACGTGGAATGTGAGTTTGTAGTCAGGGAGGCCCAAACCCAGACTTGTCATTAAAAGAACATTTCAAATAATCAAATGCATTAAACATTTCCTCAGACCACCTGATGAGATCTGGCATGTCTGCCAGAGTGGCTTGTCTCATTACATTGTCATAGTAGGAGCAATCAGGAATCCATTGTCTGCAGTAGTTTATCATACCAAGGAAAGATAACATTTCTTTCTTGGTGTGCGGGGTGACCAGGCCCGCAATCAGACTGGAATCTTTCTGTGCTGATTCTCCTTTCTCCCTTTGTGAGAACAAAGCCCAAGTATTCAACTTGCTTTATACACCATTGCATTTTCTTGCGTGACACCTTGTGTCCACATTCAGACAACCATTTCAACAAAGATAAACCATCTGTTACATTGGCCTCCTCTGACATACTGCACAATAACAAATAATCCACGTATTGCAAGAGCACAGAACCCTGGGGGGCGTGCCAGTGTTTTAAACTGGCTTGGAGGACAATGCTGTACACTACAGGTGAATCAGCATATCCCTGGTGCATCCTGCACCAGGTGAGTTGACGACCCTCAAAAGGAAAAAGCAAAATTTGTCTGGTCTCCTTATCAACTGGGATAGAGAAGAAAGCATTTTTCAAGTCTATCACGCTGAAACAGACAGCTTCTGCAGTAGATGGCTAAGAGCAACTGAGAAATGTCTCGGCTGTTTACTCACGGTTTTGGCTCCTGAACTTTTGTAACTATGTGTGGGGGTCTCTATCTTCCTGATCTCAAAGCATTCCGCTGCCTCCTTCTCATACAATTGTTTCTCAAAGTCTTGTATTTTGTCTGAGGTTCACGAGAAAACGCTCTGCTTTACAATCAACATGAGATTAGGAAGGAGAATTTGGCTGTCAGTATTTGCATCCTTCAGTCCCTGGTTGGGAGGGGGAAACTCACACTTAGATTTTCCTCCACCCACAGTAAGAAAATGCATCAAATGACAGAGTGATAATATTACAGTGAGATATGTTCTTACACTTACCACCAGAACAATAGTTCTCACACAAACAGATGAATCTTAACACTCTATGTATCTTATACTCTAAATATAGGTATGCGTCAAACCAAGGTAGGTCAGTCTCCCGGAGACTGTTCTCTTACATGTACTGCTGGTACAAAAAAAATCTCTGTCGACAGTTAGATAAAGTAAATAGACCTCCCGAAGAATCTATGGTGTGTCCCTTACACACAACAACTTACGGAATGGATCCTGAGACCCTATGATGTGTCCCTGACACAAAACAAATCTCCCTGAGATTTTTTTCCGTGCGTGGCACTCCAAGTGCCGGCCTTATTCATGAAAGTACTCCAAGTACTCATTATAAACTCCCGGAGTTTATTTTTAAGGCTTAACAATGTATCCCGGATACATAATGAAAACTCAAGGGTAGAGATGTGGCCAGTGCCCTCGGACCGGGCAGTGGACAAAAGGGATGTCTCTCTTACCGGACATGAGGATGGCCTTCTCTATCCCGGACGGAGCCCCCAAACTGAAAGGATTCGGACCTTTCTGGACCTCTACGACCACCTTGGTTTGATGTCACTGACATCAGGAGAGATGTTTCTCAGTTGGCAATAACAGACACGCACACAGGCAATCACTGAGAAACACTCTAATTTTATTATGCTATTGCTTGGCCTCATATAGGCAGCAGAAAAGTTTGCACAACAGCGTTAAACCAATCATAAAATGATAAACATTGACGCCCATACAGATACTACCGGAACATCCCTTTTATGGGTATGTAATACGTCACATATAAGAACGTACGCAGTTGTGCCGAATGACCCTGAGTAAATTAAAACATTTGTTCTAATTCTGGGAGATTCCCAGAATCTGTCCTGAGACAGATAAGTGAACCTAACTCACAGGGGGATGGATGTGAAGTGCGTAGGTGAGATATTATAACAATTCTGTACATCTTAGAGAAGACAACATGCAGTCACATTTGCCTTCAGTCGGTAAGTGACATCTCTCTTGACTAGGTTCAGCCTGTTTCCCCATAACATCTGGAAAAACAGGCTGTAGACCGTTGCCCAGAGAGAGCCTGGCAGGACACAGACAGTGCCCAAGTACAATAGTACCGGGATCAGATAAGCCTTGCACAGTAAACCCTTTCCCTGAGAGTCAAAGACCAACCCTTCCAGCGGTCCACCTTTTGACCGACATCTTTCAGTCTGCCCTCCCAATTTTTCTAAAGATAGTTTTCATCCTGGCCAAAATTGATGCCGAGAACTTTGACAGTTTTCTGAGGCTCTGGGAGAGTGCCCTGGAGATCAAAAGCAGGATCTCCTTCTCCCAACCAGAGAGCTTCACATTTATCACGGTTTATCCGAGACCCAGAAACCTCTGAATAGTGGTCCACTTCCGACATCACCCACCCCACCTCCTCACCAGAAGAGGCGAAAATGGTGACATCATCCGCATACGCTACCACCCTCAAAGACGGCCCCCTTGCCCCCGCCAGTTCCATCCCCACCCCTGCCAACGGTCCACGATCTACCCTTCTAATGAAGGGATCGATCGCAAACACATACAGCAAGGGGCTTAAGGGACATCCTTGACGGACACCGGAAGCCACCTCGAAGGGCTGTCCTGACCAACCGTTGACCAATGGGAAACTCTCAGCCCATTTGTACAAAGCCTTAAGCCAATTCACAAACCTCCCCGGCAGACCGTACCACAAAAGAACGGACCACAGATACTCGCGGTTCACCCGGTCAAATGCTTTAGCCTGATCCAAAGTCAAAAGAAACCCTTTCCAAAGGCCCGCCCCGCCTGGCTCCACGGCCTCTCGGACACTGAGAACGGCGCTAAAAGTGCTCCGACCGGGAACTGTGCAGTGCTGATCCCCTGAAAGAAGTCTCGGTGCAAACTTCACCAATCTATTAAAAAGTATTTTTGCCAGGATGTTTCTGTCCATATTGAGAAGCGATATGGGTCTCCAATTCTCAATACGGGATGGATCTTTACCCTTTGACAGAATAATCAGGGCTGACTTACCCATTGACTTTGGTAAAGTGCCCGAGGAAAGACACTCATTAAAGACCTCAGTCAATGGAGGAACTAACTGTTCCTTGAAAGTCCTGTACCACTCAGATGTTAAGCCATCTGGACCTGGCGATTTCTTGGGCCTAAGCCCTTTAATGGCCCGTCTCACTTCCTCTTCCCTGATTGGTTCAGACAAAACGGCAAGAGAGTGGTTAATTTCGCCATTGGGAACAGCTTCAGCCAAGAAAGCTGAAAACACCTACCCAAGAGGTGAGAGTAGAAAGACCTGACCACCTCCAGGATCCCTGATTTGGACCTATTCAGGGATCCTGTACTATTAATCAGGCCTGTCACCAGCTTACGTTTTACTGACATCTTACAGTTGCCGTAAGGGTCGGGCGAGCGGTACTTCCCGAAATCCCTCTCGACAACCAAAGATGCGTACCTATCGTACTGACACCTCTTAAGTAAGGACTTCACACAAGAGAAATCCTCATGGCTACCTCCCATCAAGACCAGACTTTCAAGTTTCTTCCTCAGTTCCTGGTACAGATGATTTCTGTCCTGGCACCAGAGGTACAAAAGCTTTCGGAAAAACCTTGCCGTCCTTGTTTTAAACATCTCCCACCACTCTGACTTACTATTTCAGAGGTCCACTAACGGTTCCTGGCCCTGAAAGAACTCCTCGAAGGATTGTCTTATTGCCATATCTTCCAGGAGAGATGAATTCAACTTCCACAAAGCTCTGCTCATACAGGGGGTCTCTGCAACATTCAAAGAAAAACAAATTAAACGGTGATCAGAGAAAACCACTTCCTCCGTTTTTAAGACTGAAAAAACTGCTTCCCCCTTCAAATAAAACCTATCTATCCTAGACCTTTGGCTACCTCGATAAAAGGTGAAGTCCATGTGGTCTGGTTTATGCTTTAAGTGAGCATCCACCAAACTAGCTTCCTCAACTATCTTACTCAATGCAACGCTATCAGTATCCAGCCTGACTCTGGAGCCTCCCCTATCACAGACTCTTGTCATATTGTTGAAGTCTCCACCAAAGATCACCTGACGGCTGGAAAAAAGGTAAGGTTTAATCCTCATGAGAAGACATTTACGATCCCACACAGTTTGTGAACCATAGATGTTAATGAGCCTCAGCTCTTGTCCTCCCATGAGCACATCCAGGATCAGGCACCTTCCCATTTCTAGTTCAATTACTTTCCTGCATTCCACTCTTCCGGCGGTTTTAAAAAGTACCGCTACCCCGCTACGTGGTTCGGCCGCAAGAGACTAGAAAGATGGACCATGCCTCCACTCTCTCTTTGCTTTCTCCATCAACTCCATGGAAGTCAACCAGGTCTCTTGCCAAAATAAAACATTAGCATCAAGATGGCTGAAAAAATCAAAGGCCGCATAACGAGCCATTTCTGACTTAATGCTAGCAACATTAATGCTTGCTAGCGTCAACGGGGTGAGTTCCGCCATCATAAGTGATTGAACGATATAGCTTTCTTCTTAACCCCACTGCCACCCTCATCATCACAACCATCTGACTCCTCATTTTCTTTCTGCCTTTTCAGGCATTGGGAGACATCCATATAACATTTCTCTTTGCCCACAGGATCTGACTTGGCCTTCCTTCCAGAAGGTTTCCCCTCTGAAGGGCAGGGCCCGGCAACCCGCGAGGATGCCTTCTAACCCACCGGCACTGCATCCCTCGCCCCCCCCTCAGCCAAGCCAGCCTCGGAGGTATCACTTAGGATGCCATACCGGTTGGAGACAAAAGGGGCACCAGCCAAAACCTCCCTTGGTATCTGGTCAAGGGAGAGTGGGATGGACGGATCCCACTCAAGAGAGGCCTTCCTGCCCTCTCTCTTGCTGTTTCTCTTCTTACCCTGCTTGTTCCTCCTCCTCACCAACTATTCACTGTCCTCCTCATCTACACTATCCCAACCTGAGGAGACAGAGACAGCGGAGAGGTCAGCCTCTTCGGGATGAACTCCGGGGTTACCATCATCATCACTGTCATCTTGGCCACTATTGGCCAGATTCTCAACTAGGGTACCAGTTGAGGGATTAGCTGCCTCCTGCTCCCTCTGTTTGTGGCATTGTTCCTGCCGCATGGCCCTAGCTGCCGTAATTTTTTTTTACCTTATCAGAATCCTTTTTGCTTACTCCAGTGCTGGGATCCCTGACACTTGTCCCCTCACCAGTCTGCCCAGTCCCGGCAGCAGACTCTTCACCAACTTCAGGCCCAGCCTTGCGGCTAGTATCTGCCTGGTTCTGAGCCTGTCCCTGAGCCTGGTTGGCAAAGGCAAGCGGACAGCGACTAAACAGGTGACCCAGGTCTCCACACAGGTTACACCTGATCCTCCGACAGGTTGCGGCAAGATGGACACTCCCTCCCCACCTCACGCACCTCTGGGTCTTACACTGTGCATTGAAGTGTGTGGGGTCGCCGCACCTGTGGCAGACCTTTCACTGCCCCTGGTAAAAAAACATTATCCGATCCCTCCCTATAAAGGCCGAGGAGGTATGGGTAACAGAATTTCCCTGGACCCTCAACATCATGTTAAAGGTCCAGGCCCCTGACCAAATACTGTGCTTGTCCAGGACCTTGGTTGGGTAGCCCACTTCACCATAGTGACTAAGCCAGGTCGCTATGTCTACACTAGAAAGAGACTCATTAGTTAACACAGTCACTTTCTTCACCTTGTTCTGGCGGGTGATAGCCTGGACGGCAAAACCCTGCCACTTCGGGGTGCTCTTTGTCAGCTCATATCTGGACCAGAAGAGCTCAAGCCCTTCTGGCCGGACAAAGCTGACGTAAAAAAACTTGGTCCCGTAGGGATGGATGAGGGCATAGATGTCTTTCGCCTCAAAACCCATCTGCAGGAAAAGCTCCACAACAGTCTTCCTGGAAGGTGTTGCTTCCTTACTAGGGATGAGCGAACCCGAACTGTATAGTTCGGGTTCGTACCGAATTTTGGAGTGTCTGTGACACGGACCCGAACCCGAACATTTTCGTAAAAGTCTGGGTTCGGTGTTCGGCGCTTTCTTGGCGCTTTTTGAAAGGCTGCAAAGCAGCCAATCAACAAGCGTCATTCTACTTGCCCCAAGAGGCCATCACAGCCATGCCTACTATTGGCATGGCTGTGATTGGCCAGTGCAGCATGTGACAAAGCCTCTATTTAAGCTGGAGTCACGTAGCGCCGCACGTCACTCTGCTCTGATCAGTGTAGGCAGAGGTTGCAGCTGCTGTTAGGGTGAGATTAGGCAGTGATTAACTCAGCAATGTGGATCATTGAACTGCTGCTATTTAATTGCTCACTGTTTTTAGGCTGCCCAGAGCGTTTTTATGTCACTTTTTTCTTCGGTGATCGGCGGCCATTTTGCGTCTTGTGGTGCGCCAGCACAAGCTGCCACCAAGTCCATTTAACCATCAATAGTGTGGTTATTTTTTTGCTATATCCTACATCAGGGGTAAAATACAATTGCCAAAATAGCAGTACCCTAAATCTGGTGTTTCAGCTGTGGCTAGCCAATTGTAATACTGTCTGCTGTCTGCCGAAGCACAGTTTTTGTTCTGGGTTGAATACAATTCCCAACTTAGCAATTCCCTAAATATTTTTTTTTCTGCTGTATCAGGCCAAGTTTAAATCGATCCATAAAAGGGTATATTAGATTTAAGGTGCGGATAGTGTCATCCTCAATAACTTCACACGCTACCGTGCATTTCCAAGTTTAATGTCCGTAAACGTATACCTGTCACCCAGCGCCTAAATAATAGGCCTAAAATTTATATTCAGCTAAATCTGTGTTTATTGCTGAGGCTGGTCAATTCATTTAGTGTCCGCCAAAGCACAGTTTTTGTTCTGGGTTGAATACAATTCCCAACTTAGCAATTCCCTAAAAAAAAAATTCTGCTGTATCAGGCCAAGTTTAAATTGATCCATAAAAGGGTATATTAGATTTAAGGTGCGGATAGGGTCATCCTCAATAACTTCACACGCTACCGTGCATTTCCAAGTCTAATTCTGTCCGTAAACGTATACCTGTCACCCAGCGCCTAAATAATAGGCCTAAAATTTATATTCAGCTAAATCTGTGTTTATTGCTGAGGCTGGTCAATTCATTTAGTGTCCGCCAAAGCACAGTTTTTGTTCTGGGTTGAATACAATTCCCAACTTAGCAATTCCCTAAATAATTTTTTTCTGCTGTATCAGGCCAAGTTTAAATCGATCCATAAAAGGGTATATTAGATTTAAGGTGCGGATAGTGTCATCCTCAATAACTTCACACGCTACCGTGCATTTCCAAGTTTAATTCTGTCCGTAAACGTATACCTGTCACCCAGCGCCTAAATAATAGGCCTAAAATTTATATTCAGCTAAATCTGTGTTTATTGCTGAGGCTGGTCAATTCATTTAGTGTCTGCCAAAGCACAGTTTTTGTTCTGGGTTGAAATACAATTCCCAACTTAGCAATTCCCTAAATCAGTGGTTTCTGCTGTATCAGGCCAACTTTAAATCTATCCATAAAAGGGTATATTAGATTGAAGGTGCGGATAGGGTCATTCTCAATAACTTCACACGCTACCGTGCATTTCCAAGTCTAATTCTGTCCGTAAAAGGGATACCTGTCATCCAGGGCCTAAATACTAGGCCTACAATTTATATTCAGCTAAATCTGTCGTTACTGCTGTGCCTGTATTAGTGTAATACGGTACCTAAATAGATAGCCAGATAGTGTTAGGTGCCTGTAAAAAAAGGCCTGAATTTGAATTCAATACATTGGGCCAAATAATTTTTTTCTTATTGTGGTGAACGGTAACAATGAGGAAAGCATCTAGTAAGGGACGCGGACATAGTCGTGGTGGTGTTAGTGGACCCTCTGGTGCTGGGAGAGGACGTGGCCGTTCTGCCACAGCCACACGTCCTAGTGAACCAACTACCTCAGGTCCCAGTAGCCACCAGAATTTACAGCGATATTTGGTGGGGCCCAATGCTGTTCTAAGGATGGTAAGGCCTGAGCAGGTACAGGCATTAGTCAATTGGGTGGCCGACAGTGGATCCAGCACGTTCACATTATCTCCCACCCAGTCTTCTGCAGAAAGCGCACAGATGGCGCCTGAAAACCAAGCCCATCAGTCTGTCACATCACCCCCATGCATATCAGGGAAACTGTCTGAGCCTCAAGTTATGCAGCAGTCTCTTATGCTGTTTGAAGACTCTGCTGACAGGGTTTCCCAAGGGCATCCACCTAGCCCTTCCCCAGCGGTGGAAGAGATAGAATGCACTAACGCACAACCACTTATGTTTCCTGATGAGGACATGGGAATACCACCTCATTACGTCTCTGATGATGACGAAACACAGGTGCCAACTGCTGCGTCTTTCTGCAGTGTGCAGACTGAACAGGAGGTCAGGGAGGAAGACTGGGTGGAAGACGATGCAGGGGACGATGAGGTCCTAGACCCCACATGGAATGAAGGTCGTGCCACTGACTTTCAGAATTTGGAGGAAGAGGCAGGGGTGAGACCGAGCAAACAGCGTAGCAAAAGAGGGAGCAGTGGGCAAAAGCAGAACACCCGCCGCCAAGAAAGTCCGTCTGGCCACCGCCATCTGGTACCGAGCACCCCAAAGGCAGCTTCAAGGAGTTCCCTGGCGTGGCAATTCTTCAAACAATGTGCTGACGACAAGACCCGAGTGGTTTGCACGCTGTGCCATCAGAGCCTAAGGCGAGGCATTAACGTTCTGAACCTTAGCACAACCTGCATGACCAGGCAGCTGCATACAAAGCATGAACTGCAGTGGAGAAAACACCTTAAAAACAAGGAACTCACTCAGGCTCCCCCTGCTACCTCTTCTGCTGCTGCCGCCGCCTCGGCCTCTTCCTCCGCCTCTGGAGGAACGTTGGCACCTGCCGCCCAGCAAACAGAGGATGTACCACCAACACCACCACCTCCGTCACCAAGCATCTCAACCATGTCACACGGCAGCGTTCAGCTCTCCATCTCACAAACATTTGAGAGAAAGCGTAAATTCCCACCTAGCCACCCTCAATCCCTGGCCCTGAATGCCAGCATTTCTAAACTACTGGCCTAAGAAATGCTGTCATTCAGGCTGGTGGACACAGACAGCATCAAACAGCTCATGTCGCTTGCTGTCCCTCAGTATGTTGTTCCCAGCCGCCACTACTTCTCCAAGAGAGCCGTGCCTTCCCTGCACAACCAAGTATCCGATAAAATCAAGTGTGCACTACGCAACGTCATCTGTGGCAAGGTCCACCTAACCACAGATACGTGGACCAGTAAGCACGGCCAGGGACGCTATATCTCCCTAACTGCACACTGGGTAAATGTAGTGGCGGCTGGGCCCCAGGCGAAGAGCTGTTTGGCGCACGTCCTTCCGTCGCCAAGGATCGCAGGGCAACATTCTTTGCCTCCTGTTGCCTCCTCCTCCAACTCGGCTTCCTCCTCCTCTTCTTCCACCTGCTCATCCAGTCAGCCACACACCTTCACCACCAACTTCAGCACAGCCCGGGGTAAACGTCAGCAGGCCATTCTGAAACTCATATGTTTGGGGGACAGGCCCCACACCGCACAGGAGTTATGACGGGGTATAGAACAACAGACCGACGAGTGGTTGCTGCCGGTGAGCCTCAAGCCCGGCCTGGTGGTGTGCGATAATGGGCGAAATCTCGTTGCAGCTCTGGGACTAGCCGGTTTGACGCACATCCCTTGCCTGGCGCATGTGCTGAATTTGGTGGTGCAGAAGTTCATTCACAACTACCCCGACATGTCAGAGCTGCTGCATAAAGTGCGGGCCGTCTGTGCGCGCTTCCGGCGTTCACATCCTGCCGCTGGTCGCCTGTCTGCGCTACAGCGTAACTTCGGCCTTCCCGCTCACCGCCTCATATGCGACGTGCCCACCAGGTGGAACTCCACCTTGCACATGCTGGACAGACTGTGCGAGCAGCAGCAGGCCATAGTGGAGTTTTAGCTGCAGCACGCACAGGTCAGTCGCACTGCGGAACAGCACCACTTTACCACCAATGACTGGGCCTCCATGCGAGACCTGTGTGCCCTGTTGCGCTGTTTCGAGTACTCCACCAACATGGCCAGTGGCAATGACGCCGTTATCAGCGTTTTAATACCACTTCTATGTCTCCTTGAGAAAACACTTAGGGCGATAATGGAAGAGGAGGTGGCCCAGGAGGAGAAGGAGGAGGAAGAGGGGTCATTTTTAGCACTTTCAGGCCAGTCTCTTCGAAGTGACTCAGAGGGAGGTTTTTTGCAATAGCAGAGGCCAGTTACAAATGTGGCCAGCCAGGGCCCACTACTGGAGGAGGACGAGGATGAGGAGGAGGTGGAGGAGGATGAGAATGAAGCATGTTCACAGCGGGGTGGCACTCAGCGCAGCTCGGGCCCATCACTGGTGCGTGGCTGGGGGGAAACGCAGGACGATGGCGATACGCCTCCCACAGAGGACAGCTTGTCCTTACCTCTGGGCAGCCTGGCACACATGAGCGACTACATGCTGCAGTGCCTGCGCAACGACAGCAGAGTTGCCCACATTTTAACGTGTGCGGACTACTGGGTTGCCACCCTGCTAGATCCCCGGTACAAAGACTGGAGCGTGATAGGAAGATGCGCGAGTACAAGCGCACGTTGGTGGACACGCTACTGAGAGCATTCCCAAATGTCACAGGGGAACAAGTGGAAGCCCAAGGCGAAGGCAGAGGAGGAGCAAGAGGTCGCCAACGCAGCTGTGTCACGGCCAGCTACTCTGAGGGCAGGGTGAGCATGGCAGAGATGTGGAAAAGTTTTGTCACCACGCCACAGCTAACTGCACTACCACCTGATACGGAACGTGTTAGCAGGAGGCAACATTTCACTAACATGGTGGAACAGTACGTGTGCACACCCCTCCACGTACTGACTGATGGTTCGGCCCCATTCAACTTCTGGGTCTCCAAATAGTCCACGTGGCCAGAGCTAGCCTTTTATGCCTTGGAGGTGCTGGCCTGCCCGACGGCCAGCATTTTGTCTAAATGTGTATTCAGCACGGCAGGGGGCGTCATTACAGACAAACGCAGCCGCCTGTGTACAGCCAATGTGGACAAGCTGACATTCATAAAAATGAACCAGGCATGGATCCCACAGGACCTGTCCATCCCTTGTGCAGATTAGACATTAACTACCTCCCCTTAACCATATATTATTGTACTCCAGGGCAATCCTATTTTTATTTTCATTTTACAATATTATTGCGGGGCAACCCAAAGTTGAATGAACCTCTCCTCTGTCTGGGTGCCGGGGCCTAAAAATATCTTACAGTGGCCTGTTCCAGTGTTGGATGACGTGAAGAATGATTCTCTGCTATGACATGAAGCCTGAATCTCTGCTATGGGACCTCTCTCGTCTGTCTGGGTGCCGGGGCCAAAATATCTGACAATGGACTGTGCCAGGTTTGGGTGACGTGAAGCATGATTCTCTGCTATGACATGAAGCCTGAATCATTGCTATGGGACCTCTCTCCTCTTTCTGGGTACCGGGGCCTAAATATCTGACAATGGACTGTTCCAGTTTTGGCTGACGTGAAGCCTGATTCTCTGCTATGACATGAAGACTGAATCTCTGCTTTGGGACCTCTCTCCTCTGTCTGGGTGCCGGGGCCAAAATATCTGACATTGGACTGTTCCAGTTTTGGGTGACGTGAAGCATGATTCTCTGCTATGACATGAAGCCTGAATCTCTGCTATTGGACCTCTCTCCTCTGTCTGGGTGTCGGGGCCTAAATATCTGACAATGGACTGTTCCAGTTTTGGCTGACGTGAAGCCTGATTCTCTGCTATGAAATGAAGACTGATTCTCTGCTGATATGAAGCCTGATTCTCTGTTATGGGACCTCTCTCCTCTGTCTGGGTGCCGGGGCCTAAATATATGACAATGGACTGTTCCAGTTTTGGCTGACGTGAAGCCTGATTCTCTGCTATGAAATGAAGACTGATTCTCTGCTGACATGAAGCCTGATTCTCTGTTATGGGACCTCTCTCCTCTGTCTGGGTGCCGGGGCCTAAATGTATGACAATGGACTGTTCCAGTTTTGGCTGACGTGAAGCCTGATTCTCTGCTATGACATGAAGACTGATTCTCTGCTGACATGAAGCCTGATTCTCTGTTATGGGACCTCTCTCCTCTGTCTGGGTGCCGGGGCCTAAATATATGACAATGGACTGTTCCAGTTTTGGCTGACGTGAAGCCTGATTCTCTGCTATGACATGAAGACTGATTCTCTGCTGACATGAAGCCTGATTCTCTGTTATGGGACCTCTCTCCTCTGTCTGGGTGCCGGGGCCTAAATATATGACAATGGACTGTTCCAGTTTTGGCTGACGTGAAGCCTGATTCTCTGCTATGACATCAAGACTGATTCTCTGCTGACATGAAGCCTGATTCTCTGTTATGGGACCTCTCTCCTCTGTCTGGGTGCCGGGGCCTAAATACATGACAATGGACTGTTCCAGTTTTGGCTGACGTAAAGCCTGATTCTCTGCTATGACATGAAGACTGATTCTCTGCTGACATGAAGCCTGATTCTCTGTTATGGGACCTCTCTCCTCTGTCTGGGTGCCGAGGCCTAAATATATGACAATGGACTATTCCAGTTTTGGCTGACGTGAAGCCTGATTCTCTGCTATGACATGAAGACTGTTTCTCTGCTGACATGAAGCCTGAATCTCTGTTATGGGACCTCTCTCCTCTGGGACCTCTCTCCTCTGCCGGTGAGCCTCAAGCCCGGCCTGGTGGTGTGCGATAATGGGCGAAATCTCGTTGCAGCTCTGGGACTAGCCGGTTTGACGCACATCCCTTGCCTGGCGCATGTGCTGAATTTGGTGGTGCAGAAGTTCTTTCACAACTACCCCGACATGTCAGAGCTGCTGCATAAAGTGCGGGCCGTCTGTGCGCGCTTCCGGCGTTCACATCCTGCCGCTGGTCGCCTGTCTGCGCTACAGCGTAACTTCGGCCTTCCCGCTCACCGCCTCATATGCGACGTGCCCACCAGGTGGAACTCCACCTTGCACATGCTGGACAGACTGTGCGAGCAGCAGCAGGCCATAGTGGAGTTTTAGCTGCAGCACGCACGGGTCAGTCGCACTGCGGAACAGCACCACATCACCACCAATGACTGGGCCTCCATGCGAGACCTGTGTGCCCTGTTGCGCTGTTTTGAGTACTCCACCAACATGGCCAGTGGCAATGACGCCATTATCAGCGTTTTAATACCACTTCTATGTCTCCTTGAGAAAACACTTAGGGCGATAATGGAAGAGGAGGTGGCCCAGGAGGAGGAGGAGGAGGAGGAAGAGGGGTCATTTTTAGCACTTTCAGGCCAGTCTCTTCGAAGTGACTCAGAGGGAGGTTTTTTGCAATAGCAGAGGCCAGGTACAAATGTGGCCAGCCAGGGCCCACTACTGGAGGACGAGGATGAGGAGGAGGTGGAGGAGGATGAGAATGAAGCATGTTCACAGCAGGGTGGCACTCAACTCAGCTCGGGCCCATCACTGGTGCGTGGCTGGGGGGAAACGCAGGACGATGACGATACGCCTCCCACAGAGGACAGCTTGTCCTTACCTCTGGGCAGCCTGGCACACATGAGCGACTACATGCTGAAGTGCCTGCGCAACGACAGCAGAGTTGCCCACATTTTAACGTGTGCGGACTACTGGGTTGCCACCCTGCTAGATCCCCGGTACAAAGACTGGAGCGTGATAGGAAGATGCGCGAGTACAAGCGCACGTTGGTGGACACGCTACTGAGAGCATTCCCAAATGTCACAGGGGAACAAGTGGAAGCCCAAGGCGAAGGCAGAGGAGGAGCAAGAGGTCGCCAACGCAGCTGTGTCACGGCTAGCTAATCTGAGGGCAGGGTGAGCATGGCAGAGATGTGGAAAAGTTTTGTCACCACGCCACAGCTAACTGCATTACCACCTGATACGGAACGTGTTAGCTGGAGGCAACATTTTTACTAACATGGTGGAACAGTACGTGTGCACACCCCTCCACGTACTGACTGATGGTTCGGCCCCATTCAACTTCTGGGTCTCCAAATAGTCCACGTGGCCAGAGCTAGCCTTTTATGCCTTGGAGGTGCTGGCCTGCCCGACGGCCAGCGTTTTGTCTAAATGTGTATTCAGCACGGCAGGGGGCGTCATTAGAGACAAATGCAGCCGCCTGTGTACAGCCAATGTGGACAAGCTGACATTCATAAAAATGAACCAGGCATGGATCCCACAGGACCTGTTCATCCCTTGTGCAGATTAGACATTAACTACCTCCCCTTAACCATATATTATTGTACTCCAGGGCAATCCTATTTTTATTTTCATTTTACCATTATATTGCGGGGCAACCCAAAGTTGAATGAACCTCTCCTCTGTCTGGGTGCCGGGGCCTAAAAATATCTGACAGTGGCCTGTTACAGTGTTGGATGACGTGAAGCATGATTCTCTGCTATGACATGAAGCCTGAATCTCTGCTATGGGACCTCTCTCGTCTGTCTGGGTGCCGGGGCCAAAATATCTGACAATGGACTGTTCCAGGTTTGGGTCTACAATACTAAGGCACCCCCCGTGCACACCAATAATAATGTGAGAGTGCTGGCCTGGTATATGTTGCAAACATAGAGAGAACAAGACAAAGAAATACCAAACAGTGGCCGCACCTCAAGAATACAATTTATTAGAATATATAAAGATTAAAAACATGTACATGGGGCAAACCCCAAGGATGGTACAATAAAAATATATATATGCATGATGTGATACCACACAGGGAGCCAATGCAAAAGCGGATAAGCAATATAATCCCTGAAGAGACTCCCTCAATCCTATGGTAGTGGCACAAACATAATGATAACACACAGAGCATACAAAACCCATCCAAGAGGAGTGCACAGAAAACCTGACGCGTATCGCTAGTGCCTGGACTAGCTTTCTCAGAGGTCCATGTGCATTTGAATCCTAGGAACACATCCTATATAGTGAGTAAGATCAAATATCAAATTACATAAATGGGAATCAGTTGTGGTCATACCTGTTGGAAACTCATTAAGTCAAGAGGTCAGAGGGGAGCCACAGATGAATGTCACCTGTATGGGTCCCGGTGCATGGTCCAAGCGCACCTGCGACCGCCGGAGAGCCGGCGTGTTGTCTTAGCAGGTGCGCATGCGCAAAATGGCTCCCGGAACAGACATCGGCGCCACGGTGCGTTCCAAACAGCGGAAGCGCAGTGGGACGACTGACGTCATATCCGGGAGTCACACCGCAGCTGAGTCCCGGCGAAGCGCAAAGCGCGCATGAGAGCAGGCGCACCAGGCATTGAATATCTGTTCATGGAGTACACATAAATGACCATTAACCAATGCATGATTATTGCGCACCCCCAAAACAATATACATATATATATACATAGTCATACAATTATAATATATTGTGGATATAATAACTTGAACATCAATTTTGTACAGTACGTACATCCAGATACGTTTTCTCATACATGATCATGGAGGGATCCAGATTTCGTAATGCATAACAGCCATAATAGTTTGCACAGTTATTATACCCCACAAATTAACAGTTTATATAAATAAATAAATACATGTGTATACAATTACAATAAATAAATACATGTGTATACAATTACAATAAATACGGATGCAATGTAACCTCTAACATAATTCATATCTGCTGTACAATAGGATTAAAAAATATATATATGTCCTCACATCCGTGATCAAAAACACATAACATGATATAATATCCCATAATATAGTCTAAAAAAGTGTGCAAATCAGTGCTTACTCATGCACGAGTAATATATGCAAATAAGATATACCATAAGACCATAAAATTCTTGCAATAACATCTAAAGAAATCCTCCAATCACCATTTTACCTGATGAACAATCTCATAATCTTATAATAAAAGGGGTGATCTCATGCACATTCTGCACATCACAGGGTGAGGACCATGCACCGGGACAAACGGCCAGAAAGCGCAGGCGCATATATAAAGAAGAGAACGTCCAAGGATACATTCTTGATAACAAATTGTTATTGGATCCTATGTTTGTCCATAAAAAACCATTCTCAGACTAACCATGAAATAAACAAGAGTGAGCCAAAACATACATATAGATGTACAATAAGATGACAACAAGGTTAATCCCTCAAACAAGAGGGAGTATGAGGTGGCCAGAAAAAGAGAGAGGGCCTAGAGGAGGGGAGGGGAATGGTGTGAATATTCATGACCCAGGGTCATTGGAGTCATATGATGCAAAACATTCCGAGTCCAATCACCCGAGGTCAATGAGAGTGCAAAAACACCAATTATAATAATAATAAAAAATAATAAATTAGTCCTATGTAATAATAGTGAAGACGAAAAGGATCCAGGAGGGGAAAATCCGTAGTACGGTAGGTCCTGTATCCCAGTGGACACCAGTCTTGTGATCCATTAAGGTGGTCCATGCACATGGACCTCTGAGGAAGCTAGTCCAGGCACTAGCGATACGCGTCAGGTTTTCTGTGCACTCCTCTTGGATGGGTTTTGTATGCTCTGTGTGTTATCATTATGTTTGTGCCACTACCATAGGATTGAGGGAGTCTCTTCAGGGATTATATTGCTTATCCGCTTTTGCATTGGCTCCCTGTGTGGTATCACATCATGCATATATATATTTTTATTGTACCATCCTTGGGGTTGGCCCCATGTACATGTTTTTAATCTTTATATATTCTAATAAATTGTATTCTTGAGGTGCGGCCACTGTTTGGTATTTCTTTGTCTTGTTCTCTCTATGTTCCAGGTTTGGGTGACGTGAAGCATGATTCTCTGCTATGACATGAAGCCTGAATCTCTGCTATGGGACCTCTCTCCTCTTTCTGGGTACCGGGGCCTAAATATCTGACAATGGACTGTTCCAGTTTTGGCTGACGTGAAGCCTGATTCTCTGCTATGACATGAAGACTGAATCTCTGCTATGGGACCTCTCTCCTCTGTCTGGGTGCCGGGGCCAAAATATCTGACAATGGACTGTTCCAGTTTTGGGTGACGTGAAGCATGATTCTCTGCTATGACATGAAGCCTGAATCTCTGTTATTGGACCTCTCTCCTCTGTCTGGGTGTCGGGGCCTAAATATCTGACAATGGACTGTTCCAGTTTTGGCTGACGTGAAGCCTGATTCTCTGCTATGAAATGAAGACTGATTCTCTGCTGACATGAAGCCTTATTCTCTGTAATGGGACCTCTCTCCTCTGTCTGGGTGCCGGGGCCTAAATATATGACAATGGACTGTTCCAGTTTTGGCTGACGTGAAGCCTGATTCTCTGCTATGAAATGAAGACTGATTCTCTGCTGACATGAAGACTGATTCTCTGTTATGGGACCTCTCTCCTCTGTCTGGGTGCCGGGGTCTAAATGTATGACAATGGACTGTTCCAGTTTTGGCTGACGTGAAGCCTGATTCTCTGCTATGACATCAAGACTGATTCTCTGCTGACATGAAGCCTGATTCTCTGTTATGAGACCTCTCTCCTCTGTCTGGGTGCCGGGGCCTAAATATATGACAATGGACTGTTCCAGTTTTGGCTGACGTGAAGCCTGATTCTCTGCTATGAAATGAAGACTGATTCTCTGCTGACATGAAGCCTGATTCTCTGTTATGGGACCTCTCTCCTCTGTCTGGGTGCCGGGGTCTAAATGTATGACAATGGACTGTTCCAGTTTTGGCTGACGTGAAGCCTGATTCTCTGCTATGACATGAAGACTGATTCTCTGCTGACATGAAGCCTGATTCTCTGTTATGGGAGCTCTCTCCTCTGTCTGGGTGCCGGGGCCTAAATATATGACAATGGACTGTTCCAGTTTTGGCTGACGTGAAGCCTGATTCTCTGCTATGACATGAAGACTGATTCTCTGCTGACATGAAGCCTGATTCTCTGTTATGGGAGCTCTCTCCTCTGTCTGGGTGCCGGGGCCTAAATATATGACAATGGACTGTTCCAGTTTTGGCTGACGTGAAGCCTGATTCTCTGCTATGACATCAAGACTGATTCTCTGCTGACATGAAGCCTGATTCTCTGGTATGGGACCTCTCTCCTCTGTCTGGGTGCCGGGGCCTAAATATATGACAATGGACTGTTCCAGTTTTGGCTGACGTGAAGCCTGATTCTCTGCTATGACATGAAGACTGATTCTCTGCTGACATGAAGCCTGATTCTCTGTTATGGGACCTCTCTCCTCTGTCTGGGTACCGGGGCCTAAATATATGACAATGGACTGTTCCAGTTTTGGCTGACGTGAAGCCTGATTCTCTGCTATGACATGAAGACTGATTCTCTGCTGACATGAAGCCTGATTCTCTGTTATGGGACCTCTCTCCTCTGTCTGGGTACCGGGGCCTAAATATATGACAATGGACTGTTCCAGTTTTGGCTGACGTAAAGCCTGATTCTCTGCTATGACATCAAGACTGATTCTCTGCTGACATGAAGCCTGATTCTCTGTTATGGGACCTCTCTCCTCTGTCTGGGTGCCGAGGCCTAAATATATGACAATGGACTGTTCCAGTTTTGGCTGACGTGAAGCCTGAATCTCTGCTATGACATGAAGACTGTTTCTCTGCTGACATGAAGCCTGAATCTCTGTTATGGGACCTCTCTCCTCTGGGACCTCTCTTCTCTGCCGGTGAGCCTCAAGCCCGGCCTTGTGGTGTGCGATAATGGGCGAAATCTCGTTGCAGCTCTGGGACTAGCCGGTTTGACGCACATCCCTTGCCTGGCGCATGTGCTGAATTTGGTGGTGCAGAAGTTTATTCACAACTACCCCGACATGTCAAAGCTGCTGCATAAAGTGCGGGCCGTCTGTGCGCGCTTCCGGCGTTCACATCCTGCCGCTGGTCGCCTGTCGGCGCTACAGCGTAACTTCGGCCTTCCCGCTCACCGCCTCATATGCGACGTGCCCACCAGGTGGAACTCCACCTTGCACATGCTGGACAGACTGTGCGAGCAGCAGCAGGCCATAGTGGAGTTTTAGCTGCAGCACGCACGGGTGGCCCACTGCGGAACAGCACCACTTCACCACCAATGACTGGGCCTCCATGCGAGACCTGTGTGCCCTGTTGCGCTGTTTCGAGTACTCCACCAACATGGCCAGTGGCAATGACGCCATTATCAGCGTTTTAATACCACTTCTATGTCTCCTTGAGAAAACACTTAGGGCGATAATGGAAGAGGAGGTGGCCCAGGAGGAGGAGGAGGAGGAAGAGGGGTCATTTTTAGCACTTTCAGTCCAGTCTCTTCGAAGTGACTCAGAGGGAGGTTTTTTGCAATAGCAGAGGCCAGGTACAAATGTGGCTAGCCAGGGCCCACTACTGGAGGACGAGGATGAGGAGGAGGTGGAGGAGGATGAGAATGAAGCATGTTCACAGCGGGGTGGCACTCAACTCAGCTCGGGCCCATCACTGGTGCGTGGCTGGGGGGAAACGCAGGACGATGACGATACGCCTCCCACAGAGGACAGCTTGTCCTTACCTCTGGGCAGCCTGGCACACATGAGCGACTACATGCTGCAGTGCCTGCGCAACGACAGCAGAGTTGCCCACATTTTAACGTGTGCGGACTACTGGGTTGCCACCCTGCTAGATCCCCGGTACAAAGACTGAAGCGTGATAGGAAGATGCGCGAGTACAAGCGCACGTTGGTGGACACGCTACTGAGAGCATTCCCAAATGTCACAGGGGAACAAGTGGAAGCCCAAGGCGAAGGCAGAGGAGGAGCAAGAGGTCGCCAACGCAGCTGTGTCACGGCTAGCTACTCTGAGGGCAGGGTGAGCATGGCAGAGATGTGGAAAAGTTTTGTCACCACGCCACAGCTAACTGCACTACCACCTGATACGGAACGTGTTAGCAGGAGGCAACATTTTTACTAACATGGTGGAACAGTACGTGTGCACACCCCTCCACGTACTGACTGATGGTTCGGCCCCATTCAACTTCTGGGTCTCCAAATAGTCCACGTGGCCAGAGCTAGCCTTTTATGCCTTGGAGGTGCTGGCCTGCCCGACGGCCAGCGTTTTGTCTAAATGTGTATTCAGCACGGCAGGGGGCGTCATTAGAGACAAACGCAGCCGCCTGTGTACAGCCAATGTGGACAAGCTGACATTCATAAAAATGAACCAGGCATGGATCCCACAGGACCTGTCCATCCCTTGTGCAGATTAGACATTAACTACCTCCCCTTAACCATATATTATTGTACTCCAGGGCAATCCTATTTTTATTTTCATTTTACCATTATATTGCGGGGCAACCCAAAGTTGAATGAACCTCTCCTCTGTCTGGATTATATTGCTTATCCGCTTTTGCATTGGCTCCCTGTGTGGTATCACATCATGCATATATATATATATTTATTGTACCATCCTTGGGGTTTGCCCCATGTACATGTTTTTAATCTTTATATATTCTAATAAATTGTATTCTTGAGGTGCGGCCACTGTTTGGTATTTCTTTGTCTTGTTCTCTCTATGTTTGCAACATATACCAGGCCAGCACTCTTACATTATTATTGGTGTGCCCCCCGTGCCTTAGTATTGTAGACCCAAACCTGGAACAGTCCATTGTCAGATATTTTGGCCCCGGCACCCAGACAGACGAGAGAGGTCCCATAGCAGAGATTCAGGCTTCATGTCATAGCAGAGAATCATGCTTCACGTCATCCAACACTGTAACAGGCCACTGTCAGATATTTTTAGGCCCCGGCACCCAGACAGAGGAGAGGTTCATTCAACTTTGGGTTGCCCCGCAATATAATGGTAAAATGAAAATAAAAATAGGATTGCCCTGGAGTACAATAATATATGGTTAAGGGGAGGTAGTTAATGTCTAATCTGCACAAGGGATGGACAGGTCCTGTGGGATCCATGCCTGGTTCATTTTTATGAATGTCAGCTTGTCCACATTGGCTGTACACAGGCGGCTGCGTTTGTCTCTAATGACGCCCCCTGCCGTGCTGAATACACATTTAGACAAAACGCTGGCCGTCGGGCAGGCCAGCACCTCCAAGGCATAAAAGGCTAGCTCTGGCCACGTGGACTATTTGGAGACCCAGAAGTTGAATGGGGCCGAACCATCAGTCAGTACGTGGAGGGGTGTGCACACGTACTGTTCCACCATGTTAGTAAAAAACGACTGACGTCATATCCGGGAGTCACACCGCAGCTGAGTCCCGGCGAAGCGCAAAGCGCGCATGAGAGCAGGCGCACCAGGCATTGAATATCTGTTCATGGAGTACACATAAATGACCATTAACCAATGCATGATTATTGCGCACCCCCAAAACAATATACATATATATATACATAGTCATACAATTATAATATATTGTGGATATAATAACTTGAACATCAATTTTGTACAGTACGTACATCCAGATACGTTTTCTCATACATGATCATGGAGGGATCCAGATTTCGTAATGCATAACAGCCATAATAGTTTGCACAGTTATTATATCCCACAAATTAACAGTTTATATAAATAAATAAATACATGTGTATACAATTACAATAAATAAATACGTGTATACAATTACAATAAATACGGATGCAATGTAACCTCTAACATAATTCATATCTGCTGTACAATAGGATTAAAAAATATATATATGTCCTCACATCCGTGATCAAAAACACATAACATGATATAATATCCCATAATATAGTCTAAAAAAGTGTGCAAATAAGTGCTTACTCATGCACGAGTAATATATGCAAATAAGATATACCATAAGACCATAAAATTCTTGCAATAACATCTAAAGAAATCCTCCAATCACCATTTTACCTGATGAACAATCTCATAATCTTATAATAAAAGGGGTGATCTCATGCACATTCTGCACATCACAGGGTGAGGACCATGCACCGGGACAAACGGCCAGAAAGCGCAGGCGCATATATAAAGAAGAGAACGTCCAAGGATACATTCTTGATAACAAATTGTTATTGGATCCTATGTTTGTCCATAAAAAACCATTCTCAGACTAACCATGAAATAAACAAGAGTGAGCCAAAACATACATATAGATGTACAATAAGATGACAACAAGGTTAATCCCTCAAACAAGAGGGAGTATGAGGTGGCCAGAAAAAGAGAGAGGGCCTAGAGGAGGGGAGGGGAATGGTGTGAATATTCATGACCCAGGGTCATTGGAGTCATATGATGCAAAACATTCCGAGTCCAATCACCCGAGGTCAATGAGAGTGCAAAAACACCAATTATAATAATAATAAAAAATAATAAATTAGTCCTATGTAATAATAGTGAAGACGAAAAGGATCCAGGAGGGGAAAATCCATAGTACGGTAGGTCCTGTATCCCAGTGGACACCAGTCTTGTGATCCATTGTGGTGGTCCATGCACATGGACCTCTGAGGAAGCTAGTCCAGGCACTAGCGATACGAGTCAGGTTTTCTGTGCACTCCTCTTGGATGGGTTTTGTATGCTCTGTGTGTTATCATTATGTTTGTGCCACTACCATAGGATTGAGGGAGTCTCTTCAGGGATTATATTGCTTATCCGCTTTTGCATTGGCTCCCTGTGTGGTATCACATCATTCATATATATATTTTTATTGTACCATCCTTGGGGTTTGCCCCATGTACATGTTTTTAATCTTTATATATTCTAATAAATTGTATTCTTGAGGTGCGGCCACTGTTTGGTATTTCTTTGTCTTGTTCTCTCTATGTTCCAGGTTTGGGTGACGTGAAGCATGATTCTCTGCTATGACATGAAGCCTGAATCTCTGCTATGGGACCTCTCTCCTCTTTCTGGGTACCGGGGCCTAAATATCTGACAATGGACTGTTCCAGTTTTGGCTGACGTGAAGCCTGATTCTCTGCTATGACATGAAGACTGAATCTCTGCTATGGGACCTCTCTCCTCTGTCTGGGTGCCGGGGCCAAAATATCTGACAATGGACTGTTCCAGTTTTGGGTGACGTGAAGCATGATTCTCTGCTATGACATAAAGCCTGAATCTCTGTTATTGGACCTCTCTCCTCTGTCTGGGTGTCGGGGCCTAAATATCTGACAATGGACTGTTCCAGTTTTGGCTGACGTGAAGCCTGATTCTCTGCTATGAAATGAAGACTGATTCTCTGCTGACATGAAGCCTGATTCTCTGTTATGGGACCTCTCTCCTCTGTCTGGGTGCCGGGGCCTAAATATATGACAATGGACTGTTCCAGTTTTGGCTGACGTGAAGCCTGATTCTCTGCTATGAAATGAAGACTGATTCTCTGCTGACATGAAGACTGATTCTCTGTTATGGGACCTCTCTCCTCTGTCTGGGTGCCGGGGCCTAAATATATGACAATGGACTGTTCCAGTTTTGGCTGACGTGAAGCCTGATTCTCTGCTATGACATCAAGACTGATTCTCTGCTGACATGAAGCCTGATTCTCTGTTATGAGACCTCTCTCCTCTGTCTGGGTGCCGGGGCCTAAATATATGACAATGGACTGTTCCAGTTTTGGCTGACGTGAAGCCTGATTCTCTGCTATGAAATGAAGACTGATTCTCTGCTGACATGAAGCCTGATTCTCTGTTATGGGACCTCTCTCCTCTGTCTGGGTGCCGGGGCCTAAATGTATGACAATGGACAGTTCCAGTTTTGGCTGACGTGAAGCCTGATTCTCTGCTATGACATGAAGACTGATTCTCTGCTGACATGAAGCCTGATTCTCTGTTATGGGAGCTCTCTCCTCTGTCTGGGTGCCGGGGCCTAAATATATGACAATGGACTGTTCCAGTTTTGGCTGACGTGAAGCCTGATTCTCTGCTATGACATGAAGACTGATTCTCTGCTGACATGAAGCCTGATTCTCTGTTATGGGACCTCTCTCCTCTGTCTGGGTGCCGGGGCCTAAATGTATGACAATGGACTGTTCCAGTTTTGGCTGACGTGAAGCCTGATTCTCTGCTATGACATGAAGACTGATTCTCTGCTGACATGAAGCCTGATTCTCTGTTATGGGACCTCTCTCCTCTGTCTGGGTGCCGGGGCCTAAATATATGACAATGGACTGTTCCAGTTTTGGCTGACGTGAAGCCTGATTCTCTGCTATGACATGAAGACTGATTCTCTGCTGACATGAAGCCTGATTCTCTGTTATGGGACCTCTCTCCTCTGTCTGGGTGCCGGGGCCTAAATATATGACAATGGACTGTTCCAGTTTTGGCTGACGTGAAGCCTGATTCTCTGCTATGACATCAAGACTGATTCTCTGCTGACATGAAGCCTGATTCTCTGTTATGGGACCTCTCTCCTCTGTCTGGGTGCCGGGGCCTAAATACATGACAATGGACTGTTCCAGTTTTGGCTGACGTAAAGCCTGATTCTCTGCTATGACATGAAGACTGATTCTCTGCTGACATGAAGCCTGATTCTCTGTTATGGGACCTCTCTCCTCTGTCTGGGTGCCGAGGCCTAAATATATGACAATGGACTGTTCCAATTTTGGCTGACGTGAAGCCTGATTCTCTGCTATGACATGAAGACTGATTCTCTGCTGACATGAAGCCTGAATCTCTGTTATGGGACCTCTCTCCTCTGGGACCTCTCTCCTCTGCCGGTGAGCCTCAAGCCCGGCCTGGTGGTGTGCGATAATGGGCGAAATCTCGTTGCAGCTCTGGGACTAGCCGGTTTGACGCACATCCCTTGCCTGGCGCCTGTGCTGAATTTGGTGGTGCAGAAGTTCATTCACAACTACCCCGACATGTCAGAGCTGCTGCATAAAGTGCGGGCCGTCTGTGCGCGCTTCCGGCGTTCACATCCTGCCGCTGGTCGCCTGTCTGCGCTACAGCGTAACTTCGGCCTTCCCGCTCATCGCCTCATATGCGACGTGCCCACCAGGTGGAACTCCACCTTGCACATGCTGGACAGACTGTGCGAGCAGCAGCAGGCCATAGTGGAGTTTTAGCTGCAGCACGCACGGGTCAGTCGCACTGCGGAACAGCACCACTTCACCACCAATGACTGGGCCTCCATACTGGGCCTAAATATATGACAATGGACTGTACCAGTTTTGGCTGACGTGAAGCCTGATTCTCTTCTATGACATGAAGACTGATTCTCTGCTGACATGAAGCCTGATTCTCTGTTATGGGACCTCTCTCCTCTGTCTGGGTGCCGGGGCCTAAATATATGACAATGGACTGTTCCAGTTTTGGCTGACGTGAAGCCTGATTCTCTGCTATGACATGAAGACTGATTCTCTGCTGACATGAAGCCTGATTCTCTGTTATGGGACCTCTCTCCTCTGTCTGGGTGCCGGGGCCTAAATGTATGACAATGGACTTTTCCAGTTTTGGCTGACGTGAATCCTGATTCTCTGCTATGACATGAAGACTGATTCTCTGCTGACATGAAGCCTGAATCTCTGTTATGAGACCTCTCTCCTCTGTCTGGGTGTCGGGGCCTAAATATATGACAATGGACTGTTCCAGTTTTGGCTGACGTGAAGCCTGATTCTCTGCTATGACATGAAGACTGATTCTCTGCTGACATGAAGCCTGATTCTCTTTTATGGGACCTCTCTCCTCTGTCTGGGTGCCGGGGCCTAAATATATGACAATGGACTGTTCCAGTTTTGGCTGACGTGAAGCCTGATTCTCTGCTATGACATGAAGACTGATTCTCTTCTGACATGAAGCCTGATTCTCTGTTATGGGACCTCTCTCCTTTGTCTGGGTGCCGGGGCCTAAATATATGACAATGGACTGTTCCAGTTTTGGCTAACGTGAAGCCTGATTCTCTGCTATGACATGAAGCCTGATTCTCTGCTATGGGACCTCTCTCCTATTGATATTGGTTAATTTTTTTCATTTATTTTTTTATTTTAATTCATTTCCCGAACCCGAACATTTCCGGGAAGTTCGGCCGAACTACTCGAACATCCAGGTGTTCGCTCAACTCTATTCCTTACCTTTCCAAAACAGACGGGCCACATTCCTATGGTCCCCCCCGGTTGTGGGGTGAGTCCATACGGTCTCAGCCCCCTTTTCCTCTCGGAAGGCTCTCAGCCTGTGTCTCTCCGTCCAGAAAGACAGGTCAACCGATTCACCCTGTACTTGTATGGAGGTCTCCGCACCCTCTTTCAAGGCCCCCAAGAGGCGCCATTGCAAGTTACCCTTGCCAGATCCTGTGGGCAAAGAGTCCCTTGCTCAATGCTTAATGACATTTGCAAAAGTACGTTTTGCCTTTTCTTCCTCCTCCTCCTCTTTTCTCAATTTCTCCATATCCTCAGCAATCAAAATCCTTGCGTCATATTCTTCTATATCCACATTTTCACCACCTACAACATTCCCACTTACATAATTTCCACTCACTTCCATATTTTCACTTACTTTTGCATTCCCACTTGCATCCACACTTGCATCCACACTTGGTCCTGCATTACTGACTCCATTCTTCCCTTCTTTCATACTACCTTTCTTATCTCTTTTTGCATCGTTCACTCCACTTTTCACCACATGCTTATCACTTTTTCCCCGGGAACCACCACTCACTCCCCCTAGACTGGCCGGGTTCTCCCCACTTCTACCCTTAATCACCACTGTATTCTTTGCCGACTCCATCACTTTGCCATCACTTTTTTTTATCTTTCCTTGCTGTTGTCTTTTCTGACCTCAGTGGTGCCTTTGCAGGCACCACCACCCCCTCTACCGCAGAAGGAGCCACCTTGTCCACCCTTTTCAGGACCTTGTCTGCCCTAACCTCGTCCGTCTTTACCTTGTCCGCAGCCAAACCCTCCCGCTTTGTACAACCTAGCTCCACATCAGGAGCTAGGCTGGGCTCAGCAGCGGGTTTTGAAGTGTTTAAAGGGCCATACGCCAACATCTCTCTCTCCATAGATTTGGTTCTATTTTTTTTTCCTTTTACTTTCTCCTCTTCAGGTATCTCCTCATCTCCAAAATAGAGCCTACCTACCGGGGATTTCCGCTGCTTGATACTTTGCAATATCAATCCACCACCAGACTCACTTTCATCCCCGGAGGCTGCTCCCTGACTCCTGCTGGCAAGGAGTCCTGCTCAGAATTTTCGGCCACTGCTGTTTTACTCAGGCTCCTGGTCCGCAGCCCTGATGGACCAGGTGAGCCAGACTCAGCACCTGACATGTTTTCAAACCGTCTGTCATTTTGAAACTTTTCCATAAATGGAACGCCATTTTTTTCTATAGCCAGTTTCTTCTCTTCCAGGATCATTATCTCCTCCTCTAGGTTATCCAGCTTAGAGGGGAGAAAAGTTCTTTTACGCTTAGGCAATAAGCCCTCCTGTAGCTTCATATTTTTGTGTTCCAATTTAACTTTTCTTAAGTCTTTTTAATTTCATCATGTAGCTTTAGATAAAAAAACACTCTGGAAGCAAAAATCTTTGCAGTATCGGTGGGGCCTTGCACACCCCAGTTGTGGATCACCTTGGTCTCTTTATTTTTTGACTGAGTCCCACCTAGGTGAGACAAACCAGACTCTCCAGGGCGAGATATACTTGACTCACTGACCCCGGAAATCACATTCCTAGACACCTTTACCGGCATCTTTTCCATCTGTTTGTCCATTGACACTTTAGGGCCAACCACCCTCCACGCTGCTTGTTCAGCAGCAAAACCTTTTTTAACCGTGCCCACCACTTGTTCAGCAGTGGACATTTTTACATTACAGGGCTTAACCACATGAACGCCGGCCTGGTCAAGGGTCAAGTCCAAGCTCCTGCCCTTTCTAATATTTCCCCGGGTCTTCCCCGAGAGTCGGGTCTCCGGGCCTCTCCTTCCCACTGCGCTCCTCTCTGGGGCGCTTGATTGCAAAACGTTTGCAAAGGTCCCATGTCGCTTACCTCCTCCTGGCTGCGACACTACCCCCGATCGTTGCATATCTTCTGACACTGTGTCCAATGTTTCTGGACTGCATGGTTTCTCTGTGCCTTCAATTTCCACATCAACTTCATACACCACAGGTGCAGGCGTATACTGTGTCAGATCCATTGCGATTCCTTCCATCGCCGTGCCACTGTTGCGGCCGCCTGATATAGAACGCCGTTGGCCTCCCGGCCCTGTCTCCAAGTGCTGCAGTCCTCCTGTAGATTTTACCTTCCAGGACCTGCGATGATGTCACACCGGTCAGCTGACAGGAAGTGATGCAAACAGGAAGCCAGAGTACCCAAACTTGGCACTGTGAGTCACTGGGTGACTGGGGTTAAAATTTATAAAATGTGGGCGGAGTTTACAATGGTTAATCAAATTTATTTTATTTAAATCTGAAAATTTAAAACTGCCACTGTTAATGGCAGGGTCCTCAAACTTGTCACAGTTGGTGTCACGGATGGTGTACAGGAAACAAGACAATGCAAAATAATCTATGACTCACTGGATCCACAACTAAGGAACAAAAGGGAGACCCCTGCATGAGACCTGGCACACTCTCCCTGACTGCTCTCCCTGACTGCTCAGATCAAGACGGTAGGCAACAGGATTGATGACAGACAGGATCTTGTAAGGCCCAAAAAACCTAGGACCCAACTTCCAGGAGGGAACCTTCAATTTGATATTCTTGGTAGACAACCACACCAGATCACCAACATTCAGGTCCGGACCAGGCACACGTCTCTTATCTGCCACACGCTTATATCTCTCACTCATGCTCTTTAGATTATCCTGAATCTTTTGCCAAATAGATGACAAAGACGAGGAGAATCTGTCCTCATCAGGTAAACCAGAAGACCCCTCTCCCGAGAAAGTCCCAAACTGCGGATGAAACCCATATGCACCAAAAAATGGTGACTTATCAGAGGACTCCTTACGACGGTTATTTAAAGCAAACACAGCAAGGGACAAAAAAGAACACCAATCCTCCTGATTCTCCGCCACAAAACAGCGCAGATATGTCTCCAGATTCTGATTGACGCGCTCCATCTGGCCATTCGACTGCGGGTGGAAAGCAGAAGAGAATGACAACCAAACCCCCAAGCGAGAACAGAAAGCCTTCCAGAATCTGGAAACAAACTGCGTGCCCCTATCAGAGACTATGTCTGAAGGAATACCATGCAATTTGACAATATGGTCAATGAATGCCTGCGCCAGCGTCTTGGCATTGGGCAAACCCGGAAAAGGGAGGAAATGCACCATTTTGCTAAAACGGTCCACCACCACCAGAATCACAGTCTTCACCGAGGAACGAGGCAGGTCCGTTATGAAGTCAATGGACAGATGTGTCCAAGGACGGGAAGGAATGGGTAAGGGAAGGAGAGGACCTGATGGCCGTGAATGAGGGACTTTGGCACGAGCGCAAGTCTCGCAGGCTGCCACAAAACCCTCAACCAACTTACGAAGCGCAGGCCACCAGAATCTCCGAGCGATGAGATCCAGTGTGGCTCTTGCCCCCGGGTGCCCAGCAAGGACCGTATCGTGGTGTTCCTTAAAAATCTTGTCTCTCAAAGCGAGAGGCACAAACAACCTCCCAGGAGGACAAAGATCAGGAGCCTCTGACTGGGCTGCCTGCACCTCTGCCTCCAATTCAGGAAAAAGAGCAGAGACCACCACACCTTCAGCCAAAATGGAACCCGGGTCTTCAAAATTCCCACCTCCCGGAAAACAACGTGACAGGGCATCTGCCTTCACATTCTTAACCCCTGGGCGGAACGTAACAACAAAATCAAACCTTGAAAAGAACAAAGACCATCTGGCCTGTCTCGGGTTCAGACGCTTGGCTGACTCCAAGTAGGCCAGATTTTTATGGTCAGTAAACACGGTAATAGGGTGTTTGGCTCCCTCGAGCCAATGGCGCCATTCCTCAAAAGCCAACTTGATGGCCAACAATTCCCTATCTCCCACATCGTAATTTCTCTCTGCGGAGGAGAGTTTCTTTGAGAAAAAGGCACACGGTCACCATTTGGCAGGAGAGGAACCCTGAGACAAGACCGCACCCACACCTACCTCAGAAGCATCAACCTCAACTATGAAGGGTAAAGAAATATCAGGTTGTACCAGGATGGGAGCGGAAGCAAAACTCTCCTTGATATTAGAAAAAGCCTTACGCGCCTCTACCGACCAGGAAGAAAAATCTACCCCCTTTCTGGTCATATCAGTGAGTGGTTTAACAACAGAGGAATAATTCAAAATAAACTTCCTGTAATAATTGGCAAAGCCCAAAAAATGCATCAGCGCCTTCTGATTCTCAGGAAGCTCCCACTCAAGCACAGCGCGGACCTTCTCGGGGTCCATGCGAAAACCAGAAGCGGAGAGAAGAAACCCCAGAAATTGAATTTCTGGAACCGCAAACACACATTTTTCCAGTTTCGCGTATAATTTATTCTCCCGCAGGATGAGCAAGACCTGACGTAAGTGTTCCTTATGAGTTTTGAAATCAGGAGAAAAAATCAAAACGTCATCCAAATACACTAATACAAATTTTCCCATTAAATGATAAAAAATGCTGTTCACGAAATGCTGAAAAACGGCTGGGGCATTCATCAAACCAAAAGGCATAACCAAATTCTCAAAATGGCCCTCAGGGGTATTGAAGGCCGTCTTCCATTCGTCTCCTTCTCTGACCCTGACCAGGTTGTATGCCCCTCTTAGGTCTAATTTGGAAAAGACTTTAGCCCCAACAACCTGGTTAAACAGGTCCGGGATCAGAGGAAGCGGATAAGGGTCACGAATAGTGATACTGTTCAGCTCCCTGAAATCCAGACAAGGTCTTAAAGAACCATCTTTTTTCTTAACAAAGAAAAAACCAGCGGCAACAGGTGACTTCGAGGGTCGTATGTGTCCTTTTCTCAGACTCTCAGAGATATAAGTACGCATAGCGACCCTCTCAGGTTGGGAAAGATTGTATAAACGAGATTTAGGCAGTTTGGCGCCTGGGATGAGATTAATAGGGCAATCATACTCCCTGTGCAGGGGCAAATCCTGAACTCCACTCTCAGAGAAGACATCCGAAAATTCAGTGAAGAAAGGTGGTACAATCTTAGTAGAAACCTCAGAAACAGATGTTGTGAGGCAATTCTCTCTGCAAAAGTCACTCCAACCATTTATTTGCCTCGCTTGCCAATCAATGGTGGGGTTATGTTTAGTGAGCCAGGGTAGCCCCAACACTAGAGGAGTAGGCAAACCGCTAAGGACGAAACATGACACATCCTCAACATGAGTATCACTCACAATTAAACGGATATTGTGAACTATGCCCTTTAATGATCTCTGAGAAAGTGGAGCGGAATCAATAGCAAAAACAGGAATATCCTTTCCCAAAGAGCATACCTGGAAACCATGAGTTATTGCAAATTGACTATCAATGAGATTGACAGCTGCTCCACTATCCACAAAAATCTCACAAAAAATGCTCTCGCTCTCTAGCGCCACCCTAGCAGGCAGGACAAAACGGGAACTACAAGCAAACGGAAAACCTTCAATTTCCGCCTCAACCCTGCCAATAGTAACAGACGGAACATTTTTAAAAGATTTTTTCCTTTTTGTTTCTTTATTACTCCCAGAAAACTGCCTGAATCTCCTAGAGGGACAAACATTTGCCAAATGATTTATACCTCCACAACAAAAACAAACCCTGCCATGCGGGCTGCATCTTCTATTGTGAGAGGCAATCAACCCCAGCTGCATGGGCTCCTGCTCAGAAGGGGCTGACAGAGACCCCTGCGCACAGAATGAGACTGCTGCACTGTCCCGGGACTGAGTATGACAGGAAGGAGAGATCTCTCCTCTCTCTCTAAGACGCCTGTCAATACGAATGGCCTGAGACATAGCAGAGTCCAAGGAGATAGGTCTCTCATGAAAGGCAAATGCATCTTTCAATCCCTCTGAAAGACCATGGCAAAATTTACTTCGGAGTGCAGCATCATTCCAACCAGTATCAGCTGCCCATCTCCGAAATTCTGAGCAGTATATCAGTATAGCGGATTGTTTACCCTGGCATAACAGACGTAGTCTAGACTCAGCCAGAGCAATACGATCCGGATCATCATATATCTGACCCAGGGCTAAAAAGAATTCATCCACTGAACAGAGGGGCCGTGCCCCCTCTGGCAGCGAAAAGGCCCAGGACTGAGCGTTACCCCTGAGCAGCGATATAATGATCCCCACCCTCCGTTCCTCATCACCAGAGGAATGGGGAAGAAGGCGAAAATGGAGTTTGCAAGCCTCTCTAAAACGCACAAAATTCTCATTACCCCCGGAGAACGTATCCGGGAGCGAGATCTTAGGCTCAGAACAAACTCCATGAACGCAAGCTGAACCGGTCACTTGAAACTGAGAAAAAGTCTTACGGAGATCAGCTACCTCCAATGAAAGACCCTGGAAGCGTTCAGCCAAAAGTGAAACCGGATCCATGCTTAAGACGGTTTTGGCGGCTTATAATGTCACGGATGGTGTATAGGAAACAAGACAATGCAAAATAATCTATGACTCACTGGATCCACAACTAAGGAACAAAAGGGAGACCCCTGCATGAGACCTGGCACACTCTCCCTGACTGCTCAGCCTATGCGAACACCCCAAAGGTGGATGGTCGCATATCCACGTACCTCGACTATCTAACGCCTGAAGACCCTACAATAGTGAGGGGACACGACCACCGGCTCCCTACACTAGACACAGAGGGAGTCAGGGTCTCCTAAGATCCAGCAAACAGAAAATCACAAATAAATATACAGCACTTATCTTGCAGAAGACTGGGATATAGGAACAGCATACACACACACTCCAGGAAGTTGTATAAGCCGCACACTACTGCATTATGGGGAGGAATTTAAAGGGAAGCAATCAGTCCAACTGCATGACAGCTGAGAGAGGCTAACGAGATGAGGAACTGAAACCAAAACAAAGAAAACTCAAGGAGGAGGTTCTGAAAGGCTTCTGTCAGAGCTTCTCAGCTGTCTGGTTGTGACAGTGGGCGAGACCAAAAACAACCAATCAGGAATCTCCCTTCTTCTCCCAGGCCAGGGAGAAGGAGACGCCCACAGCAGAAAACTGTGTCTCCTCCCCATTGCGAGTTTACTGCTCATTATAATATAGCGCGCCAAATCATCGGGGGGTCCACAGTGGACAAACATGGGGGGGCTTTTGAAAAAAACAAACACACATGGCATCAGTGGGGGCCGCCCTACAAGGTAATACCATAATTAGCCTATGTCAAAACTGATGAAAGGTCCTCTTTAGGCCTCTTTCACACGGGCATGTGCGCCCCGTTTCCATATTGCGGGCCGCATTTGGGGATCCACAATACGCGGGTGCCCTTCTGTGGGCATTCCGCATCACGGATGCGGACCCATTAACTTCAATGGGTCCAGAAATCTGGAGATGCGGAATGGTGCGGAATAGAAGCACGGAACGGAACCCTACGGAAGCACTACAGAGTGCTTCCTTGGGGTTTCGTCCCGTACTTCCGTTTCGCAAAAAAATAAAACATGTCCTATCTTTTTGGGGAACGGCTGGATTGCGGACCCATTAAAGTGAATGGGTCAGCGATCCACTGCGGCTGCCCCACGGACTGTGCTCATGCATTGCGGCCCGGATTTTGTGTGCCACATCACGACCACGGGGCGCACACGTCCGTGTGAAGGAGGCATTAACATGAAGGCTGGGCTTGATACACATATTAACTAGAAGTCAGCATTACTTTCTAAAACTGCTCTAGAAAAATCAAAGCTACATTGTGGTTGTTTGCTAGGGGTTGAGAGAGTTAAACTATTTTGATAAATGAGGAAAATTGCCTAGAATGTGTAATCAAAATTGGCTCCGTTATACACATTGGAGTAAATTTAGCATCAGGGGAATACTTGAAGCTAGTTTCCTTAAAGGGCTTCTGTTACCCCACTAAACTCATTTTTTTTTTTGGGTACTTATAATCCCTATACTGCGATATATCTATACATTATGTTATTAATCATTTTCGTTCAGTAGATAATGCAAAAAAAGTACTTTTATAATATACAAATTACCTGTCTACCAGCAAGTAGGGTGGCTACTTGCTGGTAGCAGCCGCAAAAAACCGCCCCCTCCTCCTGTTGATTGACAGGGCCAGCAGCGATCTCCTCCTCCGGCTGGCCCTGTCTGCATTTCAAAAATCGCGCGCCTGTCTTGATTCGGCGCAGACGCTCTGAGAGAAGGAGGCTCGCCTCCTCACCACTCCCTCAGTGCGCCTGCGCCGATGACGCCTTCTCTTTCGGTGACGTCATCGGCGCAGGCGCACTGAGAGAGTGCTGAGGAGGCGAGCCTCCTTCTCTCAGAGTGCCTGCGCCGAATCAATACAGGCGCGCGATTTTTGAAATGCAGACAGGGCCAGCCGGAGGAGGAGATCGCTGCTGGCCCTGTCAATCAACAGGAGGAGGGGGCGTTTTTTTGCGGCTGCTACCAGCAAGTAGCCGCCCTACTTGCTGGTAGACAGGTAATTTGCATATTATAAAAGTACGTTTTTTGCATTATCTACTGAACGAAACTGATTAATAACATAATGTATAGATATATCGCAGTACAGGGATTATAAGTACCCAAAAAAAAAAAAAAAGAGTTTAGTGGGGTGACAGAAGACCTTTAAAGGGTTATGCTATGATTGATGTAAAAAATGAAAATCAGGCCTCATAGTACATGACAGTCTCTAACAAAGCTAGAACCAGCCCTGCACCTCACATTGAACCAGAGATCTCCCCATTCATTTCCTCAGTTGTTCCGCTAGTTTTTTTTTTCAATCTGGTAGGTCAGAGGGCCTGTCCTTTCTGCTGAAACTCTTTCCATATAACTGTCACAGCTTCTAACAGAAAGCATGGCTAATAATAGTTAAATATTTAAACTGAACTTGTGCTCAGAAATAAGAAAAAGAACAAATAGCAGGTGACACTATACAGATACATTATATTTAATAGGTTGGTGGCTATGCTAAAATGTTATTTACATGCAGTTGCAAAAGTGTTCAGATCCAAGTGCTGGATTGAAACATGTAGAATATTTTTTTGGGCACAACCCATTTAAGTCTACATGGGTGTACTTTCCACCAAAGTTATCAAACAACGCAAGTCTAGAAATACTAGTCCAGTTTTCAATGTCAAACCCTCCCTACTGGTGTGAGTTTGCAATTTTTTGTAACTTAAAAAAAAATGCTATGGTAAATCTGGAGAGATGCTAGCCTAGCTAACCACACCTATTTTCCCACCCACTTTTCAAAACTGTTGTGTGTTGTAAAAATGCAAAAAATAACATATTTTTTGTGCAAATACACTCAAAAAGCCATAAATGTCCTATTTTGCAACTATTTCAACCAAAGCTTCAAAAATTCTCTCCATTCTGTCTTATTGAGGTTCTGCACAAGTATTTACTCAGCCTATGGCCTCTTGCACACGAACATATTTTCATTCCGTTTCCGTTCCATTATTTTGGCGGGCCATATACGCAACCATTCATTTCAATGGGTCCGCAAAAAAAAGGAAGGTACTTCTTGGGAATTCCGTGTCCGTATTTCCATATTTCCGTTCAGCAAAAAACAAAACATGTCCTATTATTGTCCGCATTATGGACAAGGATAGTACTGTTCTACTAGGGCCAGTTGTTCCGTTCTGCAAAATATGGAATGCACACGGATGTCATCCGTATTTTTTGCAGATCAGTATTTTGCGGACCTCAAAATACATACGGTCGCGTGCAAGAGGCCTATGTCTGATTATTTTCACTTGTTAAATTAAATGCAATGTTAACACTTCATTTTCTATAATAGATATAAGAACAGCCAAAAGAGTCAGTGGAAGAAGCATTAATTTGGCATTGTCATACAGAGGTCGGCAAGCTCTCAAAGCTGTTGACTTAGAGGATAAGGTAAATATTTTGTTCATATTTAGTTCCTAAAAACTGTTGTATTATATCAGTACTAAATTATGTTGTATAATTCCTAAATGTTAGTGTGCATTCACAGTTTAATGTTTAATGTTTAACAGTTTATTGTTAATTTTGATTATGCACCACTAAAACAAATACTTTATAAGCCAAGTATATTGTACATCTGTAGTCAATTGCACTATTCTATACAGTGGAATACAGTAAAAAATACATACTGTGCATTATTTTTATTATTATTTTATTAACATTGGAGCGTTCATTCAGCCTTTGCCACTGTATAGGGACAATGCCCAATGGGGCAATATACAGTGGCATAGGCTGAATGAATCCATATGAAGTATACATTAGTATGAGAAAAAAACAGCACTGCTGTATTCCAAACTGATCACTTTATTAATTATTGAAGTAAACATTATTGTTGATCAAGCATGCTCGGCCAGTTCGGCTCGAGCATCTCGATGCAGCCAATAATCATGTGGGTAAGTACTGCCCTGATTGTAATGCCGTAGCCATGTTGGTTACTGCCATTACAGTGATTGGCTGGCCGGAACGCGTTATCGGGTGCTATATAGCACCCGATGACGCGTGTTCGGCTCAGTCTTCGTCAGGGAGAGCTGTGCTGAGGAAGGGACAGACAGTGTAGAGAGTGATATAGGAATATAGTATATTTATTAGAAAAACTTTTCAGAGACCCAAAAGTCCTTTTAAGGACTATTGTTGTGTGTGGCAGCAGCAATATATATTTTTAGTGCAACCTGAGCTAAATTGCTAAGACTTTACAGACCCAAAAGTCCTTTTAAGGACTATTGTGTGTGGCAGCAATATCTATTTTTAGCGCATCCTGCGCTAAATAGCGTGCAATAGTTAGGCCGCTGCAGACAGCGATATTAGCTGCGCCACATCTCCTGTGTAAAGTGTGCGCATCCAAAAAATATCTGTGACATCCAGTGTACTTTTTCCGTAGACGGTGTCCGCTGCGGACTGTGACATCTCCAGTGTAACGTGTGCGCATAATAAATTTATCTGTGACATACAGTGTACTTTTTCCGTAGATGCTGCGGACAGTGACATTACCTGTGGTACATCTCCTGTATAACGTTTCCTCATCCCAAATACCTGTAACATTCCATGTATTTTTTTATTAGCTGCAGGTGACAGCATTGACATTATCTGCGGGATATCTCCTGTGTGACGTTTCCACATCCCAAATACCTTTTTAAATTTGTTTGCGCATACACTTCCAAATCCTACGCTACTGTTCGTGTGACATACTTTCAAGCATATAAAAACATTTAATATGAAGAAGGCGAGCAGTAAGGGACGGGGAAGTGGCCGTGATGCTGATGGTGCATGCATAGGCTGTGGCCCTGGGCACTTTGAAACTGTGCCTGCTGCCAGAGCACAAAAAAAACAATCATCCACGATACCTAGCTTCATGTCCCAGTTTGCAGGGAGGCGCAGGACACCACTCTTGAAGTCAGACCAGTGCGACCAGGTGATCGGTTGGATTGCAGAAGATAATGCTTCCAGTTGGTTAAGCACCACCCTGTCTGCCACCAAGTCCAATCTCAGTAGCCAAGAGTCTGCTCAACACAATCCTCACCCTGATACTCCTTCCTCCCACCATGGAGAGTCTGGGCAAACAAGTGATCCCACACTCGGATATTCCGAGGACCTCTTTTCAGCGCCATTCCTTGATTTTGCCCTCTAGCCAAGCACGCTTGAAGAGGGATAGATCTTGTGCCCTGATTCCACAACTCTTGAGAATCCACAGTCACAGGAATATGACGGTGGGGAACAGAAATTACTGTTTAATGAGGTGGATGATGATGAGACACAGTTGCCAATAAGTCAACGGCAACAGTTTTAAATCACTGAGGTTGTGGTAAGGTCAACGTCAGGAGGATGATCAGAGTGAGGAAGTGGAGGTGGTTGATGATGAAGCAACTGACCCAACCTGGGAAGGTGGAAAGCCGAGCGAGGACAGCAGTACAGAGGGGGAGAGATCTGCAGCATCGCAACTGGCTGGAAGAGGCAGTGGGGTGGCAAAAGGGAGAAGGCGGGCCGCACCAAACAGACCCACAACTGTTCCACATAGCACCCCCTTGCGGAAATCTCCCTTGCCAAGGTGTAGGTTTTTTTTGAGGAAAGTGAAGACGACAAAAGAATAGTAGTTTGCAACCTGTTCCATACTAAAATGAGTCGGGACGTGAACACTAGCAAACTCACCATCACTGGCATGATCCGACACAAGGTATCCAAGCACCATAGTAAGTGGGACGAACACCTGGGTCCACCATCTGTGTCTGCTGGTCACACCACTGCCTCCTCTTCCCCTGTGTTATGTGCTGGCCAATCCGCTGTTGAAGGCGCTTCCCGGATGCCTTCTGCCCTGCACCTGGAGCTTCGCAGGCACCATCAGTGACCACATCCACTTCCATGTCACAGCGCAGCATCCAAATGTCCTTACCCCAGGCCTTTGAACACACGCACATATGCCCAGCCACAGGCCATAGCATCTTTCCAAATTACTGGCCCTGGAATTGTTGCCATTTAGGCTTGTGGACACTGAGGCGTTCTGCAGCCTGATGTTGGCGGCTGTCCTGCGTTCGATAGTCCCCAGCCGCCACTATTCTTCAAGTTGTGCCTTGCCTGACTTACACCAACATGTGTCCCATAACATTACACATGCCCTGGCCAACGCAGTTACTAGAAAGGTCCACTTAACCACGGACACATGGACAAGTGCATTCGGCCAGGGAAGCTACATTTCCCTGATGTTGAGGAGGCTGGACGCGAGTCGTACCCTAAGGATGGCACAGGTGCTACCGACGCCAAGGATTGCGGGCCCTATGTTGATCAGGGTTTCCGCCAGCACCATCGTTATTGGCTCCAACCCCCACTTCTCCTACTCCTCCACTTCCACCTCAGAATTATCCGCGTTCAGCATCAGTCAGCCATCAGTCGGTAGCTGGAAGTAGTGTAGTGCATAAGGCAGGGCATAAGGGACCAGACTGAGCTGTGGCTCCCGCCACTCAACCTATAACCAGGCATGGTTGTGTCTGATAATGGTCGTAACTTGGTGGCGGATTTGGAGCTCGGCAAGCTCACACACATCCCATGCCTAGCCCACGTCTTAAACTTAGTGGTTCAGCAGTTTCTCAAAACCTACCCCAATTTTCCTGAGCTACTGTTGAATGTTTGCCACGTGTGTGCACATTTCCGCAAGTCATCGACAGCTTCAGCCGGTCTGTCAACGCTGCAGCAGCGCTGGAAATTGCAAGCTCACCGGCTGTTGTGCGGCGTGAGCACGCGCTGGAACTCCACGTTCCACATGTTGGCCAGGCTTTGTGAGCAGCAAAGGGCAGTAGTGGAATACCAGCTGCAACATGGTCGTCTCCTTTCCAGTCAGATTCCACTCTTCACAAGCAAGGAGTGGGCATGGATGTCTGACCTCTGTGAGGTTTTAAGAAACTTTGAAGAATCAACACAGATGGTGAGCGGCGATAACAATATTATCAGCGTAACCATCCCACTTCTGTGTCTACTCAAACTCTCACTGCTCACAATTAAAGACGATGTTATTCATGTGGAAGAGGTGGAAATGGGGGAAGACATTACACAGGGTAATAGCCAGACCACCCTCCGTTCGTCTTCTCAGCGCGATTTGGATGATGAAGAGGAACAGGAGACAGATGCATCTGCTACGCAAGGTACTACCCATGGAAGTTTAATTCCATCTGTTCTGCGTGGGTCTGCAGAAGAGGAGGAAGAGAAGGAAGAGATTGAGAGTGATCCTCCTGATGACGACAGCAAAGTCTTGCCTGTTGGTTCTCTGGCACACACGGCTGACTTCATGTTAGGCTGCCTTTCCCGCAACCTGTGCATTATAAGCATTTCAGACAACACGGATTACTGGTTGTTCACCCTTCTCGACCCCCGCTACAAAGAGAACATCTCATCTCTCATTCCTCTGGTGGACAAGCAAAATGGTGCAATACCAGAAGGTCCTTGTGTAAAAATTGCTCCAAGAATTTCCATCTGACAATGCTGGTGGCAGAGTCCGTAGTTCCTTGGGCAACCGAGGAGGGAAGACAAGCAAGGGAACACACAGCAGTTCCAACAGAGACAGGGCAACACTCTACAAAGCCTGGTACAGTTTCATGACACCCCGCCAGCACCCTCACCCTGATGTGTGGCCTACTGTTCACAAGGAGAGAAAAATTTGGGAAGATGGTGAAGGAGTACATAGCAGACCGTGTCAGCATCCTCAATGATCCCTCAGTGCTTTACAACTACTGGGTGTCCAAACTGGACAAGTGGCACAAACTGGCACTCTGACTTGCTGGCCTGCCAGCCCTTTTTGCTTGAGTGGGTATTTAGTGCTGCTGGTGGCATTATAACAGATAAGCGTAGCAGCCTGTCAACTAAAAATGCTGACACGTTGATTCTTATAAAAATGAACAAGGCCTGGATTGACCGTGACTTCTCAACTCCACCAGAGGAAAGCTGATAAACATAAAGGCACTTTAAATGTGTTGTTTATAATGTACTGAATACACTGTATTCCCATGCACCCCTTCCACAACAATAGGGTATATTGTTGAATCTTCCTTTTCTACTCCTCCTCTTCCATCATATCAACATTCTTATTCGTCACATATAATGCCTCCGCATATATTACCTTGCATATAATGTTTTACAGGGTCAGTTCACCTGCAGGCCCTCGCATATAATGTTTTACAGGGTCAGCTTTCCTGTAGGCCCTCGCATATAAGCTCACCAGCAGACCCTCAACTACAATCTTTTACAAGGTCAGCTCACCTGCAGGCCCTCGCATATAATGTTTTAGAAGGTGAGCTAACCAATAGGCCCTCACCTACAATCTTTTACAGGGCAAGCTCACCTGCAGGCCCTCGCATATAATGTTTTACAGGGTCAGCTCACCTACAGGCCTTCGCATATAATGTTTTACAGGGTTAGCTCACCTGCAGGACCTCGCATATAATGTTTTACAGGGTCAGATCACCTGCAGGTCCTCATATATAATTTTTTAGAGGGTTAGCTCACCAGCAGGCCCTCACCTACAATCTTTTACAGGGTCAGCTCACCTGAAGGCCCTCGCATATAATGTTTTACAGGGTCAGCTCACCTGCAGGCCCTCGCATATAATGTTTTACAGGGTCAGCTCACCTGCAGACCCTCACATATTATGTTTTGCATGGTTAGCTCACCAGCAGGACCTCACATATAAGGTTTTATAGGTTCAGCTCACCTGCAGGCCCTCACTTACAATCTTTTATAGGTTCAGCTCACCTGAAGGCCCTTGCATATAATGTTTTATAGAATCAGCTCACCTGGAGGCCCTCGCATATAATGTTTAGAGGGTCAGCTCACCAGCAGGCCCTCACCTACAATCTTTTTTTAGTTTCAGCTCACCTGCAGGCACTCACATATAATGTTTTACAGTCTCAGCTCAACTGCAGGCCCTCGCATATAATGATTTACAGGGTCATCTCAACTGCAGGCCCTCGCATATAATGTTTTACAGGGTCAGCTACCTGGAGGCCTTCGCATATAATGTTTTTCATGGTCAGCTCACCAGCAGGCTCTCACCTACAATCTTTTACAGGGTCAGCTTACCTGCAGGCCCTTGCATATAATGTTTTACAGGGTCAGCTCACCCGCAGGCCCTCACCTACAATCTTTTACAGGGTCAGCTCACCTGCAGGCCCTAACATATAATTTTTTAGAGGGTTAGCTCTCCAGCAGGCCCTCACCTACAACTTTTTAGAGGGTCAGCTCACCAGTAGGCCCTCACCTACAATCTTTTACAGGGTCAAGTCACCTGCAAGCCTTTGCATATAATGTTTTACAGGGTTAGCTCACCTGCAGGCCCTGACATATAATGTTTTACAGGGTCAGCTCACCTGGAGGCCCTCGCATATAATTTTTAGATGGTCTGCTCACCTGCAGGCTATCGTTTTTATTTTTTTAGAAGATTATCTCACCATCAGGCCCTCACCTACAATCTTTTACAGGGTCAGCTCACCTGAAGGTCCTTGCATATAATGTTTTACAGGATCAGCTCACCTGCAGGCCTTCGCATATAATGTTTTAAATGGTCAGCTCACCTGCAGGCCCTCGCATATAATGTTTTACAGGGTCAGCTCACCTACAGGCCCTCGCATATAATGTTTTACAGGGTCAGCTCACCAGCACGCCCTCACCTACAATTTTTTAAAGGGTCAGCTCACCTGCAGGCCCTCAAATATAATTTTTTAGAGGGTTAGCTCTCCAGCAGGCCCTCACCTATAACTTTTTAGAGGGTCAGCTCACCAGCAGGCCCTCACCTACAATCTTTTGCAGGGTCAGCTCACCTGCAGGCACTCGCATATAATGTTTTACAGGGTTAGCTCACCTGCAGGCCCTCACATATAATGTTTTACAGGGTCAGCTCACCTGGAGGCCCTCGCATATAGTGTTTTACAGGGTCAGCTCAACTGCAGGCCCTCGCATATAATGTTTTACAGGGTCATCTCAACTGCAGGCCCTCGCATATAATGTTTTACAGGGTCAGCTCAACTGCAGGCCCTTGCAAATAATGTTTTACATGGTCAGCTACCTGGAGGCCCTCACATATAATGTTTTTCAGGGTCAGCTCACCAGGAGGCCCTCACCTACAATATTTTACAGGGTCAGCTTACCTGCAGGCCCTCACCTACAATCTTTTACAGGGTCAGCTCACCTGCAGGCCCTCGCATATAATGTTTTACAGGGTCAGCTCAACTGGAGGCCCTCGCTTATAATTTTTAGTGTCAGCTCACCAGCAGGCCCTTACCTACAATCTTTTTTAGGTTTGGCTCACCTGCAGGCCCTTATATATAATGTTTTACAGGGTCAGCTCACCAGAAGGCACTTGCATATAATGTTTTACAGGGTCAGCTCAACTGTAGGCCCTCGCATATAATGTTTTACAGGGTCAGCTCAACTGCAGGCCCTTGCATATAATGTTTTACAGAGTCAGATCACCTACAGGCCCTCACTTACAATATTTTACAGGGTCAGCTCACCTGCAGGACCTCACCTACAACCTTTTAGAGGGTCATCTCACCAGCAGGCGCTCACCTACAATCTTTTAGAGGGTCAGCTCAGCAGCAGGCCCTTAACCATAATGTTTTAGGGGGTCAGCTCAGCAGCAGGCCCTCGCACATAATTTTTTCAATGGTCAGCTTAGCAGCAGACCCTCATTCCTAATGATTTAGAGCAGGGGTGCACAACCTGCTGCCCGGGGGCCACATGCGGCCCTCAACCATCTGGTGACAGACATGTATGTCTATGTCTTGTGGCTGCTCACATGCATTTTTCATGTATTTTCGCATTAGATGAGAGTCCTGGAGGTGTAACCAGAAATTTATGGTTTACACTGTATGTACAATATGCAATAAAAACAGTATATCAGTTTGTAATACCCCTTTAAATTTTATTTTCAGCCCTTGGGATTCCTTCAGTCTGACAAAGTGGCGCCCAACCAGAAAAGGTTGTGCACCCCTGATTTAGAGGGTTAGCTCAGCAGCAGGCCATCGCCTCTAATGTTTTAGATGGTCAGATTAGCAGGCCCTTGCTCCAAATGTCTTTGAGGATCACCAGCAGGCCATAAATCCTAATTTTTCAAGGGTGTATGATGCCCTCCTTTCTGTGTAATAAATTGGAGTGCTAATTCCTTGTAATTTTTTGCAGCCCTTTCACTTAGTGTATAGGCTTTAGGAGTGTAGGAGTCCCACTACCTGAACAATTGTATCACAATGTGAATGAGGCCCTCCATTATGAGATATACAGGTTGTATCGGAGTGCCTCTTCCTTGTAATTTTTGGCAGCAGTTGCACTTTATATACAAGTAAATATACAAGAAAGAATGTTTCCTAACAATTTTTCCGCTAAAATCAATTTTATCTTCAGTTTTGGGCATATTATTGTCAGTCTGTAAAAGTGGCATACTACTCGGACAATATCGCTCCGAGCAGCGACCTGGGAGTCCAAGATGCATCCAGACCTCCTCTCCATGCTGTTACCGAACCATTTTGGTGGTGTTTCCATCAATTTCTGACCTTTTCCTATGAACCAGACACCCTCCCCTCTTCAGAGCAGGGGATCCCTGGTTTAATGCTCGGGTTCTCCCATTGACTTCCATTGTGCTCGGGTGCTCAGTAGAGCACCCAAGCATCCTGAGGTGTTCGGCCCGAGCACCCGAGTACTTTGGTGCTTGATCAACACTAGTAAACATTAGAAAATCTTTCCAAAGTTTACCTCTGACATACACTGCAAACATGAATGCACCGCAAGTTTCTGCTCATATGAGTGTCATGACATAATTAGAGATGAGCGAATTTCCGCTTTGTTGGTAAAAGTTGAATTGTGTTATGGAGGACTCCCTGCATAACGGAAACGGGACGGATCAGTTTTGCAGCCCATAGACTTCTATTATGACGGAATAAATAACGGAATGCCTCTAAAAGAATTCCATTATGCATTTTGTCATAGAAATGCGTTACGGTCCATGGTAACGGAATCCATAACGCAATTCACCTTTTACCAACAAAGAAAGTGTGAACAAATTTCAAAATATGAAGTTCGCTCATCTCTACTTAGAATATTGCACTAGAGATGAACCAATCAGTTCTAAAATAATTGAATTTATCTCAAATTTCCCAAAACTTCGAATTTCAGATAATCAGAAATTTTTGTAATTAGATTTGGATGCCAGAAAACAGGACAACAGGGCAGGAAAGATGAGGGAGGATCACATGACAACCGGCAGTGCCCTGGCACTGGGCTTTCCTACAATGCTTTGCAGTCAGCCTCAGCTAATTAAAAGGGATAATGTAGACATGTGTCATAGGCACAATATAAGATCTCAAAAAGGGATTCCATGTGTGTATTCTGAATAGAAATGAGCGAATTTTTAAAAAAATCGATTCGCCTGTTTGCCGAATTTTTTGGGAGGAGACCACAAAGTAAAACAGGGACAGAGTGTTGAGGTGGCAGCAGCATCAGGAGACTACACAGTAGAGAGTTTACAGCAGCATGCGGATACCACAGAGTGTTGAGTTGCCAGCAGCATGATGAGACCACAGAGTGGCTTAGTGACAGAGTGCTGAGGTGGCAGCAGCATGTGGAGACCACAGAATGGCCCAGTGACAGAGTGTTTAGTTGGCAGAAGCATGAGGAGACTAAAGAGTAGTGAGGTGGTATGAGCATGAGAAGACCACAAAGTGTTGAGTTGGCAGAAGTTTGAGGAGAACACAAAGTGTTAAGTTTGCAGCAGCATGAGGAGACCACAGAGTAAAACAGGGACAGAGTGTTGAGGTGGAAGCAGCATCAGGAGACTACACAGTAGAGAGGTGGCAGCAGCATGCGGAGACCACAGAGTGTTGAGTTGGCAGCAGCATGATGAGACCACAGAGTGGCTTAGTGACAGAGTGCTGAGGTGGCAGCAGCATGTGGAGACCACAGAATGGCCCAGTGACATAGTGTTTAGTTTGCAATAGCATGAGGAGACCATAGAGTGGTGAAGTGGCAGCAGCATGAGGAGACCACAGAATGGGCAAGAAAAAGAGTGTTAAGGTGACAGCAGCATATGAAGACCACAGAGTGGCGCAGTGACAGAGTGTTGCGGTAGCAGCAGCATCAGGAGACTACAGAATTGCCAAGTAAAAAAAATATTGAGGTAGAAGCATCATTAGAAGACATCAGAGTGGCCCACTGACAGAGTGTTGACTTGGCAGCAGCAAGAGGAGACCACAGAGTGGCCAAGTGAAAGAATTGTGTGGTGTCAACAGCATTAGGAGACAGCAGAGTGGCCTAGTGACATAGTGTTGATTTGACAGCAGTATGAGTAGACCACAGAGTGGTAAGGTTGCAGCATGAAAAGACCACAGAGTGGCCCAGAAACAGAGTGTTGAGGTGGCAGCAGTATGTGGAGACCACAGAATGGCCCAGTGAAAGAATGGTGAGTTAGCAGCAGCATGATGAGACCACATAGTGGAGAGGTGGCAGCAGCATGAGGAGACAACAGAGTGGTGAGGTGGCAGCAGCTTCAGGACCCACAGAGTGTTGAGTTGGCAGGAAAATGAGGAGACAACAGAGTGCCTTATACAAGTGGCTTATATATTAAACGCTTATACAAGTAGAGCTCCCCCCGACAGAATGGAGAGGGTGTCAGCAATCCGTTTGTGCTTACTAGTGATGAGCGTCAGGGGCAATAATCTAATTTGCGATAGTTTGCAAATATTTGTCATAAATTCTAGTGTTGAGCGAGCATGCTCAGCCGAACTACTGTTCGGCTCGAGTATCGCCATGTTTGGCACATGGCGGTACTTGGCCAAGTACCGCATGTGCTCTAGCACAATGCTCAAGTCTCCTACCTTCAAGTTTCACGGCTGCTATGCAGCCAATAAACGTGCAGGTAAGTACTTGTCACGGCTGTATGTGAGCAACAAGAGCATGCACAGAAAATAGAGCTACTGACCGGACCCAAACTAGGGAGGATAAAGGGTGACCCCTGTCAGACCCTCAAAGCTCTCCCTATGCTGCTAAGCCCATGCCCGGATCCAAATGGTGGAACGAGGCATGCCCGCGTACCTAAGACTGATGACCACTGTAACCCCTACAATAGTGGAAGGGGCACGGCCACCGGTGCCCTGCTCAGTATATGGAGGGAACCGTGGTCGCCTCGGATCCAGTCAGAAAACACACAGATACACTACAATGTCTGCACACTTAGCTGAAGGAGCTGCAGCCGCAGTGAAGACGGATCCAAAGACAGGCTGGCAATATCCGGAGTACTTGCTGCAGCAGAACACAGGTCCAGTGAAAGGATAGCATACAAGGGAAGATACTCAAGCAAGAGCTACAACTCAAATGAGAAATATAATCCACACACTACAAAAGGAGGAGGGGTGATTTAAAGGCAGGGAAATCAAACGCAGGAGGAACAGCTGGGAGGAAGGAAACAGAAAGTAAAGAGCTCATCACAAGGGCGGAGAAACAGAGCAGTGAGAACTCCTCCAAGCTCTAGTAGTGACATCATCACAGGGGTGGAGAAACAGAGCTGTGAGAACGTCTCAAAGCTCTGGTAGTGACAGTACCGCCCCCCTCTACGGGTGGACTCCGGACACCCAGGACCCACCTTCTCAAGATGAGCCCTATGAAATGCCCTGATGAGGCGAGTAGCTTTAATGTCCGACACCGGAACCCACATCCTCTCCTCAGGACCATAACCCTTCCAATGAACGAGGTACTGAAGAGAACCGCGGACAATGCGAGAGTCCACAATTCTGGAAACCTCAAACTCCAGATTGCCATCAACCAAAATCGGAGGAGGAGGCAAAGAGGAGGGTACCGTGGGCTGGACATATGGTTTTAAGAGAGATCTGTGAAATACATTATGTATCTTCCAAACCCGTGGAAGATCAAGACGGAAGGCAACAGGATTGATGACTGACAAGATTTTATAAGGCCCAATAAACTTGGGACCCAATTTCCAGGAGGGAACCTTCAGTTTAATATTTCTTGTAGACAACCACACCAGATCACCCACATTCAGGTCCGGACCAGGCACACGTCTCTTATCAGCCACACGCTTATACTTCTCACTCATCTTTCTAAGATTACTCTGAATCTTTTGCCAAATGGTAGACAAAGACGAGGAAAATCTCTCCTCCTCAGGTAAACCAGAAAGAGCCCCTCCCGAGAATGTCCCAAACTGCGGATGGAACCCATATGCACCAAAGAATGGTGACTTATCAGAAGATTCCTGACGACGGTTGTTCAGAGCAAACTCAGCAAGAGGGAGAAATGAACACCAATCCTCCTGGTTCTCTGCCACAAAACAGCGCAAATATGTCTCCAGATTCTGATTGAGGCGCTCAGTCTGACTATTCGACTGCGGGTGAAAAGCAGAAGAGAAGGACAGCCGAACCCCCAGGCGAGAACAGAAAGCCTTCCAGAATCTGGACACAAACTGCGTGCCTCTATCGGAAACAATATCAGAGGGAATGCCATGCAATTTAACAATATGGTCGACAAAAGCTTGCGCCAACGTTTTAGCATTGGGTAAACCAGGGAAAGGTACGAAATGAGCCATCTTGCTAAAACGGTCCACCACCACCAGGATCACCGACTTCCCTGAGGAACAAGGAAGATCCGTGATAAAGTCCATGGACAGGTGTGTCCAAGGACGGGAAGGTATGGGTAACGGGAGAAGGGAACCTGAAGGCCGTGAACGAGGGACCTTAGCGCGAGCGCACGTCTCACAAGCAGCCACAAAACCCTCCACCGACTTACGAAGAGCCGGCCACCAAAATCTCCGAGCAATGAGATCTACCGTGGCTCTACTCCCGGGGTGACCAGCAAGAACAGTATCATGATGCTCCTTGAAGAGTTTGTGACGTAGCTCAGGAGGCACAAACAACTTCCCAGAAGGACAACGGGCAGGTGCCTCAGTCTGGGCAGCCTGGACCTCGGCCTCCAAATCAGAATATAGAGCAGAAACAACTACCCCCTCCGCCAAAATGGGACCCGGGTCCTCAGAGTTTCCTCCTCCCGGAAAACAGCGAGAGAGAGCATCAGCCTTCACATTTTTGATCCCAGGGTGGAATGTAACAACAAAATTGAATCTGGAGAAGAACAGAGACCATCTGGCCTGTCTCGGATTCATACGCCTGGCCGACTCCAAGTATGCCAGATTCTTATGGTCGGTAAAAACGGTGATAGGGTGCCTGGCCCCCTCCAACCAATGGCGCCATTCCTCGAAAGCCAACTTGATGGCCAACAACTCCCTATCTCCCACAACATAGTTTTTCTCTGCCGGGGAGAGTTTTTTAGAGAAAAAGGCACAGGGTCGCCATTTGGCAGGAGAAGGGCCCTGGGACAAAACCGCACCCACACCCACCTCGGAAGCATCCACCTCAACAATAAAAGGTAAGGAAACATCAGGATGCACCAAGACGGGAGCAGATGCAAAACTCTCTTTAATCTTAGAAAAAGCTGCAAGCGCCTCATCCGACCAAGAGGAAAAATCTGCCCCCTTTTTTGTCATGTCAGTGAGGGGTTTGACAACAGAGGAATAATTCAAAATGAACTTTCTGTAATAGTTCGCAAAACCCAGAAAGCGCATCAATGCCTTCTGATTCTCAGAAAGCTCCCACTCAAGTACAGCACGGACCTTCTCCGGATCCATGCAAAAACCAGAAGCAGAGAGGAGAAAACCCAGAAATTGAATCTCCGATACCATAAAAAGACATTTCTCCAGCTTGGCGTACAATTTATTTTCCCGCAGAATCTGCAGAACCTGAAAAAGATGATCCTGATGGGTCTGAACATCAGGGGAAAAAATCAAAATATCATCAAGATACACCAATACAAATTTCCCCATTAAATGGTAGAAAATACTGTTAACAAAATGCTGAAAGACGGCCGGAGCATTCATCAGGCCGAAAGGCATAACGAGATTCTCGAAATGCCCGTTAGGGGTATTAAAGGCCGTTTTCCATTCATCCCCCTCTCTGACCCTGACCAGGTTGTACGCGCCTCTCAAATCCAATTTGGAAAAAACCTTGGCCCCAACAATTTGGTTGAAGAGGTCCGGGATCAGAGGAAGGGGATAGGGATCGCGAATCGTGATACGGTTCAGCTCCCTAAAATCTAGGCAAGGTCTCAGAGAGCCATCTTTTTTTTTAACAAAAAAAAACCCAGCGGCAACAGGTGATTTTGAGGGACGAATATGCCCCTTATCGAGACTCTCGGAGATATAGGTTTGCATTGCGATTCTTTCCGGTTGTGAGAGATTGTAGAGGCGAGCTTTTGGCAGCTTGGCGCCGGGAATGAGGTTAATGGGATAGTCAAACTCCCGGTGAGGAGGTAGCTCCTGAACACCGCTCTCGGAAAACACGTCCGAGAAATCAGAGAGAAATGATGGCACAGTTTTAGTAGACACCTCTGCAAAAGTCGCTGTAAGACAATTCTCTCTACAAAAGTCACTCCACTCATTTATTTGCCTTCCTTGCCAATCAATAGTGGGGTTGTCTAGTGAGCCAGGGTAACCCCAAAACTAGAGGAGAAGGCAATCCGTTAAGGACAAAACAAGATATATCCTCCACATGAGTGTCACCTACAGCTAACCGGATATTGTGAACAATGCCCTTCAGAGATCTCTGTGAGAGTGGAGCAGAGTCAATAGCAAAAACAGGTATATCCTTTTCTAATGTGCAAACCTGAAAACCATGCATGGCTACAAATTGAGTGTCAATAAGATTGACGGCCGCTCCACTATCAACAAAAATCTCACAAGAAATGACTTTGCTCTCTAGCGCCACCCTGGCAGACAGGAGAAAACGGGAACTGCAGGTCAGAGGAAAAGCATCAATTCCTACATCAACTTTGCCCAAAGTAGCAGATGAAGCAGAGTTTGATGATTTACCTTTTGAGGTTTTTCTCTTATTATCGCTCTTAGTACAGTTCAAGAATCTCCTAGACGGACAAACATTTGCCAAATGACCTATGCCCCCACAACAAAAACACACCATACTCTGAGGACTAAATCCTCTTTTATCAGGGGCAAGTCGACCTAGCTGCATGGGCTCCTCCTCAGAGGGGACTGAGACAGGATGAGGCCCCTGCACACTGAATGAGTCCGCACCACTGCCCCTAGACTGACAATGGCTGGACAGAGAGGTCTCGTTTCTTTCTCTTAGACGCCTGTCAAGGCGTACCGCCAATGACATGGCAGACTCTAAGGACGTTGGTCTCTCATGGAAAGCAAACGCATCTTTCAATCTCTCTGAGAGACCATGACAGAACTGACTCCGGAGTGCAGCATCATTCCAACCTGAATCAGCTGCCCATCTCCGAAATTCAGAACAATAAAGCTCCGCAGACAGTTTGCTCTGGCATAAAAAACGTAAGTTAGATTTGGCCAGAGCAACACGATCCGGGTCATCATATATCTGCCCCAGGGCCACAAAAAATCCTTCCACGGATCGAAGGGAGGGATCCCCTGATGGTAGCGAAAAAGCCCAAGTCTGAGCATTACCCCTGAGCAGGGAGATGACAATCCTCACCCTCTGCTCCTGATTACCAGAGGAATGGGGACACAAGCAAAAATGGAGTTTGCATGCCCCTCTGAAGCGAACAAAACTCTCACTGCCCCCGGAGAACGTTTCCGGAAGAGAGACCTTTGGCTCGCAACAGACTCCATGGGCCGGAGCAGAGCCCAATGCTTGAAGCTGAGTCATAGATTGACGGAGATCCGCTACCTTCAAAGAAAGACCCTGCATGCGGTCAACCAGGCCAGAAAGCGGATCCATGTCAAAAAAGACGGTTTTGGTGGATTATAATGTCACGGCTGTATGTGAGCAACAAGAGCATGCACAGAAAATAGAGCTACTGACCGGACCCAAACTAAAGAGGATAAAGGGTGACCCCTGTCAGACCCTCAAAGCTCTCCCTATGCTGCTAAGCCCATGCCTGGATCCAAATGGTGGAACGAGGCATGCCCGCGTACCTAAGACTGATGACCACTGTAACCCCTACAATAGTGGAAGGGGCACGGCCACCGGTGCCCTGCTCAGTATATGGAGGGAACCGTGGTCGCCTCGGATCCAGTCAGAAAACACACAGATACACTACAATGTCTGCACACTTAGCTGAAGGAGCTGCAGCCGCAGTGAAGACGGATCCAAAGACAGGCTGGCAATATCCGGAGTACTTGCTGCAGCAGAACACAGGTCCAGTGAAAGGATAGCATACAAGGGAAGATACTCAAGCAAGAGCTACAACTCAAATGAGAAATATAATCCACACACTACAAAAGGAGGAGGGGTGATTTAAAGGCAGGGAAATCAAACGCAGGAGGAACAGCTGGGAGGAAGGAAACAGAAAGTAAAGAGCTCATCACAGGGGCGGAGAAACAGAGCAGTGAGAACTCCTCCAAGCTCTAGTAGTGACATCATCACAGGGGTGGAGAAACAGAGCTGTGAGAACGTCTCAAAGCTCTGGTAGTGACAGTACTTCCCTCACTGTAATGCCAGTAGCCATGATGGCCAGTAGCTATTATTGTGTGTGGTGGCAGGCTGGCAGTATTTTATAACTACAGTACGATTTCCCCCCCCCCCCAGCATTTTCAATACTTATTCTATAAGTGACATCTGTCCAATACCTTCTGTGTGTCAGGACCCGAGATTGGAGAAATATAACTGAAAATAAATATATTTTTCCTTCATTTTCAATTATTTATCTATAGTGGATGTCTGCAATGAATAGTGACATATGTACTATACCTTCTGTGTGTCAGGGTGAGAGATTGGAGAAATATAACTGAAAATAAATATATGTTTTCCATCATTTTCAATTATTTTTCTATAGAGGGTGTCTGCAGTGACTAGTGACAACTGTATTATACCTTCTGTGTGTCAGGGCCAGAGATTGGAGAAATATAACTGAAAATAAATATATTTTTCCATCCATTTCAATTATTTTTCTATAATGGGTGTCTGCAATGAATAGTGACATATGTACTATACCGTTTGTGTGTCAGGGCGATAGATTGGAGAAAAATAACTGAAAATAAATATGTTTTCCATCATTTTCAATTATTTTTCTATAGAGGGTGTTTGCAGTGACTAGTGACATCTGTATTATACCTTCTGTGGGTCAGGGCCAGAGATTGGAGAAATATAACTTAAAAAAAAATATTTTTTACATCATTTTCAATAATTTTTTTTATAAAGGGTGTCTGCAGTGACTAGTGACATCTGTATTATACCTTCTGTGTGTCAGGCCAGAAATTAGAGAAATCTAGCTTAATATTACTATATTTTTTCCAAAATTTTCAATAATTTTTCTATAAAGGGTGTCCGCAGTAACTAGTGACATCTGTACCATACCTTCTGTGTTTAAGGGCCAGAGATTAGAGAAATATAACTGAAAATAAATGAATTTTTGTATCATTTTCAATTATTTTTCTATAGTGGGTGTCTGCAATTAATAGTGACATAAAAACTATACTTTCTGTTTGTCAGGGAGAGAGATTGGAGAAATATAACTGAAAATAAATATATGTTTTCCATCATTTCCAATTATTTTTCTATAGAGGGTGTCTGCAGTGACTAGTGACATCTGTATTATACCTTCTGTGGGTCAGGGCCAGAAATTGTAGAAATATAACTAAAAATAAATATATTTTTTACATCATTTTCAATCATTTTTTTTTATAGAGGGTGTCTGCAGTGACTAGTGACATCTGTATTATACCTTCTTGGGTTTAGGGCCAGAGATAGGAGAAATATAACTGAAAATAAATATATTTTTTACATCATTTTCAAATTTTTTTTTTTTATAGAGGGTGTCTGCAGTGAATAATGACATATGTACTATACCTTCTGTGTGTCTGGGCGAAAGATTGGAGAAATATAACTGAAAATAGATATATTTTTTCCATCATTTTCAATATTTTTTATATAGAGGGTGTCAGCATTGACTTGTGACATTTGTTCAATACCTTCTGTGTGTCAGGGACAGAAATTGGAGAAATATAACTGAAAATTACTATATTTTGTCCATAATTTTTAATAATTTTTATATAGAGAGTGTCATCAGTGACTTGTGACATCTGTCCAATACCTTCCGTCTGTCAGGGCCAGAGATTGGAGAAATATAACTGAAAATAAATATATGTTTTCCATCATTTTTAATTATTTTTCTATAGAGGGTGTCTGCAGTGACTAGTGACATCTTTATTATACCTTCTGTGGGTCAGGGCCAGAGATTGGAGAAATATAACTGAAAATAAATATATTTTTTACATCATTTTCAATCATTTTTTTTTATAGAGGGTGCCTGCAGTGACTAGTGACATCTGTCCAATACCTTCTGTGTGTCAGAGCCAGAAATTTGAGAAATATAACTGAAAATAAAAATATTTTTTCACATTATTTTCAATTCTTTTTCTATAGTGGGTGTCTGCAGTGATTTGTGACATCTGTACTATACCTTCTATGTTTAAGGGCCAGAGATTGGAGAAATATAACTGAAAATAAATATATTTTCCCATCATTTTCAATTATTTTTCTATAGTGGGTGTCTGCATTGAATAGTGACATATGTACTATACCTTCTGTGTGTCAGGGCCAGAGATTGGAGAAATATAACTGAAAATAAATATATTTTTCCATAATTTTCAATTATTTTTCTATAGAGGGTGTCTGCAGTGACACACAGAAGGTATAATACAGATGTAACTAGTCACTGCAGACACCCTCTATAGAAAAATAATTGAAAATAATGACATATATATTATACCTTCTGTGTGTGTGGAGAAATATAACTGAAAATAAATATATTTTTTCCATAATTTTCAATAATTTTTATATAGAGGGTGTCAGCAGTGACTTGTGACATCTGTCCAATACCTTCTGTGTGTCAGTGCCAGAAATTGGAGAAATATAACTGAAAATAAAAATATTTTTTCACATTATTTTCAATTATTTTTCTATAGCGGGTGTCTGCAGTGAATTGTGACATCTGTACTATACCTTCTGTGTGTCAGGGCCAGAAATATAGAGGTGTGTAACGGTCGCGTACACACACACACAGGGGGGAGTGAAGTGACCACTGCGCTCCACCCTTACCCCTGGCCCTGCCTACTTGCCTCGCGAGTCCTAATGACAGGTGACAACTGGATGGCAATCCCTAGCTTGGAATAAGTGCAGGGATGACAGACAAACAACAGAACGTGAACGGACCGAGTCAATACCAGGAAAGCTGCAAAGTACAAATGGAGCAAGCAGAGAATAGTCAGGAGAAGCCGGGGTCATAAATACCAGGAGAGTCGTGAAGTACCAAAGGAGTCAGCAGAGGATCGTCAGGAGGAGGCCGAGGTCAGAATACCAGGAGAGCAGCAAAGTACACAAGGAGCAGGCAGAGGAGCAGCAGGAATTCAGCAGGAGGTAAGCACACCAGGAAAGACACAATCGCAGGTGGAACCTAAATAACAGGCAATCTGTAGCCAGCAGATTGCCTGTTTAAATAGGGAGCTAGAGGGGTCATGTGACGTGGCCAGCGTCACATGACTCCACACAGACTACACAGCCGAGCACCGAGTGATCAGCTCGGTGCTCAGCCCTAAAACCATTAGCATGAATGCATATAGATGCACGCATAGTATTATCAGGAGCGCGGGTGGCGCTAGATGCACTGATGATGCGCGCGTGCTCCGGACATGCCCGCCTCCTAGACGGCGCAGTGACAGTACCCCCCCTTTTAGGCGGGGCCACAGGACCCAAGGACTCAGGTGAAGGCTTCTCGGGATGATCCTCATGAAATTTCTTAACCAGTCTAGGGGCATGAACCTCCCTAGCTGGTACCCAAGACCTCTCCTCAGGTCCATAGCCCTTCCAGTACACCAGATACTGCAAGGAATTACGAACTCTCCTGACATCCACAATTTTAGATACCACATGCTCCACAGAATCCTTAACCAGAACAGGCAGAGGCGCGGCTTGTGACGGTACAACAGGTTCGATGTATTTTTTTAGTAGGGACTTGTGAAATACATCGTGAATGTGGAACGAGTCGGGCAATTCTAACCTAAATGATACAGGATTAATCACCTCTACGATTTTGTACGTAAAGCGAGGAGCAAGCTTTCTTGAAGCAACTTTGAGTAAAGGTTTTTAGAGGACAACCACACCTTAACACCCACCTGAAAGTTCACCCCCGTGGAACGTCTCCTATTGGCCTTGACTCTTTGAGTATCTTGAGCCTTTTCCAGGTTCGATTGAACCCGAGCCCATACTGTGCACAGTTTTGAGGAGATCTAATCCGCCTCGGGATTACACGAGGAGACGGATGACCCAGAAAGAAAATGAGGATGAAAGCCATAGTTACAAAAAAAGGAGAGTCCCCAGCAGAGGAATTAACACGGTTATTCAGAGCAAACTCGGCTAACGGAAGGTATTTCACCCACAACTGTTAATCATCTGCAACATATGCCCTGAGAAATTATTCTACCGACTGATTGAGGCGCTCAGTCTGTCCATTACTTTCATGGTGATAAGCAGATGAGAAGGACAGAAAAATCCGGCATCTCAGACAGAAGACCCTCCAAAACTTGGACACAAACTGCACACCCCTGTCAGATACAATATTTTCTGGAATGCCATGTAAACGTACAATTTGTTCCACAAACAAAGATGCTAGGGTCTTCGCACTCGGGAGTTTAGGCAGGGGAATAAAGTGAGCCATCTTGCTGAATCTATCAACCAGTACCCAAACCACAGTCTTACCCTCTGCAGGTGGCAGATCAGTGATAAAATCCATCGAGATATGAGACCAGGGTCTACTGGGAATGGGTAAGGGTTGTAGGTCCCCAGCCGGGCGAGTCCTAGGGGTCTTAGACCTCGCACAAACCTCGCAGGCCAACACATAAGACTTGACATCTCTAGTTAAAGTAGGCCACCAGAATGATCTGGAAACCAGCTCTTTAGTGCCCTCAATGCCCGGATGTCCACAAAAAACAGAGTCATGACACTCACCCAGCAGTTGGAGACAAAACTGTACGGGAACAAACAACTTATCTGTAGGAGTGGATGGCGAAGCTAGGTGTTGTTCAGCCTTGATGAGAGTCATGATGTCCTGAGACAAGGCTGCTACGAAGACCTTAGCTGGTAAAATGGTTTCAGGTGGAGTCTCTGTATGCTGGTACGCACAGAAACTCAGAGAGAGTGCGTCGGCCTTCACGTTTCTACTTCCAGGTCTGAAAGTTATAAAAAAATTAAAGCGAGTAAAAAACAATGCCCATCTAGCCTGACGGGGATTTAACGTTTTAGCCGACTCGAGAAACATTAGGTTCTTATCGGTAACAACAGTAACACAATGTTTTGCCCCCTCAAGAAAATGTCTCCATTCTTCAGATGCCCACTTAATGGCCAGTAACTCCCGATTTCCTATGTCATAATTTCTCTCAGAGGGGGAAATCTTTCTGGAAAAAAAAGCACAAGGTCTCAGGTTAGTGAGGGTAGCAGGACCTTGCGAGAGGACTGCTCCTGCACCATCCTCAGAAGCATCCACCTCCACGATAAAAGGTTTTTCCTGATCTGGCTGGGTTAGAACAGGAGCTCTACTGAAAGCCTCCTTTAGGGTTTCAAATGAATCTAAGGCCTCAGTTGACCAATTTTCCATATCCGCCCCCTTTTTTAGTGAGGTCGGTCATGGTCTAGCGATTACAGAGAAATTCTTTATGAACTTACGGTAGTAGTTAGCGAATCCAAGGAAACGTTGTAAGGCCTTTAAGGATGATGGTCTTACCCATCCCTTAACCGCTAAAACCTTGCTAGGATCCATCTTTATGGCGTGGGGAGTCAGAACATGTCCGAGAAATATAATCTCCTGCACCCCAAAAACACATTTTTCCTGTTTAGCAGATAATTGGTTCTCTCTCAACACCTCCATCACCTGTCTAACATGAAACACATGACTCTTGAAATCAGGGGAAAATATCAAAATGTCGTCGAGATATACAATGACAGATTTTCCCAAGAACTCCGTAAGAATATCGTTCATGAAATTTTGGAACACAGCCGGGGCATTGCTGAGTCCAAAAGGCATAACGAGATATTCAAAGTGACCAGCTGGGGTATTGAATGCTGTTTTCCACTCGTCCCCCTCCTTGATTCGGATTAAATTGTATGCTCCTCTTAAATCAATCTTAAAAAACCAGGCCGCCCCTAATACCTGGTTAAATAAATCCGGAATCAATGGGAGGGAGTAAGTATTCCGGATAGTGATCTCATTTAATTTCCGGTAATCTATACAGGGTCTAAGACCTCCATCCTTCTTCTTAACAAAGAAAAACCCCGCCCCCATAGGAGAAAACAAGGGTCTAATGTGCCTCTTAATGAGACTCTCCTTAATGTAATCTTCCATGGCCTCATGTTCAGGTTTGGAAAGATTGTAAATACGCCCCTTAGGAAACCTTGCCCCCTTCTCCAGGACTATGGCGCAATCATAAGGTCTATGGGGAGGAAGAGCCTCCGTGGACGACGACGAGAACACATCAGCATACTCCTTTATGACTGCGGGTAATACCTCAGACTCCACAGAGAACCCAACCCGTTTTCTAGACAAACACGAGCTGCACTCAGATCCCCAACTCACCAGTTCCCCTCTGGTCCAATCAATCGTAGGATTGTGTAATTGGAGCCACGACATCCCCAATACCACCTTGACTGGTAAGTTCTCTAGGACTAACAGGGAACATTTCTCTAAGTGGCACACTCCCACAGCTAAGGAAATCTCTGAGGTACATGACCTCACAGTACCCCCCACCAGGGGAGTGGAGTCGATGGCCATGATATGGATGGGCGTAGGTAAAACAAAAATTGGAATACCCTGTCTAGTAGCATACCCCTGGTCAATAAAGCTGGCCGCTGAGCCCGAATCTATAAAGGCCTGACCCGACCACTTATTAGAACCCAGAGAAATGGTTATAAGAACTAAAAGCTTACTCTTAGTAATAACTAGTGATGAGCGGCAGGTGCCATATTAGATTTCGACGAAATTCGCGAAAATTCGATAGAATATTCGTTTTATATTCGTCGAAATCGAATATTCATCATTATTCTTGTTATCGTGATTAATATGCGATTTAAATAATCGCATATTGCGATTTTAACTTAAAGGCTACTCTCCTATTGAAATAGCAATTCGATTATTTCAAGTTATAATAATCGAATTTAGATTTTAACTTAGCACTGCTATATTCCATATTCGTTAATTCTAGCCTAATATGGAATATAGCAGTGCTAAGTTAAAATCGAAATTCGATTATTATAACTTGAATTAATTGAATTGCGATTTCAACTTGGACCTGGTTTACTATGGTTGGCTTGGTAGAATTAGCGAATATGACGAATGTATTCGTCATATTCCACAAAACGAATATAACGAATGTATTCGTCATATTCCACAAAACGAAGCTAACGAAGTATTCTGCATCTTCGTTTTAGCTACCTATTCATCAACTTCGCTAATTCTAGCAATCATATAGGAAAGTTTACTATAGAGACAGCTAAATTTAATTCGCTATGCGATTATATTACTTTGCTTTTTTTATATAAATACCTGATAATTATTATAATTATTCTATTATAATTATTCAATTTTTTTTTTTTTAAAAAGCAGTCATATAATCGCATAGCGAATTAAACTTAGCTGTCTCTATAGTAAACTTTCCTATATGATTGCTAGAATTAGCGAAGTTGACGAATAGGTAGCTAAAACGAAGATGCAGAATACTTCGTTATCTTCGTTTTGTGGAATATAACGAATATATTCGTCATATTCGCTAATTCTACCCAGTCAGCCATAGTAAACCAGGTCCAAGTTGAAATCGCAATGCGATTAATATAACTCGAAGTAATCGCATGGCGATTTCAACATCCGTCTCCCATTGACTTTCAATGTAAAGTCAGGAGTCCCCTATTTATAAACCATCAGATCGGAGTTTTCTCCAATCCGATGGTATATTTTAACTTGAAGCGTCCCCATCACCATGGGAACGCCTCTATGTTAGAATATACCATCGGATTTTAGTTACATCGTGAAACTCAGATCCGACAGTATATTCTAACACAGAGGCGTTCCCATGGTGATGGGGACGCTTCAAGTTAGAATATACTGAGAACTGTGTACATGACTGCCCCCTGCTGCCTGGCAGGTGCTGCCAGGCAGCAGGGGGCAGACCCCCCCTTGTATTTAACTCATTGGTGGCCAGTGCGGCCCCCCTCCCCTGTATTAAATGTGACCAGTGCGGCCCCCCTCCCTCTATATTCATTGGTGGCCATTGCGGATTCCCAGTATTAAATTAGACCAGTGCGGCCTCCCCTCTTCCCCCTCCCCAATTAAAATCAACCCCCCCCCCCATCATTGGTGACAGCGGAGCGGCAGTTCCGACACTACTCAGTAACCCTTACTGATGGGTTTCTGGTTTTCAGTAAGATGAAGCGGTTTGTACGCTTAGGACAACCCATTTTATTAAAATGGTCCTCGATGGCAAGTTGATCATTACTGGAACCCCAAATTAGCCATATCTATGGGGGAACCCGGCACCAAGTGTTTAATCCCCCTGCTGCAACACCACGAGGGAAACAAAGCACTACACAGTCTAAATCAATGATGGATTGTAGACTGCAGTCCATGTTCTGGTGTGGTGCATGTGGAATGGAGTAGGTTCCACAAGTAGTTCATAGCCGAAGACATTTCTGGTACTCGCTTCTCTCTGTAAATTTTGTAAAAGGGTGTCTGTCAACTCCAAAGTAAGCATACCGACTAGAGTTGAGCGAACACCTGGATGTTCGGGTTCGAGAAGTTCGGCCGAACTTCCCGGAAATGTTCGGGTTCGGGATCCGAACCCGACCCGAACTTCGTCCCGAACCCGAACCCCATTGAAGTCAATGGGACCCAAACTTTTGGGCACTAAAAAGGCTGTAAAACAGCCCAGGAAAGAGCTAGAGGGCTGCAAAAGGCAGCAACATGTAGGTAAATCCCCTGCAAACAAATGTAGATAGGGAAATGAATTAAAATAAAGATTAAAAAAATAAAAATTAACCAATATCAATTGGACAGAGGTCCCATAGCAGAGAATCTGGCTTCACGTCAGCAGAGAATCAGTCTCTTCATGCCATAGCAAAGAATCTGGCTTCATGTCAGCAGAGAATCAGTCTCTTCATGCCATAGCAGAGAATCTGGCTTCATGTCAGCACAGAATCAGTCTTCATGTCATAGCAGAGAATCAGGCTTCACGTCACCCACCACTGGAACAGGCCACTGTCACATATTTAGGCCCCGGCACCCAGACAGAGGAGAGAGGTCCCGTAACAGAGAATCTGGCCTTATGTCAGCACAGAATCAGTCTTCATGTCATAGCAGAGAATCAGGCTTCACGTCACCCACCACTGGAACAGGCCACTGTCACATATTTAGGCACCGGCACCCAGACAGAGGAGAGAGGTCCCGTAACAGAGAATCTGGCCTTATGTCAGCACAGAATCAGTCTTCATGTCATAGCAGAGAATCAGGCTTCACGTCACCCACCACTGGAACAGGCCACTGTCACATATTTAGGCCCAGGCACCCAGGCAGAGGAGAGAGGTCCCGTAACAGAGAATCTGGCCTTATGTCAGCACAGAATCAGTCTTCATATCATAGCAGAGAATCAGGCTTCACGTCACCCACCACTGGAACAGGCCACTGTCACACATTTAGGCCCCGGCACTCGACAGAGGAGAGAGGTCCCGTAACAGAGAATCTGGCCTTATGTCAGCACAGAATCAGTCTTCATGTCATAGCAGAGAATCAGGCTTCACGTCACCCACCACTGGAACAGGCCACTGTCACATATTTAGGCCCAGGCACCCAGGCAGAGGAGAGAGGTCCCGTAACAGAGAATCTGGCCTTATGTCAGCACAGAATCAGTCTTCATGTCATAGCAGAGAATCAGGCTTCACGTCACCCACCACTGGAACAGGCCACTGTCACATATTTAGGCCCAGGCACCCAGGCAGTGGAGAGAGGTCCCGTAACAGAGAATCTGGCCGTATGTCAGCACAGAATCAGTCTTCATATCATAGCAGAGAATCAGGCTTCACGTCACCCACCACTGGAACAGGCCACTGTCACACATTTAGGCCTCGGCACCCAGACAGAGGAGAGGTTCATTCAACTTTGGGTTGCCCCGCAATATAATGGTAAAATGAAAATAAAAATAGGATTGAATGAGGAAGTGCCCTGGAGTACAATAATATATTGTTAAGGGGAGGTAGTTAATATCTAATCTGCACAAGGGATGGACAGGTCCTGTGGGATCCATGCCTGGTTCATTTTTATGAACGTCAGCTTGTCCACATTGGCTACAGTGCTGAATACACGTTCAGACAAAACGCTGGCCGCCGGGCAGGCCAGCACCTCCAAGGCATAAAAGGCTAGCTCTGGCCACGTGGACAATTTGAAGACCCAGAAGTTGAATGGGGCCGAACCATCAGTCAGTACGTGGAGGGGTGTGCACAGGTACTGTTCCACCATGTTAGTGAAATGTTGCCTCCTGCTAACACGTTCCGTATCAGGTGGTGGTGCAGTTAGCTGTGGCGTGGTGACAAAACTTTTCCACATCTCTGCCATGCTAACCCTGCCCTCAGAGGAGCTGGCCGTGACACAGCTGCGTTGGCGACCTCTTGCTCCTCCTCTGCCTTCGCCTTGGGCTTCCACTGGTTCCCCTGTGACATTTGGGAATGCTCTCAGTAGCGCGTCTACCAACGTGCGCTTGTACTCGCGCATCTTCCTATCACGCTCCAGTGTAGGAAGTAAGGTGGGCACATTGTCTTTGTACCATGGATCCAGCAGGGTGGCAACCCAGTAGTCAGCACACAATAAAATGTGGGCAACTCTGCTGTCGTTGTGCAGGCACTGCAGCATGTAGTCGCTCATGTGTGCCAGGCTGCACAGAGGTAAGGACAAGCTGTCCTCTGTGAGAGGCGTATCGTCATCATCCTGTGTTTCCCCCCAGCCACGCACCAGTGATGGGCCCGAGCTGAGTTGAGTGCCACCCTGCTGTGAACATGCTTCATTCTCATCCTCCTCCACCTCCTCGTCCTCCTCGTCCTCCAGTAGTGGGCCCTGTCTGGCCACATTTGTACCTCGCCTCTGGTGTTGCAAAAAAACTCCCTCTGAGTCACTTCGAAGAGACTGGCCTGAAAGTGCTAAAAATGACCCCTCTTCCTCCTCTTCCTCCTGGGCCATCTCCTCTTCCATCATCGCCCTAAGTGTTTTCTCAAGGAGACATAGAAGTGGTATTGTAACGCTGATAACGGCGTCATCGCCACTGGCCAAGTTGGTGGAGTACTCGAAACAGCGCAACAGGGCACACAGGTCTCGCATGGAGGCCCAGTCATTGGTGGTGAAGTGGTGCTGTTCCGCAGTGCGACTGACCCGTGCGTGCAGCAGCTGAAACTCCACTATGGCCTGCTGCTGCTCGCACAGTCTGTCCAGCATGTGCAAGGTGGAGTTCCACCTGGTGGGCACATCGCATATGAGGCGGTGAGCGGGAAGGCCGAAGTTACGCTGTAGCGCAGACAGGCGTGCAGCAGCAGGGTGTGAACGCCGGAAGCGCAAACAGACGGCCCGCACTTTATGCAGCAGCTCTGACATGTCGGGGTAGTTGCGAATGAACTTCTGCACCACCAAATTCAGCACATGCGCCAGGCAAGGGATGTGCGTCAAACCGGCTAGTCCCAGAGCTGCAACGAGATTTTGCCCATTATCGCACACTACCAGGCCGGGCTTGAGGCTCACCGGCAGCAACCACTCGTCGGTCTGTTGTTCTAAACCCCGCCACAACTCCTGTGCGGTGTGGGGCCTGTCCCCCAAACATATGAGTTTCAGAATGGCCTGCTGACGTTTACCCCGGGCTGTGCTGAAGTTGGTGGTGAAGGTGTGTGGCTGACTGGATGAGCAGGTGGAAGAAGAGGAGGAGGAAGCTGAGTAGGAGGAGGAGGAGACAGGAGGCAAAGAATGTTGCCCTGCGATCCTTGGCGGCGGAAGGACGTGCGCCAAACAGCTCTCCGCCTGGGGCCCAGCCGCCACTACATTTACCCAGTGTGCAGTTAGGGAGATATAGCGTCCCTGGCCCTGCTTACTGGTCCACGTATCTGTGGTTAGGTGGACCTTGCCACAGATGGCGTTGCGCAGTGCACACTTGATTTTATCGGACACTTGGTTGTGCAGGGAAGGCACGGCTCTCTTGGAGAAGTAGTGGCGGCTGGGAACAACATACTGTGGGACAGCAAGCGACATGAGCTGTTTGAAGCTGTCTGTGTCCACCAGCCTGAATGACAGCATTTCATAGGCCAGTAGTTTAGAAATGCTGGCATTCAGGGCCAGGGATCGAGGGTGGCTAGGTGGGAATTTACGCTTTCTCTCAAATGTTTGTGAGATGGAGAGCTGAACGCTGCCGTGTGACATGGTTGAGATGCTTGGTGACGCAGGTGGTGGTGTTGGTGGTACATCCCATGTTTGCTGGGCGGCAGGTGCCAACGTTCCTCTAGAGGCGGAGGAAGAGGCCGAGGCGGCGGCAGCAGCAGAAGAGGCCGAGGCGGCAGCAGCAGTAGAGGTAGCAGGGGTAGCCTGAGTGACTTCTTTGTTTTTAAGGTTTTTACTCCACTGCAGTTCATGCTTTGCATGCAGGTGCCTGGTCATGCAGGTTGTGCTAAGGTTCAGAACATTAATGCCTCGCTTCAGGCTCTGATGGCACAGCGTGCAAACCACTCGGGTCTTGTCGTCAGCACATTGTTTAAAGAAGTGCCATGCCAGGGAACTCCTTGAAGCTGCCTTTGGGGTGCTCGGTCCCAGATGGCATCGGTCAGTAGCAGGCGGAGTCTCTTGGCGGCGGGTGTTCTGATTTTGCCCACTGCTCCCTCTTTTGCTACGCTGTTGGCTCGGTCTCACCACTGCCTCTTCCTCCGAACTCTGAAAGTCAGTGGCACGACCTTCATTCCATGTGGGGTCTAGGACCTCATCGTCCCCTGCATCGTCTTCCACCCAGTCTTGATCCCTGACCTCCTGTTCAGTCTGCACACTGCAGAAAGACGCAGCAGTAGGCACCTGTGTTTCGTCATCATCAGAGACGTGCTGAGGTGGTATTCCCATGTCCTCATCATCAAGAAACATAAGTGGTTGTGCGCTAGTGCATTCTATCTCTTCCACCCCTGGGGAAGGGCTAGGTGGATGCCCTTGGGAAACCCTGGCAGCAGAGTCTTCAAACAGCATAAGAGACTGCTGCATAACTTGAGGCTCAGACAGTTTCCCTGATATGCATGGGGGTGATGTGACAGACTGATGGGCTTGGTTTTCATGCGCCATCTGTGCGCTTTCTGCAGAAGACTGGGTGGGAGATAATGTGAACGTGCTGGATGCACTGTCGGCCACCCAATTGACTAATGCCTGTACCTGCTCAGGCCTTACCATCCTTAGAACGGCATTGGGCCCCACCAAATATCGCTGTAAATTCTGCTGGCTACTGGGACCTGAGGTAGTTGGTTCACTAGGACGTGTGGCTGTGGCAGAACGGCCACGTCCTCTTTCAGCACCAGAGGGTCCACTAACACCACTACGACCATGTCCACGTCCGCGTCCCTTATTAGATGCTTTCCTCATTGTTCCCGTTCACCACAATTTTGAAAATGGCAAATTTGGGAATAGTTTTTCAACCCAGAACAAAAACTGTGCTTTTACGGTCACTACAAATAACTTGACCAGCTAAAACAGTACAGATTTGGTTGAATAGAAATGTGAGGCCTATTTTTTTTTGCGCTGTGTGACAGGTATACGTTTAATCACAGAATTAGACTTGTATCTGCACGGTAGCGTGTGTGTTAAGTTTTTCTGAATGACACTATCAGCACCTTGAATCTAAGATATCCTTTTTGGGATAGATTTCAAGTAGGCCTGATATAGCATAAACTACTTATTTTGAGAATGGCAAATTTGGGAATAGTTTTTCAACCCAGAACAAAAACTGTGCTTTTACGGTCGCTACAAATAACTTGACCAGCTCAAACAGTACAGATTTGGTTGAATAGAAATGTGTGGTCTATTTTTTTTTTGCGCTGTGTGACAGGTATACGTTAAATCACAGAATTAGACTTGTATCTGCACGGTAGCGTGTGTGTTAAGTTTTTCTGAATGACACTATCAGCACCTTGAATCTAAGATATCCTTTTTGGGATAGATTTCAAGTAGGCCTGATATAGCATAAACTACTTATTTTGAGAATGTCAAATTTGGGAATAGTTTTTCAACCCAGAACAAAAACTGTGCTTTTACGGTCACTACAAATAACTTGACCAGCTAAAACAGTACAGATTTGGTTGAATAGAAATGTGAGGCCTATTTTTTTTTGCGCTGTGTGACAGGTATACGTTTAATCACAGAATTAGACTTGTATTTGCACGGTAGCGTGTGTGTTAAGTTTTTCTGAATGACACTATCAGCACCTTGAATCTAAGATATCCTTTTTGGGATAGATTTCAAGTAGGCCTGATATAGCATAAACTACTTATTTTGAGAATGTCAAATTTGGGAATAGTTTTTCAACCCAGAACAAAAACTGTGCTTTTACGGTCACTACAAATAACTTGACCAGCTCAAACAGTACAGATTTGGTTGAATAGAAATGTGAGGCCTATTTTTTTTTGCGCTGTGTGACATGTATACGTTTAATCACAGAATTAGACTTGTATCTGCACGGTAGCGTGTGTGTTAAGTTTTTCTGAATGACACTATCAGCACCTTGAATCTAAGATATCCTTTTTGGGATAGATTTCAAGTAGGCCTCATATAGCATAAACTACTTATTTTGAGAGTGTCAAATTTGGAAATAGTTTTTCAACCCAGAACAAAAACTGTGCTTTTACGGTCACTACAAATAACTTGACCAGCTAAAACAGTACAGATTTGGTTGAATAGAAATGTGAGGCCTATTTTTTTTTGCGCTGTGTGACAGGTAGACGTTTAATCACAGAATTAGACTTGTATCTGCACGGTAGCGTGTGTGTTAAGTTTTTCTGAATGACACTATCAGCACCTTGAATCTAAGATATCCTTTTTGGGATAGATTTCAAGTAGGCCTCATATAGCATAAACTACTTATTTTGAGAATGTCAAATTTGGGAATAGTTTTTCAACCCAGAACAAAAACTGTGCTTTTACGGTCACTACAAATAACTTGACCAGCTAAAACAGTACAGATTTGGTTGAATAGAAATGTCAGGTCTATTTTTTAGGCGCTGGGTGACAGGCTCAACTTGCCCCTGATGTAGTATATGGCCAAAAAATAACCACACTATTGATGGTTAAATGCACTTGAGTGACACAGGCTCAGCCTGCGCCTGATGTAGTATATGGCCAAAAATTAACCACACTGTTGATGGTTAAATGCACTTGGGTGACACAGGCTCAGCCTGCACCTGATGTAGTATATGGCCAAAAAATAACCACACTGTTGATGGTTAAATGCACTTGGGTGACACAGGCTCAGCCTGCACCTGATGTAGTATATGGCCAAAAAATAACCAGACTGTTGATGGTTAAATGCACTTCGGTGACACAGGCTCAGCCTGCAGCTGATGTAGGATATAGCAAAAAATAACCACACTATTGATGGTTAAAAGCACTTGGTGGTAGCTTGTGCTGGCGCACCACAAGCCACAAAATGGCCGCCGATCACCCCAGAAAAAAGTGATCTAAAAACGCTCTGGGCAGCCTAAAAAAAGTGAGCAAGTCGATATTAGCACTTCAATGATCCACAGCTGGAGATCGATCACAGAATGAAGTCTTTTGGAGGAGTTAATCTCCCTAATCTCGCCCTAACGTCGCAGCAGCAACCTCTCCCTATGCTTGAATCAGCAGAGTGACGTGCAGCGCTACGTGACCCAAGCTTATATAGAGGCTGGGTCACATGCTGCACTGGCCAATCACAGCCATGCCAATAGTAGGCAAGGCTGTGATGGCCTCTTGGGGCAAGTAGTATGACGCTTGTTGATTGGCTGCTTTGCAGCCTTTCAAAAAGCGCCAAGAAAGCGCCGAACACCGAACCCGGACTTTTACGAAAATGTTCGGGTTCGGGTCCGTGTCACGGACACCCCAAAATTCGGGTTCGCTCATCCCTAATACCGACATGTAGGGTACGTTCCACAAAACATAACCATACCTTTTTTCTAAACATCCAGTCCTCTAATCTAGAGAAATGCTTCTTTTTACTGTTATATAAATGAGGTTGGCTGCTCCATTTAGTGTTCCTGGGTTTCTCTGAGTCATTACTACGGGCTCCGAAATATCAGGGACTGTCAAACAAGAGGGAGAAGCCTGAATGGTGTTGGTAGTGGAGTGATAGTGCACCAAATGGAGCAGTACTTCCCACACAGTGCACCGAATACCTTATTTGCATAAAAAGGATTTCTCATTAGAAATTTTCCCAAGAATGATATTGTTATGCTTCGGAGCACCTACTCTACATGGCATCATGCTGACCTTGAAAGTGATTTTGGCGGATTCCCAGTATTAAATTAGACCAGTGCGGCCTCCCCTCTTCCCCCCCCTAATTAAAATCATTCCCCCCCCCGTCATTGGTGGCAGCGGAGCGGCAGTTCCGATCGGAGTCCCAGTTTAATCGCTGGGGCTCCGATCGGTTACCATGGCAGCCAAGACGCTATTGCAGTCTTGGCTGCCATGGTTACTTAGTAATAAATAGAAGCATTATACTTACCTGCGAGCTGCGATGTCTGTGACCGGCCGGGAGCTCCTCCTACTGGTAAGTGACAGGTCTGTGCTATAGGCAATGCGTCGCACAGACCTGTCACTTACCAGTAGGAGGAGCTCCCGGCCGGTCACAGACATCGCAGCTCGCAGGTAAGTATAATGCTTCTATTTATTGCTAAGTAACCATGGCAGCCAAGACTGCAATAGCGTCTTGGCTGCTATGGTAACCGATCGGAGCCCCAGCGATTAAACTGGGATTCCGATCGGAACTGCCGCTCCTCTGCCACCAATGATGGGGGGGGGATGATTTTAATTAGGGGGGGGGGAAGAGGGGAGGCTGCACTGGTCTAATTTAATACTGGGAATCCGCCAAAATCACTTTCAAGGTCAGCATGATGCCATGTAGGGTAGGTGCTCCGAAGCATAACAATATCATTCTTGGGAAAATTTCTAATGAGAAATCCTTTTTTTATGCAAATAAGGTATTCGGTGCACTGTGGGGGAAGTACTGCTCCATTTGGTGCACTATCACTCCACTACCAACACCATTTAGGCTTCTCCCTCTTGTTTGACAGTCCCTGATATTTCGGAGCCCGTAGTAATGACTCGGAGAAACCCAGGTACACTAAATGGAGCAGCCCCGCCCGTGGTGCTACGAAAACCTAATTTATATAACAGTAAAAAGAAGCATTTCTCTAGATTAGAGGACTGGATGTTTAGAAAAAAGGTATGGTTATGTTTTGTGGAACGTACCCTACATGTCGGTATGCTTACTTTGGAGTTGACAGACACCCTTTTACAAAATTTACAGAGAGAAGCGAGGACCAGAAATGTCTTCGGCTATGAACTACTTGTGGAACCTACTCCATTCCACATGCACCACACCAGAACATGGACTGCAGTCTACAATCCATCATTGATTTCGACTGTGTAGTGCTTTGTTTCCCTCGTGGTGTTGCAGCAGGGGGATTAAACACTTGGTGCCGGGTTCCCCCATAGATATGGCTAATTTGGGGTTCCAGTAATGATCAACTTGCCATCGAGGACCGTTTTAATAAAATGGGTTGTCCTAAGCGTACAAACCGCTTCATCTTACTGAAAACAAGGAACCCATCAGTAAGGGTTACTGAGTAGTGTCGGAACTGCCGCTCCGCTGCCACCAATGATGGGGGGGATGATTTTAATTGGGGAGGGGGAAGAGGGGAGACCGCACTGGTCTAATTAATTACTGGGAATCAGCAATGGCCACCAATGAATATAGAGGGAGGGGGCCGCACTGGTCACATTTATCACAGGGGAGGGGGGCCGCACTGGCCACCAATGAGTTAAATACAGGGGGGGAGGGGGGGTCTGCCCCCTGCTGCCTGGCAGCACTTGCCAGGCAGCAGGGGGCAGTCATGTACACAGTTCTCAGTATATTCTAACTTAAAGCGTCCCCATCACCATGGGAACGCCTCTGTGTTAGAATATACTGTCGGATCGGAGTTTCACGAAGTTTAATTCGCTATGCGATTATATGACTGCTTTTTAAAAAAAATAAATAGAATAATTATAATACCTGATAATTATTATAATTATTCTATTTATAAAAAAAAAGCAAAGTAATATAATCGCATAGCGAATTAAATTTAGCTGTCTCTATAGTAAACTTTCCTATATGATTGCTAGAATTAGCGAAGTTGATGAATAGGTAGCTAAAACGAAGATGCAGAATACTTCATTAGCTTCGTTTTGTGGAATATGACGAATACATTCGTCATATTCGCTAATTCTACCAAGCCAACCATAGTAAACCAGGTCCAAGTTGAAATTGCAATTCGATTAATTCAAGTTATAATAATCGAATTTCGATTTTAACTTAGCACTGCTATATTCCATATTAGGCTAGAATTAACGAATATGGAATATAGCAGTGCTAAGTTAAAATCGAAATTCGATTATTATAACTAGAAATAATCAAATTGCGATTTCAACGTAATTCTCAAATCCGACAGTACATTCTAGTATATGGAGACGTTCCCATGGTGATGGGGACGCTCCATGAGCACGGAAGTCGGCAGAAGCGGCAACGGGCACTGATTGGAGCAGCCAGGAAGCCAGGAATTCAAAGGACAGGTAAGAACAACTTTAGGGAAGTGGGAAAGAAAAAAATATAACAATAATAAAAAAAAAAAAACGAATATTAGAAATATCGAATTTATATGACTATATTCTAAATATTCGCGAATTAGCGAAGTGCCGATATTCACGAAAAAAATTCGAATATTCGAATATTCGCGCTCAACACTAGTAATAACAGGGAGTACCTGGTCCCTTGGTGGTCTTGTCTTGGAAGCCTTATCAGAAAGGATCCTCTTTGGAGACTGATTGATCCAATGGTCAGGATCTCCACAGTAGAAACAGATCCCACGTCTGCGGCACTGATCCCTACTGGTTATCCCAATTTGCATAGATTCTTCAGAGGAGACCTCAACACCACTCCTGGTGCAACCCTCAGACTGGACCAGTACCTGAGAAGAGAACTGTTGTTCCTGTCGTCTTTCTCTCACACGTCTGTCGAGTCAGACTGCTAGGGTCATAGTCTCCTCAAGAGTCTCAGGGAGCTGATAACTCACTAGTAGGTCTTTTAGATTATCAGATAGGCCTGACCTGAATTGACACTTAAGAGCTGGCTCGTTCCACCCTGAGGGAACACACCACCTTCTAAATTGGGTGCAATACTCCTCCGCAGAGAGGTTGCCTTGAACCAATGCTTTTAGCGCAGTTTTGGCTACCAGGGCCCTGTCTGATTCATCATACAGGGTACCCAGAGCCTGAAAAAAACCCTCTACCGTGGTTAAACAACTAGCATCAGGGGGTAAAGAAAAGGCCCACTCCTGGGGATCCCCCTGTAAGCGGGAAATAACAATGCCCACCCGTTGGCTTTCCGACCCGGAAGACAAGGGACGTAAATGAAAATACAATTTACAGCTCTCCTTAAAGGAGTGAAACTTCCTCCGAACTCCAGAGAAGGGCTCTGGAAGCTTGATCGGTGGCTCCATATGAGGGCTCAAGTTCGGACCAGAGGCCTGAGGAGCAGTGGCGTCTTGTCCTATTTCTAGGGAAAGAATCTTCTTCCCTAGCTCCTGCGCCATCTGCGTCAGGTTTGACACATGCTCAGTCAGGGTCACTAGAGGATTCACGGTACAGTGGTTTCATTAGGCCTGTTATTCTGTAACGGTCGCGTACACACACAGGGGGGAGGGACGTGAACACTGCGCTCCACCCTTACCCCTACTAATCCTAATGACAGGGGACAACTGGACGGCAATCCCTAGCTTGGAATAAGTGCAGGGATGACAGACAAACAACAGAACGCGAACGGATCGAGTCAATACCAGGAAAGCTACAAAGCACAAATGGAGCAAGCAGAGAATAGTCAGGAGAAGCCGGGGTCATAAATACCAGGAGAGTCGTGAAGTACCAAATGAGTCAGCAGAGGATCGTCAGGAGGAGGCCGAGGTCAGAATACCAGGAGAGCAGCAAAGTACACAAGGAGCAGGCAGAGGATCGTCAGGAATTCAGCAGGAGGTAAGTATGCCAGGAAAGACACAATCGCAGGTGGAACCTAAATAACAGGCAATCTGTGGCCAGCAGATTGCCTGTTTAAATAGGGAGCTAGAGGGGTCATGTGACGTGGCCAGCGTCACATGACTCCACACAGACTACACAGCCGAGCACCGAGTGATCAGCTCGATGCTCAGCCCTAAAACCATTAGCATGAATGCAGATAGATGCACGCATAGTATTATCAGGAGTGCGGGTGACGCTGGATGCACTGATGATGCGTGCGCGCTCTGGACATGTCCGCCTCCTAGACGGCGCAGTGACAGGGTGTCAGCAATGACTTGTGACATCTGTCCAATATCTTTTGAGTGTCAGGGCCAGAAACTAGAGAAATATAACTTAAAATTAAAAAAATTTCCCCATAATTTTCAAACATTTTTATATAAAGGGTGTCAGCAGTGACTTGTGACATCTGTCCAATACCTTCTGTGTGTCAGGGCCAGAAATTAGAGTAAAATAACTTAAAAATAATATATTTTTTCCAAAATCTTCAATAATTTTTTTTATAGAGGATGTCAACAATGACTTCTGTCCAATACCTTATGAGTGTCAGGGCCAGAAATTGGAGAAATATAACTGAAAATGTATTTATTTTTCTATAGATTGTATCTGCAGTGACAAGTGACATCTGTATTTTTCCTTCTTTGTGTCAGGGACAGAAATTGGAGAACTATAACTGAAAATTACTATATTTTGTCCATCATTTTTAATAATTTTTATATAGAGAGTGTCATCAGTGACTTGTGACATCTGTCCAATACCTTCTGTGTGTGTCAAGGCCAGAAATTGGACAAATATAACTTAAAATTACTTAATTTTTTCCATCATTTTCAATAATTTTTCTATAGAGGGTGTCTGCAGGGACTAGTGACTTCTGTACAATACCTTCCGTCTGTCAGAGCCAGAGATTGGAGAAAAATAACTTGGTATGCTGGAGGGTCACTTTGCATTTTCCCTGCAGTGGAGGCTGAGGACACGGTGGAAGATGAGGAGGCAGAGGCAGACATTGTGGCTGGACCAATGGCGTGGCAACCTGGAGGTGGAAGTGGCGTCACCTGGCCAAGTGGTTGGTGTGGCTGTGCAGGAACCACATTCACCCAGTGGGCCGTAAAGTGTCCTTGACTGTAGATACAGCTCCACTTGTCTGCACTGCCATGCACTTTGGCAGACACCGACAGGCTCAAGGACTGGCCTACCTTCTTTTCTACATATTTGTAGCGTTGAGTGTGAATATTCGAAAAGCAAATATTTTGCGAATTCGCCAATATTTAGAACATAGTGCTATAAAATTGTAATGATATAATATATATATTTTTTTTTAACACAGTACACATCAGGTGATCATCCCTCCCTTCTTCTAGCTTGTGGGCCAATGAGAAGGCTTTGACACAGCTTAGCAACATCAATAGCAACCAATAGAAAAGTTGCCTACCCCACACCGGTATTTTGCGCACATTACGCGAATAATACATTGCCGATTTTTGCAATTAAGAATATAATCTCGAATGGCGAATATTCTACAAAATATTCGCAAAATATTGCAAATTCGAATATTGCCCCTGCCGCTCATCACTACATATTTGTGCAGGGCTGGTACTGCCTTTTTGGCAAAGAAATTTCTTTGATGATCGATTGTTGATGGAATGAGTGACAAGGAGTAGGAGGAGAAGGAGCAGGAGCCTCGGGACCAGCAGATAATGGGAATGACAGATAGCTCCCTTCGACTGAGGTGGTGGAGCTTTGACTGCCTGAAACCGGGTGCGTGCCATTGGGTGATGCAGCGGTTGCTGCAGCAGGCTGGACCACCACATCAAAGCCATGGTTCTCCCAGGCCATTGAATGGTGACGCTGCATATGTTGACGCAGGGCCGTAGTGTCAACATTGGCACCCTGGCCACTCTTCACCTTCTGCTCACAGATTCTACATATGGCAACATTCACCTCCTCCGGCGGCTTAAGAAAAAACTGCCACACTGCTGAGTAGGTGATTTTACCACCAACACTACGCACTGACTGAAAGCTACCGCCACTGCCTCTTTGAATGCCTGAACTGCTACTTTCCAGGCAGGTAGGCAAATCGGGTGGTCTACCCCTGGCACATTTGGCTCCTGACTACTGCCATCCTGCTGACTCCCGCCCACGATAGCGACTTCCTGGCTCCGCTGCTGGCTCATGGGCAAGCTGTCACCCGGCTCCAAAGTGCGATCAGCTACATCATCATCGAGTACTGTCTGCACGTCACTGATGCCCTCCTCAACGGTCTCTGGGTCAGGAGCCTTACTGCTCGCAACACCAGTTCCCACGCCACTCTCCTCATCACTACTTGCCCGCCTGGCATCTAGTACCTCGTCCTCACTGTATAGTGGAGCTGAGCCCACAGCATACAATACTTCTGTGGCTCTGGGAACAGAAAAGGACAGAGGCAGGTTGAGGACAGGTGAGGGCGCAAGGTGCAGGGCTTGCTCAAGGGCCATGCCAGCTAAGGGTTGTGTCTGACGAACCCACTGACTCTTGGCTGGGGGTGTCTGATGTCACTTGCGACGAAGTCAACCGTTCAAGAACCGCTGGGTTCCTGGTCACGACAGGACCTTTGAGACTGGGAGCTCAGCCTTTCAAAGTGACCCCTGCTGCCACGGACCGTTACTCTGCTGCGACAGAAATATTTAGGCCTTTGCTACTCCCCTGTGCAGGGCCTGGCACTTCTCTGCGTGACATACTGTTAGATCAAATAAATAAAAAGGAAATTAAAACACCCCACAAAAGTTCAGCGCAGAGCGGTAAATGTGTTTTTTCTTTTTGCACTAATACATGTCACATAAGGATTAACAATAAATAACTGCACAGCAGAGCAGGAAAAGTTTATATTTTTTTTTTTTTTTGTGCTAATACATGTCACAAAAGGCTTTACAACAAATAACTACACCGCTGAGCGTCAAATATATTTTTTCTTTTTCCACTAAACACCCCACCAAAGCCTTTACTACAGATAAGTGCACCGCAGAGCGGTAAATGTATTTTTTCTTTTTGCGCTAATAAACGTCACAAAAGGCTTTACAAGAATGAACTACACCGCTGAGAGGCAAATATATTTCTTCTTTTACCGCTAAAACACCACACAAAAGCCTTTACTTCAGATTACTACACTGCAGAGCGGTAGATGTATTTTTTCTTTTTTCGCTAATACACCCCACAACAGCCTTTACTACAAATAAGTGCAAATGCTGTGGAATTATTCCTCCCTATCCTTTCCCTACACCTTGAATAATCTTTCCCTGTACTTGTAAATCTTTTTTTTTTTGTAGAATGATGATTTTTCTATCACTGTCCCTAGCGCCTGCAGACACGTCTCTCCCTGAACTAAGTACACTGGTGAATGGCAGATTCTAAGAAGGCTGCCATATTTATAGGGCTGTGACATCACAGGAATGGGTTGGCTGCTCATTGGCTGCATACATGTCAGTATGGGTGATCCCGCCTTCCCAGACTTCCTTTCTCCATGTCCTTACACGTGCAGCAGCCATTGTAGGAAAAATGTGATTCGTTACTACGAAGCGCGAGGAAATTCGCATTCGGTGCAAATCAAATTTTTCCTTAAATTCGTAACAAATTCCACTTCATCAGCTTCGATTTGCTCATCTCTAATTCTGAACTTGTACTGTGCTGTGACAGGACATCTGGCAGAGACAGAAAAGAAAGCTTATCTTTAGGAAGAAAATGCAGAACATAATAGCTAGGTAGATTTAATTAATTAAATTGACAGTGGCCCAGCAGTTAGCCTTGATGTCTCTGATCATAGTTGGTCAGCTGCCAAGCACGTCTGGATGATTCAAAGAGATAGCAGCCTGGAGGCACCCCTGCAGTGAAGTCCAGATCCATGTATAGGCGTTTAAGGGTGAATACCAGAGGAGTGCCAGGATAAAGCCCTTATGTCTAGCCCAAACTTAAACTAGTTGATTCCACACACACTGCCTGTAAAAGTAAGTTCAGGCTAAAATACCCACAAGCTTATCATAGATGGGTCTACCAGAGGTATTCCAATAGCTGGCTCAGCAGTGTGATTACCAGGAGCAATTGCTGTCATCTATGCACACCATATAATAATAATAATAAGAATTTTATATTGCAGCAATATAATCTGCAATGCTTTACAAGGGGTCTATGTACAAACAGAATCATACATTACATAGCAACTATACATTACATAGCAAGAAACAAGTCAATTAAAACAAGAGGAATGAGTGCCCTGCTCACAAAAGCTTACTAACTATGAGGAGATAAGGGTGACACAAAAGTGCTTGTTTTGTGCAATTGTCAAGCCATCTTAACGAAATATGAAAGTGCATATGACACTGCATGAGCCAGCCACCAGTTGATATTTGTAGTGCTTTTGAACGCATGGGGTGTGGAGGATAGTGTTTGATGATGGATTGGGTTCAGAAAAATGCTGTTAATGGGGGAGTAAATGGAGAAAAGTTAGTTTAGTCCATGTTATATACCACCCTAAAAAGATGTGTTTTTAGAGAGTGCCTCAAACTGTGGATGTTGTGAATTAACCTAATTACTTGGGGTAGGGCACTCCAGAGAACTTGTGAACTTGTGTTGAACTTAATGGAGTTATATCTTTTTTTCAAACGTATTAAATATGTAACTACAGCTTAAGAAAAGTCTTGAACTTGCGAGAGAGAGATTTGAATGATGGTAGATGTTAGTCATAAATCATTTGCAGAACATAGAGTATAGTTAGGCTTGTAGAGAGAAATGAGGAATGAGAATGTGCAGTTTAAATTGAATCCTATATGTAGGGGCACCCAGTGCAATGATTGGCATAGGGTGGAAGCATTAGTGTAGCAGTTAGGCAAATAGTTTATAAAAACAATAACTCCAGTCCGTAGTTCGATGGGATATGCAGCAAGTCTCCAAAGTGATGTGGGTTCAATTCACACAAAGTGTTAATGGGTAAATGTGCGGTCTGATTTACCCATTAAGGCAAATAGGTTAGCCTGGCTGCTGCATTAAAGGGGTTGTCTGGGATTTTAATACTGATCATCTATCCCCAGGATAAAGCATCAATAACAGATTGTCGGGGGTCTGACACCCGGCACCCCTGCTGATCAGCTGTATGAGGAGACGACGCGTTTGAAAGTGAATGGCTGCTTTGCCATAGATTCTGAGGATGGGTCATCAATAGAGATGAGCAAATTTCTTAAAAATTCGATTCAGTTGGTTCATTGAATTTTCCAAAAAGATTTGATTTGATCCAAATTTAGTCCAAACAAATCGCATAAAGAAACATCTATTTTCCTGGCTGATAAGAGCCTGCATAGTAGTGTAGAACACTGTGCATTGCAGATACATACATAGGGAGCCCACTGTGCTAGTGAAACAGTACTGTCAGTCAGTATGACACGCAGATGATAGGCATTACAGTTAGAATCAATTTATACTTCACTTATTTGGTCAGTTACAGGGCCAAAACTGACCTAATAGCTCAAGTGTGAACTAAGCCTTACAGGTCAATGTTAGTGTCAAGACAAAGCGCACTCCTTTTACACCATCGTCAGCTGATTCCACATAGATTTCCACAGAACCTGTTCTGTTACACACTGAAACAAGCAGTGCCATCTTGTCAGAGTGGTAAGGTGGGAACAGCATAAAGAGTCAACACAGTCACAGAGTGGTGAGGTTGGCAGTCGCATGAGAAATCGCATGAGTTGTCAACAAAGTCACAGAGTGATGAGGGTGGAAATCTCATGAGGAATCGCAAGAGTCGTCAACACAGTGGCCAAGTCACAGAGTGGTGAGGGTGGGAATCGCATGAGGAATCGCATTATAAATCGCATGAGTCGTCAACACAGTGGCCCAGTCACAGAGTAGTGAGAGTGGGAATCGCATGAGGAATCGCATGAGTCATCAACACAGTGGCCCAGTCACAGAGTGGTGAGAGTGGGAATCGCATGTGTCGTCAACACAGTGGACCAGTCACAGAGTGGTGAGGGTGGGAATCGCATTAGGAATTGCATGAGTCGTTAACACAGTGGACCAGTCACAGAGTGGTGATGTGGCAGCAGTCTAAGGAAAACACACAGTGTAGTGTTGGCAGCAGCATGAGGAGACCACAAAATGGCCCAGTAACAGAGTGGTGAGGTCACAGCAGCATGAGGAGATCATAGAGTGGTGAGGTGGGAGCAGCATTTGGAGACCACAGAGTGTTGAGGTGGCATGAGCATAAAGAGAACACAGAAAACCCCAGTGACAGAGTGATAAGGTGGCAGCAGCATGAGGAGACCACAGAGTGGTAAAGGGGGCAGCAGCATAAGCAGACCGTAGAGTGTTGAGTTTGCAGCAGCATGAGGAGACAACAGAGTGGCCCAGTAACAGAGTGGTGAGGTAGTAGCAGCATGAGGAGCAGATAAAGTGGTGAGGTGGGAGAAGAATGAGGAGACCACAGAGTGTTGAGGTGGCATGAGCATAAAGAGAACATAAAAAAGCCCAGTGACAGAGTGATAAGGTGGCAGCAGCATGAGTAGACCACAGAGTGGTAAAGGGGGCAGCAGCATAAGCAGACCATAGAGTATTGAGTTTGCAGCAGCATGAGGAGACCACAGAGTAAAACAGGGACAGAGTGTTGAGGTGGCAGCAGCATCAGGAGACTACACAGTAGAGATGTGGCAGCAGCATGCGGAGACCACAGAGTGTTGAGTTGGCAGCAGCATGATGAGACCACAGAGTGGCTTAGTGACAGAGATGCTGAGGTGGCAGCAGCATGTGGAGACCACAGAATGGCCCAGTGACAGAGTGTTTAGTTGGCAGAAGCATGAGGAGACTAAAGAGTGGTGAGGTGGTAGGAGCATGAGAAGACCACAAAGTGTTGAGTTGGCAGAAGTCTGAGGAGAACACAGAGTGTTAAGTTTGCAGCAGCATGAGGAGACCACAGAGTAAAACAGGGACAGAGTGTTGAGGTGGCAGCAGCATCAGGAGACTACACAGTAGAGAGGTGGCGGCAGCATGCGGAGACCACAGAGTGTTGAGATGGCAGCAGCATGATGAAACCACAGAGTGGCTTAGTGACAGAGTGCTGAGGTGGCAGCAGCATGTGGAGACCACAGAATGGCCCAGTGAAAGAGTTTAGTTTGCAGCAGCATGAGGAGACCATAGAGTGGTGAAGTGGCAGCAGCATGAGGAGACCACAGAATGGGCAAGAAAAAGAGTGTTAAGGTGACAGCCGCATATGAAGACCACAGAATGGCCAAGTGACAGAGTGGTGAGGTGGTAGAAGCATGAGAAGACCACAGAGTGGCGCAGTGACAGAGTGTTGAGGTAGCAGCAGCATCAGGAGAATACAGAATTGGCAAGTAATAAAATGTTGAGGTAGAAGCAGCATTAGAAGACATCAGAGTGGCCCAGTGACAGAGTGTTGACTTGGCAGCAGCATGAGGAGACCACAGAGTGGTGAGGTGGCAGCAGCATAAGGAGACCATAGAGTGTTGAGTTGGCAGCAGCATTAGGAGTCCACAGAGTGGCCAAGTTAAAGAATTTTGTGGTGTCAGCAGCATTAGGAGACAGCAGAGTGGCCTAGTGACATAGTGTTGATTTGACAGCAGTATGAGTAGACCACAGAGTGGCCTAGAGACAGAGTGTTGAGGTGGCAGCAGTATGTGGAGACCACAGAATGGCCCAGTGAAAGAATGGAGAGTTAGCAGCAGCATGATGAGACCACATAGTGGAGAGGTGGCAGCAGCATTAGGAGACAACAGAGTGGTGAGGTGGCAGCAGCTTGAGGACCCGCAGAAAGTTGAGTTGGCAGGAGAATGAGAAGACGACAGAGTGGCTTATACAAGTGGCTTATATATTAAACGCTTATATGTTAGACAGAATGGAGAGGGTGTCAGCAATAAGTTTGTGCTTACTACTAGTGATGAGTGGCAGGGGCAATAATCTAATTTCCGATAGTTCGCAAATATTTGTCATAAATTCTAATGTTGAGCGAGCATGCTCAGCCGAACTACTGTTCGGCACATGGCGGTACTTGGCCGAGTACAGCATGTTCTCGAGCACAATGCTCAAGTCTCCTCCCTTCAAGTTTCACGGCTGCTATGCAGCCAATAAACGTGCAGGTAAGTACTTTCCTCACTGTAATGCCAGTAGCCATGATGGCCAGGAGCCATTATTGTGTGTGGTGGCAGGCTGGCAGTATTTTATAGCTACAGTACGAATTTTTTCCCCCCAGCATTTTCAATACTTATTCTATAGAGGGTGTCTGCAGTGACTAGTGACATCTGTTTTATACCTTCTGTGTGTCAGGGTCTAAGATTGGAGAAACATAACTGAAAATAAATATATTTTTCCATCAATTTCAATTATTTTTCTATAATGGGTGTCTGCAATAAAAAGTGACATATGTACTATACCTTCTGTGTGTCAGGGCGAGAGATTGGAGAAATATAACTGAAAATAAATATATGTTTTCCATCATTTTCAATTATTTTTCTATAGAGGGTGTCTGCAGTGACTAGTGACATCTGTATTATACCTTCTCTGTGTCAGGGACAGAAATTGGAGAAATATAACTGAAAATTACTATATTTTTTTCCATCATTTTCAATAATTTTTATATAGAGGGTGTCTGCAGTGACTTGTGACATCTGTCCAATACCTTCTGTGTGTCAGTGCCAGAAATTGGAGAAATATAACTGAAAATAAAAATATTTTTTCACATTATTTTCAATTATTTTTCTAAAGTGGGTGTCTGCAGTGAATTGTGACATCTGTACTATACCTTCTATGTGTCAGGGACAGAGATTGGAGAAATATAACTGAAAATAAATATATTTTTCAATCATTTTCCATTATTTTTATATAGTGGGTGTCTGCAGTGAATAGTGACATAAGTACTATACCTTTTGTGTGTCAGAAACAGAGATTGGAGAAATATAACTGAAAATAAATATATTTTTCGATCATTTTCAATTATTTTTCTATAGTGGGTGTCTGCAGTGACTAGTGACATATGTACTATACCTTCTGTGTGTCAGGGTGAGAGATTGGAGAAATCTAAGTTATATTTTTTCCATCATTTTCAATAATTTTTATATAGTGGGTGTCTGCAGATAATTGCGACATCTGTACTATACCTTCTGTGTGTAAGGGCCAGAGATTGGAGAAATATAACTAAAAATAAATATATTTTTTAAATCATTTTCAATTTTTTTTTTTATAGAGGGTGTCTGCAGTGACTAGTGACATCTGTATTATACCTTCTCTGTGTCAGGGCCAGAAATTTGAGAAATATAACTTAAAAATAATATATTTTTTCCAAAATTTTCAATAATTTTTCTATAGACGTGTCAGCAATGACTTGTGACATCTGTCCAATAACTTATGAGTGTCAGGGCCAGAAATTGGAGAAATATAACTGAAAATGTATTTATTTTTTCCTTCATTTTCAATAATTTTTCTATAGATTGTGTCTGCAGTGACTAGTGACATACTGTGTGTCAGGGCCAGAGATTGGAGAAATATAACTGAAAATAAACATATTTTTTCCATCATTTTCAATAATTTTTCTATAGATGGTGTCTACAGTGACTAGTGACATCTGTATTTTACCTTCTGTGTGTAATTGACAGAAATTGGAGAAATATAACAGAAAATTACTATATTTTGTCCATCATTTTTAATAATTTTTATATAGAGAGTGTCATCAGTGACTTGTGACATCTGTCCAATACCTTATGTGTGTCAAGGCCAGAAATTGGAGAGATATAACTCAAAATTACTTTATTTTTTCCATCATTTTCAATAATTTTTCTATAGAGGGTGTCTGCAGTGACTAGTGATTTTTGTACAATACCTTCCGTCTGTCAGGGCCAGAGATTTGAGAAATATAACTGAAAATAACTATATTTTCCCATCATTTTCAAGTATTTTTCTATAGTGGGTGTCTGCAGTAAATAATGACATATATACTATACCTTCTGTGTGTCAGGGCGAGAGGTTAGAGAAATATAACTTAAAATAAATATATGTTTTCCATCATTTTCATTTATTTTTCTATAGAGGGTGTCTGCAGTGACTAGTAAAATGTGTATTATACCTTCTGTGGGTCAGGGCAAGAGATTGGAGAAATATAACTGAAAATAAATATATTTTTTACATCATTTTCCAATTTTTTTTTACAGAGTACATACAGTACATATGTCACGATTCACTGCAGACACCCTCTATAAATAATAATTTTGAAAATGATGTAAAAAATATATTTATTTTCAGTTATATTTCTTCAATCTCACCCTTCTGTGTGTCAGGGCCAGAGATTGGAGAAATATAACTGAAAATAAACATATTTTTTCCATCATTTTCAATAATTTTTCTATAGATGGTGTCTACAGTGACTAGTGACATCTGTATTTTACCTTCTGTGTGTCAGGGACAGAAATTGGAGAAATATAACAGAAAATTACTATATTTTGTCCATCATTTTTAATAATTTTTATATAGAGAGTGTCATCAGTGACTTGTGACATCTGTCCAATACCTTCTGTGTGTCAAGGCCAGAAATTGGAGAGATATAACTCAAAATTACTTTATTTTTTCCATCATTTTCAATAATTTTTCTATAGAGGGTGTCTGCAGTGACTAGTGATATTTGTACAATACCTTCCGTCTGTCAGGGCCAGAGATTTGAGAAATATAACTGAAAATAACTATATTTTCCCATCATTTTCAAGTATTTTTCTATAGTGGGTGTCTGCAGTAAATAATGACATATATACTATACCTTCTGTGTGTCAGGGCGAGAGGTTAGAGAAATATAACTTAAAATAAATATATGTTTTCCATCATTTTCATTTATTTTTCTATAGAGGGTGTCTGCAGTGACTAGTAAAATCTGTATTATACCTTCTGTGGGTCAGGGCCAGAGATTGGAGAAATATAACTGAAAATAAACATATTTTTTCCATCATTTTCAATAATTTTTCTATAGATGGTGTCTACAGTGACTAGTGACATCTGTATTTTACCTTCTGTGTGTAATTGACAGAAATTGGAGAAATATAACAGAAAATTACTATATTTTGTCCATCATTTTTAATAATTTTTATATAGAGAGTGTCATCAGTGACTTGTGACATCTGTCCAATACCTTATGTGTGTCAAGGCCAGAAATTGGAGAGATATAACTCAAAATTACTTTATTTTTTCCATCATTTTCAATAATTTTTCTATAGAGGGTGTCTGCAGTGACTAGTGATTTTTGTACAATACCTTCCGTCTGTCAGGGCCAGAGATTTGAGAAATATAACTGAAAATAACTATATTTTCCCATCATTTTCAAGTATTTTTCTATAGTGGGTGTCTGCAGTAAATAATGACATATATACTATACCTTCTGTGTGTCAGGGCGAGAGGTTAGAGAAATATAACTTAAAATAAATATATGTTTTCCATCATTTTCATTTATTTTTCTATAGAGGGTGTCTGCAGTGACTAGTAAAATGTGTATTATACCTTCTGTGGGTCAGGGCAAGAGATTGGAGAAATATAACTGAAAATAAATATATTTTTTACATCATTTTCCAATTTTTTTTTACAGAGTACATACAGTACATATGTCACTATTCACTGCAGACACCCTCTATAAATAATAATTTTGAAAATGATGTAAAAAATATATTTATTTTCAGTTATATTTCTTCAATCTCACCCTTCTGTGTGTCAGGGCCAGAGATTGGAGAAATATAACTGAAAATAAACATATTTTTTCCATCATTTTCAATAATTTTTCTATAGATGGTGTCTACAGTGACTAGTGACATCTGTATTTTACCTTCTGTGTGTCAGGGACAGAAATTGGAGAAATATAACAGAAAATTACTATATTTTGTCCATCATTTTTAATAATTTTTATATAGAGAGTGTCATCAGTGACTTGTGACATCTGTCCAATACCTTCTGTGTGTCAAGGCCAGAAATTGGAGAGATATAACTCAAAATTACTTTATTTTTTCCATCATTTTCAATAATTTTTCTATAGAGGGTGTCTGCAGTGACTAGTGATTTTTGTACAATACCTTCCGTCTGTCAGGGCCAGAGATTTGAGAAATATAACTGAAAATAACTATATTTTCCCATCATTTTCAAGTATTTTTCTATAGTGGGTGTCTGCAGTAAATAATGACATATATACTATACCTTCTGTGTGTCAGGGCGAGAGGTTAGAGAAATATAACTTAAAATAAATATATGTTTTCCATCATTTTCATTTATTTTTCTATAGAGGGTGTCTGCAGTGACTAGTAAAATCTGTATTATACCTTCTGTGGGTCAGGGCAAGAGATTGGAGAAATATAACTGAAAATAAATATATTTTTTACATCATTTTCCATTTTTTTTTTATAGAGTACATATAGTACATATGTCACTATTCACTGCAGACACCCTCTATAAATAATAATTTTGAAAATGATGTAAAAAATATATTTATTTTCAGTTATATTTCTTCAATCTCACCCTTCTGTGTGTCAGGGCGAGAGATTGGAGAAATATAACTGAAAGTAGATATATTTTTTCCATCATTTTCAATAATTTTTTATATAGAGGGTGTCAGCATTGACTTGTGACATCTGTCCAATACCTTCTGTGTGTCAGGACCAGAAATTGGAGAAATATAACTGAAAATAAATATATTTTTCCATTAATGTCAATTATTTTTCTATAGTGGGTGTCTGCAGAGAATTGTGACATCTGTACTATACCTTCTGTGTGTCAAGGCCAGAAATTAGAGAAATATAACTTAAAATTACTTTATTTTTTCCATCATTTTCAATAATTTTTCTATAGAGGGTGTCTGCAGTGACTAGTGACTTCTGTACAATACCTTCCGTCTGTCAGGGCCAGAGATTGGAGAAATATAACTGAAAATAAATATATTTTTTCATCATTATCAATTATTTTTCTTTAGTGAGTGTCTGCAGTGAATAGTGACATATTTACTATACCTTCTGTGTTTCAGGGCGAGAGATTGGAGAAATATAACAGAAAATAAATATGGTTTTTCTATCATTTTAAATTATTTTTCTATAGAGGTTGTCTACAGTGACTAGTGACATCTGTATTATACCTTCAATGAGGCAGTGCCAGAGATTGGAGAAATATAACTGAAAATAAATATATTTCTTTACTTAATTTTCAATATTTTTTTTATAGAGGGTGTCTGCACTGACTAGTGACATCGGTATTTTACCTTCTGTGTGTCAGGTACAAAAATTGGAGAAATATAACTGAAAATTACTATATTTTTTCCATCATTTTAAATAATTTTATATAGAGGCTGTCAGCAGTGACTTGTGACATCTGTCCAATACCTTCTGTGTGTCAGGGCCAGATATTGGAGAAATATAACTTAAAATTACTATATTTTTTCCCAAACTTTCAATTATTTTTCTGTAAAGGGTGTCAGCAATGACTTATGACATCTGTCCAATACCTTTTGTGTGTCAGGGCCAGAAATTGGAGAGATATAACTTAAAATTACTTTATTTTTTCCATTATTTTCAATAATTTTTCTATAGAGGGTGTCTGCAGTGACTAGTGATTTTTGTACAATACCTTCCGTCTGTCAGAGCCAGAGATTGGAGAAATATAACTGAAAATAACTATATTTTCCCATCATTTTCAAGTATTTTTCTATAGTGGGTGTCTGCAGTAAATAATGACATATATACTATACCTTCTGTGTGTCAGGGCGAGAGATTAGAGAAATATAACTTAAAATAAATATATGTTTTCCATCATTTTCCTTTATTTTTCTATAGAGGGTGTCTGCAGTGACTAGTAAAATCTGTATTATACCTTCTGTGGGTCAGGGCCAGAGATTAGAGAAATATAACTGAAAATAAATATATTTTTTACATAATTTTCAATCATTTTTTTTTTTATAGAGGGTGTCTGCAGTGACTAGTGACATCTGTATTATACCTTCTGTGGTTCATGGCCAGAGATTGGAGAAATATAACTGAAAATAAATATATTTTTTACATCATTTTCCTTTTTTTATTTTATAGAGGGTGTCTACAGTGAATAGTGACAAATGTCACTATTCACTGCAGACACCCTCTATAAATAATAATTTTGAAAATGATGTAAAAAATATATTTATTTTTAGTTATATTTCTTCAATCTCGCCCTTCTGTGTGTCAGAACGAGAGATTGGAGAAATATAACAGAAAATAGATATATTTTTTCCATAATTTTCAATAATTTTTATATAGAGGGTGTCAGCATTGACTTGTGACATCTGTCCAAAACCTTCTGTGTGTCAGGGCCAGAAAATAAATATATTTTTCCATTAATGTCAATTATTTTTCTATAGTGGGTGTCTGCAGAGAATTGTGACATCTGTACTATACCTTCTGTGTGTCAAGGCCAGAAATGAGAGAAATATAACTTAAAATTACTTTATTTTTTCCATCATTTTCAATAATTTTTCTATAGAGGGTGTCTGCAGTGACTAGTGACTTCTGTACAATACCTTCCGTCTGTCAGGGCCAGAGATTAAAGAAATATAACTGAAAATAAATATATTTTTTCATCATTATCAATTATTTTTCTATAGTGAGTGTCTGCAGTGAATAGTGACATATTTACTATACCTTCTGTGTTTCAGGGCGAGAGATTGGAGAAATATAACTGAAAATAAATATGGTTTTTCTATCATTTTAAATTATTTTTCTATAGAGGGTGTCTATAGTGACTAGTGACATCTGTATTATACCTTCTATGAGTCAGTGCCAGAGATTGGAGAAATATAATTGAAAATAAATATATTTCTTTACATAATTTGCAAAATTTTTTGTATAGAGGGTGTCTGCACTGACTAGTGACATCTGGATTTTAACTTCTGTGTGTCAGGTACAAAAATTGGAGAAATATAACTGAAAATTACTATATTTTTTCCATCATTTTAAATAATTTTTATGTAGTGGCTGTCAGCAATGACTAGTGACATCTATACAATACCTTCTGTGTGTCAGTTGAAGAGAGTACGCTGAACCTTAAGTGGAGTGTGTGGACTGCTGGGGGCGCACGAAACAACCGATCAAAAGACAGTATTTTAATTTCTTACACGCGCCTCTCCAGACGAGCAGCGACACTCTCCTAGTCTCCCGGCTCAGACTTGATAAAGGGGATTTTAACACCCCGAAACGCATTGTCTTACGAATAAATGGAACACTACTGAAATTAAAATACTGTCTTTTGATCGGTTGTTTTGTGCGCCCCCAGCAGTCCACACGCTCCACTTAAGGTTCAGCGTACTCTCTTCAATTTCACTACCCTAGTGGCAGGGTGGCTCCTGCCCAAGGCGTTAGGACGAATCTTGGCTGCACCAACTGTCTCCTATCTATACTCGATCTCCATTGCAGTTGCATCCAATTGATGCAACCGCAATAGGTGAGCAAACCATTTCTTTTATTTGAAATTTGTTTTGTTGAATTTACTTACCCTATAAGCGCCTTCTCTATCCCATTGGCCATTATTTTCTGTGTGTCAGGGACAGAAATTGGAGAAATATAACTGAAAATCACTATATTTTTTCCATAATTTATAATAATTTTTATATAGAGAGTGTCAGCAGTGACTTGTGACATATGTCCAATACCTTCTGTGTGTCAGGGCCAGAAATTGGAGAAATATAACTTAAAATTACTATATTTTTTCCAACATTTTCAATAATTATTCTATAAAGGGTGTCAGCACTGACGTGTGACATCTGTCCAATACATTCTGTGTGTCAGGGCCAGACATTGGAGAAATGTAACTGAAAATTACTATATTTTTTCTGTCTTTTTCAATAATTTTTCTATACAGATTGTCTCCAGTGACTGGTGACATCTGTATTATACCTTATGTGTTTCAGGGCCAGAGATTGGAGAAAATAACTTAAAATAAATATATGTTTTCTATAATTTTCAATCATTTTTCTATGCATGGTGTCTGCAGTGAATAGTGACATATGTACTATACCTTCTGTGTGTCAGGGCGAGAGATTGGAGAAATATAATTGAAAATAAACATGTTTTTTCTATCATTTTCAATTATTTTTCTATAGAGGGTGTCTGCAGTGACTAGTGACATCTGTATTATAACTTCTATGAGTCACTGCCAGAGATTGGAGAAATATAACTAAAAAAAAATATATTTTTTACATCATTTTCAATAATGTTTATATAGCGAGTGTCAGCAGTGACTTGTGACATCTCTCCAATACCTTCTGTGTGCCAGAAATTAGAGAAATATAACTGAAAATTACTATGTTTTTTCCATCTTTTTCAATAATTTTTCTATACAGGATGTCTCCAGTGATTAGTGACATCTGTATTATACCTTCTGTGTGTCAGGGCCAGAGATTGATGAAATATAACTGAAAATAAATATATGTTTTCCATCATTTTCAAAAAATTTTTTATAGAAGGTTTCTGTAGTGACTAGTGACATCTGTATTATACCTTCTATGTGTCAGGTCCTGAAATTGGAGAAATATAACAGAAAATAAATATATTTTTTCCATCTTTTTCAATCTTTTTCCATACATGGTATCTCCAGTGATTATTGACATCTGTATTATTTCTTCTGTGTGTCAGGGCCAGAAATTGATGAAATATAACTGAAAAAATATATATTTTTTCCATCATTTTCAATTTTTTTCTTTTTTTATCGAGTGTGTCTGCAGTGATTAGTGACATCTGTATTATACCTTCTGTGTGTCAGGGCCAGAGATAGGAAAAATATAAGTGAAATCTATTTTCTTTTTACCATACTTTTAAGTACTTTTTCCATATACTGTGCTTGCTGTGAACTTTGACATCCGTGCCACATCCTAAATGTCAAGCGTGCATATAAAATTTAATATGCACAAGGCGAGCACTAAGGCAGAGGGAAGTGGCTGTGATGCTGATGGTTCACACAGAGGCCGTGGCCCTGGGCACTTTGAAACTGAGCCTGCTGCCAGAGCACAATAAAAACAATCATCCACGAAACCTAGCTTCATGTCCCAGTTTGCAGGGCATTGCAGGACAAAACTCTTTAAGTGAGACCAGTGTGATCTGGGGTCAGTTGGATTGTAGCAGATAATGCTTCCAGTCTGTTAAGCATCACCTTGTCTTCCACCAAGTCCAGTCTCAGTAGCCAAGAGTCTGGTCAACAGAATCCTCTTCCTGATCCTCCTTCCTTCACCATTGAGAGTCTGGCCAAACAAGTGATCACACAATCTGAAATTCAGAGGATCTCTTTTCATCGCCATTACTTGATTTGGCCCTCTCGCCAAGCATGCTTGAAGACTTACATGAGATCTTGTGCCCTTATTCCCAACCTCTTGAGCATCCACAAGAACATTTCGGTAGGGAATGGCAAATAGTGTTTAACTCCTTAAGGACACAGCCTTATTTCACCTTAAGGACCAGGCCATTTTTAAAAAATCTGACCAGTGTCACCTTAAGTGGTGATAACTTTAAAATGCTTTGACTTATCCAGGCCATTCTGAGATAGTTTTTTTTGTCACATATTGTACTTCATGACACTGGTAAAATGAAGTAAAAAAAAAATCATTTTTATTTATAAAAAAAAAAACCAAATTTACCAAAAGTTTTTTAAAAATTGCTAATTTTCAAGTTTCAATTTCTCTACTTCTATAATACATAGTAATACGTCCAAAAATAGTTATTACTTTATATTCCCCATATGTCTACTTTATGTTTGGATCATTTTGGGAATGATATTTTATTTTTTGGGGATGTTACAAGGCTTAGAAGTTTAGAAGCAAATCTTTTAATTTTTCAGAAATTTTCAAAAACCCAATTTTTAGGGGCCAGTTCAGGTCTGAAGTCACTTTGTGAGGCTCACATAATAGAAACCACCCAAAAATGACCCCATTCTAGAAACTACACCCTCAAGGTATTCGTTAACCCTTTAGGTGTTGCACAAGAGTTATTGCCAAATAGGAATAAAATTAGAGAATTGAAATTTTTGGGCAAAGCAAGGGTTAACAGCCAAACAAAATGCTACATTTATTGCCCTGAATCTGTAGTTTACAGAAACACCCCATATGTGGCCGTAAACTACTGTACGGGCACAGAGTAGGGCGTAGAGGGAAAGGTGCGCCGTATGGTTTTTGGAAGGCAGATTTTGCTGGACTGGTTTATTTACACCATGTCCCATTTGAAGCCCCCCTGATGCACCGCTAAAAACTGATTTTTACAAACTTTGTTAACCCTTTAGGTGTTGCACAAGAGTTATTGGCAAATGGAGATGGAAAACTTGCCTAAAAAATTTTATTCTCAAATTTCATTTTAATCCATTTTTTCCAGTAACAAAGCAAGGATTAACAGCCAAACAAAATGCTATATTTATTGCCCCGATTCTGTAGTTTGCAGGAACACCCCATATTTTTCCGTAAACTACTGTAAGGGCACACGGTAAAGCGTAGAGGGAAAGGTGCGTTGTGTGATTTTTGGAAGACAGATTTCGCTGGACTGGTTTATTTACACCATGTCCCATTTGAAGCCCCCACTAATGCACCCCTAGAGTAAAAGTCCACTCCATAAAAGTGACACCATCTAAGAAACTACACCCCTCAAGGTATTCAAAACTGATTTTTACAAACTTTGTTAACCCTTTAGGTGTTGCACAAGAGTTATTTGCAAATGGGGATGAAATTTGAGAATTAAAATTTTTGGGCAAATTTTCCATTTTAATCCATTTTTTCCAGTAACAAATCAAGGGTTAACAGCCAAACAAAATGCTATTTTTATTGCCCCGATTCTGTAGTTTTTCAGAAACACCCATATGTGGCTGTAAACTACTGTATGGGCACACAGTAAGGCGTAGAGGGAAAGGTACTCCGTGTGGTTTTTGGAAGGCAGATTTTGCAGGACTGGTTTATTTACACCATGTCCCATTTGAAGCCCCCTTGATGCACCCCTAGAGTAGAAACTCCATAAAAGTGACCCCATCTAATAAACTACACCCCTCAAAGTATTCAAAACTGATTTTACAAACTTTGTTAACCCTTTAGGTGCTGCACAAGAGTTATTGGCAAATGGAGATGGAAAATTTGCCTAAAAAATTTTATTCTCAAATTTCATTTTAATCCATTTTTTCCAGTAACAAATCAAGGGTTAACAGCCAAACAAAATGCAGGAGTGACTATTGACCATTAGAGGTGCACTCAGTAATGAGGACTCACCCTGTCCCCTTATAAATAGAGAACGTGAAATAAAGTGGAACTCGGCACTCTCGGGATATCTGTACCATAAGGGATTTATTTTCACATAAAATCTAAATAAATATATAGTATCAATGAGCTATGATATAAAATGGCACCCTAATATAATAGTGTAGAAAAAACAAATCAGCAAAAAATATATAATAAATAAAATACAATATATAAAAGTCAATATCAGAGTCTGGTGGGTTTGGTATCGATGAAATGAATAAAGTAAATAAGCTCCAATGCCAAATAGTCCCAAAGATAATTAGTAGCAGCAAAAGTAACAATGTTCTGTGATAAGGCCAATGCGATACACTGGTACGAATACCATAAATGGTCCTGTGTGACACAGTGGAAACAATTTGTGCAAACAAAAGTAGCGGCGTCCCGCTATCTGCAATTACCAGCGGCGTCCCACTGGAATATTTTCACTGTGATCGTGATGAAAGTCCTGCTGGAAAAGATTGAAACGGTCTTACCGTATCACTTTTGCGTCCCAAAGTCACTCAGCTAGATGGTCCTGTGCCTGTAAAAACCACTGTTCTACGAGCGTTGTTCGTCCTCACTCTCCCACGCTGGCAGTTGTTTGACACGTGCAGCTAGACTCTCACTTAGGTTACCTTATGCTGTATTATTCAAACTCCCATTTGCGCGGCGGACGAAGTCTTTGTGCAAATCCGTCAGGTTATTCACGTTTATCATTATGTGAAGATTTTAAATATTGCCTTCATTAATGTTTTAGGATTATCTCTCTATTCCATAATTTAATAGATATAGTGCAAAAATACAAATGTGTCTGCAGTATATATAAGAAGAATCACAACGGAACTGCAGCAATACCGCATGGGTTCTGATGCGTTTTTCAGTGGTATAGAACTAATGGACATTGACAAATAGAGGTATATGAGGATTTTTACTTATAGAGTTGCGTTAATGGTATTTTACAATTTTTTATGAGGTGTTATTTTTTATGAGGTGTAATTTTTTATGAGGTATTATATTATAAGGTGATTATTTTAAATAAGGTTTTCAATCAATATCAGCAACAGCCAAGATTGCGAAGCCCTGGGAAATAAATGGAAGGATAGACTATTTGCCCAAAATCCATTTCGGGTTTTGGGGTAGCTTACTCACTATATAAGAAAGTATCTGTAAAGAATAAATCAAGGCAACTGGACTTACTGTAGATTTCTTGAAAACGTTTTACTCGTTCTTCCAATGAGCTTTTTCAATTCTGAGTGACTGTACAAGAATTCTCTGGGAATAAATATGTAACTGAATCAACATCTGGCAATTATACACAGCATGGGGTCAGAGGTCATTATACCCAGCAAAAATTTAGGCCACAAATACGGCTTTCTCATACTGGGCATACTGGGGTGAAAAAAACCCCCATCTGTTTCATATAGTGCACATCTAGGATTAGACGTGCATAAGTGAGTGTCACATTTAGGCCAGAAATACAGCTTTTTGCTTACTGAGGTAAAAAAAAACCCATCTGTTTCATATAGTGCACATCTAGGATTAGACGTGCATAAGTGAGTGTCACATTTAGGCCAGAAATACAGCTTTTTGCTTACTGTGCTTACTGGGGTGAAAAAACCCTCTGATATACTGCACATCTGGGATTAGACGTGCATAAGTGACTGTGAAATTTAAGCCACAAATACAGCTTTCTCATACTGGGGCATACTGGGGTGAAAAAAAACAACATATGTTTCAAATAGTGCACATCTAGGATTAGACGTGCATAAGTGAGTGTCACATTTAGGCCAGAAATACAGCTTTTTGCTTACTGGGGTGAAAAAACCCTCTGATATACTGCACATCTGGGATTAGACGTGCCTAATCCACTGTGAAATTTAAGCCACAAATACGGCTTTCTCATACTGGGGCATACTGGGGTGAAAAAAACCCCATCTGTTACATATAGTGCACATCTAGGATTAGACGTGCATAAGTGAGTTCAGAAGAAATGGACGGCACTGCGCTTGTATAAGGGTCCGGGTGCACGGTCAACAGGTCGGATCCCCATCAAAATACAATGAATAGACACTCCGCGATTTCTTTGCAAATGACTTCTTTATTCGTCACCCATATGTGACTGTCATGGTCTTACCTTCTTGCTGTTCTCCTTCGTTTGACATGTGCTGGCGGCCATCTTGGTTTCTGGGTTTCTTGTAGCCTCCCACCCTGCGGCTCCTCCTTCCCACTGGGAGGAGCTGGATGCCTAGCTCATATATATAGGAGGTCTGTGGCTTCAGTTCCTTGCTTGGTCCTCCTGTGTTCACATGCTTCTAGACTGCTGCTGCTTCTGGTTCCTGATCCTGGTTTCGTCCGACTACCCTGCTGGTTCCTGATCCTGGTTTCGTCCGACTACCCTGCTGGTTCCTGATCCTGGCTTCGTCTGACTACCCTGCTGGTTCCTGATCCTGGCTTCGTCTGACTACCCTTCTGGTTCCTGACCTCTGGCTTCGCAAAGACTCTGCTTCGGTTTCGCCATCATTTTCAATAAAGCCTTCTTATTTTCACTTATCCCTTGTTGTACGTCTGGTTCATGGTTCCGTGACATTAGGACCAAGCCATGAATTCTGACGGTACAGGGCCATCCTCGCTACCCACGCTGGTTGCCAGACTTGATCAGCAGGATCACCTGTTGGGTCGGTTCGCTGTGGCGTTGCAAACCCTGCTTGAACGCACGGCTCATTTCGCTCCCGTTGCCGATGGGTCGGTTGTCGCTCCTGGGCCCGCTCCTACTGCCGCTCCGGTTGTTGCGCCAGAGTCTACCCCGACACCTGTTGTTGCACCTGCGGTGTTTCGGGGTATGACCGGTTCTGCCCCTCTTCCACAGCGCTTTGGGGGAGAGCCAACTCAGTGCCGAGGTTTCCTTAACCAGGTGGGCATTTATTTCGAGTTGCTGCCACATGCCTTTCCCACTGAGAGATCAAAGGTGGGCTTCTTGATCTCGCTGCTCTCGGACAAGGCCTTGGCCTGGGCCAGCCCTTTATGGGAGAACAACAATCCGGTGGTTGCCGAGTTTTCCGGTTTTGTTGCTTCTCTTCGGAAGGTATTCGATGTGCCGGCTCGTGCTGCCTCTGCTGCGAAGCTCCTTATGTCCATCAGACAGGGTTCACGATCCGTAGCTGAATACGCCATTGAGTTTCGTACCCTGGCAGCAGAGGTGGGCTGGAATAATGAGGCTCTGGTCGCTGCTTTCTCTCATGGTCTCTCGGATGCCTTGAAGGATGAGGTTGCAGCTAAGGACCTACCAGTGGAGCTCGAGTCTCTTATTTCTTTCCTGATTTTGATTGACACCAGACTCAGGGAGAGACCTTCCTTTAAGGAGAGCCTGCGGAGGTTTTCTAACAGATTGGCGCCTACGTTTGTTGTCCCACCCGTGCCTCCCTCTCCTCCCACGCCTCCTGGGGATGACTTGTCTGGGGGTGAACCCATGCAGCTGGGGTTTGCTCGCCTGTCCGAGGGGGAGAGGGTACTCCGGAGACGCGAGGGCCGATGCATGTACTGTGGTCTCGGTGGGCATTTTCGGTTGGCATGTCCGAACCGTCCGGGAAACGCTCGCACCTGAGATCCTGTCGGGGGCAGATCTTGGGTGGAGTCTCCTCGTCCCCGGTTTCCCGTGTTGACAAACCACTGATCACTGTTGTCCTCTCCTGGGTCGGGGGCTCGGTGACGACCCAGGCGTTGGTGGACTCTGGTGCCGGTGGTTTGTTCATTGATAATGTGTTCGCTGCCGCCAATTCCATTCCTCTGCAGGCTCGAGGTTCCCCACTGGCTCTTGAGGCGATAGACGGCAGACCCCTTCTGCCGCCACACGTGACTCATGAGACCCTTCCAGTGGGGATAGCCATTGGTGCCGTTCACAGAGAGTCGGTCTGCCTCCAGGTTATTTCGTCTCCACACTACTCGGTGGTCTTGGGGTACCCCTGGCTCCGGAAGCATAATCCGACTTTCGATTGGAGATCGGCCGAGATCATCTCGTGGTCACCGCAGTGTGGGGCTAGTTGCATCCATGGGTCTGTCAAGTTGCTGTGTACTTCCTCGGACTCTCTGTTGCCTCCTTAATACGAGTAGTACCGGGATGTATTCGATAAGGTGCGCGCGGTTGCCCTACCTCCGCACCGCCCATACGATTGTGCCATAGAGTTACAATCTGGTGCCGTTCCTCCTCGTGGCAAAGTCTATCCACTGTCGGTAGCGGAGAATGAGGCCATGGAGGAGTACGTGAGGGAGGCGCTTTCACGCGGACACATTCGCAAATCCTCGTCCCCGGCAGGGGCTGGATTTTTCTTTGTGAAAAAGAAGGGCGGTGAGTTGAGGCCTTGCATCGATTACAGGGGTCTCAATCGCATCACGATCAAGAACGCTTACCCGATACCCTTGATTTCCGAGCTGTTCGATCGCCTTAAAGGGGCCACGGTCTTTACCAAACTCGACCTGAGGGCGGCATATAACCTGGTAAGGATCAAGGCGGGCGATGAGTGGAAGACCGCGTTTAACACCAGGACCGGTCATTATGAATCCTTGGTTATGCCCTTTGGGTTGTGCAATGCGCCCGCAGTCTTTCAGGAATTCATCAACGATGTTTTCCGTGACCTGTTGCAGCAGTGTGTGGTGGTCTATTTGGATGACATCTTGGTATATTCTGAATCCATGGAGGCCCACATTCTGGATGTCAGACGAGTGTTGCAACGGTTACGAGAGAACAAGCTGTTCGGTAAGCTTGAGAAATGCGAATTTCACCGATCCCAGGTAACCTTCTTAGGTTACATCATTTCCGCTGAGGGGTTCTCCATGGATCCTGAGAAGGTTTCGGCTGTCTTACAGTGGCCCCAGCCCAGTGGTCTTCGTTCCCTGCAGCGCTTTTTGGGCTTCGCCAATTATTATCGGAAGTTCATCAGGGACTTTTCCATGCTAGCCAAGCCTCTCACGGATCTGACCAGGAAGGGCAGTAATTCCCATGTCTGGCCGCTCGAGGCCATCCGAGCTTTTGAGGCTCTAAAGTCCGCCTTTGTGTCGGCTCCGATTCTGTCGCATCCCAACCCTGGGTTGCCCTTTGTCCTCGAGGTGGACGCGTCTGAGACGGGAGTAGGCGCCCTTCTGTCTCAGCGTAGAACACCAGAGGGTCCTCTGCTTCCTTGTGGGTTTTACTCCCGGAAACTGTCTTCCGCGGAGTGCAACTATCAGATTGGTGACAGGGAGTTATTGGCCATCGTGCAGGCCCTTAAAGAATGGAGGCACTTGCTCGAGGGTTCGGTGGTTCCGGTCCTCATCCTGACGGACCACAAGAATCTGACCTACCTTTCTGAGGCCAAGAGATTGACACCACGTCAGGCCAGATGGGCTCTGTTCTTGTCACGTTTTAATTACGTGGTCTCCTACCTACCCGGTTCCAAGAACATCAGGGCGGATGCCTTATCACGGCAGTACTCCGAGCTGTCCAGGGAGGAGTCGATTCCGACTTCGGTCATACCTCCGAATCAGATCTTGGCCGCCATTCGCACCAGCCTGACCTCTCCCCTGGGTGAGCAGATTTTGGCGGCTCAATCTGGTGCTCCCTCTGGGAGACCCAACGGCAGATGTTTTGTGCCTGAGGAGTTGCGCACTCGGTTGTTGCGAACCTACCATAACTCCAAGACCGCGGGGCATCCTGGAAAGAATCAGCTGTCCTGGGCTGTTTCACGTCTGTTCTGGTGGCCTTCCCTACGTTCCGACATCGCCGCATATGTAGCGGCATGCTCCGTTTGTGCCCAGAGTTAGTCCCCTCGGCACCTTCCGTTGGGCCTTCTGTAACCCATAGCCCCCGGGGAGCGCCCATGGTCACACCTGGGGATGGATTTCATTGTGGACCTCCCTGCATCCCGAGGCCATACGGTCATTCTCATGATTGTGGATCGGTTTTCCAAAATGTGCCACTGTGTTCCTCTCAAGAAGTTACCCTCTGCACAAGAGTTGGCCACGATTTTTGCCAGGGAGGTCTTCCGGTTGCACGGTTTGCCCAAGGAGATTGTGTCGGATCGGGGGAGTCAGTTTGTGTCCAGGTTCTGGCGCGCCTTTTGCTCCCAGTTGGGGATTCATCTCTCCTTCTCCTCGGCCTACCACCCTCAGTCCAATGGGGCCGCAGAACGATCCAATCAGGCCTTGAAGCAATTCCTTCGTTGCTATGTCTCCGATCACCAAGACAATTGGGTTGACCTCCTGCCTTGGGCTGAGTTTGCCAGGAACACGGCGGTGAACTCTTCCTCTGGGACGTCTCCCTTCATGGCCAATTATGGGTTCCAACCTGCCGTGTTACCGGAGGTATTCTCTCCCCAGGATATTCCGGCTGTGGAGGATCACCTTTCCGTCCTACGTGCTTCTTGGGTACTGATCCAGAAGTCCCTTGAGGTCTCTGCGCAGCGCCAGAGACTCCAGGCTGATCGCAGACGAGCGCCTGCTCCTTCCTACCAGGTCGGAGACCGTGTATGGTTGTCCACCCGCAACCTTAACCTTCGAGTGCCCACTCCCAAGCTGGCGCCTCGCTTTGTTGGTCCCTTCCGAGTGCTTCGCAGGGTAAACCCGGTAGCCTATGCCCTTGCGCTTCCTCCTGGCATGCGGATCTCCAACGTGTTTCATGTCTCCCTGTTGAAGCCACTGGTGTGTAATCGTTTCACTTCCTCGGTTCCTCGGCCTCGTCCGGTCCAAGTGGGTAATCGTGAGGAGTATGAGGTGAGCAATATCCTGGACTCACGCCTGGTCCGCGGTCGGGTGCAGTTTTTGGTCCATTGGCGTGGTTATGGTCCAGAGGAGCGTTCCTGGGTTCCCTCCGCAGATGTCCATGCTCCTGCCTTGCTCCGAGCCTTCCACGCACGCTTCCCTCAGAAACCGTTCTTTACTCCGCGGAGGAGGGGCCCTTGAGGGGGAGGTACTGTCATGGTCTTACCTTCTTGCTGTTCTCCTTCGTTTGACATGTGCTGGCGGCCATCTTGGTTTCTGGGTTTCTTGTAGCCTCCCACCCTGCGGCTCCTCCTTCCCACTGGGAGGAGCTGGATGCCTAGCTCATATATATAGGAGGTCTGTGGCTTCAGTTCCTTGCTTGGTCCTCCTGTGTTCACATGCTTCTAGACTGCTGCTGCTTCTGGTTCCTGATCCTGGTTTCGTCCGACTACCCTGCTGGTTCCTGATCCTGGTTTCGTCCGACTACCCTGCTGGTTCCTGATCCTGGCTTCGTCTGACTACCCTGCTGGTTCCTGATTCTGGCTTCGTCTGACTACCCTTCTGGTTCCTGACCTCTGGCTTCGCAAAGACTCTGCTTCGGTTTCGCCATCCGTTTGGACTTTTGCTTTACAGCTTTATTTTCAATAAAGCCTTCTTATTTTCACTTATCCCTTGTTGTACGTCTGGTTCATGGTTCCGTGACAGTGACGCGCGTTTCGGCACAGACATGTGCCTTTGTCAAACAACAGGTGGTAGTAGCTCATTCCCAAAAGTACAAGAAACCTTTTAAATCTTTTAAATAACCCGCCCCCTAATCACATGACCAGTCACATAATTGTGACTGAAGGAAACTGAAGGAAACCCGTCATACCTTAGGGATACGCAACATTTTCTAGAGACAATTAGGGAGATTTAGCTGTCGGAAGATTGTATCCTAGTCACCCTAGATGTGTGCAGTTTATATACCAGCATAACTCATGAAAAAGGCCTAGAGGCAATTTAAGCATTATTGGATGAGAGCACACACACAGAGGCTGAGAAGGATTTTTTTCTGTCTTTACTTTCTATTGTTCTGCGACGTAACTACTTCTTATTCCAGGATACATTTTTCCAGCAGCGGTGCGGGACCGCGATGGGGTCCAATGCCGCACCGCCGTACGCAGATTGCTACATGGCATATTTTGAGAGAGAGTTCATCTACCCAAATACACTATACCAAAATCATTGTATATTTTGGAAACGTTTTATCGATGATATTTTTTGCGTATGGCGGTGCGGCATTGAGACCCTCATGTCCTTTATGGATTACATCAACAGCATAAGATCTGAATTAAAATTCACCCTGCACCAAGATTCACAACGTGTGTCTTTCCTAGATACATGGGTGATCAGGGGAGTGAATGATAGGATTACTACTGACTTATATGTCAAAGAAACAGATAAAAACAGCCTGTTATCATTTCACAGTAATCACCCTTTAGCCGTAAAAAAATCGCTACCATACTCGCAATTTAAAAGAGTGGCTAATATTGTAATGGATTCAGACACACGTAATCTTAGGATGCAGGAAATGACACAAAAATTTTTAGATAGAGGTTACCCCTCCCAGCTGTTACAGGAACAGAGGAATAGGTCAGAAAATCCTATAGAACAACAAAAAAAGATAGAGAAAGGACAGAGAGTACCATTGGTAGTAAAGTACCATCCTTGGATGGATAGAATAAAAGCAGTAGTTAATAAACACTGGAATATCCTGCAGAGAGCATATCCCACAATCCAGGAATTTAAGGAATTACCCATGATGTGCTATAAGCGTAATAAGAATATCAGAGACAGGATCATCCGGGCCGACATAGGTAGTGACAGGACATCTTCACGACAGCTCACTCTTTCTACAGTCAGAAAGGGAACATTTCCCTGTCTGAACTGCGTCCACTGTTCTAGCGTTATTAAGGGCTCCAACATATCACACCCACACACAGGACAACAAATTCCAGTCCGGGGTCACTTCACATGTGACAGTAGTTTTGTTATTTACTTATTAAAATGTCTGTGTGGGTTGTGTTATGTTGGAGATACCACAATGCGCATAAAAGACCGAGTGGGGAAACACAAATCTACAATTAGGAAAGAGAATGCTTTGTTGCCGATCCCTCAACATTTTATTGAGAAAAAACATCGCATCTCACAATTGCGTTTCCAAATTATAGAGGAAGTGACCTTACCTCGACGTGGAGGGAATCGGATCCAGATGCTCCACCAACGTGAAGCATATTGGATCCACCGACTTGAGACACTTGCCCCCAAGGGTTTAAACAATGAATATACACTGAACAGCTTTATCTGAAACCAACCTGTGGAACGTACGGCTATTGAATACATCTACTGTAATATACTGTGTACCTGTTTCATATAATAGATTGCTGACTTAACTATTTAGGCTCCGTAGTAATGTATAAGTTTAGATACATACTCTGTCTTGTTCTATTTCAAATTTTGTTTGTACTGGTGTCACGTAGCAACATGATGTCACAATCATATGGCCAGTCACGTGACTAGGGGGCGGGTTTCCTTCAGTCACAATTATGTGACTGGTCATGTGATTAGGGGGCGAGTTATTTAAAAAATTTAAAAGGTTTCTTGTACTTTTGGGAATGAGCTACTACCACCTGTTGTTTGACAAAGGCACATGTCTGTGCCGAAACGCGCGTCACATATGGGTGACGAATAAAGAAGTCATTTGCAAAGAAATCGCGGAGTGCCGGTCTATTCAGTGCATAAGTGAATGTCACATTTAGGCCAGAAATACAGCTTTTTGCTTACTGTGGTGAAAAAAACCCATCTGTTTCATATAGTGCACATCTAGGATTAGACGCGCATAAGTGAGTGTCACATTTAGGCCACAAATACAGCTTTTTGCTTACTGGGGTGAAAAAACCCTCTGATATACTGCACATCTGGGATTAGACGTGCATAAGTGACTGTGAAATTTAGGCCCCAAATACAGCTTTTTGCTTACTGGGGTGAAAAAACCCTCTGATATACTGCACATCTGGGATTAGACATGCATAAGTAAGTGTCACATTTAGGCCTCAAATACGGCTTTGTGCTTACTGGGGTGAAAAAACCCTCTGATATACTGCATATCTGGGATTAGACGTGCATAAGTGACTGTCACATTTAGGCCAGAAATACGGCTTTGTGCTTACTGGGGTGAAAAAACCCTCTGATATACTGCACATCTGGATTAGATGTGCATAAGTGAGTGTCACATTTAGGCCACAAATACGGCTTTGTGCTTACTGGGGTGAAAAAACCCTCTAATATACTGCACATCTGGGATTAGACATGCACAAGTGACTGTCACATTTAGGCCAGAAATACGGCTTTGTGCTTACTGGGGTGAAAGAACCCTCTGATATACTGCACATCTAGGATTAGACGTGCATAAGTGACTGTCACATTTAGGCCAGAAATACGGCTTTGTGCTTACTGGGGTGAAAAAACCCTCTAATATATACTGCACATCTGGGATTAGACGTGCATAAGTGACTGTGAAATTTAGGCCACAAATACGGCTTTCTCATACTGGGGCATACTTAGGTGGAAAAAAAAAAACATCTGTTTCATTATAGTGCACATCTAGGATTAGACATGCATAAGTGAGTGTCACATTTAGGCCAAAAATACAGCTTTTTGCTTACTGTGGTGAAAAAAAACCATCTGTTTCATATAGTGCACATCTAGGATTAGACATGCCTAAGTGAGTGTCACATTTAGGCCAGAAATACAGCTTTTTGCTTACTGGGGTGAAAGAAAACCCTGAAAGACTGCACATCTGGGATTAGACGTGCATAAGTGACTGTGAAATTTAGGCCACAAATACGGCTTTTTGCTTACTGGGGTGAAAAAACCCTCTGACATACTGCACATCTGGGATTAGACATGCATAAGTGAGTGTCACATTTAGGCCAGAAATACGGCTTTGTGCTTACTGGGGTGAAAAAACCCTCTAATATACTGCACATCTGGGATTAGACATGCATAAGTGACTGTCACATTTAGGCCAGAAATACGGCTTTGTTCTTACTGGGGTCAAAAAACCCTCTGATATACTGCACATCTGGGATTAGACATGCAAAAGTGAGTGTCACATTTAGGCCACAAATACGGCTTTGTGCTTACTGGGGTGAAAACACCCTCTGATATACTGCACATCTGGGATTAGACGTGCATAAGTGACTGTCACATTTAGGCCACAAATACCACTGTCATATAGAGTTTACAAAAAAGAAATTGAGTGCAATACCCTACATCAGGGTTTTTATTGCGGTTAATTATTTTTAACAGACTTAACCACTTTTTACTTTGCTTTGTGAACGTTAACTATGAGGCAAACATCTAATAAGGGTCATGGTCGTGGTGGTGGTGTTGGAGGAGCCTCTGGTGCAGGGAGAGGACGTGGCCGTTCTGCCACAGCTACATGTCCTACTGAACCTACTACCTCAGGTCCCAGTAGCCGCCAGAATCTACAGCGATATTTGGTCGGACCTAATGCCGTTCGAAGGATGGTAAGGCCTGAGCAAGTACAGGAGCTAGTCAATTGGGTGGTCGACAGTGGACCCAGCACGTTCACATTATCTCCCACTCAGTCTTCTGTAGAAAGCGCACAGGTGGCGCCTGAAACCCATGCCCATCAGTCTGTCACATCACCCCCGTGCATATCGGGGAACCTGTCTGAGCCTCAAGTCATGCAGCAGTCTCTTATGCTGTTTGAAGACTCTGCTGGCAGGGTTTCACAAGGGCATCCACCTATCCCTTCCCCAGGGGTGGAAGACATAGAATGCACTGACGCACAACCACTTATGTTTCCTGATGAGGACATGGGAATACCACCTCAGCACGTCTCTGATGATGACGAAACACAGGTGCCACCTGCTGCGTCTTTCTGCAGTGTGCAGATCGAAAAGGAGGTCAGGGAGGAAGACTGGGTGGAAGACGATGCAGGGGACGATGAGGTCCTAGACCCCACATGGAATGAAGGTCGTGCCACTGACTTTCAGAGTTCGGAGGAAGAGACAGTGGTGAGACCGAGCCAACAGCGTAGAAAAAGTGGGAGCAGGGTGCAAAAGCAGAGCAGCCGTCGCCAAAACAGTTCGCCTGCTACTGGCCACCGTCACCAGGGATCGAGCACACCAAAGGCAGCTTCAAGGAGTTCCCTGGCATAGCACTTCTTCACACAATGTGCTGACGACAAGACCCGAGTGGTTTGCACGCTGTGCCATCAGAGCCTGAAGTGAGGCATTAACGTTGTGAACCTTAGCACAACCTGCATGACCAGGCATCTACATGCGAGACACGGGTTGCAGTGGAGTAAGCACCTTCAAAACCAAGAAAGGGCTCAGGCCCCTCCTGCTCCCTCTTCCGCTGCTGCCTCGGCCTCTTCCTCCGCCTCTGGATGAACGTTGGCACCTGCCGCCCAGCAAACAGAGGATGTGCCACCAACAACACCACCTCCGTCACCAAGCATCTCCACCATGTCACACGGAAGCGTTCAGCTCTCTATCTCACAAACCTTTGATAGAAAGCGTAAATTCCCACCTAGCCACCCTTGATCCCTGGCCCTGAATGCCAGCATTTCTAAACTACTGGCCTTTGAAATGCTGTCATTCAGGCTGGTGGAGACAGACAGCTTCAAACAGCTCATGTCGCTTGCTGTCCCACAGTACGTTGTTTCCAGCCGCCACTACTTCACCAGGAGAGCTGTGCGCTCCCTGCACAACCAAGTATCCGATAAAATCAAGTGTGCACTGCGCAACGCCATCTGTGGTAAGGTCCACCTAACCACAGATACATGGACCAGTAAGCACGACCAGGGACGCTATATCTCCCTAACTGCACACTGGGTAAATGTAGTGGCGTCTGGGCCCCAGGAGGAGAGCTGTTTGGTGCACGCCCTTCCGCCGCGAAGGATCGCAGGGCATCATTCTTTGCCTCCTGTTGCCTCCTCTTCCTACTGGGCTTCCTCCTCTTCTTCTACCACCTCCTCATCCGGTCAGCGACAGGACCTTCACCACCAACTTCAGCACAGCCAGGGGTAAACGTCAGCAGGCCGTTCTGAAACGGATGTGTTTGGGGGACAGGCCCTACACCGCGCAGGAGTTGTGGCGGGGTATAGAACAACAGACCGACGAGTGGTTGCTGCCAGTGAGCCTCAAGCCCGGCCTGGTGGTGTGCGATAATGGGCGAAAATCTTGTTGCAGCTCTGGGACTAGCCGGTTTGATGCACATTCCTTGCCTGGCGCATGTGCTGAATTTGGTGGGGCAGAAATTCATTCACAACTACCCCGACATGTCAGAGCTGCTGAGTAAAGTGCGGGCCATCTGTGCGTGCTTCCGGCATTCTCCACCGCTCGGCTGTCTGCTCTACAGCGTAACTCCAGCCTTCCAGCTCACCGCCTCATATGCGACATGCCCACCAGGTGAAACTCCACCTTGCACATGCTGGACAGACTGTGCGAGCAGCAGCAGGCCATAGTGGAGTTTCAGCTGCAGCACGCACGGGTGAGTCGCACTGCGGAACAGCACCACTTCACCATCAATGACTGGGCCTCCATGCGAGACCTGTGTGCCCTATTGCGCTGTTTCGAGTACTCCACCAACATGGCCAGTGGCGATGATGCCGTTATCAGCGTTACAATACCACTTCTATGTCTCCTTGAGAAAACACTTAGGGCGATGATGGAAGAGGATGTGGCCCAGGACGAGGAGGAGGAAGAGGGGTTATCTCTAACACTTTCAGGCCAGTCTTTTAGAAGTGGCTCAGAAAGAGGATTTTTGTAACAGCAGAGGCCAGGTACAAATTTGGCCAGCCAGGGCCCACTACTGGAGGACGAGGAGGATGAGGAGGAGGATGGGGATGAAGCATGGCTGGGGGGATACGGAGGACGCAGACGATACGCCTCCCACAGAGGACAGCTTGTCCTTACCTCTGGGCAGCCTGGCACACATGAGCGACTACATGCTGCAGTGCCTGCACAACAACAGCAGAATTGCCCACATTTTAACGTGTGCTGACTACTGGGTGGCCACCCTGCTGGATCCCAGGTACAAAGACAATGTGCCGTCCTTAATTCCCTCACTGGAGCGTGATAGGAAGATGCATGACTACAAGCGCACGCTGGTAGACGCGCTTCTGAGAGCATCCCCGACTGATGCCGGGGGACAAGTGGAAGCACAAGGCGAAGGCAGGGGAGGAGGAAGAGGTCACCAACGCAGCTGTGTCAGCGCCAGCACCTCAGAAGGCAGGGTTAGCATGGCCGACATGTGGAAAAGCTTTGTCACCTCGCTGCAACAACCGTCCCCAACTGCTGATATGGAGCGTGTTAGCAGGAGGCAGCATTTGAACATGGTGGAACGGTACCTGTGCACACGCCTACACGTACTGACTGATGCTTCTGCCCCATTCAACTTCTGGGTCTCCAAATTGTCCACATGGCCAGAGCTTGCCCTGTTTGCCTTGGAGGTGTGCTATTTAGCATGGCAGGAGGCGTCATTACAGACAGACGCAGCCGCCTGTCCACAGCCAACATGGACACGCTCACGTTCATTAAAATGAACCAGGCTTGGATCCCTCAGGACTTGTCTGTGCAGAATAGACAGTTCTAACAGCCTCAACCATCCATCCTTGTACTCAAGTGCACTTATTCCTTTTTTTTTTTTTATATGTCCCAATATTTTGGGGGATACCCCTATGTAAAAATCCAAAATAACACACATCTGTGTTGGCTACCTATTCTTCCTTCGCCGCCGCTTCCACCTAGACCGCCACGTGAACCTACACGGCCACATCCACCTATTCACCGCCTCCTCAACCTCTTCCTCCTACATCATTCCTAATTTTTATTTTTTTTAAGGTCTTTTATGTTTTTTTAATTTATTTCCCTATCCACATTTGTTTGCAGAGCATTTGCCATGCTCTTAAGCACATTTTGCTGCCTTTTGCAGCCCTCTAGCTCTTTCCATGACATTTTTACCGCCATTTTAGTGTTCAAAAGTCCGGGTCCCCATTGACTTCAAAGGGGTTCGGGGTCAAGTTCGGGTCAAGTTCGGGTCCCAAACCCGAATTTTTTTTTCAAGTTCGGCCGAACCTGCCGAACTCGAACATCCAGGTTTCCGCTCAACTCCACTGAGAATGTATTTTTATTTTTGTACTGAAATAAGCCACTAAACGCCTTCAACACATAAACACTGCCGACGTGAATTGAGAATGTATTTTTCCTGTTTGTACTGAAATAGGCCACTAAACACTTTCAACACATATAACCGCCACCAACATGAACTGAGAATGTATTTTTCTTTCTGTACTGAAATAGGCCACTAAACTCTTTTGCCACAAATAAGTGCACAGTGAAGTGCGTATTTTTTTCTTTTTGTACGTTTTCAACACATATAAACGCCGACTGACTCTTTTGCCACAAATAACTGCACCAGTGAAGTGTTTATATTATTTTGTTTCTATAATGAAATAGGCCACTGAACACTTTTGCCAAAAATAAGTGCACCAGTGAAGTGCGTATATTTTTTTCTTTCTATAATGGAATAGTCCACTAAACTCTTTTGCCGCAAATAAGTGCACCAGTGAAGTGCATATATTTTTTCTTTCTATAATGAAATAGGCCACTGAACGCTTTTGCCACAAATAAGTTCACCAGTGAAGTGCGTATATTTTTTTCTTTCTGTACGCTTTCAACACATATAACTGCAGAAGTGAACTGCATATACTGTATATATTTTTTGTTTGAAAAGATATAAGCCAGATTTTGCAGTGATTTATGTATGTATATTTTTTCATCTACACAATGTATCATTTTGTGTAAGATGTTCTTGTGGTGCATGCCGTCCGCCCCGGCATCCTCCATTGTACGCATTTTTTGCTGGGGATTGCCGTTGTCTGCGGACCGCATGCGGAGGAATTACTCCCCTGGTTATAGACACGCTACAGTGTCTGGGTTTGGAGCATTTCCACCCGTTTAGGCCACTTTTTTTCAGTGAGTTTTTGGCTTTTCAACATAGCACTTCCACAAATAGCTGGAATGACAGAGCTATATAAAGGCTATTTGGATCCCAAAAATAATATTTTCCTGCACTTGTAAATCTCTTTTCTACCGTGTTTCCCCAAAAATAAGACATCCCCCGAAAATAAGACCTACCTCTAGTTTTGCCTATCGCTGTAATATAAGGCATCCCCCTGAAAATAAGGCCTCCCTGATAATAAAGCATCCCCCGAAAATATAGCCTCCCCGATTATAAAGCATCCTTAGCAGAATGTAAGGACCCCGCAGCTACCCTACGGTACCGTAAGTCGTCTGATTCCTCTGGACCCTACAGGCGCCGCCACGCAGCTCACTGATTGGCCGCAGCGCAGGCAGTGCGAGGTCTCTTTAGATAGCCCGCGCCGCCGCCAGGACAAGCTGCCTACTTCTTCCGCCTGCTGCTCGCTCTGCCCTGACGGAGTCTCACAACTTGGCTGGCACGGACACACAGGGGACGGGGTGACAGGTGGGGGGGGAATATGTGATGGAAGGTGGGGGATGTCTGGTGAAGGTGGGGGGGAGACTAAAAACGGTAATTAAAATGACACAGGGTGATCAGAGGGGGGGACTCAAAATGACACAGGGTGATCAGGGTGGGGAGGGGGATCATTTAAAATGACACAGGGTGATCAGAGGGGGGAATCAAAATGACACAGGGTGATCAGAGAAGGGAATCAAAATTACACAGGGTGATCAGGGTGGGGAGGGGGATCATTTAAAATTACACAGGGGGATCAGAGGGGGGAATCAAAATGACACAGGAGGATCAGAAGGGGGTACTAAAATGCTGATTCTCCTGTACCATTTTGATTCCCCCTTCTGATCCCCCTGTGTCATTTTAAGTGATCCCCCTTCCCACCCTGATACCCCTGTGCCATTTTAAGTGATCCCCTCCCCACCCTGATACCCCTGTGCCATTTTAAGTGATCCCCCTCCCCTCCCTGATACCCCTGTGCCATTTTAAGTGATCCCCCTTCCCACCCTGATACCCCTGTGCCATTTTAAGTGATCCCCCTTCCCACCCTGACACCCCTGTGCCATTTTAAGTGATCCCCCTCCCCACCCTGATACCCCTGTGCCATTTTAAGTGATCCCCCTCCCCACCCTGATACCCCTGTGCCATTTTAAGTGACCCCCCTCCCCACCCTTATACCCCTGTGCCATTTTAAGTGATCTCCCTCCCCACCCTGATACCCCTGTGCCATTTTAAGTGATCCCCCTCCCCACCCTGATACCCCTGTGCCATTTTAAGTGATCCCCCTCCCCACCCTTATACCCCTGTGCCATTTTAAGTGATCTCCCTCCCCACCCTGATACCCCTGTGCCATTTTAAGTGATCCCCCTCCCCACCCTGATACCCCTGTGCCATTTTCTTTTTTTTACCCCTAGACATGAGCGCAAAAAGAAAGAGCTACTCCATAGAGTATAAGAAAGGAATCGTGGAAGACTCTTGGGGCCAAAATCTTACTGCTTTCTGCAAAGAGAAGATGTTGAGTATCCGATTGGTCCGAAAATGGCGAGCAGAGTATGGTAACCTCATTGAACAAGTGGAGAAGGGAAATGCTAAAAAACGCAAGTGTGAATCAGGTCGGCAACCATTATTTTCCGAGCTGGAAGATCTCATCTGTGAATGGGTTGTTGACAGGAGAGCAAAGGCTTTGGTTGTGAATAGGGCTCAGATTCAAGAATTTGCCCTTGCAATGGCACCACAGTTTGACATAGCCCCAGAAGACTTCAAAGCATCACAACACTGGCTGGATAATTTCCTTCAGCGAAGTGAACTGTCTTTAAGAAGATCCACAACATTGTTTAGGCTGGAAGATGCTCAAGTTATTAAGCGAGTACTTGCATTCAAGTCATTTATTGATGATGCTGACTTCTCTAAATACAATCTTTCCAACATGATTGCTATGGATGAAACTGCAGTGTTTATGGGCCAATCATCTCAAACAACAATCGAACAGGGGGGTGCCTCCTCAGTGTACATTCCCTCCACTGCTTACGAAAGTGCACGTGTTACCTGTATTTTGACAATTCGTCTTGATGGCACTAAAATCCCACCTTTAATCATTTCTAAGGGCAATAAGGAAAAGATTGAACGTGTTTCAGGCATTTTTATTCTTGAAACTGAAAAAGCCTGGGCCACACAAGCCGTTATAAGGAAGTGGGTCGATTTAATGCTGCCGCTTGTTATGTGAGGGAGACAAAGAGGTCTGCTAGTCTGGGATGCAGCCAGCACTCACCGCGCTAAAGACATGAAGAAATTTCTTCACGAAAGAAAAATAGATCAAATAATGATTTCTGCAGGAATGACGGCCTATCTCCAGACTCTTGATATTGCAATAAACAAGCCATTCAAGGACAATTTGCGCTTAGAAATTAATGACTACATTGAAAATAGAATGGAGAGAAATCAGCGTGGAAACTTTGTGAAACCTAAACTGCAAGAGGTTGTGACTTGGGTGAAGAATTCATGGGAGAAAATCACTGACAGTTGCATTGCAAATGCACTACAAGCAGGCTACCTTGACAAGAAGTACTCATTTAAGGACAGTGCTATTGCTAAACATGAGAGATTTGGTCCACTGATTCTGAAAGAAATGGAGTCACAAGAAATTGACCAGGAAATTCAGAGTTTGGATTGTTATGATGATGTTCCAGAAGATGATGACATGACTGTCATTGAATAAATCTTACTTTGTGTTCATACCGGTAAATACCGGTATCAGTATCAGTAAATGTACCATAGATTGTTGTACATGGAAATAATGGTACTGTAGTAACAAGAAATTCTTGATACTGTAGGATTCACAGTTTGTCTGGTTATGCTGGTTTGTGATGACAACTACTACCGTACCGTATACAGGTACGTAATAAATTTCCTTTTTTTTTGTTCAACAATAAATGTGTACTGTATTTTTCTTCATGGAAAAATAAGACATCCCTGAAAATAAGACCTAGCGAATCTTTGGGAGGAAAAATTAATATAAGACACTTAGTCTTAATATAAGACACATATAAGTCTTATTTTTGGGGAAACAGGGTATCAGTGTCCCTAGCACCTTTTGACATCTCTCCCTGCAGTAAGATGCTGTGAAATGATTTCTCCCTATCCTTTCCCTGCACTTATAAATCGTTTTTTCATTTTTTTTTTCACAATCAGGTTTTTCCAAATTGCTGTCCCTAGCGACTTCTCACGTCTGTCCCTGCACTCAGAACGCTTTAAAATGTCTGACTCTAAGATGGCCGCCGTATTTATAGGGCTGTGACTAGGGATGAGCGAACCCGAACTGTACAGTTCGGGTTCGTACCGAATTTTGGGGTGTTCGTGACACGGACCCGAACCCGAAAATTTACGTAAAAGTCCGGGTTCGGTGTTCGGCGCTTTCTTGGCGCTTTTTGAAAGGCTGCAAAGCAGCCAATCAACAAGCGTCATACTACTTGCCCCAAGAGGCCATCACAGCCATGCCTACTATTGGAATGGCTGTGATTGGCCAGTGCAGCATGTGACCCAGCCTCTATTTAAGCTGGAGTCACGTAGCGACGCACGTCACTCTGCTTAATGAAGTGATCGATCTACAGCTGTGTATCATTCAACTTCTGCTAGTTAATTGCTCATTGTTTTTAGGCTGCCCAGACCGTTTTTCTGTTACTTTTTTCTGGGGTGATCGGCGGCCATTTTGTGTCTTGTGGTGCGCCAGCACAAGCTGTCACAAAGTCCATTTAACCATCAATAGTGTGTTTTTTTTTTTTTTTTTGCTATATCCTACATCAGGGGTTTGGCTGTGCTTGCTATTTTATTACATAGTAACATAGTAACATAGTACATAAGGCCGAAAAAAGACATTTGTCCATCCAGTTCGGCCTGTTATCCTGCAAGTTGATCCAGAGGAAGGCAAAAACCCTGTGAGGTAGAAGCCAATTTTCTCCACTTTAGGGGAATAAAAAATTTCTTCCCGACTCCAATCAGAATAACTCCCTGGATCAACGACCCCTCTCTAGTAGCTATAGCCTGTAATATTATTACGCTCTAGAAACACATCCAGGCCCCTCTTGAATTCCTTTATTGTACTCACCATCACCACCTCCTCAGGCAGAGAGTTCCATAGTCTCACTGCTCTTACCGTAAAGAATCCTCTTCTATGTTTGTGTACAAACCTTCTTTCCTCCAGACGCAGAGGATGTCCCCTCGTCACAGTCACAGTCCTGGGGATAAATAGCTGATGGGATAGATCTCTGTACTGACCCCTGATATATTTATACATATTAATTAGATCTCCCCTCAGTCGTCTTTTTTCTAAAGTGAATAACCCTAATTTTGATAATCTTTCAGGGTACTGTAGTTGCCCCATTCCAGTTATTACTTTAGTTGCCCTCCTCTGAACCCTCTCTAGCTCTGCTATGTCTGCCTTGTTTACAGGAGCCCAGAACTGTACACAGTACTCCATGTGTGGTCTGACTAGCGATTTGTAAAGTGGTAGGACTATGTTCATATCACGGGAATCTATGCCCCTTTTGATGCAACTCATTATCTTGTTGGCCTTGGCAGCAGCTGCCTGACACTGGTTTTTGCTGTTTAGTTTGCTGTTTATTAAAATTCCTAGATCCTTTTCCATGTCAGTGTTACCGAGTGTTTTACCATTTAGTATGTATGGGTGACTTGCATTATTCATTCCCATGTGCATAACTTTACATTTGTCAGTGTTAAACCTCATCTGCCACTTATCTGCCCAAGCCTGCAATCTATCCAGATCCCTCTGTAGTAGTATACTGTCCTCTTCAGTGTAAATTACTTTACACAGTTTAGTGTCATCTGCGAAAATTGATACTTTACTATGCAAGCCTTCTACAAGATCATTAATAAATATATTGAAGAGAATAGGGCCCAATACTGACCCCTGAGGTACCCCACTAGTGACAGTGACCCAATCTGAATGTGTACCGTTAATAACCACCCTCTGTTTTCTATCACTCAGCCAGTTACTTACCCACATACAGATGTTTTCTCCCAGTCCGAGCATTCTCATTTTATATACTAACCTTTTATGCGGTACAGTGTCAAATGCTTTGGAGAAGTCCAGATATACGACATCCATTGATTCGCCGCTGTCAAGTCTAGAACTTACCTCCTCATAGAAACTGATTAAATTAGTTTGACATGACCGATCCCTCACGAAGCCATGCTGATATGGCGTTATTTGCTTATTTCCGTTGAGATGCTCTAATATAGCATCTCTCAGAAAACCTTCAAACAGTTTACCCACAACAGATGTTAAACTTACCGGCCTATAGTTTCCAGGCTCTGTTTTTGGCCCCTTTTTGAATATTGGCACCACATATGCCACGCGCCAATCCTGTGGGACATTCCCTGTCAGTATAGAGTCTGCAAATATCAGAAATAAGGGTCTGGCTATGACATTACTTAATTCCTTTAGGATACGGGGGTGTATGCCATCCGGTCCTGGCGATTTGTCTATTTTAATCTTTTTAAGCCGCTGATGTACTTCTTCCTGGGTCAGACAGGACACTTTTAATGGGGAATTTATTTTTGCATTCTGCATGTCATCTGACAATTTATTTTCCTCAGTGAATACATTGGAGAAAAAAATATTTAACAGCTTTGCTTTCTCCTCGTCGCTCTCTGCGACTCCCCCCTCATTACTCTTTAAAGGGCCAACACCTTCAGCTTTATACTTTTTAACATTTATATAATTGAAGAACATTTTAGGGTTGGTTTTACTCTCTTTGGCAATTAATCTCTCGGTCTCTAGTTTGGCCGCTTTTATTTGTTTTTTACATGTTCTATTTTTTTCCTTATAGTTTTTCAGTGCTTCCGTGCAACCCTCCTGTTTTAGTGTTTTATATGCTTTCTTTTTGTCATTTATTGCTTTCTTTACAGTTCTATTTATCCACATTGGTTTCTTTTTGTTCCTTAACCTTTTATTACCATACGGTATGTACCTCTGACAATGAGTTTTTAGGATGTTTTTAAAGATATCCCATTTTGTGTCTGTATTTGTGAGGACTTTGTCCCAGTTAGTTTGGCCTATGGCCTCTCTTAGTTGGCTAAATTTAGCTTTTTTGAAGTTTGGTATTTTTGTTCCTCCCTGTAGAAACGCTCTTTTGAATGATAATTGGAAGGTTATTACTTTATGGTCACTATTTCCCAGGTGTCCCCCGACCTGCACGTCTGTTGTTCTGTCAGGTCTATTGGTTAATACTAAGTCCAGTATGGCCGTCCCTCTAGTCGGGTCCTGAACCAGTTGGGAGAGGTAATTGTCTTTGGTTATAGCCACGAACCTGTTTCCCTTATGAGATATACAAGTTTCAGTTTCCCAGTCTATATCTGGGTAGTTGAAGTCCCCCATAATAACCACCTCATTATGATTTGCCGCCTCGTCTATCTCGTTTAGTAGTAGATTTTCTGTGGACTCTGGTATATTAGGTGGTTTATAGTAAACTCCTATTAGTAATTTATTGTTGTTTTTAGCTCCATGTATCTCTACCCATAGTGACTCCACATGTTCATGTCCCTCACTTATATCTTCTCGGACTGTGGGCTTTAGACAGGACTTTATATAAAGGCAGACCCCTCCCCCTCTCCGGTTTTGACGATCCTTTCTAAACAGACTGTAACCTTGTACATTAACTGCCCAGTCATAGCTATCATCCAGCCATGTCTCAGTTATTCCCACTATGTCATAGTCCTCCTCACACATCACTAATTCCAGTTCACCAGTTTTATTAGTCAGGCTTCTGGCATTAGTATACATACATTTGAGAGGTTTATGTATATTTTTTACCCTACACCTTTCCTTCTGAACTGTTCTAGTCCCTCCTTCTATTCCTCCCCCATTCTTATTACCTTGCCCCCGGTCTCTATCTGCACTATCTTCCCCTCCTATAATGTAATTACCCTCCCCCCCAGTCCCTAGTTTAAACACTCCTCCAACCTTCTAGCCATCTTTCTCCCCAGCACAGCTGCCCCTTCCCCATTGAGGTGCAGCCCGTCCCTACGATAGAGCCTGTTGCCGATAGAAAAATCGGCCCAGTTCTCCAGGAACCCAAACCCCTCCATCCTACACCAGTTCTTGAGCCACTTGTTAATCTCCCTAATCTCCCATTGCCTTTCTTGTGTGGCTCGTGGTACAGGCAGTATTTCGGAAAATACTACCTTAGAGGTCCTTGCCCTCAGCTTTTGACCTAAATCCCTGAAATCATTTTTAAGGACTCTCCACCTACCTCTAACTTTGTCATTGGTTCCGATATGGACCATGACCGCTGGATCGTCTCCAGCCCCTCCCAGTAATCTGTCAACCCGATCCGCGATGTGTCGAACTCTAGCGCCAGGAAGACAGCACACTGTTCGGCGATCACGGTCTTTGTGACAGATTTCCCTATCTGTTCCCCTAATAATGGAGTCTCCCACTACCAGCACCTGTCTGGCCTGCCCTGCTCTCCTGGTTCCCTGCTTACTGGAGCTGACATTCCCCTGACTGGCAGAGGAAGTGTCTGGCTGCAGCAGTGCCGTCCCCGGGGTGAAATACAATTGCCAAAATAGCAGTACCCTAAATCTGGTGTTTCAGCTGTGGCTAGCCAATTGCAATACTGTCTGCTGTCTGGCAAAGGATATATTTTTTTCTGGGTTGAAATTCAATTCCCAAATTAGCAATTCCCTAAATCTGTGGTTTCTGCTGTAGCAGGCCAAGTTTAAATCTATCCATAAAAGGGTATATTACATTAAAGGTGCTGATAGGGTCAGCCTCAATAACTTCACACGCTACCGTGCATTTCCAAGTCTAATTCTGTCCGTAAAAGGGATACCTGTCATCCAGGGCCTAAATACTAGGCCTACAATTTATATTCAGCTAAATCTGTGGTTACTGCTGTGCCTGTATTAGTGTAATACGGTACCTAAATAGATAGCCAGATAGTGTTAGGTGCCTGGAAAAAAAAGGCCTGAATTTGAATTCAATACATTGGGCCAAATAATTTGTTTTTTATTGGGGTGAACGGTAGCAATGAGGAAAACATCTAGTAAGGACATGGTCGTGGTGGTGTTAGTGGACCCTCTGGTGCTGGGAGAGGACGTCGCCGTTCTGCCACAGGCACATGTCCTAGAGAACCAAGTACCTCAGGTCCCAGTAGCCGCCAGAATTTACAGCTATATTTGGTGGGGCCCAATGCCGTTCTAAGGATGGTAAGGCCTGAGAAGGTACAGGCATTAGTCAATTGGGTGGCCGACAGTGGATCCAGCACGTTCACATTATCTCCCACTCAGTCTTCTGCAGAAAGTGCACAGATGGCTCCTGAAAACCAAGCCCATCAGTCTGTCATATCACCCCCATGCATATCAGGGAAACTGTCTGAGCCTCAAGTTATGCAGCAGTCTCTTATGCTGTTTGAAGACTCTGCTGGCAGGGTTTCCCAAGGGCATCCACCTAGCCCTTCCCCAGCGGTGGAAGACATAGAATGCACTGACGCACAACCACTTATGTGTCCTGATGATGAGGACATGGGAATACCACTTCAGCACGTCTCTGATGATGACGAAACACAGGTGCCAACTGCTGCGTCTTTCTGCAGTGTGCAGACTGAACAGGAGGTCAGGAAGGAAGACTGGGTGGAAGACGATGCAGGGGACGATGAGGTCCTAGACCCCACATGGAATGAAGGTCGTGCCACTGACTTTCAGAGTTCGGAGGAAGAGGCAGTGGTGAGACTGAGCCAACAGCGTAGCAAAAGAGGGAGCAATGGGCAAAAGCAGAACACCCGCCGCCAAGAGAGTTCGCCTGCTACTGGCCACCGCCACCTGGGATCGAGCACCCCAAAGGCAGCTTCAAGGAGTTCCCTGGCGAGGCAGTTTTTCAAACAATGTGCTGACGACAAGACCCGAATGGTTTGCACGCTGTGCCATCAGAGCCTGAAGCGAGGCATTAACGTTCTGAAACTTAGCGCAACCTGCATGACCAGGCATCCGCATGCAAAGCATGAACTGCAGTGGAGTAAACACCTTAAAAACAAGGAACTCACTCAGGCTCCCCCTGCTACCTCTTCTGCTGCTGCCGCCTCAGCCTCTTCCTCCGCCTCGGGAGGAACGTTGGCACCTGCCACCCAGCAAGGATGTACCACCAACACCACCAGCTCCGTCACCAAGCATCTCCACCATGTCACACTACAGCGTTCAGCTCTCCATCTCACAAACATTTGAGAGAAAGCGTAAATTCCCACCTAGCCACCCTCGATCCCTGGCCCTGAATGCCAGCATTTCTAAACTACTGGCCTATGAAATGCTGTCATTCAGGCTGGTGGACACAGACAGCTTCAAACAGTTCATGTCGCTTGCTGTCCCACAGTATGTTGTTTCCAGCCGCCACTACTTCTCCAAGAGAGCGTGCCTTCCCTGCACAACCAAGTATCCGATAAAATCAAGTGTGCACTGCGCAACGCCATCTGTGGCAAGGTCAACCTAACCACAGATACATGGACCAGTAAGCACGGCCAGGGACGCTATATCTCCCTAACTGCACACTGGGTAAATGTAGTGGCGACTGGGCCCCAGGCGGAGAGCTGTTTGGCGCACGTCCTTCCGCCGCCAAGGATCGCAGGGCATCATTCTTTGCCTCCTGTAGCCTCCTCCTCCTACTCGGCTTCCTGCTCCTCTTCTTCCACCTGCTCATCCAGTCAGCCACACACCTTCACCACCAACTTCAGCACAGCCCGGGGTAAACGTCAGCAGGCCATTCTGAAACTCATATGTTTGGGGGACAGGCCCCACACCGCACAGGAGTTGTGGCGGGGTATTGAACAACAGACCGACGAGTGGTTGCTGCCGGTGAGCCTCAAGCCCGGCCTGGTGGTGTGCGATAATGGGCGAAATCTCGTTGCAGCTCTGGGACTAGCCGGTTTGACGCACATCCCTTGCCTGGCGCATGTGCTGAATTTGGTGGTGCAGAAGTTCATTCACAACTACCCCGACATGTCAGAGCTGCTGCATAAAGTGCGGGCCATCTGTGCGCGCTTCCGGCGTTCACATCCTGCCGCTGGTCGCCTGTCTGCGCTACAGCGTAACTTCGGCCTTCCCGCTCACCGCCTCATATGCGACGTGCCCACCAGGTGAAACTCCACCTTGCACATGCTGTACAGACTGTGCGAGCAGCAGCAGGCCATAGTGGAGTTTCAGCTGCAGCACGCACGGGTCAGTCGCACTGCGGAACAGCACCACTTCACCACCAATGACTGGGCCTCCATGCGAGACCTGTGTGCCCTGTTGCGCTGTTTCGAGTACTCCACCAACATGGCAGTGGCGATGACGCCGTTATCAGCGTTACAATACCACTTCTATGTCTCCTTGAGAAAACACTTAGGGCGATGATGGAAGAGGAGGTGGCCCAGGAGGAGGAGGAGGAGGAGGAAGAGGGGTCATTTTTAGCACTTTCAGGCCAGTCTCTTAGAAGTGACTCAGAGGGAGTTTTTTTTCAACAGCAGAGTCCAGGTACAAATGTGGCCAGACAGGGCCCACTACTGGAGAACGAGGAGGACGAGGATGAGGAGGATGTGGAGGAGGAGGAGGATGAAGCATGTTCACAGCGGGGTGGCATCCAACGCAGCTCGGGCCCATCACTGGTGCGTGGCTGGAGGGAAACGCAGGACAATGACGATACGCCTCCCACAGAGCACAGCTTGTCCTTACCTCTGGGCAGCCTGGCACACATGAGCGACTACATGCTGCAGTGCCTGCACAACGACAGCAGAGTTGCCCACATTTTAACGTGTGCAGACTACTGGGTGGCCATCCTGCTGGATCCCAGGTACAAAGACAATGTGCCCACCTTACTTCCTGCACTGGAGTTTGATAGGAAGATGCGCGAGTTCAAGCGCACGTTGGTAGACGCGCTACTGAGAGCATTCCCAAATGTCACAGGGGAACAAGTGGAAGCCCAAGGCGAAGGCAGAGGAGGAGCAAGAGGTCGCCAACACAGCTGTGTCACGGCCAGCTCCTCTGAGGGCAGGGTGAGCATGGCCGAGATGTGCAAAAGTTTTGTCACCACGCCACAGCTAACTGCACCACCACCTGATACGGAACGTGTTAGCAGGAGGCAACATTTCACTAACATGGTGGAACAGTACGTGTGCACACCCCTCCACGTACTGACTGATGGTTCGGCCCCATTCAACTTCTGGGTCTCCAAATTATCCACGTGGCCAGAGCTAGCCTTTTATGCCTTGGAGGTGCTGGCCTGCCCGACGGCCAGCGTTTTGTCTGAATATGTATTCAGCACGGCAGGGGGCGTCATTACAGACAAACGCAGCCGCCTGTGTACAGCCAATGTGGACAAGCTGACGTTCATAAAAATGAACCAGGCATGGATCCCACAGGACCTGTCCATCTCTTGTGCAGATTCAACATTTATAACTTCCTCCCCTTAGCCATATATTATTGTACTCCAGGGCACTTCCTCATTTAATCCTCTTTTTTTTTCATTTTACCATTATATTGCGGGGCAACCCAAAGTTGAAAGAACATCTCCTCTGTCTGGGTGCTGGGGCCTAAAAATATCTGACAGTGGCCTGTTCCAGTGTTGGCTGACATGAAGCCTGATTCTCTGCTATGACATGAAGCCTGATTCTCTGCTATGGGACCTCTCTCCTCTGTCTGGGTGCCGGGGCCTAAATATATCTGACAGTGGCCTGTTCCAGTGTTGGGTGACATAAAACCTGATTCTTTGCTATGACATGAAGCCTGATTCTCTGCTATGGGACCTCTCTCCTCTGTCTGGGTGCCGGGCCTAAAAATATCTGACAGTGGCCTGTTCCAGTGGTGGGTGACATGAAGCCTGATTCTCTGCTATGGAACCTCTCTCCTCTGTCTGGGTGCCGGGGCCTAAAAATCTCACAGTGGCCTGTTCCAGTGGTGGGTGACATGAAGCCTGATTCTCTGCTATGACATGAAGCTTGAATCTCTGCTATGGGACCTCTCTCCTCTGTCTGGGTGCCGGGGCATAAATATCTCACAGTGGCCTGTTCCTGTGGTGGGTGATATGAAGCCTAATTCTCTGCTATGACATGAAGCCTGATTCTCTGCTATGACATGAAGCCTGAATCTCTGCTATGGGACCTCTCTCCTCTGTTTGGGTGCCGGGGCATAAATATCTGACAGTGGCCTGTTCCAGTGGTGGGTGACATGAAGCCTGATTCTCTGCTATGACATAAAGCCTGAATCTCTGCTATGGGACCTCTCTCCTCTGTCTGGGTGCCGGGGCATAAATATCTGACAGTGGCCTGTCCAGTGGTGGGTGACATGAAGCCTGATTCTCTGCTATGACATGAAGCCTGATTCTCTGCTATGGGACCTCTCTCCTCTGTCTGGGTTCCGGGGCCTAAAAATATCTGACAGTGGCCTGTTCCAGTGGTGGGTGACATGAAGCCTGATTCTCTGCTATGACATGAAGCCTGAATCTCTGCTATTGGACCTCTCTCCTCTGTCTGGGTGCCGGGGCATAAATATCTTACAGTGGCCTGTTCCAATGGTGGGTGACATGAAGCCTAATTCTCTGCTATGACATGAAGCCTGATTCTCTGCTATGACATGAAGCCTGAATCTCTGCTATGGGACCTCTCTCCTCTGTCTGGGTGCCGGGGCATAAATATCTGACAGTGGCCTGTTCCAGTGGTGGGTGACATGAAGCCTGATTCTCTGCTATGACATGAAGCCTGATTCTCTGCTATGAGACCTCTCTCCTCTGTCTGGGTGCTGGGGCCTAAAAATATCTGACAGTGGCCTGTTCCAGTGGTGGGTGACATGAAGCCTGATTCTCTGCTATGGGACCTCTCTCCTCTGTCTGGGTTCCGGGGCCTAAAAATATCTGACAGTGGCCTGTTCCAGTGGTGGGTGACATGAAGCCTGATTCTCTGCTATGACATGAAGCCTGAATCTCTGCTATTGGACCTCTCTCCTCTGTCTGGGTGCCGGGGCATAAATATCTTACAGTGGCCTGTTCCAATGGTGGGTGACATGAAGCCTAATTCTCTGCTATGACATGAAGCCTGATTCTCTGCTATGACATGAAGCCTGAATCTCTGCTATGGGACCTCTCTCCTCTGTCTGGGTGCCGGGGCATAAATATCTGACAGTGGCCTGTTCCAGTGGTGGGTGACATGAAGCCTGATTCTCTGCTATGACATGAAGCCTGATTCTCTGCTATGGGACCTCTCTCCTCTGTCTGGGTGCCGGGGCCTAAAAATATCTGACAGTGGCCTGTTCCAGTGGTGGGTGACATGAAGCCTGATTCTCTGCTATGGGACCTCTCTTCTGTGTCTGGGTGTCGGGGCCTAAAAATCTCACAGTGGCCTGTTCCAGTGGTGGGTGACATGAAGCCTGATTCTCTGCTATGACATGAAGCCTGAATCTCTGCGATGGGACCTCTCTCCTCTGTCTGGATGCCGGGACATAAATATCTCACAGTGGCCTGTTCCAGTGGTGGGTGATATGAAGCCTGATTCTCTGCTATGACTAGTGATGAGCGGGAGGTGCCATATTCGATTTCGCGATATTTCGCGAATATTCGCATGAATATTCGCGTTATATTCGTCGAAATCGAATATTCGCAATTATTCCAATTATCGCGAAATTATTTTTTCGCATATTGCAAAAATTTATCTTGATAGTATAAGGCAACGTTCCTATGCTAATGACTATGGCTAGGCTAATATGTGTATTTTACGAAATTTCGTAATATTGCTCTAACTTCGTCTCTTAGAATATTACGAATATTCTAAAAGACGAAGTTAGAGCAATATTAAGAACATTTGCAAAAGTCGAAATTGCGATGCGAGTAATATAACACGAAATAGTCGCATGAAGATTTAAACTTAGCACTGCTATATTCCATATTCTAGCCTAATATGGAATATAGCTGTGCTAAGTTAGCACTGCTATATTCCATATTAGGCTAGAATATGGAATATAGCTGTGCTAAGTTTAAATCTTCATGCGACTATTTCGTGTTATATTACTCGCATCGCAATTTCGACTTTTGCAAATGTTCTTAATATTGCTCTAACTTCGTCTTTTAGAATATCCGTAATATTCTAAAAGACGAAGTTAGAGCAATATTACGAAATTTCGTAAAATACACATAGATTGTATTTAAGCTAATATACTGCTATAGTAATAATTTTTAATAGTGTACATATTTTACAAAACTTAAGTTCAGAAGAGGCAAAAAAAAATTACAGGAAAAAAAAGGGATTATAGCACTATATTAGCTAAATTACAATCTATATGTGTATTTTACGAAATTTCGTAATATTGCTCTAACTTCGTCTTTTAGAATATTCTTAATATTCTAAGAGACGAAGTTAGAGCAATATTACGAAATTTCTAAAAGACGAAAGTAGAGCAATATTAAGAACATTTGAAAAAGTCAAAATTGCGATGCGACTAATATAACACGAAATATTCGCATGAAGATTTCAACTTAGCACTGCTATACTCCATATTCTAGCCTAATATGGAATATAGCAGTGCTAACTTAGCACAGCTATATTCCATATTAGGCTAGAATATGGAGTATAGCAGTGCTAAGTTGAAATCTTCATGCGAATATTTCGTGTTATATTACTCGCATCGCAATTGCGACTATTGCGAAATTTCGTAAAATACACATATAGATTAGATTGTAATTTAGCTAATATGGAATATAGCAGTAAGTTGAAAACGCCACTGACTGGAGCAGCCAGGAAGCCAGGAATCCAAAGGACAGGTAAGAACAACTTTAGGGAAGTGGGAAAGAAAAAAATATAATAAAAAAAAAAAGAAAAAAAACGAATATTCGATTTCGCGAATATATAGAACGATATTCTAAATATTCGCGAAATCTCTAAATTGCGATATTCGAGAAAAAATTTTGCAATTCGAATATTCGCGCTCAACACTAGCTATGACTTGAAGCCTGAATCTCTGCTATGGGACCTCTCTCCTCTGTCTGGGTGCCGGGGCCTAAATATCTCACAGTGGCCTGTTCCAGTGGTGGGTGACATGAAGCCTGATTTTCTGCTATGACATGAAGCCTGATTCTCTGCTATGACATGAAGCCTGAATCTCTGCTATGGGACCTCTCTCCTCTGTCTGGGTGCCGGGGCATAAATATCTTACAGTGGCCTGTTCCAATGGTGGGTGACATGAAGCCTAATTCTCTGCTATGACATGAAGCCTGATTCTCTGCTATGACATGAAGCCTGAATCTCTGCTATGGGACCTCTCTCCTCTGTCTGGGTGCCGGGGCCTAAATATCTCACACAGGCCTGTTCCAGTGGTGGGTGACATGAAGCCTGATTCTCTGCTATGGGACCTCTCTCCAATTGATATTGGTAAAAAAAAAAATAATAAATTATTCATTTCCCTATGCACATTTGTTTGCAGGGGATTTACCTACATTTTGCTGCCTTTTGCAGCCCTCTATCCCTTTCCTGGGCTATTTTACAGCCTTTTTAGTGCCGAAAAGTTCGGGTCCCCATTGACTTCAATGGGGTTAGGGGCGAAGTTCGGGTCAAGTTCGGATCCCGAACCCGGACATTTTCGGGAAGTTCGGCCGAACTTCTCGAACCCGAACATCAAGGTGTTCGCTAAACTCTAGCTGTGACATCACAGGGCTGGCTGCTGTTTGGCTGCATGCATGGCATTGTGGGTCATCCCTCCTTCCTAGAGTTCCTTGCCCCATGTCCTCACACGTGTAGCCGCTAATGTAGCCACCATTTTAGGAAAAATCGTTGCAAATCAAATTTTTCTTGAAATTCAGATCGAATTCCACTTCGTCTATTTGATTCGCTCATCTCTACTCTAAATATCAAATGCAGCCTTGATTACAATTAGATGTTCAATTTCCACTATATGTTTTATTATTGTGGATACTAGTTGCATGCATGATTTTCTTGCTGTTAGGCAATAAAATATATATATATACACTGCTCAAAAAAATAAAGGGAACACAAAAATAACACATCCTAGATCTGAATTAATTAAATATTCTTCTGAAATACTTAGTTCTTTACATAGTTGAATGTGCTGACAACAAAATCACACAAAAATAAAAAAATGGAAATCAAATTTTTCAACCCATGGAGGTCTGGATTTGGAGTCACACTCAAAATTAAAGTGGAAAAACACACTACAGGCTGATCCAACTTTGATTTAATGTCCTTAAAATAGTCAAAATGAGGCTCAGTAATGAGGCTCCACGTGCCTGTATGACCTCCCTACAACGCCTGTGCATGCTCCTGATGAGGTGGCGGACGATCTCCTGAGGGATCTCCTCCCAGACCTGGACTAAAGCATCTGCCAAATCCTGGACAGTCTGTCGTGCAACGTGACATTGGTGGATAGAGCGAGACATGATGTCCCAGATGTGCTCAATTGGATTCAGGTCTGGGGAACGGGCGGGCCAGTCCATAGCATCAATGCCTTCGTCTTGCAGGAACTGCTGACACACTCCAGCCACATGAGGTCTAGCATTGTCTTGCATTAGGAGGAACCCAGGGCCAACCGCACCAGCATATGGTCTCACAAGGGGTCTGAGGATCTCATCTCGGTACCTAATGGCAGTCAGGCTACCTCTGGCGAGCACATGGAGGGCTGTGTGGCCCTCCAAAGAAATGCCACCCCACACCATTACTGACCCAATGCCAAACCGGTCATGCTGGAGGATGTTGCAGGCAGCAGAACGTTCTCCACGGCGTCTCCAGACTCTGTCACGTCTGTTACATGTGCTCAGTGTGAACCTGCTTTCATCTGTGAAGAGCACAGGGCGCCAGTGGCGAATTTGCCAATCTTGGTGTTCTCTGCAAATGCCAAACGTCCTGCACGGTGTTGGGCTGTAAGCACAACCCCCACCTGTGGACGTCGGGCCCTCATATCACCCTCATGGAGTCTGTTTCTGACCGTTTGAGCAGACACATGCACATTTGTGGCCTGCTGGAGGTCATTTTGCAGGGCTCTGGCAGTGTTCCTCCTGTTCCTCCTTGCACAAAGGCGGAGATAGCGGTCCTGCTGCTGGGTTGTTGCCCTCCTACGGCCTCCTCCATGTCTCCTGATGAACTGGCCTGTTTCCTGGTAGCGCCTCCATGCTCTGGACACTACGCTGACAGACACAGCAAACCTTCTTGCCACAGCTCGCATTGATGTGCCATCCTGGATAAGCTGCACTACCTGAGCCACTTGTGTGGGTTGTAGACTCCGTCTCATGCTACCACTAGAGTGAAAGCACCACCAGCATTCAAAAGTGACCAAAACATCAGCTAGGAAGCATAGGAACTGAGAAGTGGTCTGTGGTCACCACCTGCAGAACCACTCCTTTATTGGGGTGTCTTGCTAATTGCCTATAATTTCCACCTGTTGTCTATCCCATTTGCTCAACAGCATGTGAAATTGATTGTCACTCAGTGTTGCTTCCTAAGTGGACAGTTTGATTTCACAGAAGTGTGATTGACTTGGAGTTACATTGTGTTGTTTAAGTGTTCCTTTTATTTTTTTGAGCAGTGTATTTTAGCGGCACTTCAGGTCAATTTGTACACAAGCTACAAGACTTTTGTCAGGGACTGTACACCTCAGTGTTAGCGCAGGCTATTATAGGCTAAGTGCTACACGGTGTGTGGACTCTGTTGAGCAGTGTGCCACACTTACTGGCGCCCCAACAAGATGAACAGTACCATCTATTGGTTTCATAGTCTAATGAAAAGAGTAATAGTCTTGTCATAAGGCTATGAAACCAATAGATGATGCTGTTCATGAGTAGTGTAGATCGTGAATATTCTAATTGTGAATTTTTATCGCAAATTTTCCATGCAAAAGGCTACACTAGTAGTCTTGTCATAAGACTATGAAACCATTAGATGGCGCTGTTCATGACTTATGAACAGAACCATCTATTGATTTCATAGTCTTATGACAAGATTATTACTCTTGTCATAAGACTATAAAAAAAAAGATGGTGCTGTTCATAAGTAGTGTAGATTGCAAATTTTCCATGCAAATTGTTTTTCAGCTCAAAAACAAGGCAGATTCTGCTCATTTGCATGTCTTTACCATATGCTCATGTTTATGCAAATGAGTTTTTACATAACAAAACTTTATAGAAAGGTTATTGAATATTATGTTAGGACAATCAAAAAACTTTTTGTCTCCCTAATGATATTGATCTAGGTGCACAGGTCCACCCAAGCCATCCAACAGACCTGAAGTAACTTTGAGGCTTACTGGCTCTTAATCAGATGAGCGCTGGTTTGGAATGTCTCATAGTGCACAAGGCTGCCATTGTAAGGTATGCTGACTAAGCCTGTCATCTGTCTCATGGATAGATTGAAGGCTTGCATATACCTGGCTTTTGGCATATAGCCTTTGTGTGGTTGTCTATTGTACGTATGTCGTAGATAATAGGAGTCTAAGACGCATCCAGCCATCCTCTTAATGCTGTTTCCAAACCATTTTGATGGGGTTTCCATCAATTTCTAACCTGTTTTTGTAAACCAGACACCCTCTCTTCTTCAGAGCAGGGGGTGCCTGGTTTGATGGTCGGGTCTCCCATTGACTTTCATTGTATTAAATTGTACTCAAGCACCCGCAGTATTCGGCCGAGCACTCGGATGTGCCAAGCATAGTGATGCTCGAGCCGAACAGCAGTTCGGATGAGTATGCTCGTTTAACAGTAGCTACGAAAACATACCTTGCAGAATTGCATCAAATTCTATCTAGAGCTAGAGACCAGCAATTAATTTCAAAAGAAGAATGTGAATTCCTATACAACAAAAATCCAATGATGGCTACATTCTATGCACTTCCAAAGGTCCATAAGAAAAAAATCCCCAATACCAGGTAGTGTCCAATAATGATGCTCTAACGCAACCTGCAAGTGAATATGTTGAGAACATACTAAGACCATTCATAATCTCACTGCCATCATGTATTAGGGACTAGAGATTGCCTTGCAGTTCGCCCGGCGGTCGTTTCGCGGCAAACTTTGCTTGTGCGTGGTTTGCCAAACGGGCAAACATATTCTGATGTCCTCCGGCGCTATATTCTTTTACATTGTGAAGAACTTTGACCCATGACACATCCATCAGGTGGTACAGGGCAGCCAATTGAGACGTTTCAGCACATGGACATACCCCGTACCTTATAAATAAACCCGATTTGGCCGCCATTTTATATTCAGTCTTTTGCCAGTGTAGGGAGATGTTGCTGTGTGGAGCAGGGACAGACTGTTAGGGAGACCAAACGCTAGCTAATAGGGCCACAAAAGTCTTTTTAAGGACTGGTATAGGTGTGCTATCGATAGGTGTGACTTACTGAGGGGTGTGATATACTTATAATATACTTTCTAAAATAGAAAGTATATTATAGTGCAGTGGTGGCAAACCTATGGCACGGGTGCCTGAGGCGGCACTCAGAGCCCTCCCTGTGGGCAACCACGTCCTGGAAAAAGTCTATGGTGTACCAATATGCCTTAGACTTTTCCTGCCATTCATCAGCGCAGGGCGCACTATGAACAGTGCAGGCAGCGCACTGAATGTAGGCAGGCTATTATAGCTAAATGATAAAGTACAAGGAAGATATACTATATTGGACTGTAGTATTCAGGGTAAATTGCCGTGTTGGCACCTTGTGATAAATAAGTGGGCTTTGGGTTGCAGTTTGGGCACTCGGTCTCTAAGAGGTTCGCCATCACTGTATAGTGCATTTGTATTGTGCAGCAGTTACAGAGGCCCAAAAGGTCTTGAAACAAATAAATTCAACTGGTGTGATATGCCTGTTGCCCCCCTAAAAAAAAGTGATTGAGGCAGGGTTGTTATATACCGATAATATAATTTCTATATAAAGCATTTGGGCAGTGCAGCATTTGTTTGCTGTTCTGCTGCAGCTACACAGAATGACAAATGCTATTGGAACAAAAAATTTCTATTGGTGTGATATACCAGTTGCCCCCCAAAAAAAACTGATTGAGGCAGGGGTGTGATATACCTTCTTCCACAAATACTGCTCTTCTATAGGGACTTTGTCACTGGGTCACTTTGAAAATTACAGGCAGAGGAAGAGGAAGGCCATTCCGCAGGGGTGGTAGGGGTCGGGCAGGAGCACCAGACCGGAGCCTGTGGGAAGTTGCAGAAGGTGTGTGCGATTATGTCAAAGGGCGCACCAGAGTTGGTTGAGTGGCTCACTCAGCCTTCCGCTTCTGCACCCTCCTCATCCTCTCTATCTGCTGTCACGAGGGTTATACCCGGGGTCATGAAGTCGCAGCGGGTGGCTGTGCGCTATATGTCTAAAGATAGTGATGTTTCTTAATGGTAGCTTTCTGGGTTTGCCTTGCAATCCTTTTTGGCTCACTCAGGGATCCGTAGCTTCTTCTCCTCAGCTGTTTCTTGTCCAGCACTCCCAACCTCCTTATATTCCCCTCTTCCTTGGACAGGGCCTTCCCTTTTCCCTCCCTTTGCGTCACGTATGTGATCGGCACGCCGGTCATGATATCTGCATCCTCTTCACTCTCTGCTGTGTGCACCCTTCTTTCTGGAGCGTGCATTGCATCGTGTCATTGATCAAGCCGTCGAGGAGCAGGAGCAGGAATATGAGGAAGTCACAATGCTGGATAAATTCCCAGGGGGGCTACTCCATCTGAGACAAGTCAACAGGAGTCTTAAGAGGAGTCAGTGGAGGATGGTCCCAGGGCGGAGGAGGAGCAAGAAGAGCATGCTTTAAACTTTTCTGGGATCCCTGCTGTTGCCCGTGGCTGGGGGGGAGGAGACTGAGGACGACATTATCCTGGACGATGAGCAGGAGCCAGGCCACTCCACCGCTTCCAGTTTAGTGCAAATAGGGGCCTTCATGCTCCAGTGTTTGAAGAGGGACCCCAGTATAAAAAGCATAAAGGGCAAGGACTAGTACTGGGTGGCAACATACTTAGACCCGCGGTACAAACACAAAATGGCGGACATGTTACCAGCATCACAGAGACAGAGGGCTGTCAGAATGCAGCACTTCCAGGCCTTGCTTTAATAAATGCTGCAATCTGCTTTTGCGGGTGCTGGCAGAGGAATTTCCACTCACAGAGAAACAGTTTTGGGTACCAATCCAACAGCGCCTGCAAGAAGAGGGCGGTTTGAAGATGTGTTGGTCACTTCGGATATGAGATCATTCTTGCAGCCAACCCATCGACAGCTGCCCTCAGTATCCAGCTTTAGGGAACACCTAGACTGACATGTGTCCGACTACATTGGGGTAACGACTGATATAGACGCTCTGAGAAGCAAGGAACCCCTGGACTGCTGGGTGTGCATGCTTGATCTGTGGCCAGAGCTGGCACAATTTGCCATGGAGCTCTTGGCTTGTTCCTCATCCAGTGTCCTGTCCGAAAGGACGTTCAGCGCAGCAAGGAGGATCATGACCGATAAACACGCTCGCCTAGTTCACGACAGTGTTTACTACCTCACATTTCTTAAAATGAATGAGGCATGGATCTCGGAGAAATTCAACACATGTTGACCACGTTTAATTGAATTTCCTGGGGGGCAGATAGTGAACTGAGTATTTTAGCCAGCGGTAGCCTAGCCTCAATTCATGTATGAAGAGAGATATTAGGACAGGTGACTAGTCCAAGAAGGTGGCACAGTAGTTAGACGCTGTGGGATTAACAGCGTGCAGTAGATAAACAGAGAGATGCCTGTATAATAAAGGACATATGCAACAAGCTATTGTAGACACACAGAGCCACCTAGTGGACGAATCCGATAACCATTGATCCTACTGTGAGCACAATAATAGGCAGGCAGGCTACGCTGACAATTTTAATCATTAGAAAATATAGAGTTCTAAGCAAATATTTTAAGGATAAGTAATAAAAGTTATTTTTTAGAATTAGTAACATGTGTAAACCAAGGGACACTGATGGTCCGAGTGGCCAAATGTAAATATTTTCTGAACCAAGTCCCAACACATGTTAGGGAGATTTGTGTAAAATAACCTATTTAAACTAATGACTCCACCCAGTGCACCTGATGAGAGGCGGATCCAGCACAACTCCAAAACAAACACTAAACTCGTGCTGCTATCCTGGCCGACCTCCGCACATCGTCAGAGCGATGACAGTACCCCCCCTTCTACGGGTGACCTCCGGACACCCCGGACCAACCTTATCCAGATGGGACCTATGAAAAGCCCTCACCAGTTGGCTGGCGTTGACATCCAACGCCGGAACCCACATCCTCTCCTCAGGGCCGTATCCCCTCCAGTGCACCAGGTACTGAAGGGAACCCCGAAGAACTCTAGAGTCGAGAATCCTGGAGATCTCAAACTCCAAGTTTCCCTCGACCAAAACAGGAGGAGGAGGCAATGGCGATGGTTCCACCGGTCTCACGTATTATTTTAGTAAAGACCTGTGGAACACATTATGGATAGTGTTGAGCGAACAGTTCGAGCATAGTTCGGGTCCGTACCGAATTTTGGGGTGTTCGTGACACGGACCCGAACCCGAACTTTTTCGGAAAAGTTCGGGTTCGGGTTCGTCGTTCGGCATGTATTTTGGCGCATTTTGAAAGGCTGCAAAGCAGCCAATCAACATGCATCATACTACTTGCCCTAAGATGCCATCGCAGCCATGCCTACTATTGGCAAGGCTGTGATTGGCCAAGTGCAGCATGTGACTCAGCCTCTTTATAAGCTTGTGCGCACGTCGGGACGTGCTCACTCCCGATGTGAATAGAACAGGGATAGACGCAGCTGATGCTAGGGCGAGAATAGGCAGGGATAATTGAATAACTGGAAGCAAATTTCTCTCCTCCACCTGTGATTCATCTGAACAACTGCAGCTGAGCTGCTATTTTGATAGGGATTGGCTATTTTTAGAGTGGCCAGAGTGATTTTTCCATCCCCATGTACCTGGGCTGACCGCCGGCCGCCATTTTGCGACTTGTAGTGCTGCAGCAGAAGCTGCCACAGTGTGCATTCCAAAGCTCCAAACAAGTCAGACATCTACACCTGGGATTCAGACCAATAGCGATTTAGCAGCACAGTCCAAGGCTATTTTTTTTAAAGGTTGTGCAGACCATTTTGTGGCACATGTTACTGGGCTGATAGGCGGCGGCCATCTTGGGACTAGTGCTGCAGCACAATCTCTCCCAACGTCCATTAATCACTTGTAATAGTGGTCTGTGCCATAGAAATCCTACATCAGGGACTTGGGTGTGCTTGTGTCACCCCTACTAATACCAGTCCACCTGTAATCCATACAGTGAAAAGCCATAAAGTATTCCAGTGAGGGAATTTTTTTTTTATTTAAAAAAGGCCAAGTTAGTTTATCTGGCGTTCAATATACTAGATACAGTTAGGCCTGCGTTTCATACATCTGGAATTAGCAAACTAATGTGCTGGGGTTGGGAAAACATATATGTACCCATACTAGAATCTGTCAAAGAAAGCGGTACTCACATATAACAGTCATTCCATCTGTAATCCATACAGTCAAAAGACTGAAAGTATTCCAGTGAGGGAATTTTTTTTATTTAAAAAAGGCCAAGTTAGTTTATCTGGCGTTCAATATACTGGATACAGTTAGGCCTGCGTTTCATACATCTGGAATTAGCAAACTAATGTGCTGGGGTTGGGAAAACATATATGTACCCATACTAGAATCTGTCAAAGAAAGCGGTACTCACATATAACAGTCATTCCATCTGTAATCCATACAGTCAAAAGACTGAAAGTATTCCAGTGAGGGAATTTTTTTTATTTAAAAAAGGCCAAGTTAGTTTATCTGGCGTTCAATATACTAGATACAGTTAGGCCTGCGTTTCATACATCTGGAATTAGCAAACTAATGTGCTGGGGTTGGGAAAACATATATGTACCCATACTAGAATCTGTCAAAGAAAGCGGTACTCACATATAACAGTCATTCCATCTGTAATCCATACAGTCAAAAGACTGAAAGTATTCCAGTGAGGGAATTTTTTTTATTTAAAAAAGGCCAAGTTAGTTTATCTGGCGTTCAATATACTAGATACAGTTAGGCCTGCGTTTCATACATCTGGAATTAGCAAACTAATGTGCTGGGGATGGGAAAACATATATGTACCCATACTAGAATCTGTCAAAGAAAGCGGTACTCACATATAACAGTCATTCCATCTGTAATCCATACAGTCAAAAGACTGAAAGTATTCCAGTGAGGGAATTTTTTTTTTATTTAAAAAAGGCCAAGTTAGTTTATCTGGCGTTCAATATACTAGATACAGTTAGGCCTGCGTTTCATACATCTGGAATTAGCAAACTAATGTGCTGGGGTTGGGAAAACATATATGTACCCATACTAGAATCTGTCAAAGAAAGCGGTACTCACATATAACAGTCATTCCATCTGTAATCCATACAGTCAAAAGACTGAAAGTATTCCAGTGAGGGAATTTTTTTTTTATTTAAAAAAGGCCAAGTTAATTTATCTGGCGTTCAATATACTAGATACAGTTAGGCCTGCGTTTCATACATCTGGAATTAGCAAACTAATGTGCTGGGGTTGGGAAAACATATATGTACCCATACTAGAATCTGTCAAAGAAAGCGGTACTCACATATAACAGTCATTCCATCTGTAATCCATACAGTCAAAAGACTGAAAGTATTCCAGTGAGGGAATTTTTTATTTATTTAAAAAAGGCCAAGTTAGTTTATCTGGCGTTCAATATACTAGATACAGTTAGGCCTGCGTTTCATACATCTGGAATTAGCAAACTAATGTGCTGGGGTTGGGAAAACATATATGTACCTATACTAGAATCTGTCAAAGAAAGCGGTACTCACATATAACAGTCATTCCATCTGTAATCCATACAGTCAAAAGACTGAAAGTATTCCAGTGAGGGGATTTTTTTTATTTAAAAAAGGCCAAGTTAGTTTATCTGGCGTTCAATATACTAGATACAGTTAGGCCTGCGTTTCATACATCTGGAATTAGCAAACTAATGTGCTGGGGTTGGGAAAACATATATGTACCCATACTAGAATCTGTCAAAGAAAGCGGTACTCACATATAACAGTCATTCCATCTGTAATCCATACAGTCAAAAGACTGAAAGTATTCCAGTGAGGGAATTTTTTTTATTTAAAAAAGGCCAAGTTAGTTTATCTGGCGTTCAATATACTAGATACAGTTAGCCCTGCGTTTCATACATCTGGAATTAGCAAACTAATGTGCTGGGGTTGGGAAAACATATATGTACCCATACTAGAATCTGTCAAATAAAGCGGTACTCACATATAACAGTCATTCCATCTGTAATCCATACAGTCAAAAGACTGAAAGTATTCCAGTGAGGGAATTTTTTATTTATTTAAAAAAGGCCAAGTTAGTTTATCTGGCGTTCAATATACTAGATACAGTTAGGCCTGCGTTTCATACATCTGGAATTAGCAAACTAATGTGCTGGGGTTGGGAAAACATATATGTACCCATACTAGAATCTGTCAAAGAAAGCGGTACTCACATATAACAGTCATTCCATCTGTAATCCATACAGTCAAAAGACTGAAAGTATTCCAGTGAGGGAATTTTTTTTTTATTTAAAAAAGGCCAAGTTAGTTTATCTGGCGTTCAATATACTAGATACAGTTAGGCCTGCGTTTCATACATCTGGAATTAGCAAACTAATGTGCTGGGGTTGGGAAAACATATATGTACCCATACTAGAATCTGTCAAAGAAAGCGGTACTCACATATAACAGTCATTCCATCTGTAATCCATACAGTCAAAAGACTGAAAGTATTCCAGTGAGGGAATTTTTTATTTATTTAAAAAAGGCCAAGTTAGTTTATCTGGCGTTCAATATACTAGATACAGTTAGGCCTGCGTTTCATACATCTGGAATTAGCAAACTAATGTGCTGGGGTTGGGAAAACATATATGTACCCATACTAGAATCTGTCAAAGAAAGCGGTACTCACATATAACAGTCATTCCATCTGTAATCCATACAGTCAAAAGACTGAAAGTATTCCAGTGAGGGGATTTTTTTTATTTAAAAAAGGCCAAGTTAGTTTATCTGGCGTTCAATATACTAGATACAGTTAGGCCTGCGTTTCATACATCTGGAATTAGCAAACTAATGTGCTGGGGTTGGGAAAACATATATGTACCCATACTAGAATCTGTCAAAGAAAGCGGTACTCACATATAACAGTCATTCCATCTGTAATCCATACAGTCAAAAGACTGAAAGTATTCCAGTGAGGGAATTTTTTTTATTTAAAAAAGGCCAAGTTAGTTTATCTGGCGTTCAATATACTAGATACAGTTAGCCCTGCGTTTCATACATCTGGAATTAGCAAACTAATGTGCTGGGGTTGGGAAAACATATATGTACCCATACTAGAATCTGTCAAAGAAAGCGGTACTCACATATAACAGTCATTCCATCTGTAATCCATACAGTCAAAAGACTGAAAGTATTCCAGTGAGGGAATTTTTTATTTATTTAAAAAAGGCCAAGTTAGTTTATCTGGCGTTCAATATACTAGATACAGTTAGGCCTGCGTTTCATACATCTGGAATTAGCAAACTAATGTGCTGGGGTTGGGAAAACATATATGTACCCATACTAGAATCTGTCAAAGAAAGCGGTACTCACATATAACAGTCATTCCATCTGTAATCCATACAGTCAAAAGACTGAAAGTATTCCAGTGAGGGAATTTTTTTTTTATTTAAAAAAGGCCAAGTTAGTTTATCTGGCGTTCAATATACTAGATACAGTTAGGCCTGCGTTTCATACATCTGGAATTAGCAAACTAATGTGCTGGGGTTGGGAAAACATATATGTACCCATACTAGAATCTGTCAAAGAAAGTGGTACTCACATATAACAGTCATTCCATCTGTAATCCATACAGTCAAAAGACTGAAAGTATTCCAGTGAGGGAATTTTTTTTTTATTTAAAAAAGGCCAAGTTAGTTTATCTGGCGTTCAATATACTAGATACAGTTAGGCCTGCGTTTCATACATCTGGAATTAGCAAACTAATGTGCTGGGGTTGGGAAAACATATATGTACCCATACTAGAATCTGTCAAAGAAAGCGGTACTCACATATAACAGTCATTCCATCTGTAATCCATACAGTCAAAAGACTGAAAGTATTCCAGTGAGGGAATTTTTTTTATTTAAAAAAGGCCAAGTTAGTTTATCTGGCGTTCAATATACTAGATACAGTTAGGCCTGCGTTTCATACATCTGGAATTAGCAAACTAATGTGCTGGGGTTGGGAAAACATATATGTACCCATACTAGAATCTGTCAAAGAAAGCGGTACTCACATATAACAGTCATTCCATCTGTAATCCATACAGTCAAAAGACTGAAAGTATTCCAGTGAGGGAATTTTTTTTTTTATTTAAAAAAGGCCAAGTTAGTTTATCTGGCGTTCAATATACTAGATACAGTTAGGCCTGCGTTTCATACATCTGGAATTAGCAAACTAATGTGCTGGGGTTGGGAAAACATATATGTACCCATACTAGAATCTGTCAAAGAAAGCGGTACTCACATATAACAGTCATTCCATCTGTAATCCATACAGTCAAAAGACTGAAAGTATTCCAGTGAGGGGATTTTTTTTATTTAAAAAAGGCCAAGTTAGTTTATCTGGCGTTCAATATACTAGATACAGTTAGGCCTGCGTTTCATACATCTGGAATTAGCAAACTAATGTGCTGGGGTTGGGAAAACATATATGTACCCATACTAGAATCTGTCAAAGAAAGCGGTACTCACATATAACAGTCATTCCATCTGTAATCCATACAGTCAAAAGACTGAAAGTATTCCAGTGAGGGAATTTTTTTTATTTAAAAAAAGCCAAGTTAGTTTATCTGGCGTTCAATATACTAGATACAGTTAGGCCTGCGTTTCATACATCTGGAATTAGCAAACTAATGTGCTGGGGTTGGGAAAACATATATCTACCCATACTAGAATCTGTCAAAGAAAGCGGTACTCACATATAACAGTCATTCCATCTGTAATCCATACAGTCAAAAGACTGAAAGTATTCCAGTGAGGGAATTTTTTTTATTTAAAAAAGGCCAAGTTAGTTTATCTGGCGTTCAATATACTAGATACAGTTAGGCCTGCGTTTCATACATCTGGAATTAGCAAACTAATGTGCTTGGGTTGGGAAAACATATATGTACCCATACTAGAATCTGTCAAAGAAAGCGGTACTCACATATAACAGTCATTCCATCTGTAATCCATACAGTCAAAAGACTGAAAGTATTCCAGTGAGGGAATTTTTTTTTTATTTAAAAAAGGCCAAGTTAGTTTATCTGGCGTTCAATATACTAGATACAGTTAGGCCTGCGTTTCATACATCTGGAATTAGCAAACTAATGTGCTGGGGTTGGGAAAACATATATGTACCCATACTAGAATCTGTCAAAGAAAGCGGTACTCACATATAACAGTCATTCCATCTGTAATCCATACAGTCAAAAGACTGAAAGTATTCCAGTGAGGGAATTTTTTTTATTTAAAAAAGGCCAAGTTAGTTTATCTGGCGTTCAATATACTAGATACAGTTAGGCCTGCGTTTCATACATCTGGAATTAGCAAACTAATGTGCTGGGGTTGGGAAAACATATATGTACCCATACTAGAATCTGTCAAAGAAAGCGGTACTCACATATAACAGTCATTCCATCTGTAATCCATACAGTCAAAAGACTGAAAGTATTCCAGTGAGGGAATTTTTTTTTTATTTAAAAAAGGCCAAGTTAGTTTATCTGGCGTTCAATATACTAGATACAGTTAGGCCTGCGTTTCATACATCTGGAATTAGCAAACTAATGTGCTGGGGTTGGGAAAACATATATGTACCCATACTAGAATCTGTCAAAGAAAGCGGTACTCACATATAACAGTCATTCCATCTGTAATCCATACAGTCAAAAGACTGAAAGTATTCCAGTGAGGGAATTTTTTTTTTATTTAAAAAAGGCCAAGTTAGTTTATCTGGCGTTCAATATACTAGATACAGTTAGGCCTGCGTTTCATACATCTGGAATTAGCAAACTAATGTGCTGGGGTTGGGAAAACATATATGTACCCATACTAGAATCTGTCAAAGAAAGCGGTACTCACATATAACAGTCATTCCATCTGTAATCCATACAGTCAAAAGACTGAAAGTATTCCAGTGAGGGGATTTTGCTTATAAAAAATAATATATTTCATTGTGGTGCGAGTTGAATCGCAACAATGAAGAAAAATACTATTAAGGGACGAGGACGCGGTCGTGGTGGTGTCCGTGGAGCCTCTGTTGCTGGTAGAGGACGTGGCCGTTCGGCCCCAGGCGCACACAGTAGGGAACGAACTTCCTCAACTAGCCGGCAGAATGTACCGCAATATCTCGTGGGGCCCAATGCCGCTCTTAGGATGGTAAGGCCTGAGCAGGTACAGGCATTAATCGATTGGGTGGCCGACAGTGCTTCCAGCACGTTCACCACATGGTCTTCCACCCAGTCTTCTGCGGAAAGCGCACAGGTGGCACCTGAAAACCAAGCCCATCAGTCTGTCACATCACCCCCAAGCATATCAGGGAAACGGTCTGAGCCACAAGTTATGCAGCAGTCTCTTCTTCTGTTTGAAGACTCTGCTTCCAGGGTTTCCCAGGGGCGTCCACCTAGCCCTTCCCCAGTGGAGGAAGACATACCATGCACTGACGCACAACCACTTATGTCTCCAGATGAAGAGGACATGGGAATACCACCACAGCAGAGTCACCGACTCTCTGATGATGACGAAACACAGGTGCCCACTGCCGCGTCTTTTTGCAGTGTGCAGACTGAACAGGAGGAGGTCAGGGAGGGAGACTGGGTGGAAGACGATGCAGAGGACGATGAGGTCTTAGACCCCACATGGACTGAAGGTCGTGGCGATGACTTTCACAGTTCAGAGGAAGAGGTAGTGGTGAGACCGAGACAACAGCGAAGCCAAAGAGGGAGCAGGGGGCCAAAGCAGACGAGCCGCCGCCCCCAGAGTTCGCCTGCTACTGGACATCGCCAACAGGGACCCAGCCCCACAAAGGCAGCTTCAAAGAGTTCCCTGGCATGGCACTTCTTTAAACAATGTCCTACCGACAAGACCCGAGTGACTTGCACGCTCTGCCATCAGAGCCTGAGGCGAGGCATTAACGTTCTGAACCTCAGCACAACCTGCATGACCAGGCATCTACATGCAAAGCATGAACTGCAGTGGGGTACACACCTTAAAAACCAGGCACTCGCTGAGGCTTCCCCTGCTCCCTCTACCGCTGCTGCCTCGGCTTCCGCCTCGAGAGGAATGTTGCCACCTGCCGAGCAGCAAACAGAGGATGTGCCACCGACACCACCACCACCGCCACCGTCAACTAGCGTCTCCACTATATCACACAGCAGCGTTCAGCTCTCAATATCTCAAACCTTAGAGAGGAAGCGCAAATTCCCCCCGAGTCACCCTCGAGCCCTTGGCCTGAACGCCAGCATTTCTAAACTGCTGGCCTTTGAAATGCTGTCATTCCGGCTGGTGGACACAGACAGCTTCAAACAGCTGATGGCCATGGCTGTCCCGCAGTATGTGGTTCCCAGCCGCCACTACTTCTCCAAGACAGCCGTGCCTTCCCTGCACATGCAAGTGTCCGATAAAATCAAGTGTGCACTGCGCAACGCCATCTGTGGCAAGGTCCACCTAACCACAGATACGTGGACCAGTAAGCACGGCCAGGGACGCTATATCTCACTAACTGCACACTGGATGAATGTAGTGGCGGCTGGGCCCCCGGCGGACAGTTCCTTGGCGCACGTCCTTCCGCCCCCTAGGATCGCAGGGCATCATTCTCTGCCTCCTGTAGCCTCCTCCTCCTACTCGGCTTCCTCCTCCACTGCTTCCACCAGCTCATCCGGTCAGCCACACACCTTCACCACCAACTTCAGCACAGCCCGGGGTAAACGTCAGCAGGCCATTCTGAAACTCATATGTTTGGGGGACAGGCCCCACAGCGCAAAGGAGTTGTGGCGGGGTATTGAACAACAGACCGACGAGTGGTTTCTGCCGGTGGGCCTCAAGCCAGGCCTGGTGGTATGCGATAATGGGCGAAATCTCGTGGCAGCTCTGGGACTAGCCGGTTTGACGCACATCCCTTGCCTGGCGCATGTGCTGAACTTGGTGGTGCAGAGGTTCATTCACCACTACCCCAACATGTCAGAGCTGCTGCATAAAGTGCGGGCCGTCTGTGCGCGCTTCCGCCGTTCACATCCTGCCGCTGCTCGCCTGTCTGCGCTACAGCGGAACTTCGGCCTTCCCGCTCACCGCCTCATATGCGACGTGCCCACCCGGTGGAACTCCACCTTGCACATGCTGGAGAGACTGTGCGAGCAGCAGCAGGCCATAGTGGAGTTTCAGCTGCAGCACGCTCGCGTCAGTCGTACTGCCGAACAGCACCACTTCACCACCAATGATTGGGCCTCCATGCGAGACCTGTGTGCCCTGCTGCGCTGTTTCGAGTACTCCACCAACATGGCCAGTGGCGATGACACTGTTATCAGCGTTACAATACCACTTCTATGTCTCCTTGAGAAAACACTTAGGGCAATGATGTTAGAGGAGGTGGCCCAGGTGGAGGAGGAGGAGGAAGATGAGGGCTCGTTTCTAACACTTTCGGGCCAGTCTGTTCGAAGTGGCTCAGAGGGAGGTTTGTTTAAGCAGCAGAGGACAGGTTCACAAGTCGCCAGCTAAGGCACTGTACTGGAGGACGAGGAGGATGAGGAGGTGGAGGGGGACGAGGATGACGCAAGTTCACAGCGGGGTGGCAGCCCAGGCCCATCACTGGTGCGTGGCTGGGGGGATACGGTGGACGATGACGATACGCCTCCCACAGAGGACAGCTTGTCCTTACCCATGGGTAGCCTGGCCCACATGAGCGAATATATGCTCCAATGCCTGCGCAACGACAGCAGAGTTGCCCACGTTTTAACGTGTGCAGACTACTGGGTGGCCACCCTGCTGGATCCCCGGTATAAAGACAATGTGCCCACTTTAATTCCTGAACTGGAGCGCGACCGTAAGATGCGCGAGTACAAGCGCACGCTGATAGAGGCGCTCTTGAGAGCATTCCCACATGTCACAGGGGAACAGGTGGAAGGTGAAGGCAGAGGAGTGGCAAGAGGTCGCCAACGCAGCTGTGTCACGGCCAGCTCATCTGAGGGCAGGGTTAGCATGGCAGAAATGTGGAAAAGTTTTGTCTCCACGCCACAGCTATCTGCACCGACACCTGATACGGAACGTGTTAGCAGGAGGCAGCATTTCACTAACATGGTTGAACAGTATGTCTGCACACCCCTCCACATCCTGACGGATGGTTCGGCCCCATTCAACTACTGGGTTTCGAAATTGTCCACGTGGCCAGAGTTAGCATGTTATGCCTTGGAGGTGCTTTCCTGCCCGGCGGCCAGCGTTTTATCTGAACGCGTATTCAGCACGGCAGGGGGCGTCATTACTGACAAGCGCAGCCGCCTGTCCACAGCCAACGTGGACAAGCTGACCTTCATAAAGATGAACCAGGCATGGATCCCACAGGACCTGTCCCTCCCTTGTGCAGAGTAGTCCTTATTAACTGCCTAAAACATGTCTTGTTGTGCTACGGGCCAATTCTTTATTTGATACATATTTTATGAAACCCACAGTTGAATGAAACTCTTCTCTGTCTGGGCGCCGGGGCCTAACCAGATGAAAGTGGCCGGTTAAACTAACGGGTGACATGAAGCCATAACCTCTGCCATGCTACCTCTGTCTTCTGTCTGGGTGCTGAGGCCTAAGTCAAATAAAGCGGTCCTCTGCTGTGCTGGGGGATATGAAGCTAATCTCTGACCTCTCTCCTCTGTCTGACCTTCTCCTGTGGTGTGTGATATGATGCCAGAATATGTGCTGTGGGGCCTCTCTCCTCTTCCTGGGTACAGGGGTCAAATAAACTACATTGTGGCCTACTCCTGTGGTGGTTGATATGATGCCTGATTCTCTGATGTGGAACCTCTCTCCTCTGTTTGGGTGAAGGGGTCAAAGTAACTAAATGGTGGCTTCTCCTGTGGTGGCTGATATGATGCCAGAATATGTGCTGTGGTGCCTCTCTCCTCTTCCTGGGTGCAGGGGTCAAAGTAACTAAATGGTGGCTTCTCCTGTGGTGGCTGATATGATGCCAGAATATGTGCTGTGGGGCCTCTCTCCTCTTCCTGGGTGCAGGGGTCAAAGTAACTCAATGGTGGCTTCTCCTGTGGTGGCTGATATGATGCCAGAATATGTGCTGTGGTGCCTCTCTCCTCTGTCTGGGTCCAAAGGCCTAAATCACTGAAAGAGGCCTTCTCCTGTGGTGTGTGATATGATGCCAGAATATGTGCTGTGGTGCCTCTCTCCTCTTCCTGGCTGCGGGGGTCAAAGTAACTCAATGGTGGCTTCTCCTGTGGTGGCTGATATGATGCCAGAATATGTGCTGTGGGGCCTCTCTCCTCTTCCTGGGTGCAGGGGTCAAAGTAACTCAATGGTGGCTTCTCCTGTGGTGGTTAGTATGATGCCAGAATATGTGCTGTGGGGCCTCTCTCCTCTTCCTGGGTGCAGGGGTCAAAGTAACTCAATGGTGGCTTCTCCTGTGGTGGCTGATATGATGCCAGAATATGTGCTGTGGTGCCTCTCTCCTCTTCCTGGGTGCGGGGGTCAAAGTAACTCAATGGTGGCTTCTCCTGTGGTGGCTGATATGATGCCAGAATATGTGCTGTGGGGCCTCTCTCCTCTTCCTGGGTGCAGGGGTCAAAGTAACTCAATGGTGGCTTCTCCTGTGGTGGTTAGTATGATGCCAGAATATGTGCTGTGGGGCCTCTCTCCTCTTCCTGGGTGCAGGGGTCAAAGTAACTCAATGGTGGCTTCTCCTGTGGTGGCTGATATGATGCCAGAATATGTGCTGTGGTGCCTCTCTCCTCTTCCTGGGTGCGGGGGTCAAAGTAACTCAATGGTGGCTTCTCCTGTGGTGGCTGATATGATGCCAGAATATGTGCTGTGGGGCCTCTCTCCTCTTCCTGGGTGCAGGGGTCAAAGTAACTCAATGGTGGCTTCTCCTGTGGTGGTTAGTATGATGCCAGAATATGTGCTGTGGGGCCTCTCTCCTCTTCCTGGGTGCAGGGGTCAAAGTAACTCAATGGTGGCTTCTCCTGTGGTGGCTGATATGATGCCAGAATATGTGCTGTGGTGCCTCTCTCCTCTTCCTGGGTGCGGGGGTCAAAGTAACTCAATGGTGGCTTCTCCTGTGGTGGCTGATATGATGCCAGAATATGTGCTGTGGGGCCTCTCTCCTCTTCCTGGGTGCAGGGGTCAAAGTAACTCAATGGTGGCTTCTCCTGTGCTGATTGATATAAAGCTGATGGTTGTGCCATCTGACATGGTTGCCAGGGTCTGATTCAATGGGGGCCTATTCCTGTGGTGGGTGATCTAAATGCCTGATTCTCTGCTGTGAAACCTCTCTCCTCCGTCTGGGTGTAGGGGTCAAAGTCTTTCAAAGTCGCCTTCTCCTGTGCTGATTGATATGAAGCTGATGGTTGTGCCATCTGACATGGTTGCCGGGGTCCCATTAAATTGTGGACTACTCCTGTGGTGGTTGTTATGATGCCTGATTCTCTGATGTGGAACCTCTCTCCTCTGTTTGGGTGAAGGGGTCAAAGTAACTAAATGGTGGCTTCTCCTGTGGTGGCTGATATGATGCCAGAATATGTGCTGTGGGGCCTCTCTCCTATTCCTGGGTGCAGGGGTCAAAGTAACTCAATGGTGGCTTCTCCTGTGGTGGCTGATATGATGCCAGAATATGTGCTGTGGTGCCTCTCTCCTCTTCCTGGGTGCGGGGGTCAAAGTAACTCAATGGTGGCTTCTCCTGTGGTGGCTGATATGATGCCAGAATATGTGCTGTGGTGCCTCTCTCCTCTTCCTGGGTGCGGGGGTCAAAGTAACTCAATGGTGGCTTCTCCTGTGGTGGCTGATATGATGCCAGAATATGTGCTGTGGTGCCTCTCTCCTCTTCCTGGGTGCAGGGGTCAAAGTAACTAAATGGTGGCTTCTCCTGTGGTGGTTGATATGATGCCTGATTCTCTGCTGTGAAACCTCTCTCCTCCATCTGGGTGTAGGGGTCAAAGTCTTTCAAAGTCGCCTTCTCCTGTGCTGATTGATATAAAGCTGATGGTTGTGCCATCTGACATGGTTGCCAGGGTCTGATTCAATGGGGGCCTACTCCTGTGGTGGGTGATCTAAATGCCTGATTCTCTGCTGTGAAACCTCTCTCCTCCGTCTGGGTGTAGGGGTAAAAGTCTTTCAAAGTCGCCTTCTCCTGTGCTGATTGATATGAAGCTGATGGTTGTGCCATCTGACATGGTTGCCGGGGTCCCATTAAATTGGGGCCTACTCCTGTGGTGGGTGATCTAAATGCCTGATTCTCTGCTTTGAAACCTCTCTCCTCCGTCCGGGTGTAGGGGTCAAAGTCTGTCAAAGTCGCCTTCTCCTGTGCTGATTGATATAAAGCTTATGCTTGTGCCATCTGACATGGTTGGCGGGGTCTGATTCAATGGTGGCCTACTCCTGTGGTGGGTGATCTAAATGCCTGATTCTCTGCTGTGTAACCTCTCTCCTCCGTCTGGGTGTAGGGGTCAAAGTAACTAAATGGTGGCCTACTCCTGTGGTGGCTGATATGATGCCTGGTTCTCTGCTGTGGGACCTCTCTCCTTTGTCTGGGTGCTGTGGTCAAAATAATAGTAAGTGACCTTCTCCATTGGTGGGTGACTTGAAGCCTGATTCTGTGCTATGGGACCTCACTCCAATTAATATTGTTTAATTTTTATTTATTTTATGTTAACTCATCATTTCCCTATCTACATTTGTTTGCAGGGGATTTAACTACATTTTGCTGCCTTTTGCAGCCCTCTAGCCCTTTCCGGGTGTGTTTTACAGCCTTTTTAGTGCCCAAAAGTTCGGGTCCCCATTGACTTCTATGGGGTTCGGGTTCGGGATGAAGTTCGGGTCGAGTTCGGATCCCGAACCCGAACATTTTTCGAAAGTTCGGCCGAACTCGTCGAACTCGAACATCCAGGTGTTCGCTCAACTCTAATTATGGATCCTCCAAGTCTGCGGAAGATCCAGCTGAAACGCTACAGGATTGATCACCGCAGAAATTTTATATGGACCAATAAATCTTGAACCCAGTTTCCAAGATAGCACTCTCAATTTGATATTTTTAGTGGACAACCACACCAGATCACCCACACACAGGTCCGGACCAGTCACACGTCTCTTGTCAGCCATTCGTTTATACCTCTCACCCATCTTCTCCAAATTCCCTTGAATCCTCCGCCAGATGGAGGATAAGGCAGAAGAGAATCTCTCCTCCTCTGGCATCCCAGAGGAACTAGTCCCAGAAAAGGTACCAAACTGAGGATGGAAACCGTATGCGCCAAAAAAATGGCGACTTACGCGTGGACTCCTGCCTACGGTTATTCAACGCAAACTCTGCTAAGGACAAGAATGAGGACCAGTCCTCCTGATTCTCAGCCACAAAGCACCTCAAGTAGGTCTCCAGGTTTTGATTAGTACGCTCCGTCTGACCATTCGACTGCGGATGAAAAGCCAAAGAGAATGAAAGTTGAATGCCAAGCCGAGAGCAGAACGCCCTCCAAAACCTGGAGACAAACTGCGTGCCCCTATCAGAGACCACATCCAAAGTAATACCATGCAATTTCACAATATTATCCACAAAAATCTGCGCAAGAGTCTTAGCGTTAGGCAGACTAGTTAGTGGTATACAGTGAGCCATTTTACTGAAACGGTCAACTACCACCAAAATCACTGTTCTCCCAGAGGAACTCGGCAGATCCGTAATAAAGTCCATAGACAAATGCGTCCAAGGACGAGACGGAATCGACAATGGAAGAAGTGAACCAGCCGGTCGAGTATGAGCAACCTTTGACCGAGCGCAGGTTTCACAAGCTGTCACGAAATTCTCAATGCTCTTAAGTAACCCTGGCCACCAGAACCTCCGGGATACTAGATCACAGGTGGACTTACCACCAGGATGTCCAGCGAGGACAGTATCGTGATGTTCCTTGAACACCTTATATCGTAGGCCCTCAGGAACAAACAACCTCCCTGGGGGACAAGAACCAGGAGCCCCCTCCTGGGCTCCCAACACCTCCATCTCCAATTCAGGGTACAGAGCGGAGACCACCACCCCATCTGCTAAAATCGGCGCAGGATCCTCTGAATCACCTCCCCCAGGAAAGCTGCGAGACAAGGCATCTGCCTTGACGTTCTTGACCCCTGGGCGAAAGGTAACCACAAAATTGAACCTGGTAAAAAACAGTGACCATCTGGCCTGCCTAGGGTTCAGACGCTTGGCAGATTGCAGGTAAGCCAAATTCTTATGGTCTGTATATACCGTAACGGGGTGAGACGCCCCCTCCAACCAGTGACGCCATTCCTCAAAGGCAAACTTGATAGCCAACAATTCTCTATCTCCAACATCATAATTCCTCTCGGCGACTGAGAGCTTCTTGGAGAAAAAGGCACACGGGACCCACTTGCCAGGAGATGAACCCTGTGACAGCACCGGTCCAACCCCCACCTCTGATGCATCAACCTCCACTACGAATGGCTGAGACACATCCGGCTGCACATCCGGCTGCACCAGAATGGGAGCAGACGCAAAACGCTCCTTAATAGCCGAAAAGGCCTGCAATGCCTCATCCGACCAGACAGAGACATCGGCGCCCTTCTTGGTCATATCAGTGAGAGGTTTTACTACAGTGGAATAATTCGAAAAAAGAACCTCATCAAACCTTTCTGATTCTCTGGTCGGTCCCACTCCAGAACCGCCCGGACCTTTTCGGGGTCCATACGAAAACCAGAATCAGAAAGCATGTATCGCAAGAACGGAAGCTCTTGCACCGCAAACAAACATTTCTCCAATTTGGCATATAATTTATTCTCCCGAAGGATCGTCAAAACCTGTCTCACATGATCCTGATGGGTCTTCAGATCAGGAGAATAAATTAAAATGTCATCCAGGTAAACTACTACGAACCTCCCCACCAAATGATGAAAAATGTAATTGACGAATCGCTGAAATACTGCTGGCGCGTTCGTCAACCCAAAAGGCATAACCAGGTTCTCAAAATGACCCTCGTGCGTATTGAAGGCCGTTTTCCACTCATCCCCCTCCTTGATTCTGATCAGATTGTAGGCCCCTCTCAAATCCAACTTGGAGAACACCTTGGCTCCAACAATCTGATCAAAAAGATCAGAGATCAAAGGCAGGGGATATGGATCCTGGACTGTAATACGGTTCAATTCCCGGAAATCCAAACACGGTCTCAGTGATCCATCCTTTTTCTTCACAAAGAACAAACCTACTGCCACTGGAGACTTAGATGGTCTAATATGACACTTTGCCAAACTCTCAGCGACATACTTTCGCATGACCTCTCTTTCGGGTTGAGAGAGGTTGTAAAGCCGAGACTTTGGCAACTTAGCCCCCGGAATGAGATTAACTGGACAATCATAGTCTCGATGAGGGGGGAAATTCCTGAGCGCCACCCTCCGAAAAGACATCCGCAAAATCCGAGAGATACTGAGGTAGAGCCGTAATGGACACACCAGAGATAGATGTGCCAAGACAATTATCCGAACAAAACTCACTCCAACCAATGATTTGTCTCGCTTGCCAGTCTATAATTGACTAACCATGGCAACCCCAAAACTTTAGGAGCTGGCAAATCCTTCATGACAAAACAAGAAATAATTTCAACATGTGAATCACCCACCCTTAAGTGAATACCATGAACAATGTGAGTAAGGCTCCTTTGAGAAAGAGGGGAAGAATCAATTGCAAAAACACGAATCTCGTTCTCTAAAGTGCAAGTACTTAGTCCTAGGTTTTAAAGGAAAAGAAAGTCAATTAGGTTTACCCCAGCACCACAATCAAGGAATACATCAACAAAAACATTTTTTGACTCTAGCGCCACCATAGCTGGAAGGAGAAAACGGGAACTGCAGGGGGCTTGCATACCTGCCTGCTCCACCACACCATTCGTACTACCAAGTGTCAGGGAAGTTTTTTTTTCTTTTTCTCTTCCACCTGTGGATTAACATAAGGACAAGCAAAAATAAAATGACCCCCCTTTCCACAATAGTAACATAGTTTGTGCACTTTCCTAAAGTCTCTACTATCAGAATGGCAAGAAACCTGACCCAACTGCATGGGTTCCTCCGCTACCCCAGAGTTACCTGTAAAATCACCCAGGGAGACAGTAGAGACGAAACCACTCACAGAAGGGGTAGCTTGCGCGGAGGGAGCCCTATACCTCTCTCTGATACGTCTATCTAGCCGTACTGCTAAAGACATGGCGTTCTCCAAAGAGTCTGGGTATTCATGAAAAGCAAGGGCATCCTTCAATCTTTCAGATAACCCCTGACAAAACTGACTACGTAACGCGGGATCATTCCACTCTGATTCAGTAGCCCACCTCCTAAACTCAACACAATAAGCCTCCGCAGTAAGCTCCCCCTGAAACAAATTACGTAATCTCGACTCTGCCATCGAAACCCGATCTGGGTCATCGTAGATTAGAACGACCCGAGAACCAGGTGGCAGAGAAAAGGCCCAGGATTGCGTGTCCCCTTTAAGCAGAGAAATAACTATACCTATCCTCTGACTCTCATCACCTGACGACAATGGACGCAGCCGAAAGTACAATTTGCAGGATTCTCTAAAACGGATAAAGTCATCCGTACCTCCTGAAAATCGATCAGGAAGAGCCACTTTAGGCTCCATACAAATTTGACCTGCACCATCTGCCAGAGCATTCTGACACCGTGTGACCGAACCCCGTAGCTCCACAACCTCTAGGGATAGCCCCTGCATGCGGTCAACAAATGCTTCAATTGATGCCATCACAAAACCGCTGAGTAATGGCAGTCACAGTATGGCGGATTATAATGTCACGGCGGGCGTGCACTCAGACTCACAGATAACCCACAGACCAGGCTCTGGGCGAGAGACAGGGGAAGGGTCACCTCCTAGCTAATCCCTGACCTCTTTCCCTGCACTGCTCAGCCCACATGTAGACCTTAATGGTAGGTATGATGTGTCCCCGTGCCTGGGCTGAAACACCCTAAATTCCCTAAGATGGTGAAGAGGGGAAATAGGAGCAGCCAGCTCGCACAGAACCTGGATGGGAGAGATGACACAAAACAACCAAACTATACGTCTTATAGGGCGAAAAATACGGTACTTACTTGTTCTTTTCTGTCCGCTGAATGCATAATTTTTGGGGCCTTTAGTCCACTGGCCTGCTATAAAACTTATATCCAATGACCGTGTAATCTACCTCCAGCCACATACTTACTTGTTCTTTACTGTACGGTGAATGTATAATTTTTGGGGCCTGTAGTCCACTAGCCTACTGTAAAATTGATATCCAATGACCATGTAATCTACCTCCAGCCACATATTTACTTGTGCTTTTCTGTACGCTGAATGCATAATTTTTGGGGCCTCAGAGGATTTCAACACCAATGACGACCATGTGTTATCAAATTTCAGCTATTATCATTAGGGTTTTTTTCAAGAGGGGGAATTTCGTTAGCCATGTTTTGAATCAAATTTAATATTTTTAGTTCTTTTAAACATATGTATTTGACCTGTATTTGTACTGGCCTGCAGTAAAATTTATATCCATTGACCGTGTAATATATCTCCGGCCACATAATCACTTGATCTTTTCTCTCCGGTGAATGCCTAATGTTTGGGGCCTGTAGTCCAGTGGCCTACAGTAAAATTGCTATCTATCGACCGCATAATGTATCTCGAGCCACATAATCAGAATTTATTTTATGTCAGGTGAATGCCCAATTTTTAAGGCCCGTACTCCCGTGGCCTAAAATATAAAATTTCTAGGCTCCGACAGGGCACATTTCAGAGAATTTCCCTTTAAAACGCATAAAAATGTCCCCTGACTAAGATACATATTTTTTGTTGGAATTTTTGTCATTGATCCCCCTCTAGTATGTCACTGTCCATGTTGTGGAACTATTTGTGCACTTCTACTAAGTATTTTGTGGCTGCAAATATGAGCTGAAGGTTTTTCAGGTTAGCCTGCCATTAAAGTGAATGGGGCCCGCCGGGAACTTGCGGTTTGTGAACATTTGATTGCGTTCTCGAACCGTCCCGGCCGATGTTCGTCCATCACTATTAGGGACACAAGCAATACACTTGCTAGAATAAGTGACATCACTCTAACACCCAATACTTTCCTTGCAAGCTTAGACGTCAAAGTCCTGTATAGTAGCATAAAACATGATTTGGGATTTACAGCAGTGAAACACCTATTAGAAACCAGAAGTATCTATTTAAAATCACACAATAATTTTGAGCTCTCACTCTTAGAGTTCGTACTCACTCACAATTTTTTTATGTTCAAGGGGAAATACTACCACCAGATGAAAGGGACCACAATGGGGATGCCTTGTGCGCCTACCTATGTGAACCTGTTTATACTGTCCTCATACACCTTAGCACGGTGTGTAATCTGACATGTAGCTAAACCTTCTGTCTTGATAAGAAGAGAAAACTGTACTGCTTTAACCTTCTCCTTATTGATAGTAGATTGACAGGAAAGGTGAAACTACAGAATAAAACAGTAGTATTTTAGAACATAAATATCCATGATACATGTAATAAGACACAGAAAAATCTGCTGTACATGCAGCACATGAGATCATTCAATGATAATGAGCTATCAATACAAGAAACATATAATGAACTACAGTAAATGTCACAAGATAGTGTCCTTACCGACTATGCTTGAAAACAGGCTAAATAACAGATCATGGGGCAGGAAAACCAGTGAGAGAGGGTGGCTCCTGAGACATAAGATGGCTACTGCTTGCAATGCAAGCACAAGACTAGAAAGAACCAGGAACTACCCACAATGCCCTGGGACTCCCATAATGCATAGTAAAAACAGGCTGGATGAAATACATGAACTCATCAGTAGATGGTGTTGTTACCATACAATATAATGCACATGATTTACAACACAGGTAAATGCAATGTCAAACTGATAAACATACAGAAACAACTTGATCTGCATCTGGGGACAGAACACTCCCCACTTGACGTCAACCGACGTCACTATTGTATTTGTTGGGTGCAAACAGTAGAACGAGTTCCCCTACTGGTCTGAGGAACAATTTGGTCTCTCCCTGTCTCTGTATTTTCAATTCTACCTTGCGAATAATTCCGTCTTTACTTGGGAATGTCTTAGTAACAAGACTTAACGGCCACTTGTTTCTTCGTGACTGGCAGTCTTTCATTAGGACTACATTGATGACCTGGAGGTTAGGCTTGCTGGTTTGACACTTTCTCCTTGGTAGCAGAGTGGGAATATATTGCTTTTTCCACTTGTCCCACAACGAGTTTGAGAGACCCTGTACTTGTCTCCATCAATTCCTATAAATATCTTTGGAATTAAATTCTCCAGGTGGAGCACAAATTTGTTCAGTCTTTTGGGTAAGCAGTGTGGCAGGTGTGAGAACTGTTGGGTCATCAGGATCGCTAGAAATCTGAGTTAGCGGTCTGGCATTTATGATAGCCAATACTTCCGCCATGAAGGTAGTCAGGCTTTCATGAGTCAGCTTCGAAGATCCTTCTTGTAAGAAGATTGAGTCGACGATTCTCCGTGTGCGATGCGTATCATCCTCTCCCAGGCACCTCCCATGTGTGAAGAGTGTGGTGGGTTGAAGGTCCAAGTGCATCCTTGTTCACTGAGGTATCTTTCTATATTGTTAACGTCTAGGTTTGAAGAGAGTTATAGTTCTCTCGCTGCTCCGACGAAGTTTGTGCCTCGGTCAGAACGAATGTGTTTGACAAGTCCTCTAATGAATGGCAATGAAACGTCGTAAAGCATTAATGAAACATGAAGTATCCATAGATTCAATTACTTCAATATGGACAGCTCTGATGGACAGACAAGTGAACATAATCACCCAACGTTTCCCATGTGCACGGCTTCCCCTTGTTTGCCAGACAACCACAGGCCAAGGACTGAACACGTCTAGGCCAACATTGGTGAAGGGTGGTTCCATACCACCCTTCACCAATGGGAGGTTTGCCATCTTCAGTGCCTGTGACATACCACGAAGTTTCCGAAAGGTAACACATTTAAATATGAATCTGCATACCAGTGGCGTAGGGATCGCCATAGCAACCATAGCAGTGGCTATGGGGCCCTACGCCACTGGGGGCCCGTCCGGGCCGCCTTCTGTTTATTTTTTTATACACACACACTACAAACAGCAGCCAGGCCCGAGCCGCCGACCGCCCGCCCACTACACTAGTGTAGTGGGCGGGGCGCGGGCGATCCGCGGCTCAGGCTTGGCTGGGGAGGAGTCAGGACTGGAGCAGGGTGCACGCAGGGCCGGGCCGACACAGAGGCTGGGGAGGCACCAGCCAGGCCACTGAGTAAGGAAGATCCGATCATATTCTAACCCCCAGGCATTCCCATGGTGACGGGGACACTTGCCTGGGGGTTAGAATATACCATCGGATCTGAGTTTTCACGCTCTCAGTGAGAGAGTGAAAACTCAAATCCGATGGTATATTCTAACCCCCAGGCGTTCCCATGGTGACAGGGACGCTTGCCTGGGGGTTAGAATATACAGGGCCACGCCGCTCACAGGAGCACATTTATAAACTAATTAGTAACTTGAACTTTAATCATTGACATTGCTGAATGCTGATCTCTTTACTTGCATTGGATACCTACTCTGTCTTAGCTCCGGTAACGGTAACAGAAGGCAGTGCGGGGGGCGGCGCTCACTCACTGATGTCACGCGCCTGCTCCTCCCACTAGGCGCCGCAGGCGCGTGACGTCAGTGAGTGAGCGCCGCCCGCCCGCACTACCTGCTGTACCGTTAACAGAGCTAAGACAGAGTAAGGTATCCAATGCAAGTAAAGAGATCAGCATTCAGCAATGTCAATGATTAAAGTTCAAGTTACTAATTAGTTTATAAATGTGCTCCTGTGAGCGTCGGGGAGGGGGATCTGTGGATGGCACTATTTAGGGGAGGGGGATCTGTGGATGGCACTGTTAAGGGGAGGGGGATCTGTGGATGGCACTGTTTAGGGGAGGGGGATCTGTGGATGGCACTCTTTAGGGGAGGGGGATCTATGGATGGCACTGTTTAGGGGAGGGGGATTTGTGGATGGCACTGTTTAGGGGAGGGGGATCTGTGGATGGCACTGTTTAGGGGAGAGGGATCTGTGGATGGCACTGTTTAGGGGAGGGGGATCTGTGGATGGCACTGTTTAGGGGAGGGGGATCTGTGAATGGCACTGTTTAGGGGAGGGGGATCTGTGGATGGCACTGTTTAGGGGAGGGGGATCTGTGGATGGCACTATTTAGGGAGGGGGATCTGTGGATGGCACTATTTAGGGGAGGGGGATCTGTGGATGGCACTGTTTAGGGGAGAGGGATCTGTGGATGGCACTATTTAGGGGAGGGGGATCTGTGGATGGCACTGTTTAGGGGAGGGGGATCTGTGGATGGCACTGTTTAGGGGAGGGGGATCTGTGGATGGCACTGTTTAGGGGAGGGGGATCTGTGGATGGCACTGTTTAGGGGAGGGGGATCTTGGATGGCACTGTTTAGGGGAGGGGGATCTGTGGATGGCACTGTTTAGGGGAGGGGGATCTGTGGATGGCACTGTTTAGGGGAGGGGGATCTGTGGATGGCACTATTTAGGGGAGGGGGATCTGTGGATGGCACTATTTAGGGGAGCGGGATCTGTGGATGGCACTGTTTAGGGGAGGGGGATCTGTGGATGGCACTATTTAGGGGAGGGGGATCTGTGGATGGCGCTATTTAGGGGAGGGGGATCTGTGGATGGCACTATTTAGGGAAGGGGGATCTGTGGATGGCACTGTTTAGGGAAGGGGGATCTGTGGATGGCACTATTTAGGGAAGGGGATCTGTGGATGGCACTGGGGGGGGGCCCATACAATTATTTTTGCTATGGGGCCCATGCATTTCTAGCTACACCCCTGCTGCATACACATCTTTTAGCTCCAACTATCCACAGTCCAGCTGCTCTTAGAGGTCCTTCAGTGAACAGACGATCTTAGCGCTTTGTCTGTTCATGGTAATGTTGCACGAGCAGAGTAGCTATATCATGCTGTCCAGGAACTATCACAGGATGTTTCTCTGCCAGGCCTGCATTCCATAAGGCGTCCACCTACTCTTAAGAGCCCATATTCATTGATCACTGGGTCAAGTTTTCTTAAAACACTACTTTTGGGCACGGTCTCTGGCTAACTACACAGTCGATTTCCGTTGCATAGGTTTCATGCTGTACGGCTTGGATGATTACATTTTTTGACCGCTCTAGAACGAGAGCTGTGTAAACATGTTTACAATGATGCCAACCTCTACAGATACTTTTATCTTCCGATGAGGTCGCTTTGTACGACCGAGCAATGTGAGTCAGGCAAGTGATGGCACGGACAAGAGATCTCCAAGTAGAAAGCCTACTGAATCTATGGGATTTCAGGTGGTGGTCCAGAGTCTTCGTATGCAACACAGATACCTGAGGACGTATCTCAACATCAGTCTGTGGGTCTACTAGTTCGAACATGGAAGTTTCTGCTGCATTGGGTGTTTGCTTATACAAAAAGGTGGGGCCTGTAAACCAAATTGTATTCTTGAGACGGTCAGCAATGACGGATCTAGTTGCTTGGTCCACAGGGTTGAGATGCGTACGTACATATTTCCATTGTTCAGGAGAGGTAGATCTTCTGATCCTTAGAACTCTGTTGTTGATGTAGACATAGAAGCGTCTAGCTTCATTACAGATATATCCTAGTACTATCTTGCTATCGGTATAGAACTCAGAGTCTTTATTCTCCAGGTCAATTTCTGTAGCGATGAGTTCGGCTAACTCCACCATTCACACCGCGGCACATAGTTCCAGGTGTGATATTGTGTGTTCATAGAGTGGCGTTAGTTTCGCTATGCTCATGACGAACCCTACATGGCATTGTCCGCTGGTATCTAACATCTTAATGTAAGCTACAGCCGCAATTGCTTTGACTGAAGCATCGCAGAAAACTCTTGGTAGTTGGTACAGAAACATATGGACGAGCTATGTGAAGATCAGATAAGGCTGTAAGGGAATTCTTCCAGGCCATCCACGGTTCTTTCCTTCATGGGAAGGGGAGTATCCCTGTTCGACCCTTCTATGGTGAAGTCTCCTAACATAGCTTCACCTTTGATGAATATAGGATCTGAAAATCCCAGTGGGTCATATAAACTGCTTATGGCCGACAGTACTCCTCTGCGAGTAAAGGGTATTTCTTCTCTGTTAACCTGGAAGGTGAAGGTATCAGCTTTTAGGTCCCAGAGTAGGCCAAGGCTCTGTTGCATCGGAGGTGAGTCGTAGCCTAGATCTAAATCCTTTAAGTCTTTTGAATGGTCCTGAGAAGGAAAGGCTTTCATCAATTTCTGGCTGTTAGAAGCGATCTTGTGTAGCCTCAGGTTAGGCAGAGAGAGCATCTCCTGTGTTCTTTTAAGAAGACTGATTGCAGTTTCATCTGAGGGCATTGATTTCAGACAGTCATCCACATAGAAGTCCTTCTCTACAAAGAGTCTGACATCTGCTTCATACTTCTCTTCTACTTTCTGAGCTGCATGTCTTAATCCATAGATGGCAACTGCAGGAGAAGGTCTATTGCCGAAGATGTGAACCTTCATACGATACTCTGTAACATCATTAGAGGGATCGTTGTCCTTGAACCATAGGAATCTCAATAAATTTCTATGTTTCTTCTTAACTAGGAAGCTATGGAACATCTGTTGGATATCAGCCGTGAATGCGACGGAGTCTCTGCGAAAACGGAGAAGCACTCCTATGAGCTTGTTGTTTAGATCTGGGCCTGACAGCAAAACGTTGTTCAATGATACTCCTTCATACTTGGCACTTGAGTCAAATACTACTATGATCTGACCTGGCTTCTTCGGGTGATACACCCCAAACATGGGCAGGGACCAGCGCTCTTCCGAGTCTCGAAGTATAGGTGCTAGCTCTGACCGTTCCGGAATATCTTTTCCATGAATGTAAAGAAGTGATCTCTCATCTCAGGTTTACTATGTAGGCTGTGCCTGAGAGAGACAAAATGTTTGAAAACTTGTTCTCTATTGTTGGGTAAGCGTTGTTTTTGAGGCTTAAAGGGTAGAGGTGAAACCCAGCTTTTTGTTTCATCCTGCACCATTCCCTGCTCCATTATATCTAGGAACAGTCTATCTTCGAATGACATCGCCATACGATTGTCCTCTTTAGTCTTGCGGTAGACTGTGGATCCCAGGTGGTCTTGATTGGCATCCCAGACGAAGTCATCATAGGCAGGAACTGCAAGGGTACCTGGTGATGAAGTGCTTTGGGGAAGTTCCATTATGAAGAAGTGATTTTCACATGGTTGGAGAAGAGATGGGCGTCCATTCTCAAGTGTACTGGTAAGCATGCTGTTGACAGTTGTTGGCTTGTGTTCACCTCCCAAACAGACTTCTCCTACAATGACCCATCCTAGGTCAAGTCTCTGGGCATATGGAGTGTTGTGAGGTCCATTGATCTGCTGTCTAACCTTGTGGACCTGTAGTATATCTCTCCCGAGACTATCTGAGCTTCAGGATCAAGGTTCGGGATCAGGTGTCTTATACGCTTCAGGTGAGGCTGATGTGCTGCTACTTCTGGAGTGGGTATATCGGACCTCTTGTCAGGAATCTGGTTACATTCCAGTATAGTTGGTAAAGGCAGACGCACTTGGCCATCGCTGGACTCAATTGTAGCCGCTTGCCCTCCTTCCGGCTGTTTCCACAGTACCAGCACAAGTTCTTAGAGAGTAGGGGGCACCAGGTCCTCTGATGTTGAAGCTATCAAAGAAGGCAGACTTCGCTAACAACTTGTTACTTTGATCGTCTAGAATTGCATACACTTTGATGGCTTTGCTTCGGTCGTCTGCTGGGTAAACCTTCACTAGTGAGATTTTAGAGCAGGATCTGCCTCCTCTGAGGTCTCTGCAAACCTCTGTACATTTCGAAGTAACTTCCAAAGTGTCAGTATTTGTGTCCTTCAGCTCCACGCTATGCTCTTGGGTTTTGGATGAAGCCCATGATGGTGGCCCATGGTGTAGAGCTGTGTTATGATCTGTGCTGTCACATTCGGCACACTTTGCACTAACCTCACAGTCCCTGGCAAAGTGCAAAGTTGAAGAGCAGCATTTAAAATAGATGTTGTTCTCCTTGATGAAGGTATTGCGGTCTTCCAATGACTTTTCCCTGAAGGTTCTGCACTTAAGTAGGGAATGAGGCTACCTGTGTAAGGGACACTGTCTGCTCGGGTCCTTGGATTTGTCTCCTCCTTGATAAAAGCTGAACTCTCTATGGACTGAAACTGTGGAAGAAACATTAATTTTGTGAACCTCCACCGTTGCCCTACGAGGTTTACTGACTGAGGTGGTGGCACATGACATCATGAAATCAAATTAGATAATGGGAGAAAAGAAGAAATGAATTGCACATCCACTGCTAATGCTATGATCTCATCCCTCCATTTCTGCAGGAGACAGCACTAAATAGCGCATTTGTACCACCTCCTATGCTGCATGCTAAATGAGGCATTAGTGTACATTTTGATCAAAACGCATAAGCCCACTCACCACGCCAAGGTTGCCTCTATGAATGGGTCCTAACCTAACATTGGCGCGGCGCTGCCCGGCGACCACCAACGCTGCGGCGCCATCCCAGCCAGCGGCGGGGCCCAGCAGCCAAACAGCACCCCTGCTGCATGACCATGCCAAACCTAGCTCTGGGCCCCACCAACCAGCCAGAAAAACAGCACAGTGGCCCCCATGCAGCACCGCACCATTAGCAGTGGATGTGCAATTCCTTTCTTCTTTTCTCCCATTATCTAATGTATAGAGATTCTGTCCCTGGATCAGCACTCCTTCCATACGCCAGGTGATTTTAATTAGCCTAGTATTCTGCAGTAGGGGTTAAATTAGCCTATCATGCTCTCAGTTGGAGTTCCTGTGAGCTTCAGAGGAGGTGAGCTTTGACAACTGTTCACATGATGCGGTGCTGCACGGGGGCCACTGTGCTGTTTTTCTGGCTGGTTGGTGGGGCCCAGAGCTAGGTTTGGCATGGTCAGGCAGCAGGGGTGCTGTTTGGCTGCTGGGCCCCGCCGCCGGCCGGGATGGCGCCGCAGCGTCGGTGGTCGCCGCGCAGCACCGGGCCAATGTTAGGTTAGGAGCTACTCATATAGGGGCAACCTTGGCGTGGTGAGTGGGCTTATGCCTTTTGATCAAAATGTACACTAATGCCTCATTTAGCATGTAGCATAAGAGGTGGTACACATGCGCTATTTAGTGCTGTCTCCTGCAGAAATGCAGGGATGAGATCATAGCATTAGCAGTGGATGTGCGATTCATTTCTTCTTTTCTCCCATTACCCATCATGAAATCAAAGCTAGGATCATTTCAGATTTTTGCTTGCTCAGAGACAAAATCTACAAACACATTAAATGGAGGAAATGGTAAATTGTAAGTCTTTTTATACCGAAAACTATACATGACCCACTTCTCTCGCAGGTTGTATGGGAGCTTCTGAACTATGGGATTCACACATCTAGCAGTGTCTAGGAATGTCAATCCCACCAGATCCCCTTCTGCCTTTGCTACACTCAGCACCATTAATAAGTCACTTAGCTTTGAATAGCCTTTGCTCGCTATTTTTGGAAAGTCCTCAATTCTCTTAAATAAGGCACTTTCTATGACCTCTGCTGCACCATAAACCTTATCAAGTCTATCCCAGACCCTTTTTAGACCAACATCTGGATAATTTACATTGATGTCTCTAATCCTTCTAGCGTGTTCGGCGGACTCACTTCCCAACCATTTTACGAGGAGATTCAGTTCCTCACTACATGACAGAACTAAGTCCCTGGTGGCATTTTGGAAGGAAGCTCGCCAAGCTCTATAGTTCTCAGCGCGGTTGCTGAACTTTACAAGTTGCTGAACTTTACAAGGAATCTGGCAAAGTCCATTTTGGCTTGATTGGTGCTGGAACCGGCTGGTGTTGTGTTATCAGAGTGAATGTGTTGTGCACGGCCATACCTTTTGGAAGTCTCTGGTTTAATCCGGTCTGTGTAATACTGTTCTGAAGCGAAGGGCATCTCTCTTAGCAGGGGCGTATTTCTGATTCTCTGTTCTAGAGAAGTTGCTGTAGCCGGTCTCACTCTGATGTGTATTCTCTAGTTTGCTGCAAGGAGACTTTCTGATGATCCAAAACGCATGTTGGATTGGCTTGTCAACAAACTGCTTTGTATTAAGCTGTGTATCTGGTTCGTCGTCTGACTTGGAATGTTGATAGACGTATTGTAAGGTACGCTGTTCTGGATCTTGGTATTCAAGTTCTGGCTGGACAATGCTGCGATGACTCTTGGTTTCCTGAAGTTCCGTGGCTTCTAGAAATTCTGCTTCTGCTATGGCAGTTGCTGTCTCTTTATCAGCGGCGAGTTTTACTAGAGTTGCTTCAAGTTGCGCTTTCTCCTGCTTTATCTGTATTTATTGTTCTGTGAAGCTGGATTTTGGCTTTGCAGCTTCTGCTTTTGCGCGGGCAATGGCGGCAGCTTCTCTGATCGATGTCCTGTTAGAGCCACTTATCTGAGACCTTGTCTTGACTGAAGACGCTCGACTATTAGACATGTTGTGACTGTTAAGAGACTGCTGCAATATCCGTAAGGAGGCTCTGCGTGGATAATGGCGGGCTCCATATGGTCTGATATTCGGTGCGACTGTTAGGAGACTGTTGCGATATCCGTATGCAGGCTCAGCGTGGATAATGGCGGGCTCTGTCTAGTCTGATCTTCTGAGCTTGTTCTCAGCAGTCGTTTCACTATACTGTCCTCATACACGTTAGCACGGTGTGTAATATGACATGTAGCTAAACCTTTTGTCTTGATAAGAAGAGAAAACTGTACTGCTTTAACCTTTTCTTTATTGATAGTAGAAAATAAAAATAACAACAAAATCAGATGAGGCAAAGGTTATAAAATGCATTGGCACTTTCAACAGTCATCATAAAGAAGTATTACAAACTCTTAAACTACACTGGCATGTACTTACAGGAGACTTGGATCTTAAAGAGGTAGTCCTGCAATTTCCAAGTATTACATATCGACGGGGACATCATTTAAAAAAAAAAAAATCAACTGGTACACAGCCACTTATCTGTGAAACAAGAAAAAACATCTTGGCTCAAATCTAACATACAAGGCTCCTTCGCTTGTGGAAGTTGTTCATTCTGTTGGTACTTACCTAAAATAAAATAAAAAATTGAATCCTGTTGACGGACAAGAGTATCAGATCAGGGACTTCTTTAACTGCCAAAGCAGTGGTATCGTATATATTGCCTCATGTTCATGCCCGAAGCTCTACATAAGAAAAACGACTCAAGAACTCAGAAGATGTATCTCTTTCTCTATTTAGACATAATTACTATGTCTATAATTATGACATGAAAATATTAAAATCAAATTGGGCCCCAGAGGTGGCAATTTGAATACTATGCTGCTTCAAGAAGAGGCAAGATGGATCTACAGACAGGGCCGGTGCAAGGATTTTTGCCAACACAAGCAAAGCTACATTTTGGCGCCCCCCTTCCCCCCTTACAGCTCACCTGGCCCTGGTCCCGTCTGCAGATGCTGGCTTCTCCTCTGTGTGGTCCTGGTATCTTCTCTCTGCTTCAGACAATCAATGGTTTGAGGATCGTATTTTTCGCCCTCTAAGACGAGCCGGCCCATAAGACACACCTAGGTTTTAGAGGAGGATAATAAGAAAAAAAAGATTTTCCATTACACCTCAGGTCAGACCAGCAATCAGTTAGACCAACCTATAAGAAAAAACTCAAATTGGGTATATACACTCACCTAAAGAATTATTAGGAACACCATACTAATACGGTGTTGGACCCCCTTTTGCCTTCAGAACTGCCTTAATTCTACGTGGCATTGATTCAACAAGGTGCTGATAGCATTCTTTAGAAATGTTGGCCCATATTGATAGGATAGCATCTTGCAGTTGATGGAGATTTGAGGGATGCACATCCAGGGCACGGATCCACCACATCCCAAAGATGCTCTATTGGGTTGAGATCTGGTGACTGTGGGGCCATTTTAGTACAGTGAACTCATTGTCATGTTCAAGAAACCAATTTGAAATGATTCAAGCTTTGTGACATGGTGCATTATCCTACTGGAAGTAGCCATCAGAGGATGGGTACATGGTGGTCATGAAGGGATGGACATGGTCAGATACAATGCTCAGGTAGCCCGTGGCATTTAAACGATGCCCAATTGGCACTAAGGGGCGTAAAGTGTGCCCAGAAAACATCCCCCACACCATTACACCACCACCACCAGCCTGCACAGTGGTAACAAGGCATGATGGATACATGTTCTCATTCTGTTTACGCCAAATTCGGACTCTACCATTTGAATGTCTCAACAGAAATCGAGACTCATCAGACCAGGCAACATTTTTCCAGTCTTCAACAGTCCAATTTTGGTGAGCTCGTGCAAATTGTAGCCTCTTTTTCCTATTTGTAGTGGAGATGAGTGGTACCCGGTGGGGTCTTCTGCTGTTGTAGCCCATCCGCCTCAAGGTTGTGCGTGTTGTGGCTTCACAAATGCTTTGCTGCATACCTTGGTTGTAACGAGTGGTTATTTCAGTCAACGTTGCTCTTCTATCAGCTTGAATCAGTCGGCCCATTCTCCTCTGACCTCTAGCATCCACAAGGCATTTTTGCCCACAGGACTGCCGCATACTGGATGTTTTTCCCTTTTCACACCATTCTTTGTAAACCCTAAAAATGGTTGTGCGCGAAAATCCCAGTAACTGAGCAGATTGTGAAATACTCATACCGGCCCGTCTGGCACCAACAACCATGCCACACTCAAAATTGCTTAAATCACCTTTCTTTCCCATTCTGACATTCAGTTTGGAGTTCAGGAGATTGTATTGACCAGGACCACACCCCTTAATGCATTGAAGCAACTGCCATGTGATTGGTTGACTAGATAATTGCATTAATGAGAAATAGAACAGGTGTTCCTAATAATTCTTTAGGTGAGTGTACATAACAAACAAGTGTGAAACAACTGAAAATATGTCATATTCTAGGTTCTTCAAAGTAGCCACCTTTTTGCTTTGATTACTGCTTTGCACACTCTTGGCATTCTCTTGATGAGCTTCAAGAGGTAGTCCCCTGAAATGGTCTTCCTACAGTCTTGAAGGAGTTCCCAGAGATGCTTAGCACTTCTTGGCCCTTTTGCCTTCACTCTCCGGTCCAGCTCACCCCAAACCATCTCGATTGGGTTCAGGTCCGGTGGCTGTGGAGGCCAGGTCATCTGGCACAGCACCCCATCACTCTCCTTCATGGTCAAATAGCCCTTACTTTCAACATTTTCCCAATTTTTCGGCTGACTAACTGACCTTCATTTCTTAAAGTAATGATGGCCACTCGTTTTTCTTTACTTAGCTGATTTTTTCTTGCCATAATACAAATTCTAACAGTCTATTCAGTAGGACTATCAGCTGTGTATCCACCTGACTTCTCCTCAACGCCACTGATGGTCCCAACACCATTTATAAGGCAAGAAATCCCACTTATTAAACCTGACAGGGCACACCTGTGAAGTGAAAACCATTTCAAGGGACTACCTCTTGAAGCTCATCAAGAGAATGCCAAGAGTGTGCAAAGCAGTAATCAAAGCAAAAGGTGGCTACTTTGAAGAACCTAGAATATGACATATTTTCAGTTGTTTCACACTTGTTTGTTATGTATATAATTCCACATGTGTTAATTCATAGTTTTGATGCCTTCAGTGTGAATCTACAATTTTCATAGTCATGAAAATAAAGAAAACTCTTTGAATGAGAAGGTGTGTCCAAACTTTTGGTCTGTACTGTATGTAATTTATTAAAGACACAATTGAATAACAATAAATATGACACAAAGGCACAAGGTAAAGGGGGGTGGTGAGGCGTCCCGTGTAATGGGACCAAAATCAACCACCCTCGCATATACCGGACTAACAGGGAAAGAAGGTCATACCATGGGTAATTTGTGTTTATGTTTCCTGCATGGCTATTTTGTTACTTTAGTGTTATTTATTGCTTACACATAGCATCCCGGCTCTGTCCTTGTTTGTGATACCATTTGGTCATCTGCATTTATCTGATGGCCATTTATGTTATATTTGGTGGGCAAGTTTGCTATGTGTGATCACATTGATTCTTTTATACTATTGCATGCAACATACGCATGTTTATGGGGTTATTGGTCTTTTTTCGTTGGTTGGCTCAGACCAGCAATCAGACCCCCAATGTTAATCAGACCTCAGATCAGACCCCCAATGCCTCACATCAGTCCCCCATGTCAGCCATCAGTTCCCCATGTCAGCCATAATGCCTCCATGTCAGCCATCATGCCCGCATGTCAGCCACCATGTCCGCTATCAATCATGCCCCCCAATGTCAGCCATCAGCGCAAATAAAAAATAAATAAAAAAACGTACCTCTCCTGCTCCTGGACGCCGCCGCTCCTCACCACCAGCGCTCTCTCTTTTCTTCCTGGTTCTCGGCTGTCAGCTGTGAAGGCTGCGCACAGTGAGGTCACATGGTGCGCAGCCCTTTACAGCAGACAGCCGAGCGGAGGACCAGGAAGCGGTGAGTACAAATCCTTCACTGCTTCCCGGTCCTCCGGTACTAATGAAGCGCTTCCAAAATGAAATCGCTTCATTAGTATTCACCCCATAAGACCCAGGGGTAATTAAGGCACCGTAGGGTAATTAAAATAAATAAATAAATAAAAGTTTCTTTTTTTCCCCCCCCCCCCCCCCCCCTGTTTCTGCGCCCTAAGGCAGCTGCTTGGTCTGCCTCATTATAGCACCGGCCCTGTCTACAGACTTAAATCACTCAGCCCTAATAGCCTCAATGAGGGTTATTATTAATTTATTATTAATTAATTTATTTTATTTAAAAATAAAAACTCCTGCCATGCTGGGTACTCAAAAAGTAAATAATAATTAATAAAGAAATATAAAAAAATAAAAAAAAAGATTAAATGGTACTTTTTGTGTACATCAACTTAACATAGTTCACTCAGCCACCATCCTACATGTGCTATATTTTTTATTTTTTCACACTTTGTTTTCAATTGCTATTCCCTACCTTGCCACAATACACTTATAGCAGCCTATGAAAACAAGTTTGGACAATGTTTACTACTTATCTAAATACAAAAGACAAAATGGCTGCACACCATTATATATACAAACAATAGAGCTAGGAAATGGGGGTCATTCTAGATAAAAGTGGTACAATACCGACTATAAATGAGTATACATTAATAATGGAAGCTCTTAGCGCACATACGTGTCAGGCCCATCTACCAGGCGTCAAGGTGGCTTCCGCAGATGGGTCCCTATCACTAAAGAAACTGCCTCACTTTGGACTTACTTAAGCCTACAATATTCAGGGCAGTGTAGGAACCAGCTACAAACATATTCTGCTCAGAAGTCCCAGGTAGATGGGCGTGTCCAGTCTAAAAGGGGTGCCTTATCTAAATATATATTTTTATTATTATTATTGCCTAACAGCAAGAAAATCATGCATGCAACTAGTATCCACAATAATAAAACATATAGTGGAAATTGAATATCTAATTGTAATCTAGGCTTCGTTTGACATTTACAGCTGCAATTAAATATTGTTGAAGTTACTCAAACAATGCTAGCAAGCATCATAATGGCAATGCGTCCTTACAATGACGTGGCCTGTACTCTGAATCTTGAATGGAATACCAACTTATCAATCAATATACGAGTGTGTTGCTGGGATGAGAAGCACTCATTGATTGGCTGCTTGGCGCTTGTGTGCTCCACAGGGTAACAAACTGGAACAAGATCCGGACAGACAGAGCTGTGGATTGGCCCAGCGCAAAGTCTTTCTATGCCAAACTCAGCTGATTGGTTTTAAGGAGACACCTAGTAAGCTATGTAGTGATGGATGTTCGCATGCCATAGACCACTCATCCCCTGACGAAGCCACAACTGTGGCGAAACATGTCAGGAGGGGTGTGCGATCCTATCTTTTAGACCAGTTGCCAGCTAGCTGCTAATAAGTCTAGGCATACAGAACATGAGCAAAAACATACAAAGTGTGGTGTGCCTGTGTCTATAGGGAGAGGTTACATAGGCAGGGGTAGTGTGTGAAGAACTGTGTGAGCATTTAAAGTATGACAAAGCGCCAGTGCAAATAGAAATAAAGCTGTGAACATAAGCAGCAACTTTTTAATTGATTATGCACAAATATAGCGCTATTTAGTCTAGCTCAGTATCAACTGAGTATTAGGATTAGATTAAAAGTGGGAGCGCTGTTTACAGATGTACACTTTGTTGCAAAAATAGCAATAAATATAATTATCTGTCTGGTATAGCTCTTGCCACTGCAGTTAAGTGCTTTGAGAAATGATTGAGGAACGGTCAGTAGCCCATCATTTCTGACATCAAGCACTATACTAAGGCTACTTTCACACTTGCAGCAGCAGGGTCCGGCAGACTGTTCCAGCGGGGGAACAGCCTGCTGGATTCATGCTAACGCTAACCCACCGTGCCACTGGAAGTCTGCTCTGGCCCCATTTACTTCCGCAGTACGGAAAACATGCCGAGAGGTTGCCGGACAAAAAATACAGCAAGCTGCCGTTTTTGTCCGGCTGCCTCTTGGCTTGTTTGCCATGCTGAGGCCGGACCTCCTTCCGGTGCCACGGTGGGCTAACATTAGCACGGATCCAGCAGGCTGTTCCCCTGCTGGAACAGCCTGCCATATCCTGCTGCCGCAAGTATGAAAGTAGGCTAATATACTCACATGGTCCCCAGTAAGCCGTGTGATCCCTATTAGCTCGCAAAATCATTGCCAGAAAATAACAGATAAGCTTCAGCAGACAGCTAACAATTGTATTGGTGAACACACTTTTTTCAATTTTCTTTTCTTTTATTCTATTCTATTTTACTATATTTATTCTATTTTTTTATTAAAAGTTAAGTTTTAAATAAAATTATGTGAGGATCCCTAGTGGAAATTATTTGGTCATAGTAGACCACAGTGTTTTTCAGAATTTATGTTACAATGTAATATCTGATTTTGTTTGTACATCTAACCTTGTAACACGCTGTGGAATATGATGTTGCTATATAAATAAAGATTATTATTGTATATTAATGTTTCTTTCTATTTGCAGATTGTGGCCAATGGCATTCCTCTGCGAGCAAGGATGATTCACTCAGTTAAGGGTAAAAGGTATTCCATACCCTATGGCAAAAAAGATCAGGTATTATTTAGCAATTTTTCATATATTTTGTTTTATATTTATATTTTCATTAATACATTTGAATCATACTGATATTATGCTAATTACATTTGATAGAGGAATAGTTTACAGCATTAATAGGCTAAATCCTGCAAATATTTGAAACAGTAGTTTATTCAACAAAGTTATTAAGTACTGTTGAAAGATACTGCCCCTTTACAGATTGTTTCTAGAATTATCAAATCTCTTAATGGGGTTGTTCCACGAAATTATTCTACAGTTTTCAAACCAGCACCTGGATCTGAATACTTTTGTAATTTCATAATGAAAAATGTAGTAAAGAGTCATTTAATTAAATCTATCTGTATAACAAGATAACCCAAAAAGCAATGACAGAGCTGCTGCCAATTTGTTATCCTGCATTGCAAAAAGCTAAATAAAAAGTGAACAAAAAGTTGTATGTATGTATCCCAGAATAGAACCAAAGATGATGACAACTCATCTCGCAAAGGTATAAGCCCTCACACATTGAGAGAAAAATAAACATATGTAGTTCTCAGAAAATGGCTGTACTGGTACCCCAGAGGCTGTATAATAGCAACCAATCCATCAAAATCTTCCCTGCAAGATCCAAAAGGTGGCCCCTTTTAAACCCTTTTAAACCATTTTAGGTAGAAACTGTAGAAACTGCTAAATAATTTACTGGGCACAGTATATTGGGCATTGAAATGCCATATCTATGGAAAATTTAGCAATTTTTATTTTGCACAAAATATTCCTTGGGGGTGTAGTTTCCGATATAGGGTCTTTTCTCGTTGGTTCCATTTATTATTTCATCCCAAAGCCTCTACAGTTCTCAATACAAGATGTGTAAATCACAAATTGGGCCTCAAATATGCATGATGCTCATTTACTCCTGAGCCCCGTGGTTTTCCAAACAAAAGATTAGGGCCACATGTAGGGTGCTTAATTTGGTAAAACACCTGTTGGGTCAAAATGCTTACTACACCCACTAGTAAATTCTGTCAGGAGTTTGGTTTCTACAATGGGGTCACGTCTTAAATATTTTTTTAGAGTCTCTGCAGTTATCAGTCAGTGCTGTATAAATCACCAAACTAAGCCTCAGATACACATGGCACTCCTTCCCTTCTGAGCCCTGTGGTGTGCCCATACAGCACTTTACGAACACATATAATATGGGTTATTTTTGTATTCAGGAGAAAATGTGTAACAAATTGTGGAGTGATTTTCTCCTGTTACCCCTTGAAAAAATGAAAAATGTGGGCTTTTTTTGTAAAAAAAAAAATTATAATAATTTTACCTTTTTGCAGCCAAGGGTTTCTTGAATTGCCTGTTGGGCCAGGGTGCTCACTACACCTCTTTAAAAATTCCTTGGTGGGTGTAGTTTCCTGAATAGGTTCACTTTTGGGGGTTTCCACTGTAGGGGTACCTCAGAGTCTTTACAAATGCGACATGGTAACTGAAAATTATTCCAGTGAAATATGCCCCCCAAAAGTCATATGGTGCTCCTTCTTTTTGAACCCTGATGTGTGTTGCCGTATTCAAGTGAAAATGGGTAACAGACTGCGGGGTGCTTTTTCACCCTGTTATTCCTTGAGAAAATTTAAAGAGCTGAGAAAATTCCTCAGCTTTTTGCAGAATAATTTTATGGGCCAGTTTGTAGAAGATCCTAGATTTTCTAGTAATTTCTAACAATGCAGAGCTTGTGAGAAATGTCACTGTCCATGAAAACCTTGGTAACAGTGACTAAACTGTAAAAAATAAACTTAGGTGGGTAAGGCAAAAAAACTTATTTTCAAAAAGGCAAATTTCCCAGGGTTGAGCTCTGCACTTAAGGACATAGACTGAGAGCAAATATTGTCACATAATGACAATAATGCTAAATGGGAGTGCTTTAAATCTACTTTGGAGAAGAATATTGCTAAGTTCATTCCTAGAGGTAACAAGTGAATAAAATTAAACGCCACATGGCTTACAAATAGTGTAAAAAGGGCAATAAATGACAAAAAGAGTGCCTTTAAGAAATACAAATCGGAGTGGTCAGCTGTAGCCTTTAAAAATGATAACAAATTAAATAAATGATGTAAGGGGGTAATAATATCAGCAAAAATACACAATGAAATACAGATGGCCAAAGAAAGTAAGAATAACCCCAAAATATTCTTCAAATACATTAATGCATGGTACTAAATTATGGTAACAGGGTAGAGCTCATAAATGGGTTTTGTAGCTCTCTATATTCAAAAGAAGAGAGGGCATCTCCTGAAGGTGGTGCCACTGGTGTAAATACCTCAGATAACATACTTAACTGGTTTACTGTAGATATGGTCCTTAATATGCTAAAAAATTAAAAGTAAACAAGGCCCCAGGTCGAGATATATTACACTCTAGAATTCTAAAGGAGCTCAATTCAGATATTTATTTTCCTCTGTTCATAATATTTACAGATTCTTTAATGACAGGCATTGTACCAAGAGATTGGCATTTGGCACAAAGTGAATGTGGTGCCCATTTTCAAAAAGAGTGCTAGATCTTCACCAGGAAATTATAGACCACTAAGCTTAACATCCATAGTGGGGAAAAATGTGTGAGGGTCTTCTAGGACTACATGCAGGATTATGTAACTGTCAATAATATAATAAGTGATATCCAACAGGGTTTTACTAAGAACAGAAGCTGTCAAAATAACGTGATTTGTTTTTATGAGGATGTGAGTAGAAGCCTGGACAGAGAGAAGGCTGTCGATATAGTGTTTTTGGACTTTGCAAAGGCTTTTGATTCTGTCCCACATAGACGACTTATGGCTAAATTGGTTTAGAAAATATCATTTGTAATTGGATTGAAAATTAGCTTCACGATCGGATCCAAAGAGTTGTGGTTAATGATTCCTACTCTGAGATGGTCCCGGTTATAAGTAGTGTACCCCAAGGCTCTGTGCTGAGTCCACTATTATTTAATTTATTCATTAATGACATAGAGGATTGGATTAATAGTGCTGTTTCAAATTTTGCAAATGACACCAAACTTTGTAATACGGTCCAGTCTAAGAAAGATATTAATAAGTTACAAGCTGACTGTGACGGTAACGTACACTACACACAGGGGGGAGGATAGTGACCACTGCGCTCCACCCTCACCCCTGACCCTGCCTACTTGCCTCGCAAGTCCTAATGACAGGGGACAACTAGACGGCAGTCCCTAACTTAGGATACGTGCTGGGAAGACAGACAAGACAAATAACGGAACGTGAACGGACCGGGTCAATACCTACAGAGCTACGCAGTACTAAGGAATGAGCAGAGAATAGTCAGGAAAAGCCGAGGTCAAATACCAGGAGAGAAACGAAGTACAACAGGAGTCCGCAAAGAATCGTCAGGTGGAAGCCGGGGTCAGGATACCAGGAGAGATGCGCAGTACAGGAGGAGCAGGCAGAGAATCGTCAGGGAACACAGGATCAGGTAAGTATGCAGGAACAAAACAATCACCAGATACCTAAAATTAACAGGCAACCTGTGGCCAGCAGGCTGCCTGTATTTATAGTGGGGAGTGAGGGTCATGTGACGTGGCCAGCATCACATGACCGACAGACCGACCAGTCGAGCACCGAGTGATCAGCTCGGCGCTCAAGGTAGACATAGGAGCAGGGAGCCTGCCAGCTAGCAAAGCTGCCCTGGGAACAAGGTCAAACACAGATCCTCGCTCCCGAAGCTAAGCAGCAGGTCTGTGGCTGATGGGAGACCGAGTGCGCCTTCGGCACCCCGTTACACTGACTTGGACAAACTTAATGTTTGGGCCTCCACTTAGCAAATGAGATTCAATATAGATGAATGTAAAGTTATGCACCTGGGAGCTAATAATCTGCATGCACCATATGTCCTAGGGAGAGTCGCTGGTTGAGAAGGATCTGGGTGTATTAGTAGATCCTAGACTAAATAACAGCATGCAATGCCAGTCAGCTGCGTCTAAGGCCAACAGAATTTTACCTTGTATTAAAAAGAGGTATGGACTCACATAATAATAATAAAATAATAAAATGTATTTATATAGTGCCACCATATTCCGCAGCGCTTTACAAATTCATAGGGTTCATGTAAGAAACAAAACTAAATGGCTAATATGCAACTAGTTTAGTGCTCTCATTAAAAGAAACAAAATGAGAGTATTGCAGGTTTGATACCTTTTAATGGCTAACAAAAATAGAAGTAATAATGTTAAATAGCGAGCTTTCGAAACCTCACCAGTCCCTTCATTAGGCGTACTACAAGAATATATTAAGAAACAGCAATATATATACAATAAGAACAGAGACATGGGGGAATGAATGGACATTTGTATATATATTGCTGTTTCTTCATATATTCTTGTAGTACGCCTGATGAAGGGACTGGTGATGTCTTGAAAGCTCGCTATGTAACATCATTACTTCTATTTTTGTTAGCCATTAAAAGGTATCAAACCTGCAATACTCTTATTTTGTTTCTCTTAATGAGAGCACTAAACTGGTTTTCTATTGGCTAACACGGTACCAGACTTTTTCCTTTTTCTTTCAACTAATATGCAACTGAAACACTAGGAGTCAGGGCCCTGCTTGCAAGAGCTTATAATCTATGAGGAATTGGGGGTGACACATAAGGTAGTTGATTGTGATAAGTAGGATTTGAGCCATTATTGAACTGACAGGAGTGGTGCCGGCCGATCTGCTTTGGGTTTGGGACTACTAGAGGATCGAGTTTAGGCCATAGGAGTTGATTGGGGCAAGGTTTAGTCTGGGAAAAGTCATTTTAGGTAGCTTGATAAGCCTGCCTGAAAAGATGTGTTTTTAACCACCTCCGGACCGCCTAACGCAGATTCGCGTTCCGGAGGTGGCAGCCCTGCGCAGAGTCACGCATATATGCGTCATCTCGCGCGAGCCGAGACTTCCTGTGAACGCGCGCACACAGGCGCGCGCGCTCACAGGAACGGAAGGTAAGAGAGTTGATCTCCAGCCTGCCAGCGGCGATCGTTCGCTGGCAGGCTGGAGATGTGTTTTTTTTAACCCCTAACAGGTATATTAGACGCTGTTTTGATAACAGCGTCTAATATACCTGCTACCTGGTCCTCTGGTGGTCCCCTTTGTTTGGATTGACCACCAGAGGACACAGGTAGCTCAGTAAAGTATCACCAAGCACCACTACACTACACTACACCCCCCCCCCCGTCACTTATTAACCCCTTATTAGCCCCTGATCACCCCTGATCACCCCATATAGACTCCCTGATCACCCCCCTGTCATTGATTACCCCCCTGTCATTGATCAACCCCCTGTAAAGCTCCATTCAGATGTCCGCATGATTTTTACGGATCCACTGATACATGGATCGGATCCGCAAAACGCATACGGACGTCTGAATGAAGCCTTACAGGGGCGTGATCAATGACTGTGGTTATCACCCCATATAGACTCCCTGATCACCCCCCTGTCATTGATCACCCCCCTGTCATTGATCAACCCCCTGTAAAGCTCCATTCAGATGTCCGCATGATTTTTACGGATCCACTGATAGATGGATCGGATCCGCAAAACGCATACGGACGTCTGAATGAAGCCTTACAGGGGCGTGATCAATGACTGTGGTTATCACCCCATATAGACTCCCTGATCACCCCCCTGTCATTGATTACCCCGCTGTCATTGATCAACCCCCTGTAAAGCTCCATTCAGATGTCCGCATGATTTTTACGGATCCACTGATAGATGGATCGGATCCGCAAAACGCATACGGACGTCTGAATGAAGCCTTACAGGGGCGTGATCAATGACTGTGGTTATCACCCCATATAGACTCCCTGATCACCCCCCTGTCATTGATTACACCCCTGTCATTGATCAACCCCCTGTAAAGCTCCATTCAGATGTCCGCATGATTTTTACGGATCCACTGATAGATGGATCGGATCCGCAAAACGCATACGGACGTCTGAATGAAGCCTTACAGGGGCGTGATCAATGACTGTGGTTATCACCCCATATAGACTCCCTGATCACCCCCCTGTCATTGATTACACCCCTGTCATTGATCAACCCCCTGTAAAGCTCCATTCAGATGTCCGCATGATTTTTACGGATCCACTGATAGATGGATCGGATCCGCAAAAACGTATACGGACGTCTGAATGAAGCCTTACAGGGGCGTGATCAATGACTGTGGTTATCACCCCATATAGACTCCCTGATCACCCCCCTGTCATTGATTACACCCCTGTCATTGATCAACCCCCTGTAAAGCTCCATTCAGATGTCCGCATGATTTTTACGGATCCACTGATAGATGGATCGGATCCGCAAAACGCATACGGACGTCTGAATGAAGCCTTACAGGGGCGTGATCAATGACTGTGGTTATCACCCCATATAGACTCCCTGATCACCCCCCTGTCATTGATTACACCCCTGTCATTGATCAACCCCCTGTAAAGCTCCATTCAGATGTCCGCATGATTTTTACGGATCCACTGATAGATGGATCGGATCCGCAAAACGCATACGGACGTCTGAATGAAGCCTTACAGGGGCGTGATCAATGACTGTGGTTATCACCCCATATAGACTCCCTGATCACCCCCCTGTCATTGATCACCCCCCCTGTCATTGATCACCCCCCCCTGTCATTCATCCCCCCCCCCTGTCATTGATCACCCCCCCCCTGTCATGCTGCATTCAGATGTCCGTATGATTTTTACGGATCCACGGATACATGGATCGGATCCGCAAAACACATACGGACATCTGAATGGAGCCTTACAAGGGGGTGATCAATGACAGGGGGGTGATCACCTCATATAGACTCTCTGATCACCCCCCTGTCATTGATCACCACCCCTGTCATTGATCACTCCCCCTGTCATTGATCACCCTCTGTAAGGCTCCATTCAGAAATTTTTTTGGCCCAAGTTAGCGGAATTTTTTTTTTTTTTTCTTACAAAGTCTCATATTCCATTAACTTGTGTCAAAAAATAAAATCTCACATGAACTCACCATACCCCTCACGGAATCCAAATGCGTAAAATTTTTTAGACATTTATATTCCAGACTTCTTCTCACGCTTTAGGGCCCCTAGAATGCCAGGGCAGTATAAATACCCCACATGTGACCCCATTTCGGAAAGAAGACTCCCCCAGGTATTCCGTGAGGGGCATATTGAGTCCATGAAAGATTGAAATTTTTGTCTAAAGTTAGCGGAACGGGAGACTTTGTGAGAAAAAAATAAAAAATATCAATTTCCGCTAACTTGTGGCAAAAAAAAAAAATTTCTATGAACTCGCCATGCCCCTCATTGAATACCTTGGGGTGTCTTCTTTCCAAAATGGGGTCACATGTGGGGTATTTATACTGCCCTGGCATTCTAGGGGCCCCAAAGCGTGAGAAGAAGTCTGGTATCCAAATGTCTAAAAATGCCCTCCTAAAAGGAATTTGGGCACCTTTTTGCATCTAGGCTGCAAAAAAGTGTCACACATCTGGTATCGCCGTACTCAGTAGAAGTTGAGGAATGTGTTTTGGGGTGTCATTTTACATATACCCATGCTGGGTGAGAGAAATATCTTGGTCAAATGCCAACTTTGTATAAAAAAATGGGAAAAGTTGTCTTTTGCCAAGATATTTCTCTCACCCAGCATGGGTATATGTAAAATGACACGCAAAGGGGCCCACATTCCAAAGAGCACCTTTAGGATTTCACAGGTCATTTACCTACTTACCACACATTAGGGCCCCTGGAAAATGCCAGGGCAGTATAACTACCCCACAAGTGACCCCATTTTGGAAAGAAGACACCCCAAGGTATTCCGTGAGGGGCATGGCGAGTTCCTAGAATTTTTTATTTTTTGTCACAAGTTAGTGGAAAATGATGATTTTTTTTTTTTTTCATACAAAGTCTCATATTCCACTAACTTGTGACAAAAAATAAAAACTTGCATGAACTCACTATGCCCATCAGCGAATACCTTGGGGTCTCTTCTTTCCAAAATGGGGTCACTTGTGGGGTAGTTATACTGCCCTGGCATTCTAGGGGCCCAAATGTGTGGTAAGGAGTTTGAAATCAAATTGTGTAAAAAATTACCAGTGAAATCCGAAAGGTGCTCTTTGGAATATGGGCCCCTTTGCCCACCTAGGCTGCAAAAAAGTGTCACACATCTGGTATCTCCGTACTCAGGAGAAGTTGGGGAATGTGTTTTGGGGTGTCATTCAATTCATTAGCTGCAAGTACTAGCTTCAAGTACTACATTAAGTACTAGTAAAGAGATATTGCAGGAGATAGTCAGGAGGTAGGCTGGAAGGTGGAAACAATACAAAAAAAGGTAAGATTTGTTTGATTTGTTTGATTTAAAGTTACAAATTTATTTTTTTATTTTTTTCTCCTCTTTAAAATGGCAGACTTGGTTCAGTGCAGGAATTGTTGTGCATTTATTTCATGTTCCACTCTTTGGAGATTCGGATGCTGTCAGATCTGTAGACAGTTCTCCTTACTGCAGCAGGAAATTGCATTTTTGAAAGCTGAAATATTTAAATTATCTGTTAAACAAACTCCAGCTAGGACTGCTGCAATGCCACTGCCACAGAGGACCCCCAGAAATGGCAGATGGGTTAATGTAGGTTCTGGAAGTCTTAGAGTGGTGGATAGAAGACATGTCCCACAGTCGGTGGTTCTCCATAATTCATTTGCAGCACTCTCAGAATGTAAGGACAACATGGATATGGACTCAAGCACAGAGGGTGAGAAACCATCGACTCCTATGTCTAATGTATGCAACAAAAAAGATAAAGTGAAGTCTCAAAGGATGCAGCTGTTGCTGGGTGATTCAATCATAAGAAGTGTGGAGCTTAAAGAAAATGGTTTTGTGAGATGTCTCCCTGGGGCTACTGCTAGAAGAGATAGAAGACGTATTATTAATATTGTTAAGCAAGCAAAGCAGGAAGGGGACGTGGATGTTCTTGTCCATCTAGGGACAAATGACCTGGCTTGCAATGAAGTGTCAGAGGTGAAAAAATCTTTTATCACACTTGGTAATGACGTACAGGATTTTGCATCCACCATTTCATTTTCTGAAGTTCTGCCTGTGCATAATGTTCAGAATGATAGGCAGAGGCGCATAAAGGAGTTCAACATATGGCTTGGTAAATGGTGTCAAGAGCAAGGATTTGGCTTTGTTTCTCATGATAGCTCTACTTGGAATAGAAAGGAACTGTACAAAAAAGATGGTTTACATCTTTCTCTCAAAGGAACAAATGTACTTTGTGAACAACTCCAAGAATTTGCGAAAGAGTATTTAAACTAGGAAGGGGGGGCAAAAGAGTGAAAATAAAAGAGTCCAATTGCCCCCCGAAACAATGCCAGAACAGGTCAGAAGCACAGAGGTTAAGAAATGATAAGCTCAGAGTCCTGTCTACAAATGCTCGCAGTTTAGGTAAAAAAATCAATGAACTTGGGTCAATAATGGCATCTGAGAATGTAGATTTAGTGGCTGTTACGGAGACATGGTTTAATGAAAGAAATGACTGGGACATAACCATACCAGGGTACTCTTTATACAGAAGAGACAGAGAAGGCAAGAAAGGAGGAGGAGTGGCCCTGTATGTGAAAGATAGCATTAAATCTAACCTAATACAAGTTGGTGAGGCCAACATAGAGTCAGTTTGGGTTACGTTGCAGTTTGCTAACCATGCAGTAACTCGTGTAGGTGTGATATCTAGACCACCTGGTCAAGTTAAAGAACTAGATGATCTACTAGTTGAAGAAATAGCTAAAATGACAATGAAAGGAGAAGTTATCATTATGGGAGATTTCAATCTTCCAGATATAAACTGGAAAACCAAAATAGCAAGTTCTACCAGGAGTACAGATATTCTAAATTCCCTACTGGGGTTATCTCTACAACAAGTGGTTAAGGAGCCAACCCGGAGGGAGGCCATTTTGGATTTGGTATTCACAAACGGGGATTCGGTATATGATGTCATTGTAGGCGAAACCTTGGGATCTAGTGATCACCAGTCAGTGTGGTTTAATATAAGAACTGTGAAAGAGTCCCACCACTCAAAAACAAAAGTTTTTAGAAAAACAGACTTTTCAAAAATGAAATTAGTCATAAATGAGTCCTTATCAGACTGGAACGGATTACATGGAGTCCAGGAGAAATGGGACTACTTAAAAGGTGCATTATTGAAGGCAACAGAAAATTGCATTAGACTCGTCAGTAAAAGCAAAAAAATGAGGAGACCAATGTGGTACTCAGCAGAAGTGGCCCAAATCATTAAAAATAAAAAGCTAGCATTTTGTAATTATAAAAAAACCCAGAGCAATGAAGATAAGGAAATCTACAAGATTAGGCAGAGAGAGGCCAAGCAAGTTATAAGAACTTCTAAAGCGCAGGCAGAAGAAAAACTAGCTCAGTCTATGAAAAAAGGGGATAAGACATTCTTCAGATATATAAATGAAAAAAGGAAATTAAATCAAGGAATAACTAAATTAAAAACAAAGGACGGAAGGTATGTAGAAGAGAATAAAGGGCTAGCCGACTGCCTTAATGAATACTTCTGTTCAGTTTTTACAAAAGAAAAAGGAGAAGGACCTCCACTAGAAAGAATGACTATTAAATCGTTTGATGCATGTATCTTTACAGAGGAAGATGTTCTAAGTTTGCTGTCTAAGGTGAAGACAGATAAGTCACAGGGGCCTGATGAGATACACCCAAAATTATTAAAAGAGCTTAGTGGTGAGCTGGCAAAACCGTTAACAGATTTATTTAACCAATCATTAGTAACAGGAGTCGTCCCGGAAGATTGGAAATTGGCAAATGTCGTGCCCATTCACAAGAAAGGTAGTAGGGAGGAATCGAGCAACTATAGACCAGTGAGTCTGACATCAATAGTAGGCAAATTAATGGAAACCCTATTAAAGGATAGGATTGTGGAACATCTAAATTCCCATGGATTGCAAGATGAAAAACAACATGGGTTTACTTCAGGGAGATCATGTCAAACAAATCTTATAGATTTTTTTGACTGGGTGACTAAAATAATAGACGGTGGAGGTGCAGTAGACATCGCATATCTAGATTTTAGTAAGGCTTTTGACACTGTCCCACATAGAAGACTTATCAATAAACTGCAGTCATTGAGCATGGACTCCCATATTGTTGAGTGGATTAGGCAGTGGCTGAGTGACAGACAACAGAGGGTTGTAGTCAATGGAGAACATTCAAAACAAGGTAATGTTACCAGTGGGGTTCCACAGGGATCTGTACTGGGACCGATTTTGTTTAATATCTTCATAAGTGATATTGCAAAAGGCCTCGCTGGTAAGGTTTGTCTTTTTGCTGATGACACAAAGATATGTAACAGGGTTGATGTTCCTGGAGGGAAATGCCAAATGGAAAAGGATTTAGGAAAACTAGAAGAATGGTCAGAACTCTGGAAACTGAAATTTAATGTGGATAAGTGCAAGATAATGCACCTGGGGCATAAAAACCCAAGGGCAGAATATAGAATATTTGACACAGTCCTGACCTCAGTATCTGAGGAAAGGGATTCAGGAGTAATTATTTCAGAAGACTTAAAGGTGGGAAGACAATGTAATAGAGCAGCACGAAATGCCAGCAGAATGCTTGGATGTATAGGGAGAGGTATAAGCAGTAGAAAGAGTGAAGTGCTTATGCCGCTGTACAGAACACTGGTGAGACCTCACTTGGAGTATTGTGCGCAGTACTGGAGGCCATATCTCCAGAAGGATATAGATACTCTAGAGAGAGTTCAGAGAAGAGCTACTAAACTAGTACATGGATTGCAGGATAAAACTTACCAGGAAAGGTTAAAGGACCTTAATATGTATAGCTTGGAAGAAAGAAGAGACAGAGGGGATATGATAGAAACTTTTAAATACATAAAGGGAATCAACTCGGTAAAGGAAGAGAGCATATTTAAAAGAAGAAAAACTACCACAAGAGGACACAGTTTTAAATTAGAGGGGCAAAGGTTTAAAAGTAATATAAGGAAGTATTACTTTACTGAGAGAGTAGTGGATGCATGGAATAGCCTTCCTGCAGAAGTGGTAGCTGCAAATACAGTGAAGGGGTTTAAGCATGCATGGGATAGGCATAAGGCCATCCTTCATATAAGATAGGGCCGGGGGCTATCCATAGTATTCAGTATATTGGGCAGACTAGATGGGCCAAATGGTTCTTATCTGCCGACACATTCTATGTTTCTATGTTTCTATGTTTCTATTTTACATATACCCATGCTGGGTGAGAGAAATATCTTGGCAAAAGACAACTTTTCCCATTTTTTTATACAAAGTTGGCATTTGACCAAGATATTTATCTCACCCAGCATGGGTATATGTAAAAAGACACCCCAAAACACATTCCTCAACTTCTCCTGAATACAGAGATACCAGATGTGTGACACTTTTTTGCAGCCTAGGTGGGCAAAGGGGCCCATATTCCAAAGAGCACCTTTCAGATTTCACTGGTCATTTTTTACAGAATTTGATTTCAAACTCCTTACCACATATTTGGGCCCCTAGAATGCCAGGGCAGTATAACTATCCCACAAGTGACCCCATTTTGGAAAGAAGAGACCCCAAGGTATTTCGTGATGGGCATAGTGAGTTCATAGAACTTTTTATTTTTTGTCACAAGTTAGTGGAATATGAGACTTTGTAAGAAAAAAAAAAAATCATCATTTTCCGCTAACTTGTGACAAAAAATAAAAAGTTCTATGAACTCACTATGCCCATCAGCGAATACCTTAGGGTGTGTACTTTCCGAAATGGGGTCATTTGTGGGGTGTTTGTACTGTCTGGGCATTGTAGAACCTCAGGAAACATGACAGGTGCTCAGAAAGTCAGAGCTGCTTCAAAAAGCGGAAATTCACATTTTTGTACCATAGTTTGTAAACGCTATAACTTTTACCCAAACCATTTTTTTTTCCCCAAACATTTTTTTTTTATCAAAGACATGTAGAACAATAAATTTAGAGCAAAATTTATATATGGATCTCGTTTTTTTTGCAAAATTTTACAACTGAAATTGAAAAATGTCATTTTTTTGCAAAAAAATCATTAAATTTCGATTAATAACAAAAAAAGTAAAAATGTCAGCAGCAATGAAATACCACCAAATGAAAGCTCTATTAGTGAGAAGAAAAGGAGGTAAAATTCATTTGGGTGGTAAGTTGCATGACTGAGCAATAAACGGTGAAAGTAGTGTAGGTCAGAAGTGTAAAAAGTGGCCTGGTCTTTCAGGGTGTTTAAGCACTGGGGGCTGAGGTGGTTAAGGCACGTTTGAAGGTGTAGAAGTTGTGAATTGACCTAGTATTCCAGGGCAGAGTATTCCAGAGAGTAGGTGCAGCTCGAGAAAAGTCTTGAAGACAGGAGTGAGAGGTACGAATTATGGAGGTTATTAATCTTAGGTCACTAACAGAACAGAGAACACAAGTAGGGTGGTAGATGGAGATGAGGGAGGAGATGTATCAGGGGCGTAGCTATAAATGACTGGGCCCCATAGCAAAAAAAATTTATGGGCCCCCCCCCCCCCTCCCTTTAAATAATGCAGCTGTGCCTGCCAGGCTTGAGGTACAGCCGGATCTCAGCATCTTCCCTATTCACACATATACCTGCTCAAGCCTGGCAGGCGCAGCTGCATTATTTATTTATTTATTTGTGTGGTGTGGTAATGGTTAATGGCATTTTGGCGAAGAAACAGCCACCTAGGCTACTTTCACACTTGCAGCAGTGTGATCCGGCGGGCAGTTCCGTCATCGGTACTGCCCGCCGGATCCGCTGATTTTGATGTGACTGAAAGCATTTGTGAGACGGATCCAGATGAGGATCCGTCTCACAAATGCATTGCAAGAACGGATCCGTCTTGTATTTATTTTCACATTTTTACCGGTCTCATAGTGATAACTCTCTGAGTATAGATAATGTAGTAGATATCACCTGCAGCCCTATGTAACAACACAGATAACACAGTACTGGCTATCTGAGTACAGAAAATGTAGTAGTGTTACCTGCAGTCCTATGTAAAACTACAGATAACACTAGAGCTGATAATGTGGTAGTGTTACCTGCAGTTCTATGTAAAAACCACAGATAACACTAGTGTAGATAACGTGGTAGTGTTACCTGCAGTCCTATGTAAAACCACAGATAACACTAGTGTAGATCATGTGGTAGTGTTACCTGCAGTCCTATGTAAAAACCACAGATAACACTAGTGTAGATAATGTGGTAGTGTTACCTGCAGTCCTATGTAAAAACCACAGATAACACTAGTGTAGATCATGTGGTAGTGTTACCTGCATCCTTAGTGTGCCTCCCTGTGTCTCTCCCACGGACTCCATGCTGGTGGCGCTGCCTCCTCTTCCATCTTCTTCTTGCCCCGCACAGAACGTCTGATGCAGCTGTGTCAAGACATAGGAACACTGTGGGCATGGTGATGGTGACACACAGGGAGAGACACACAGACACAGGTGACAGACACACACACACACAGGGACAGGGACATACATATGGACAGACACTTATACGATGGCGAGATCGTCACAGCACCTGCTGTGTATGGGGCAGGCTCACCGCCGCAGTCCGCTCCATACATTGTCTCAGCTCAGCACCGCATAGTGAGTGGAGCACAACACTGCCTGCATGGCCCGGCTTCTCATAAGCTGTGCCATGCAGGCAGCCGCCTGAGACAGCGGTGAAAACCCAGTGACAACTCAGGCTTCTTTCACATCACCTTTCAGCCTTTCCGTTCTCCTGCTCCATTTAGGACTAGGAGAACGGAAAGGACGGATTCGGCACATAACTGAGCCGAACCGATCCTAAGGACCCCATAGACTATAATGGGGTCCGTTAGGTGTTTGCTCAGAAGAAGATTTTTGAAGCGGAGACAAAAGTCCTGCATGCACTACTTTTGTTTCTGCTCCAAAATCATCTTCTGAGCGGAAACCTAACAGACTTTATTATAGTCTATGGGATCCGTAGGCTCCGTTATGTTCCGAATCCGTCCTTTCCGTTCTCCTGCTCCTAAACTGAGCAGGAGAACGGAATGGCTGAACGGTGATGTGAACGAAGCCTCATATTGATCCTTTCTATACGGGTCCCCTTCTCTCTCTGTACAGGGAACACTGACAACTGTTGCGGTCCGCATCTTTTGCAGCCCTATTGAAATTACGGAGGCGGACCCAGAATTACGGTCGTGTGACTAGACCCTAAAGGTGGGTCATCAGCGATACTTGGTGGTGACAGCAGCGCTGAGTGACAGTAACTACTGACAACACCTACTAAGGACACGCTCTAAAGATTTAGGATTACAAGTACTACTTCTCCATGCTATATCTTACAGCGTGTCCTAATTAGAAGTAAATGGGACATCATGGGAGGGGAGTGGTGCTGGCTGAGACTCACTATTTGGCTAATGGAAAAAGCTCAGTCACTGTGACATGGCTGAGCCTCAAGGGGTTAAAATGAAACAACTGGACAAAAGAAGGGGAAAAAAAGAAAAAAAAGGACCTTACTAGCTTGAAGACAGGCCAGCAGCAAGCAGGACAGGAAACAACTCTGCAGGGATGGTAGAAAGGCAGGAGCAGCCATGTAGTGTACGGGAACTGTAATACCCGTCACTACCAAAGTGTCACTTGGTGTGCTGTCGTCCCTCCTTAATTATGGGGAAGTTGTTGTATGCCAGTTTTATAAAATGTAATGTAATGTGTGTATTTCCCTGTCACTGAAACTTGCACTTACAGGCCTGCTAGGGGTGTCATTCCTACTTCTAGTCCATAGAGGAAGCTAGGGAGCCCTAGTATATATAAAGCCCAGTCAGGGAAGTGCAAGGGAGACGGAGTCTAGTATCTGTAAGCTACAGTTGGAGATTAGACAATGTCTGAGACAAGTCCAGGCCTGAAGCCTGCTGTTCAGGAGAAGATTCCCTCCTGAATTCCCATATGCAGAAGCAGGAATATCTTAGACTAAGAGCCTGAGGAACCATTCAGAAGCTGAGAGAGACAGAGGCAAAGATCAGAAGAGCCAGAGGTACTGAGAGAGACAGAGGAGGTACTTATTTAAGCCATAATCAAGGATATAAAGCCAGACTTAGGTTAATGGGCCTTGGTGAAGAATTGCTACATTCCAGGATCAGACAGAGTTAGAGTGCAAGCTCCTTTGCTGCAAGTCCTGTGTTCAACACTCTGTAATTACCCTGCTGTACTGAATTGCCTGCATCGACCGAATTGCAAAATCGACTGTATGCTGAGGAACTGCATTTCCTCTATTGTCTCTGCTTGGAAAACCTACTAAAGTTTGAGTTCTGTTTAAATCCTACGTTTCCTCAAATTATTCCTGCATCCGCAAACGGCGTGCCACCGTTTACTTGGCACTGGCGTCACGAACTATTCCTTACCTATACCTGCCCTTGCAGAGAGTCAGCTGTACCAGGTTAGTGTATATTGCACTACATCACCCAGAAACACCTATTACACACAACTTGAGTACACTGCAGCCACACTGGTCACCCTCTGGTGATCACAGAAGAACGTGGGGCATGTCAGGAGGACTGCAGAAGGAGGAGGCAATGATAGGGTTATTTTCCTGGGACCCGGCCCCTCCTCCTGCAAGTGTCTCTCTCTCAAGGCTCCCGAGCTCTTTTCCCTGGCTGTGTGAGGAGGCGGAGCCAGGAGGCAGCATCGCACAGTCAGTGAATGAGAGGCAGCAGCACACTACCTGCATGGCCGGGCTTATCATAAGCCGGGACATGCAGGCAGCGACATTTGGGACCGATCATATGCAGCTGCAGGAGTGAGCTGGCACAGTGGGCCCCCCCAGGAGCAGTGGGCCCCGGCACTTGACCCACCCACACTCCAGCAGCTCACCTCGCACGCAGCTTCCTATTCTTGAAAGTGCCGCTCCAAGTCTGCGACTCCGCCTCCTCCACTTCTGGCCAATCACCTCCCAGACTGCCTCTCTACCTCCGCCCTCCAGCTCCGAGTCCGACTGCCCCCTATCCGCCCCCTATCACAGCACCACAGCCGGCCCGCTGGCCACATGAATTTGATTTTTATTTTTTTAATCCTCAGTCGGCGGCGGGCCCCCAGTGGCGTAGGGCCCCATAGCCATTGCTATGGCTGCTATGGCGATCCCTACGCCACTGAGATGTATGGAGGTGCAGCACTGTGGAGAGCTTTGTGGGTGAGGGTGAGAAGTTTGAACTGTATTCTGTGGTGGATGGGCAACCAGTGAAGTGACTGGCACAGACTAGTAGCATCAGTGTAGCAGTTGGATGGATAGATGAGCCTTGCTGCAGCATTTAGGACGAGAATGAAGCAAGGCAACAACAAGAGTTTTTGCAGTTTCCACCATAAGAAAAGGGCGGATTCTGGCGAAATTCTTGAAGTGCAGATGCAAAGAGCATGTAAGTGATTGAATATGGGGAACAAAGGAAAGATCAGAGTCAAATGTGGCCCCAAAACAGCGGGCATGTTGCACAGGAGTTAACATAGTGCTGCAGACCGAAATTAAAATCTCAAGTTTAGGTGAGTTAGTAGATGGGGGAAAGACAAGAAGTTAGAAAAAGTGCAACGGAGAACAACAAAACTTATGAAGGACCTGGAAGATTTTAGCTATGAGCAAAGATTAAACAAACTGAATTTGTTTAGCCTTGAAAAAAAGACGTCTAAGGGGAGACAAATAGACAAATAGAAAAACCGACCATACAAAAAATATCAAGGGAAGCTATTCTATGTTAAAGCCCCTCAAAAAACAATAGGTCATTCCCTACGCCTGAAGAAAAAAAAAGATTCAGTCATAAGAGGTGACAAGCATTCTTTACAGTAAGGGCTGTGAATCTCTGGAATAGCCTGCCACAGGAGCTGGTCACAGCAAATATAGTACATGGCTTCAAAAAGGCTTAGATGACTTTTTAATTCAAAATAACATTGAGGCTTATGACACTGTATAGAAATCTTGCTATACCCACACTTTCCCTTTGGCCCAACCCCTTTTTAAAAGGAAGATGGACATTGATCCAGGGATTTGTTCCATGGATCGATATAGCAGGATTATTGGTTGGACTTGATGGACTTTTTTCCAAACTTAACAACTATGTAAATATATAAGAAAAAACCTTCATATCTGCAATTAAGCTGCTGGGAACTTAATTGCCACCACCACACCCTCTATAGATAAAGCTTTTCAGGAATACTATACAAAGCTATATAATTTACGGGTACAAACTGCTTGTGAGAATGTACCTTTTGATTCTCCCACATCACTAATCTCTTCTTTTCTCCATTCAATCAGATCTCCTAGCTTGATATCAGAAGAGCAGGAAGCTCTCCTGACTCCTTTTATGCTCACTGAATTGGAGAAAGGGCTGAAATCTTTCCCTTCTGGTAAAAGTCCTGGCCTTCATAGGTTACCAATAATATATTATAAGAAGCTCAGAAAGCATTTTATCATTTTTGCCCCACTTCTTGGAGGTATGTAATTCCCTCCTTTGGGGCACGCCCCAAACACCCCATGCCTTCAGAGCTAATAAAAACAATAATTCCTAAAGAAGGTAAGAATCGAAAAGCCTGCGGGAGTTATAGACCTATATCGCTATTTAATTGCGAGCTTAAATGGTGGTCTAAGCTCCTAGCACACTGGATAGCCCTCTTTATTATTCAAACTCATTGATCCAGAACAAGTGGGGTTTGTTCCCAGAAGAGAGGGAAACAGGGGTGTAGCTAGAAATGACTGGGCCCCATAGCAAAAAAAAATTATGGGCCCCCCTCCTGGATCTCCCACCCCACAGACAGTTGGTCACTGGCAAAGCATTTGTGCCAGTGTAGGAAATTTATGAATCTAAATGTCTGTGTATTAAAGTAGGACTAGTCAGAACTGCCATCCAGACTGCGGGACCACTCCAGGGGTCAAGTTCTGGGAAAAAAAGTGTGGGAACTCACCCAAGATCCACTGCTACCCTGACCCCCCCCCCCCCAAAAAAAAAGATATATATATATGTAAATATATATTTCGCAGAAAATTCAGTGCAACATAAAACTGGAATTTGCGCTATATGTCTGTTCAGACATAATTAGTCTCTTTCATATTATAAGCTCCCCTTATATATAATTTACCTACAGTTCTGAAGACTAGAGATGTCGCAAAAATAAAATTTTCCGTTCGCGAACGGCAAACGGGAATTTCTGCAAATGTTCGCGAACGGGCGAACCGCCATAGACTTCAATAGGCAGGCAAATTTTAAAACCCACAGGGACTCTTTCTAGCCACAGTAGTGATGAAAAAGTTGTTTCAAGGGGACTAAAACCTGGACTGTAGCATGCCGGAGGGGGATCCATGGCCAAACTCCCATTGAAAATTACATAGTTGACGCAGAGTTGGATTTTAATCCATAAAGGGCATAAATCACCTAACATTTCTAAAATATTTTGAACAACGTGATTTAAAACATCCAGTGTGTGTATACGATCAGGTATGATGTTGTATCGATCAGGTAGTGTAAGGGTTACGCCCACTTAACAGACATTGACAGACCAAACTCCCCTTTTAATGCACCGCAAACAGTCCATTTGCCCAACCGCAAACTCCCCATTTGCACAAGGTTGGATACCAAGCTAGCCATGTCCCGTTGATGTCATTGAAGGTTTCTTCCTCCACCCAGCCATGTACAAAACCAAGGGTCCCCGAAAGGTGAATTGAATTGATTTTTCGAACGGGGAGATGGTTAAAAAACCGCTGGCTCCCTCCCCTTTGTTTGAATCCACGGTCACTGCATCTGCGCCGTGCAATTTACTGTCACACCTGATATGAGTGGTATTTTCTGTAGTACTATTCTCATCAGTTTAATCCCTGTTACGTCCCCAATCTGGGGTCCATTTATTGAATTTATTTTTCAAACTGGGAGATGGTTAAAAAAATGCTGGCTCCGTCCCCTTTGTTTGAATCCACGCCACGGTCACTGCGTCTGCGCCGTGCAATTTACTGTCACACCCGATATGAGTGGTATTTTCTGTAGTACTATTCTCATCAGTTTAATCCCTGTTACGTCCCCAATCTGGGGTCCATTTATTGAATTGATTTTTCGAACTGGGAGATGGTTAAAAAAATGCTGGCTCCCTCCCCTTTGTTTGAATCCACGCCACGGTCACTGCGTCTGCGCAGTGCAATTTACTGTCACACCCGATATGAGTGGTATTTTCTGTAGTACTATTCTCATCAGTTTAATCCCTGTTACGTCCCATATCAGGGATTGCCTTTTGTGAAAAAAAATTTAGGCCGGGTACCTTCGACTGCCTTCACAGTGACAGACCAAACTCTGATACACCAAACTGAATTGATTTTAGGAACCGGGAGATGGAAAAAGCAGCTTGGTCGGTCCTCTTACTCCCAAGTTGGGGCACTGCGCAACCCTATATGAGTGACACCCTATATGAGTGGTGTCTTAACTAGTACTATTCCTATCAGTTTAATCCCTGTTACGTCCCCTATCCCCTGACAAGGCTGTTTCTGGTGGTGATGGTGACCACAACTCTTACTCTTCACGCTCATCTACAGTCTGATCCAGCACTCTTCGCAGGGCACGCTCCAGGAAGAAAACAAATGGGATGAGGTCGCTGATGGTGCCTTCGGTGCGACTGACTAGGTTTGTCACCTCCTCAAAAGGACGCATGAGCCTACAGGCATTGCGCATGAGCGTCCAGTATCGTGGCAAAAAAAATACCCAGCTCCGCAGAGGCTGTCCTAGCACCCCGGTCATACAAATACTCGTTGACGTCTTTTTCTTGTTGGAGCAGGCGGTCGAACATTAGGAGTGTTGAATTCCAACGTGTCGGGCTGTACCAAATCAAGCGCCTCACTGGCATGTTGTTTCGGCGCTGAATGTCTGAAAAGTGCGCCATGGCCGTGTAGGAACGCCTGAAATGGCCACACACCTTCCTGGCCTGCTTGAGGACGTCCTGTAAGCCTGGGTACTTAGACACAAAGTGTTGTACGATGAGATTCAACACATGTGCCATGCACGGCACATGTGACAACTTGCCCAAATTCAATGCCGCCAACAAATTGCTTCCATTGTCACACATCACTTTGCCGATCTCCAGTTGGTGCGGGGTCAGCCACTGATCCACCTGTGCGTTCAGGGCGGACAGGAGTGCTGGTCCGGTGTGGCTCTCTGCTTTCAGGCAAGTGAACCCCAAGACAGCGTGACACTGTCGTATCCGGGATGTGGAATAGCCCCTGGGGAGCTGGGGGGATTCAGTTGATGTGCAGCCAGACGCCGCAGCAGAAGAGGACTCAGCCGAGGAGGTTATCAAAGAGGATGGAGTAGGAGGAGTAGAGGAGGTGGCAGTAGGCCTGCCTGCAAGACGTGGCGGTGTCACCAACTCCGCTGCAGAGCCACGCATTCCATGCTTGGCAGCCGTCAGCAGGTTGACCCAATGCGCAGTGTACGTGATATACCTGCTCTGACCGTGCTTTGCAGACCAGGTATCAGTGGTCAGATGGACTCTTGCCCCAAAACTGTATGCCAGAGATGCCATGACTTCCTTTTCAATCACTGAGTAGAGGTTTGGGATTGCCTTTTTTGAAAAAAAAATTTGTCCGGGTACCTTCCACTGTGGTGTCCCAATAGCGCCAAATTTTTTGAAGGCCTCAGACTCCACCAGCTGGTATGGTAAAAGCTGGCGGGCTAAGAGTTCCGTCAAGCCAGCTGTCAGACGCCGGGCAAGGGGGTGACTCTGTGACATTGGCTTCTTACGCTCAAACATTTCCTTGACAGACACCTGACTGTGGGCAGATGAGATGGAACTGCTGAAGGTGAGAGGCGGAGTGGCGGGTGGTTGAGAGGGGGCAAGGAGGAGAACAGCAGTGGTTGACGTGGCTGAAGATGCTGGACCAGGAGGAGGATGGTGGCTTTGAGTTTGTGTGCTGCTTGTACTCATGTGTTGATCCCATAGGCATTTGTGATGTGCGATCATGTGCCTTCGCAAAGCAGTTGTACCGAGGTGGGTGTTGGACTTCCCACGATTCAGTTTCTTTTGGCACAGGTTGCAAATGGCATTGCTGTTATCAGAGGCAGACACACAAAAAAAATGCCACACTGCTGAGCTTTGCAATGACGACATTCTGGTGGTGGCAACAGTATGCGTTGATTGGCGTGCTGTCTGGCTGACCCCGGGTGCTGATACATGCTGTCTGACTGTGCCACTAGCTCCTTGCGACGACCTCCGCCTGCTTCCAACTCGTCTCCTCCTTCTCTCTGTCTCCCCTTCTGAACTTTCCCCCTCTTCTTCTTCTCTTCGAGCAGGCACCCACGTGGCATCCACGGACACATCGTCATCATCAACCACTTCACTTGTATCTGACACCTCAGCAAAGGAAGCAGCAGCGGGTACAACATCATCACCATCATCACACTGTACGTCCATGTGTGTAATGCTGCCTGACTGAGACATATCCCTGTTATCTACATCCTCTGGCAATAATGGTTGCGCATCACTAATTTCATCCAACTGATGTGTAAATAACTCCTCTGAGGGATCAAGTGAAGTGGCTGTGGTGGCTGTGGTGGTAGTAGTGGTGGTGGCGGCGGGCGGGAGAGTGGTAACTTGAGAGCAGGTGACCAAAGCTGAGCTGGAGGAGGATGGTGCGTCAAGGTTCTTAGCGGAAGCTGTTGAAGATTGGGTGTCCTGTGTAAGCCAGTCAACTATTTTCTCCGAATTTTTGGGGTTCAGGGTACGTGGCCTCTCAACACTGGGCATTATTCCAGGGCCATTGGAAATCACAGCACCACGACCACGACGGCCCCTGCGGGGTGGCCTGCCTCTGCCTGTCTTTTTTTTTAGATAAGTGGTACTATGCGTGCAAGGTACTGTGCCACCCTATATAAGTGGTGGGCATTGGGCATAGTACAGTCTGTGTGGGCCTGACACACACTGGTTTGCAACTGCGATTATATCACAGAAAAATATGAAATTGATTTTTTTTTATCTGCAAGGTATTTGTGAGTGACACCCTGTAACGGTATGAGTGGTGGCCTAGCCAGTGGCCACAGTACAGTCTGTGGGCCAGACACACACTGGCTTGCAACTGGGATTATATCACAGAAAAATATAAAATTTAATTTTTTTTATCTGCAAGGTATTGTCTGTGACACTCTGTATGAATGGTGTGCACACAAGACAGTCTGTGGGCCAGACAGTCACTCACTGGCTTGCAACTGCGATTATATCACAGAGAAATAATAAATTGACTTTTTTTTTATCTGCAAGGTATTTTCTGTCGCACCATGTATGAATGGTGTGCACACAGTACTGTCTGTGACTGAGCCTGCAGCCTCTCACACGGGCAGGCAACTGCAATATATATATATATATATATATATATATAAAAATAGCAAAAAGGGCAGCACTCCAGAAAGTAAAAGAAGAAAAAATCTTTAATTACCCATATGGGACAAGCGACGTTTCGGCTCAATGTGTGAGCCTTTCTTGGCTTGAGAAAGGCTCACACATTGAGCCGAAACGTCGCTTGTCCCATATGGGTAATTAAAGATTTTTTCTTCTTTTACTTTCTGGAGTGCTGCCCTTTTTGCTATTTTTATCTATTTGGATTGGCTTTTATCCACACTGGGCCAGCTGCACCCGCATTTTTTTCTTTGACGGTGCTGCCACTGAACTTTTTTGTTTTTTTATATATATATATATATATATATATATATAAAAAAGCAGACTGATGTACCAGCCCTGAAAAGGGCTTTTTGGGGTGCTGTCAGGACGCTGTTCTTACAGCAGATGAGTCTGTGGACACAGAACACTGCCCTAGCTAACGCCTTCCCTATTAGATCAGCAGCAGCACTGTCCCTCCTCTCACTAAGAATGCAGCTTCCGAATGAATCTAAAATGGATGCTGTCCAGGAGGTGGGAGGGTCTGGGAGGGAGGGTCTGCTGCTGATTGGCTGGAATGTGTCTGCTGACTGTGAGGTACAGGGTCAAAGTTTACTTAATAATGATGTATAGGGGGCGGACCGAACATCGCATATGTTCGCCTGCCGCGGCGAACGCGGACAAGCCATGTTCGCCGTGAACTGTTCACCGGCAAATAGTTCGGGACATCACTAGTGCTGACAGGCTTGGCCTCAGGGGTGCTGGCAGGCTTGGCCTCAGAGGTGCTGGCAGGCTTGGCCTCAGTGGTGCTGGCAGGCTTGAAGGAGTGTGGGAGACTGTGAGGCCTTTTTTCTCCAAGCTGCTCAGGAAAAAAAATAAATTTTCATTATACCTCAGGTCAGACCACCAATCAGACCCCCAATGTTAATCAGACCTCAGCTAACAGCCCCAATAAGATCCACAATGTTAATAAGACCCTAATAAGGGGTCTTATTATAACACCTCAGCTCAGACCTCAATATGAATGACCCCCAATCAGACCTCAGATAAGAGCCCCATGCCTCATAGCAGCCCCCAGTAGCCTCATAGCAGCCCCCAGAAGCCTCTCCATCAGCCCCCAGTAGCCTCTCACCAGCCCCCAGTGCCTCTCCATCAGCCCCCAGTGCCTCTCCACCAGCCCCCAGTGCCTCTCCATCAGCCCCCATTGCCTCTCACCAGCCCCCAGTGCCTCTCACCAGCCCCCAGTGCCTCTCACCAGTGCCTCTCACCAGCCCCCAGTGCCTCTCACCAGCCCCCAGTGCCTCTCAATCAGCCCCCAGTGCCTGTCAATCAGCCCCCAGTGCACCCACCCTGGTATTAAAATCATTGGTTTAGTGCACCCCAGTATTAAAATCATTGGTGGGCAGTTCACCCTCCCCTGTATTAAAATCATTGGTGGGCAGTGCGCCCCCCCCCCCAGTATTATAATCATTGGTGGGCAGTGCAAGACCTCCCCCCCGTGTTATATTCATTGGTGGGCAGTGCAAGCTCTCCCCCCTAGTATTATAATCATTGGTGGGCAGTGCAAGACCCCCCCAGTATTATAATCATTGGTGAACAGTGCAAGACCATCCCCCAGTGTTATAATCATTGGTGGGCAGTGCAAGCCCTCCCCCCTAGTATTATAATCATTGGTGAATAGTGCAAGACCCCCCAGTATTATAATCATTGGTGGGCAGTGCAAGACCTCCCCCCAGTGTTATAATCATTGGTGGGCAGTGCAAGACCTCCCCCCAGTGTTATAATCATTGGTGGGCAGTGCAAGACCTCCCCCCCCCCCCCCGTGTTATATTCATTGGTGGGCAGTGCAAGCTCTCCCCCCTAGTATTATAATCATTGGTGGGCAGTGCAAGACCCCCCAGTATTATAATCATTGGTGGGCAGTGCAAGACCTCCCCCAGTGTTATAATCATTGGTGGGCAGTGCAAGCCCTCCCCCTAGTATTATAATCATTGGTGGGCAGTGCAAGACCCCCCAGTATTATAATCATTGTTGGGCAGTGCGCCCTCCCCCAAACCCCCAACATTGGTGGCAGCGGCAGTTACAATCAGAGTCCCAGCAGTGTAATGCTGGGGCTCCGATCGGTTACCATGGCAGCCAGGACGCTACTGAAGTCCTGGCTGCCATGATCAGTTAGTCAGCACAGCACACTTACATGCGCTGTGGCCGCCTGACGCTCCTTCTTCTTGTAACTCACAGGTCTGTACGGCGCATTGCTTATGCTTATAGCAATGCGCCGCACAGACCTGTGATGAGTTACAAAAAGGAGGAGCGCCCGACGGCCACAGCGCATGTAAGTATGCTGTGCTGACTAACTGACCATGGCAGCCAGGACTTCAGTAGCGTCCTGGCTGCCATGGTAACCGATCTCAGGAAGGTAACTCCCGACTCAGGAAGGTAATGATGATAAATAATAATACAGGACTCTTAAGAAGCTCTGTCATTGGAATGAGTACTAAAAAATTACAGGGAATGTCATAGGTATTTAGGATGAGGAAACGTAATACAGGAGAGGTACCACAGGTAATGACATGGTTTGAAGCGTATAAGGCAAACGTACACTGTATCTCACAGATATACGAGGGCCTGCCGGTTAGCTGACCCTCTAAAAGATTTCCGCTGAGGGCCGGCAGGTGAGCTGACATTCAAAAAGATTTCTGTGAGGGCCTGCAGGTTAGCTGACCCTCTAAAAGATTTCCACTGAGGGCCTGCTGGAGAGCTGACCCTCGAAAAGATTTCTGCTTAGGGCCTGCTGGTGAGCTCAACCACTAAAAGATTTTATTTTTTATATCCGCACATTTTACGCAGCATATGTGACGTGAATAATTTAACTGTCCGCAGTGGACACCGTCTACAAAAAAAGTGTGATTGATGGCCTGCTGGTGACCCTCAAAAACATTAGGGGTGAGGGTCTGCTGCTGAGCTGACCATCTAAAACATTAGGGGTGAGGGCCTGCGGATGAGCTGACCCTGTAAAAAAGTATATGAGAGGGCCTGAGGATGAGCTGACCCTGTAAAAAATTAAATGAGCGGGCTTGCGGGTGAGCTGACCCTGTAAAAAATTATATGAGAGGGCCTGCGGGTGAGCTGACCCGTAAAAAAATTATATGAGAGGGCCTGCGGGTGAGCTGACCCTGAAAAAATTATATACGAGGCATATATACGAGGGCATTCTATGCGACAAATAAGCATGTTGATATGATGGAAGAGGAGGAGAAAAGGAAGATTCAACCATATACCCTTTTTTTGTGGTGGAAGGGGTGCATGCGAATACAGAATATTCAGTACATTATAAACAACACATTTAAAGCACCTTTATGTTCAGCCGCTTCTCAGTTGTGAAGTAAGGGGCAACCCAGGCCTTGTTTATTTTTATAAGAGTCAACCTGTCAGCATTTTCAGTTGACAGCCGGATACGCTTATCTATTATAATGCCACCAGCAGAACAAAATACCCACTCAGACAAAACGCTGGCAGCAGGGCAGGCCAGCACCTCCAAGGCGTAGAGCGCCAGTTCATGCCACGTGTCCACCTTGGACACGCAGCAGTTGTAAGGCACTGAGGGATCACTGAGGACGCTGACACAGTCTGCTATGTACTCCTTCACCATCTTCCAAAACTTTTCCTTTTTCAGCGAAAATTTATATACTTTTTTCATAATTTTAAATACTTTTTCTATAGAGAGGGTCTGCAGTAACTAGTAAACTCTGTCCAATACCTTCTGTGTGTCAGGGACAGAAATTGGAGAACTATAACTGAAAATTTATATATTTATATCATTTTCAATACTTTTTATATAGATGGTGTCAGCAGTGAATTGTTACATCTGCCCAATACCTTCTGTGTGTCATAAGCAGAGATTTGACAAATATAACTAAAAATTAATATATTTTTTCCATCATATTCAATACTTTTTATATAGCGCGTGTCAGCAGTGACTTGTGACATCTGTCATATACCTTCTGTGTGTCAGGGCCAAGAATTGGAGAAATGTAAGTGAAAATGAATATAATTTTTTTTAAACATTTTCAATACTTTTTATATAGAGTTTGTCAGCAGTGACTTGTGACATCTGTCCAATACCTTCTGTGTGTCAGGGCCAGAAATTAGAGAAATATAAGTGAAATGTAAAAAAGAATTTCCATAATTTTCAATACTTTTTATATAGAGGGTGTCTGCAGTGACTAGTCCAACACCTTCTGTGTGTCAGGGCCAGAAATTGGAAAAATATAAGTGAAAATTAACCCTTTCATGACCAAGGGTCATTGATGCCCTAATGTCCAGGTCAAAATGTACAAATCTGACATGCGTCACTTTATGTGGTAATAGCTTTGGAACACTTTTACTTATCCAAGCCATTCTGAGATTGTTTTCTCGTGACATATTGTACTTCATGATAGTCATATACACTCACCTAAAGAATTATTAGGAACACCATACTAATACGGTGTTGGACCCCCTTTTGCCTTCAGAACTGCCTTAATTCTACGTGGCATTGATTCAACAAGGTGCTGATAGCATTCTTTAGAAATGTTGGCCCATATTGATAGGATAGCATCTTGCAGTTGATGGAGATTTGAGGGATGCACATCCAGGGCACGAAGCTCCCGTTCCACCACATCCCAAAGATGCTCTATTGGGTTGAGATCTGGTGACTGTGGGGGTCATTTTAGTACAGTGAACTCATTGTCATGTTCAAGAAACCAATTTGAAATGATTCGAGCTTTGTGACATGGTGCATTATCCTGCTGGAAGTAGCCATCAGAGGATGGCTACATGTTCTCATTCTGTTTACGCCAAATTCGGACTCTACCATTTGAATGTCTCAACAGAAATCGAGACTCATCAGACCAGGCAACATTTTTCCAGTCTTCAACAGTCCAATTTTGGTGAGCTCGTGCAAATTGTAGCCTCTTTTTCCTATTTGTAGTGGAGATGAGTGGTACCCGGTGGGGTCTTCTGCTGTTGTAGCCCATCCGCCTCAAGGTTGTGCGTGTTGTGGCTTCACAAATGCTTTGCTGCATACCTCGGTTGTAACGAGTGGTTATTTCAGTCAATGTTGCTCTTCTATCAGCTTGAATCAGTCGGCCCATTCTCCTCTGACCTCTAGCATCCACAAGGCATTTTTGCCCACAGGACTGCCGCATACTGGATGTTTTTCCCTTTTCACACCATTCTTTGTAAACCCTAGAAATGGTTGTGCGTGAAAATCCCAGTAACTGAGCAGATTGTGAAATACTCAGACCGGCCCGTCTGGCACCAACAACCATGCCACGCTCAAAATTGCTTAAATCACCTTTCGTTCCCATTCTGACATTCAGTTTGGAGTTCAGGAGATTGTCTTGACCAGGACCACCCCCCTAAATGCATTGAAGCAACTGCCATGTGATTGGTTGACTAGATAATTGCATTAATGAGAAATAGAACAGGTGTTCCTAATAATTCTTTAGGTGAGTGTATTTGAGTCAATATATTTCACCTTTATTTATGAAAAAATCGAAAATGTACCCAAAATTTAGAAAAATTCACAATTTTCCAAATTTCAATTTCTCTGCTTCTAAAACAGAAAGTCATACCTAATAAAATATTTATTACTTAACATTTCCCATATGTCTACTTAATGTTGGCATCATTTTGGAAATGTCATTTTATTTTTTTAGGACGTTATAAGGCTTAGAATTTAGAAGCAATTCTTAAAATTTTTAAGAAAATTTCCAAAACCCACTTTTTAAAGGACCAGTTCAGGTCTGAAGTCACTTTGTGGGGCCTACATAGTGGATACCCCCATAAATGACCCCATTGTAGAAACTACACCCCTCAAGTTACTCAAAACTGATTTTACAAACTTTTTTTTAACCCTTTAGGTGTTCCACAAGAATTAAAGGAAAATGGAGATGAAATTTCTAAATTTCACTTTTTTGGCAGATTTTCCATTTTATTGCATTTTTTTCTTTAACACATTGAGGGTTAACAGCCAAACAAAACTCAATATTTATTACCCTGAGTCCGCGGTTTACAGAAACACCCCACATGTGGTTGTAAACTGCTGTACGGGCACACGGCAGGGTGCAGAAGGAAAGGAATGCCATACGGTTTTTGGAAGGTAGATTTTGCTGGATTGGTTTTCTGAACGCCATATGTTTTTTATTTTTCTGCCGATCGTCTTGTGCAGGGGCTCGTTTTTTGCAGAAAGTGTTGAGGTTTTAATGGGTACAATTTTTGGGTACATAGGATTTTTTGATCATTCATTATTACACTTTATGGGGCAAGGTGACCAAAAAATTGGCTGTTTTGGAACAGCTTTCATTTATTTATTTTTACAGCGTTCATCTGAGGAGTTAGGTCATGTGATAGTTTTATAGAGAAGATCGTTACGGACGTGGCAATACCTAATATGTATACTTTTTTCTTATTTATTTAAGTTTTACACAATAATAGCCTTTCTGAAACCAAAAAAATGATGTTTTAGTGTCTCCATATTTTGAGAGCCATAGCTTTTATATTTTTGGGGCAATTGTCTTAAATAGGGTATCATTTTTGGTGGGATGAGGTGACAGTTTGATTGGTACTATTTTGGGGGTCATAAGCCTTTTTGATTGCTTGCTGTTGCACTTTGTGTGATGTAAGGTGACAAAAATAGCTTTTTTGGCACTTTTTTTTTTTTATGGTGTTTGGATTAAATAGCGCTTGGATTAAAGAGCTGGTTTGACGTTTATAGACGTGATAGCTGCACGGGGCATGTGCAAATATCATGTATATAAACGGATTGCAGTCAGGAAGGGGTTAATATTTTTTTTTTTCATCATTTTTAATACTTTTTCTATAGAGAATGTCAGCAGTGATTTGTGACATCTGTCCAATACCTTCTGTGTGTCAGGCCAGAAATTGGAGAAATATAAGTGAAAATTAATATACATTTTTTCCTTCATTTTCAATACTTTTTGTATAGAGGGTGTCAGCAGGGACTTGTGACATCTGTCCAATACTTTCTGTGTGTCAGGGCCAGATAATGGAGACATTTTATTGAAAATTATTATATTTTTTTCCATCATTTTCAATACTTTTTCGATATATCGTTTTTGCAGTGACTATTGACATCTGTCCAATACCTTCTGTGTGTCAGGGCCAGAAATTGCAGAAATAGAATTGAAAATCAATATATTTTTTCCATCATTTTCAATACTTTTTGTTTAGAGGGTGTCAGCAGTGACTTGTGACATCTGTCCAATACCTTCTGTGTGTCAGGGCCAGAAATTGGACAAATATAAGTGAAATTTAAAAAAGAATTTCCATCATTTTCAATACTTTTTATATAGAGGGTGTCTGCAGTGACTAGTGATATCTGTCCAATAACTTCTGTGTGTCAGGGCAAGAAATTGAAGAAATTTAAGTGAAAATTAATATATTTTTCCATCATTTACATACTTTTTGTATAGAAAGTGTGAGCAGTGACTAGTGACATCTGTCCAATACCTTCTGTGTGTCAGGCCAGAAATTGGACAAATATAAGTGAAAATTTATATAATTTTTTTCCTTAATTGTGAATACTTTTTGTATAGAGGGTGTTAGCAGTTACTTGTGACATCAGTCCAATACCTTCTGTGTGTCAGGGCCAGACATTTGAGAAATTTAAGTGAAAATTAATATATTTTTTTCCATCATTTTCAATACTTTTTCTATAGAGGATGTCGGCAGTGATTTGTGACATCTCTCAGGGCCAGAAATTGGAGAAATATAAGTGAAATTTTATATATTTTTTTCCATTTTTTTTAAATACTTTTTTATAGAGGGTGTCAGCAGTGACTTGTTACATCTGTCCAATACCTTCTGTGTGTCAGGGCCAGTGATTTAAGAAATATAAGTGAAAATTAAAATATTTTTTACATCATATTCAATACTTTTTATATAGAAGGTGTCAGCAGTGACTTGTGACATCTGTCCAATACCTTCGGTGTGTCACGGCCAGCAATTGGAGAAATATAATTGAAATTTAGTATTTTCCTCCGTCATTTTGAATACTTTTTCTATAGAGGGTGTCTGCAGTGACTATTGACATCTGTCCAATACCTTATGTGTGTCAGGGCCAGATATTGGAGAAATAGAAGTGAAAATGTCACAGCCAGACAGCTGAGAAGCTCTGACAGGAGCCTTTCAGATCCTCCTCCTTGAATTTCTTTGTTTTGGTTGAGTTCCTCATCTCGTTAGGCTATCTCAGCTGTCATGCAGTTGGACTGATTGCTGCCCTTTAAGTTCCTCCCCAGAATGCAGTAGTGTGCGGCTTATACAACTTCCTGGAGTGTGTGTGCATGCTGTTCCTAGTTCTCAGTCCACAGTCCCCAGTCGTCTGCAAGATAAGTGCTGTTTATGTATTTATGATTTTCTGTTTTCTGGATCCAGGTGACCCTGACTCCCTCCGTGTCTGTGTAGGGAGCCGGTGGTCGTATCCCCTCACTATTGTAGGGTCTTCAGGTGTAAGATAGTCGAGGTACGTGGATATGCGCCCATCCACCTTTGGGGTGGTCGCATAGGCTGAGCAATAAGGGAGAGCGGCAGGTCTCATGCAGGGGTCTCCCTTTTGTTCCTTAGTTGTGGATCCAGTGAGTCATTGTTTATATTGTATTGTCTTGTTTCCTGTACACCATCCGTGACATTATAAGCCGCCAAAACCGTCTCAAGCATGGATCCGGTTTCACTTTTGGCTGAACGCCTCCAGGGTCTTTCATTGGAGGTAGCTGATCTCCGTAGGATTTTTTCTCAGTTTCAAGTGACCGGTTCAGCTTGCGTTCATGGAGTTTGTGCTGAGCCTAAGATCTCGCTCCCGGATACGTTCTCTGGGGGTAGTGAGAATTTTGTGCGTTTTAAAGAGGCTTGCAAACTCCATTTTCGCCTTCTTCCCCATTCCTCTGGTGATGAAGAACAGAGGGTGGGGATCATTGTATCGCTGCTCAGGGGTAACGCTCAGTCTTGGGCCTTTTCGCTACCGGAGGGGGCACGGACCCTCCGCTCAGTGGATGAATTCTTTTTAGCCCTGGGTCAGATATATGATGATCCGGATCGTATTGCTCTGGCTGAGTCTAAACTACGTCTGTTATGCCAGGGTAAACAATCCGCAGAGATATAATGCTCAGAATTTCGGAGATGGGCAGCTGATACTGGTTGGAATGATGCTGCACTCCGAAGTCAATTTTGCCAGGGTCTTTCAGAGGGATTGAAAGATGCATTTGCCTTTCATGAGAGGCCAATCTCCCTGGACTCTGCTATGTCTCAGGCCGTTCGTATTGACAGGCGTCTTAGTGAGAGAGGAGAGATCTCTCCTTCCTGTCATACTCAGTCCCGGGACAGTGCAGCGGTCTCATTCTGTGCGCAGGGGTCTCAGTCACTGTCAGCCCCTTCTGAGCAGGAGCCCATGCAGCTGGGGTTGATTGCCTCTCACAATAGAAGATGCAGCCCGCATGGCAGGGTTTGTTTTTGTTGTGGAGGTATAAATCATTTGGCAAATGTTTGTCCCTCTAGGAGATTCAGGCAGTTTTCTGGGAGTAATAAAGAGACAAAAAGGAAAAAATCTTTTAAAAATGTTCCGTCTGTTACTATTGGCAGGGTTGAGGCGGAAATTGAAGGTTTTCCGTTTGCTTGTAGTTCCCGTTTTGTCCTACCAGCTAGGGTGGCGCTAGAGAGCAAGAGCATTTTTTTGGATAGTGGAGCAGCTGTCAATCTCATTGATAATCAATTTGCAATAACTCATGGTTTCCAGGTATGCACTTTGGGAAAGGATATTCCTGTTTTTGCTATTGATTCCGCTCCACTTTCTCAGAAATCATTAAAGGGCATAGTTCACAATATCCGTTTAATTGTGAGTGATGCTCATGTTGAGGATGTGTCATGTTTCGTCCTTAGCGGTTTGCCTACTCCTCTAGTGTTGGGACTACCCTGGCTCACTAAACATAACCCCACCATTGATTGGCAAGCGAGGCAAATAAATGGTTGGAGTGACTTTTGCAGAGAGAACTGCCTCATAACATCTGTTTCTGAGGTTTCTACTAAAACTGTACCTCCTTTCCTCTCTGAATTTTCGGATGTCTTCTCTGAGAGTGGAGTTCAGGATTTGCCTCCGCACAGGGAGTATGATTGCCCTATTAATCTCATCCCAGGCGCCAAGCTGCCTAAATCTCGTTTATACAATCTCTCCCAACCTGAGAGGGTCGCTATGCGTGCTTATATCTCTGAGAGTCTGAGAAAAGGACACATACGACCCTCAAAGTCACCTGTTGCCGCTGGCTTTTTCTTTGTTAAGAAAAAAGATGGTTCTTTAAGACCTTGTCTGGATTTCAGGGAGCTGAACAGTATCACTATTCGTGATCCTTATCCGCTTCCTCTGATCCCGGACCTGTTTAACCAGGTTGTTGGGGCTAAAGTCTTTTCCAAATTAGACCTAAGAGGGGCATACAACCTGGTCAGGGTCAGAGAAGGAGACGAATGGAAGACGGCTTTCAATACCCCTGAGGGCCATTTTGAGAATTTGGTTATGCCTTTTGGTTTGATGAATGCCCCAGCTGTTTTTCAGCATTTCCTGAACAGCATTTTTAATCATTTAATGGGAAAATTTGTATTAGTGTATTTGGATGACATTTTGATTTTTTCTCCTGATTTCAAGACTCAGGTCTTGCTCATTCTGCGGGAGAATAAATTATACGCAAAACTGGAAAAATGTGTGTTTGCGGTTGCAGAAATTCAATTTCTGGGGTTTCTTCTCTCCGCTTCTGGTTTTCACATGGACCCCGAGAAGGTCCGCGCTGTGCTTGAGTGGGAGCTTCCTGAGAATCAGAAGGCGCTGATGCGTTTTTTGGGCTTTGCCAATTATTACAGGAAATTTATTTTGAATTATTCCTCTGTTGTTAAACCACTCACTGATATGACCAGAAAGGGGGTAGATTTTTCTTCCTGGTCGGTAGAGGCGCGTAAGGCCTTTTCTAATATCAAGGAGAGTTTTGCTTCCGCTCCCATCCTGATACAACCTGATATTTCGTTACCCTTCATAGTTGAGGTTGATGCTTCTGAGGTAGGGGTGGGTGTGGTCTTGTCTCAGGGTTCCTCTCCTGCCAAATGGCAACCGTGTGCCTTTTTCTCAAAGAAACTCTCCTCTGCAGAGAGAAATTATGATGTGGGAGATAGGGAATTGTTGGCCATCAAGTTGGCTTTTGAGGAATGGCGCCATTGGCTAGAGGGAGCCAGACACCCTATTACCGTGTTTACTGACCATAAAAATCTGGCCTACTTGGAGTCAGCCAAGCGTCTGAACCCGAAACAGGCCAGATGGTCTTTGTTCTTTTCAAGGTTTAATTTTGTTGTCACGTTCCGCCCTGGGGTTAAGAATGTGAAGGCAGATGCCCTGTCACGTTGTTTTCCGGGAGGTGGGAATTTTAAAGACCCGGGTCCCATTTTGGCTGAAGGTGTGGTGGTCTCTGCTCTTTTTCCTGAATTGGAGGCAGAGGTGCAGGCAGCCCAGTCAGAAGCTCCTGATCTTTGTCCTCCTGGGAGGTTGTTTGTGCCTCTCGCTTTGAGACACAAGATTTTTAAAGAACACCACGATACGGTCCTTGCTGGGCACCCGGGGGCAAAAGCCACACTGGATCTCATCGCTCGGAGAGTCTGGTGGCCTGCGCTTCGTAAGTCGGTTGAGGGTTTCGTGGCAGCTTGCGAGACTTGCGCTCGTGCCAAAGTCCCTCATTCACGGCCATCAGGTCCTCTCCTCCCTTTGCCCATTCCTTCCCGTCCTTGGACACATCTGTCCATGGACTTCATAACGGACTTGCCTCGTTCCTCGGGGAAGACTGTGATTCTGGTGGTGGTGGACCGTTTTAGCAAAATGGTGCATTTTATCCCTTTTCCTGGTTTGCCCAATGCTAAGACGCTGGCGCAGGCATTTATTGACCACATTGTCAAATTGCATGGTATTCCTTCAGACATAGTCTCTGATAGGGGCACGCAGTTTGTTTCCAGATTCTGGAAGGCTTTCTGTTCTCGCTTGGGGGTTCGGTTGTCATTCTCTTCTGCTTTCCACCCGCAGTCGAATGGCCAGACGGAGCGCGTCAATCAGAATCTGGAGACATATTTGCGCTGTTTTGTGGCGGAGAATCAGGAGGATTGGTGTTCTTTTTTGTCCCTTGCTGAGTTTGCTTTAAATAACCGTCGTCAGGAGTCCTCTGATAAGTCACCATTTTTTGGTGCATATGGGTTTCATCCGCAGTTTGGGACTTTCTCGGGAGAGGGGTCTTCTGGTTTACCTGATGAGGACAGATTCTCCTCGTCTTTGTCATCTTTTTGGCAAAAGATTCAGGATAATCTAAAGAGCATGAGTGAGAGATATAAGCGTGTGGCAGATAAGAGACGTGTGCCTGGTCCGGACCTGAATGTTGGTGATCTGGTGTGGTTGTCTACCAAGAATATCAAATTGAAGGTTCCCTCCTGGAAGTTGGGTCCTAGGTTTATTGGGCCTTACAAGATCCTGTCTGTCATCAATCCTGTTGCCTACCGTCTTGATCTTCCTCAGACTTGGAAGATCCATAATGTTTTTCATAAGTCCTTATTGAAACCTTATGTTCAACCTATTGTACCCTCGCCTTTGCCTCCTCCTCCGATTATGGTTGATGGAAATCTTGAATTTCAGGTCTCTAGGATTGTGGATTCTCGTCTTGTCCGCGGTTCCCTCCAGTACCTCGTTCATTGGGAGGGTTATGGTCCTGAGGAGAGGATGTGGGTCCCAGTGATGGACATTAAGGCCTCTCGTCTCATCAGGGCTTTCCATAGGTCCCATCCTGAGAAGGTGGGCTCTGAGTGTCCGGAGTCCACTGGTAGAGGGAGGGGTACTGTCACAGCCAGACAGCTGAGAAGCTCTGACAGGAGCCTTTCAGATCCTCCTCCTTGAATTTCTTTGTTTTGGTTGAGTTCCTCATCTCGTTAGTCTATCTCAGCTGTCATGCAGTTGGACTGATTGCTGCCCTTTAAGTTCCTCCCCAGAATGCAGTAGTGTGCGGCTTATACAACTTCCTGGAGTGTGTGTGCATGCTGTTCCTAGTTCTCAGTCCACAGTCCCCAGTCGTCTGCAAGATAAGTGCTGTTTATGTATTTATGATTTTCTGTTTTCTGGATCCAGGTGACCCTGACTCCCTCCGTGTCTGTGTAGGGAGCCGGTGGTCGTATCCCCTCACGATTGTAGGGTCTGCAGGTGTAAGATAGTCGAGGTACGTGGATATGAGCCCATCCACCTTTGGGGTGGTCGCATAGGCTGAGCAATAAGGGAGAGCGGCAGGTCTCATGCAGGGGTCTCCCTTTTGTTCCTTAGTTGTGGATCCAGTGAGTCATTGTTTATATTGTATTGTCTTGTTTCCTGTACACCATCCGTGACAGAAAATCAATATATGTTTTCCACCATTTTCAATACTTTTTATATAGAGGGTGTCAGCAGTGAGTTGTGACATCTGTCCGATACCTTCTATGTGACAGGGCCAGAAAATAGAGAAATATAAGTGAAAATGAAAATATCTTTTCCATCATTTTCAATACTTTTTATATCACTGGTGTCTTCACTGACCAGTGACATCTGTTCAATACCTTCTGTCAGTCAGGGCCAGAAATTGGAGAAATAGAAGTAAAAATCAATATACGGTATGTTTTTCATCATTTTCAATACTTTTATATAGAGGGTCTCAGCAGTTACTTGTTACATCTGTCCAATACCTTCTGTGTGTCAGGGCCTGAAATTGGAGAAATATAAGTTAAAATTAATATATTTTTCTATAATTTACAATACTTTTTGTATAGAAAGTGTGAGCAGTGACTAGTGACATCTGTCCAATACCTTCTGTGTCAGGGGCAGAAATTGGAGAAATATAAGTGAAAATGTTTTCAAAAGTATTGAAAAACATTTTCAATACTTTTTATATAGAGGGTGTCAGCAGTGACTAGCGACTAGGATTGAGCGAACCTGAACTGTAAAATTAAAGTTCTTACAGAACTTTAAGGTTTTTGGACCCCTGACCTTAACTCGAACATTTCTGTAAAAGTTTGGGTTTGGTGTTCAGCGATTTCTTAGCGCTTTTTTAAAGGCTGTAGAGCAGCCAATCAACAAGCTTTTAACTGTGTGCCCTGAGAAGCCATCACAGCCATGCCTACTAATGGCATGGCAGTGATTGGCCAGTGCAGCATGTGACCCAGCCTCTATATAAGCTGGAGTCACTTAGCGCTGCATGTCACTCTGCTGTGCTTAGTGTAGGGATAGGATGCTGCTTGCTGTGAGGGAGAGAATAGGACAGAATCTTTAATCAGAACTCCAATTGAACTCAGCTATCTACATAGATTTTGTTGTGTGGGTGCAGTGCACAATCTTTTTACCCTGCCCTGAGCCAGTGACAGAGAAAAATAACTTTTAGCCATCTGTTAGGTGGGCGGCGGCCATTTTATGCAAGCTCAATGCACCAGCACTGAATATGTGCTTTTGTGACATTTAAATCCAAGCTTGAAATACTGCAATAATAATCTGTGTTGTTTTTTTTTTTAAAAACACCCTTTTTTGGCAATATCGTACATCTGGTGCCTTTGCAGCATTAGTCAGTATGCAATTTAATCTAGAAATACAGCTATAATTTTCTGGTTTTTAAAAAACACCCTTTTGGCAAAATATACAATTTTACAGGTCTTGCTGCATCTGCACGTGTGAAATTCAAGCGTTATATACTGCTGTCATATTCTGTTAGTAAAAAAACACCTTTTTTGGGCAAAATACTTAATATTGAAGCCTTTGCTGCATATGTCTTTGTGAGATACACCCTTTACATTCTGTTCTATTCTGCTATTAAAAAAACAACCTTTTGGGGCAAAATATGTAATATTGCAGCCTTTGCTGCTTCTGTGATTGTTAAAAATAAGTTTTTTCTGGCTTTGACAAAACACCCATTTTTGGCAATAAACTTCATCTTGGGCCTCTGACGCATAAGTCAGTGTGCAATTTAGGCTATAAATACAGCAAAAAAATTCTGGGTTTTAAAAAACACAATTTTGGGCAAAATACACAATTTTACAGCCCTTGCTGCATCTGCACATGTGAAATTCAAGCGTCATATTCTGTTAGTAAAAAACACCCTTTTTAGGCAAAATACTTAATATTGCAGCCTTTGCTGCATATGTCATTGTGAGATACACCCTTTACATACTGTTGTTCTATTCTGCTATTAGAAAAACACCCATTTTGGGCAAAAATCTTAAATTGCGGACTTGTCTGCATCTGTACGTGTGAGATATACCATTTAGATACTGTGGTTCTATTCTGCTATTAGAAAAACACCCATTTTGGGCAAAAAACGTAATTTTGCAGCCTTTACTGCATCTGCACGTGTGAAATTCAAGCGTTATATACTGCTGTCATATTCTGTTAGTAAGAATACACCCTTTTTGAGCAAAATTCTTAATATTGCAGCCTTCCCGGCATATGACATTGTGGGATACACCCTTTAGATACTGTGGTTCTATTCTGCAATTAGAAAAACACCCATTTTGGGCAAAAATATTAAATTGCGGCCTAGTCTACATCTGTACGTGTGAGATACACCCTTTAGATACTGTGGTTCTATTCTACTATTAGAAAAACGTGTTGACATTTCCCCTGAAGACGGCACATTCGTGGTGAAACATGTTGGGGGAGCTGCAATCCGGTTTTTAGTTTTGGTGCGGCTGAAACTCAGTGTCCGAACTTGGTGTAACTGCAGACACACCTCGTGTAAGACACCCAAGCGGCAGGGAGTCGCAACAGAGTATGTATGTAAAAAGTAAATCTAGGGACTGAGAATCAATGCGACTAGATATGTGACCTCCATGAATTCGATCTATTTAGATAAAAATTCAAGAATCCAGGTAATAGAATAAAGAGCTGGAAAGTGTAAATTAGAAATCCGTTGAAATAGCAATCATGATAAGGATAGACGCATTCTGATAGGCAGAATATATAGGAGAAGTAACCTATATTCCTAACCGCCTGAGTTCACCAGCACCTATAATTTTAAATTTCTTTTCTTTTTCCCCAATCTATTTTAGTCTTAATAAAATGAAATAAACATTATGTTTTAAATGACCAGAAATGGGAATCCACTAGCCTTAGGCTATTTGAACCTTATCATTTATTATCCTGGGTCCAAAGGGTCCTTGAAGGAAACTGTACGTGTGAGATACACCATTTAGATACTGTGGTTCTATTCTGCTATTAGAAAAACACCCATTTTGGGCAAAAATCTTTAATTGCAGCCTAGTCTACATCTGTACGTGTGAGATACACCCTTCAGATACTGTGGTTCTATTCTCCTCACCCCCTTCTCCTCACCCCCTTGCAAATCAGCAAAGTAGTCTGAGCCCCAAGTCATGCAGCAGTCTCTTCTGCTTTTTGATGACTCTGTTAGCAGGGTTTCCCAGGGACATCCACCTAGCCCTGCCCCAGAAGTGGAAGCGATTGAGTGCAGCTTTGTCAGCACGCCACAACAACCAGCACCACCAGCTGATATGGAACGTCTCAGCAGGATGCAGCATTTCACCAACATGGTGGAGCAGTATGTGTGCACACGCCTACACGTACTGAATGACGGGTCTGCCCCCTTCAACTTCTGGGTCTCCAAATTGGGCACATACCCTGAGTTTGCCCTTTACGCCTTGGAGGTGCTGGCCTGCCCTGAAGCCAGTGTATTATCTGAACGTGTGTTTAGCACGGCAGGGGGCGTTATCACAGACAAGCACAGCTGCCTGTCCATAGCCATTGTGGACAAGCTCACATTCACTAAAATGAACTAGGCATGGATCCCACAAGACTTGTCCGTACCTTGTGTAGAATAGACATGTATACCGGCCTTAACCAGCCATTGTTATACTACAGCGCAATGGCTCATTCTTGTATTTTGAATGTTTCACACTCTCTTGGAGTGTACCCTAATTAAAAAATAAATAAAATTAAAACTAAAAACCAGTGTTGGCTACCTCGTCCTCCTCCACCACTGCTTCCACCTACACCGCTACGTCCACCACCTCCTTTAAACTCCTACTCCATATGGACCTCCACCTCATAAATATATTTTATTTTTTGTTATTTGTACGTATTTTATTTTATGTCATTTCACTAATTTGTCTGTTACAAATTCACCAATTTTTGGGTGTGATATACCACTGCTATACCTACTGAGCTCCTGGCCGTTTAGCTCAGTTGGTTAGAGCATGATGCTAATAACATGGTCGCGGGTTCGATCCCCGTACAGGCCACACTGCTATACCTAGTAGACAGGTAAAAAAAAATCACTAAGTTGCCTGTTACATTTTCGGGTGAAATTCAATAATTTTTGGGTGTGATATACCACTGCTATATCTAGTAGACAGGTAAAAAAAATCGCTAATTTGTCTGTTACATTTTCGGGTGAAATTCAACAATTTTTCAGTGTGATTTACCACTGCTCTATCTAGTCAACAGTTTAAAAAAAATTCACTAATTTGTCTGTTACATTTTCGGGTGAAATTCACCAATTTTTTGGTGTGATATACCACTGCTATACCTAGTAGAAAAGTTAAAAAAATCACTGATTTGTCTGTTACATTTTCGGGTGAAATTCACCAATTTTTGGGTGTAATATACCACTGCTCTACCTAGTTGACCGCTTTAATAAATTTATTTATTAATCAGCAGGCACTCACTATCTGTATTTCACATATATAACACATTTATTTAAATTATTAATTTAATAAAATTTGAAAAAAAATGTAAATAGCCTAAAACTTTGAAATCACTTTACATACAACATATAGCATTATACACTATTGGCCTAAACTTTGACTATAAATAACCAACTTCAAATGGAGTAGAATCTTCAATATTGACAATAGAATAATAAAAGAATCAAATAAAACATCTAATAAATTATCGCATAGAATTATTCAGATAAAATTTTCCAAGTAAAATTTGAATAAGATTTTAAGCATATATTTATCATCCAGAGTATATGTTATCTCTATGTCCTTGTTGGGATTGCTAGTAAGTCTATACAAAGTTCCATACAAAAAAGTGCGTAGTTGCAATGATTATAATAATCCAAAAACCGTAAAGTCATTTAACGTTGATGGCTTTGGTTTATACACTGAAATATCTATTATTTTACAATTGGAACAGTCTGGCTGTATAGTTGTGATCAATGTGTCTTTCAAAATAATAGTGCGATATTTCTTATATATGACTAAATAGTCGGTTGTTTGCACTTATATAAGATTTGATGGTGCTTACTGCAGAGGCATCCCTCCCGCAGTACAGCTACTCACCCAAACCAAGACCTTTTGTCTTTTCTTTTCGTGCGATGCTATTATGGCGCTTAGCTGTTGGCGTCCCACGTGGTGGTGTCTGGACACGTGTTTTCTCTATGGAAGAGATGCTGGAGAAAAGACGAAGTTGTGATGTTTGTCTTTTATATTTCCAACTTTTTCCAATGTGCACTCTTGATCCTGCAGGATATATTCTTATGATAGTTTGGTTCCTTTAGCCCGCCAGACACATTTCGAGATGACCTCACCTCTCATCAGTGGCTTGAGTGTAAACCAAACAGTTTTTTCTCTTTATATATGGTTGATGGTTAAATCGAAAACCAGGATTTTTGGGATGTTGGAAACTCTGGTAAGAATTTTTGCATGTCATTTTACATATATGAGAAATATATTACCAAGTGTAGAATATATAGCTTGAATAGCACTCCACTTTATGTTCAATGGTTGTTTCAGAGAAAGAAGAGTGAGAAAAACGAAAAAACGCTTGTGCGTTTTTGTTGCGTTTTTTCTCAAAATTGCATTTTTTGGTTTATTCTCTTCTTAAGTGTGCTATAAGTCTATTCCATGCATTTATCTACTGTTTTATGTATGCATGTGGATTACATATAAACATAATTCACATACATCTAATATCAACTTTTATTTCATAAATTCAATAGAAACAGATCATCTAATTTGCCAAACATATCAAAAATCTGTATCAAGAAACAGCCACATTTTATTTGCAAGTAGCCACTTGCCGCGCTGGCTTATAAATATTCCGACCAGCCAGTTTTAAAGATTAAAACGAAATTGTACAAAAGAAGAAGACTTTGTAAGAGAAGCACAAGAAATGAAAAAAAAATTACATTTATTAGACAAGTCATTGAAGAAATTGGAAAAAATGACAAGAGACTCTTTCTTTCAAGCCAGATCAAGCGATTTGAATATAATACAACAACAGGAAGACCTAATTAGAATCATACTACCGTATAATACCCAACACAAACAAATGGAAAAGATTATTAATAAACACTGGCACCATATACTTAAAGATAAATTAATAGGACCTTTAGTAACAGACCACAAATAACTTATACTAAAGCACCTAATCTAGCATCAAAAATTGCTCCTACAGTACAAAACAACAAAAAAACACAGTCTATGATACAAGGATGGCACAACCTGAAAGTTTTTTTTCGATGTGGCCGCTGCAACAATTGTAGAACAACTAAGTTTCCTAAAAAAACTATGAAAGTTCAATCATGTTATAGTGCATTTGTATGGGAAATTAAAGACCTCCTAACATGTAACACAAATAGTGTAATTTACATAATAGAATGCCCGTGCAAAAAACTGTATGTTGGTAGAACAAAAAGGAGCCTAAAGATAAGAATCTCTGAACACATATCAAACCTAAAGAAAGGGTATGAAAAACATCCCCTATCAATGCACTTTAAGCAAGTACACAACAAAGATCCGGGCGGAATTACATTTGCGGCTCTTGAAAAAAATCGAAACAAACTGGAGAGGGGGAGAACATATTTTAAAAATGTCTCGAACGGAATCAAGATATATTTATGATTTTAATTCAATAAAACCAGGAGGCTTAAATTCAGAATTCAAATTATGGGGTTTTATATAGTGGGGTGGGCCTCTCCCTGATGTGAAGTCGTGTGTCAGGCTGTTTTCCAGCACCACGACTTCCCCTCGGGGGAAGGCTCACTTTCCTTTGCTACTTCATCTAACACAAAGCAATACAGAAAAACCTACAGAAAAACCTAAAGAACAACTATATATAACATGCTATTTATAAAGAAAAATCTGAGTCTATACAAAAAATCGCAATGAAAAAGCAACAAAAACGCACCGTTTTCGAAAAATTCTTATCCTTTTCACATTATATAACAACTAATTACATATTATAATTTTTTTTTAAACTTAAATTGTTGTTTTTATATAATAAAGAAGTATCTTATCCTTATTTAATACCAGTTTCATTCACATCACTGTTTTTGATGAATGACCATATAAGTATATATTAAAATAAAAGTTGACATTAGATGTATGTGATTTATGTTGATATGTAATCCACATGCAAACATAAAACAGTAGAGGAATGCATGGAATAAACCTATAGCACACTTAAGAAGAGAATAAACAAAAAAAACGCAATTTTGAGAAAAACCGCAACAAAAACGCAACAAAAACGCACAAGCGTTTTTTAGTTTTTCTCACTCTTCTTTCTCTGAAACAACCATTGAATATAAAGTGGAGTGCTATTCAAGCTATATATTGTACACTTGGTAATATATTTCTCATATATGTAAAATGAAATGCAAAAATTCTTACCAGAGTTTCCAACATCCCAAAAATCCTGGTTTTCGATATATTCATCGACCATATATAAAGAGAAAAAACTGTTTGGTTCACATTCAAGCCACTGATGAAGAGGTGAGGTCACCTCGAAACGCGTCTGGCGGGCTAAAGGAACCAAACTATCATAAGAATATATCCTGCAGGATCAAGAAGCTCAGATTCGAAAAAGTTGGAAATATAAAAGACAAACATCACAACTTCATCTTTACTCCAGCATCTCTTCCATAGAGAAAACACGTGTCCAGACACCACCACGTGGGACGCCAACAGCTGAGCGCTATAATAGCATCGCACGAAAAGAAAAGACAAAAGGTCTTGGTTTGGGTGAGTAGCTGTACTGCGGGAGGGATGCCTCTGCAGTAAGCACCATCAAATCTTATATAAGTGCAAACAACCGACTATTTAGTCATATATAAGAAAAATCGCACTGTTATTTCGAAAGACACATTGATCACAACTATACAGCCAGACTGTTCCAATTGTAAAATAATAGATATTTCAGTGTATAAACCAAAGCCATCAACGTTAAATGACTACACGGTTTTTGGATTATTATAATCATTGCAACTACACATTTTTTGTATGGAACTTTGTATAGACTTACTAGCAATCCCAACAAGGACATAGAGAGAACATATACTCTGGATGATAAATATATGCTTGAAATCTTATTCGAATTTTACTTGGAAAATTTTATTTGAATAATTCCATGCGATAATCAATTTATTTGATGTTTTATTCGATTCTTTTATTATTCGATTGTTGTCAATATTGAAGATTCTACTCCATTTGAAGTTGGTTATTTATGGTCAAAGTTTATGCCAATAGTGTATAATGCTATATGTTGTATGTAAAGTGATTTCAAAGTTTTAGGCTATTTACATTTTTTTCTAATTTTATTAAATTAATAATTTTAATAAATGTGTTATATATGTGAAATACAGATGGTGAGTGCCTGCTGATTAATATATAATTATCCAAATCAAGAGATCAGGTGAATCACTTACAGCAGGGCACCATTACCATAAGTGACAAGTGGGGTGAGCCACTATATTCCACAGAAAGCTACCCACCCTTCTTTCTCTATCTCTATCAAATTTCCAAAACCTCCAATTTTTCAATTTTTCAAGATTCCTTAAATCCCTTAAATGTTATAACGGTTAGGGATGATCTACAGTTTTATGTTTTGCATTTTATGTGTATTTTAATCTCATTGATATATTTAATAACATTTTTATTATAAAAATAGTATTATATAGTATTAGCAATCAGATATCAAGTTTATATTACATACAGTTGTATATCACACCGATTGGGACATCTGGGCAAGAAAACGCATGTGTCCCCAAAAAAACGCATGCAAACCACTAATAGAAAAAAGAGGACAATGCGATATAGGATTATCTCCTGACTATGTGGGAGGATTTCCTGACTGATTGGGAACAGCATGAAGAGCAGGTGCTTGTGATTTTGGAAGCAATTAAAGAAAGGATAAAAATGGAGGCCAGGCAGGCAGACACTTGACCACTGAGGAAGGGAGAGCGAATCTACCCAAAACGCGTATGGTGAAACAAGTGATGTACCTGCATTGAAAAGCCTCCGATAAAACTGTATGGCCATACAGAGGAAAAATCTTTACAGTAAAGGAATAAATACCTTTTTCGTCGAACGCTGTACCGAAGGAAATTGCGGAACTCCCGCGGAATTCGAACTAGGAGCGATTAAACAAGCCGTCAAACATTTAAAGCTCTGTTCGAGCAATAGGGAGACAGCAGACACCAGACGGTAAGCTAAATATCGATTTAAAGTTTACCTCTACCTAAAAAGGAAATGCCATAAGAGACTTTAAGCTCAATATTATCGGATTCCTGTGGATGCTTTATGAATACATTGCGCTCCCAGGGGAAATGTACCTGCAATACTTTAAGTGACATTCACCTTCCCAATCTGGGATAGAGTTACAGAGGAAATACCTCCCTCTTTGCAATAACAGCACATATAAGATCTGGATAATACTTGAAGATTTTTGGTGTGATTTATACTATTGAACATTATTGAATTTATCGATTATATATTATCGAATATTATTGAACATTTTTGCATCTACTATCGAATATAATATCGAATATATTATCGATTATACCCACCATTTATTATATGTGATTGCTTTTTATGTATTTTACAGTTTTAGTAAAAAAAAAATTATTACTTTTATTACTTGAATTTTATGGGGATTTAACAATAAATATTTTCTGCATATCTCAATTTGGTTGCTAAGTGTATGAGTGCCCGCTCATTTCTCAACTTCTATATTCCACAAAAATCTAGCTTAATAAATTTCACTCATTTTTCTTTTACATTTTCGAGTGACATTCAACAATTTTTGGCTGTGATAGACCCCTGCTCTAACTAGTAGACAGGTTAATAAATGTCACAAATTTTTCTGTTACAATCTTTGGTTGACATTTTACAATTTTTGCCGTGAATAAACCCCTGCTCTGCATAGGTGACGGGGATCAAAATTTTAAAAAATAATCTGTTCCATTGGAGGGTGAACCCATTTCTGGCGATGAAAAACACCTGCTCTGCATAGGTGACAGGGACTTACATTTCTAAAATTCGTCTTTAATTGGCCCTTTCATTCGATCCCTCTTCTTTAATAATTTGTCCCACATTTCGGCTTCATCCCATTGCAGCCATTGACTTCCCTTGGATGAGGTCTCCCTTTCTCACACTCCCTCTCTGGTGTGAAACCCTAATTTGCCGATAACCGTGATCAACATGGTAGGCTCAGAAAAGAACATCGAAAGTTGATAGAGAAGATATCCAAATGGATGGTGGACGTCACAGGGACGTGCGATCAGGCAGAAGTTATCTAGAGTCAACAAAGCGGCAGCAGGGCCACTCCTGGCTAACGTTTCAAAATCCAAAATACCCCAGTAACATTCCCTATAATTTTTTATTAATCATTCAAATAACAGGGCATCTTAAGAGTCCTGTATTGTTATTTATCGTCACTACCTCCCCGAGCCGGGAGTGGGTAATTGCCGCGCGCCCCTCCTTTCCTTCAATTCTTGCGTTTTAATAGCTTCTCCCACATTTCCGCTCGATAACAATTAAATTTCATCCATTGATCTTCCTTGGATTTGGTCTCTCTTTCTCACGCTCCCTCTTCAGGGTGGAACCCTGATTCGCCACTAACAGTGATCAACATGGTAGGCGCAGAAAAGAACATTGAAAATTGATAGAGCAGATATCCAATTGTATCGTGAACATCACGGGGACATGCGACATAGTGGGGCAGTATGTTTGCACATGCCTACACAAACTGACTGATGGTTCTGCCCCCTGCAACTTCTGGGTCTCGAAATTGGGCATATGGCCTGAACTTTCTCTTTACGCCTTGGAGGTTCTGGTCTGCCTTGCAGCCAGTGTATTGTCTGAACGTGTGTTTAGCACGACTGGAGGGGGCTATCACAGGTTATATTTCCCAATGTTTTGGTGTGTACCCTAATTTAAAATCCACCGCCTCCTCAACCTCCTACTCCATATACAGTCGTGGCCAAAAGTTTTGAGAATTACATAAATATTGGAAATTGGAAAAGTTGCTGCTTAAGTTTTTATAATAGCAATTTGCATATACTCCAGAATGTTATGAAGAGTGATCAGATGAATTGCATAGTCCTTCTTTGCCACGAAAATTAACTTAATCCCAAAAAAAACTTTCCACTGCATTTCATTACTGTCATTAAAGGACCTGGTGAGATCATTTCAGTAATCGGCTTGTTAACTCAGGTGAGAATGTTGACGAGCACAAGGCTGGAGATCATTATGTCAGGCTGATTGGGTTAAAATGGCAGACTTGACATGTTAAAAGGAGGCTGATGCTTGAAATCATTGTTCTTCCATTGTTAACCATGGTGACCTGCAAAGAAACGCGTGCAGCCATCATTGCATTACATAAAAAGGGCTTCACAGGCAAGGATATTGTGGCTACTAAGATTGCACCTCAATCAACAATTTATAGGATCATCAAGAACTTCAAGGAAAGAGGTTCAATTCTTGTTAAGAAGGCTTCAGGGCGTCCAAGAAAGTCCAGCAAGCTCCAGGATCGTCTCCTAAAGAGGATTCAGCTGCGGGATCGGAGTGCCACAGTGCAGAGCTTGCTCAGGAATGGCAGCAGGCAGGTGTGAGAGCATCTGCACGCACAGTGAGGCGAAGACTTTTGGAAGATGGCCTGGTGTCAAGAAGGCCAGCAAAGAAGCCACTTCTCTCCAAAAAAAACATCAGGGACAGATTGATCTTCTGCAGAAAGTTTGGTGAATGGACTGCTGAGGACTGGGGCAAAGTCATATTCTCCGATGAAGCCTCTTTCCGATTGTTTGGGGTATCTGGAAAAAGGCTTGTCCAGAAAAGAAAAGGTGAGCACTACCATCAGTCCTGTGTCATGCCAACAGTAAAGCATCCTGAGACCATTAATGTATGGGGTTGCTTCTCATCCAAGGGAGTGGGCTCACTCACAATTTTGCCCCAAAACACAGCCATGAATAAAGAATGGTACCAAAACACCCTCCAACAGCAACTTCTTCCAACAATCCAACAACAGTTTGGTGAAGAACAATGCATTTTCCAGCACGATGGAGCACCGTGCCATAAGGCAAAAGTGATAACTAAGTGGCTCGGGGACCAAAACGTTGACATTTTGGGTCCATGGCCTGGAAACTCCCCAGATCTTATTCCCATTGAGAACTTGTGGTCAATCCTCAAGAGGCGGGTGGACAAACAAAAACCCACTAATTCTGACAAACTCCAAGAAGTGATTATGAAAGAATGGGTTGCTATCAGTCAGGAATTGGCCCAGAAGTTGATTGAGAGCATGCCCAGTCGAATTGCAGAGGTCCTGAAAAAGAAGGGCCAACACTGCAAATACTGACTCTTTGCATAAATGTCATGTAATTGTCGATAAAAGCTTTTGAAACATATGAAGTGCGTGTAATTATATTAATCTACATCAAAGAAACAACTGAAACAAAGATCTAGAAGCAGTTTAGCAGCAAACTTTGTGAAAACTAATATTTGTGTCATTCTCAAAACTTTTGGCCACGACTGTAGAGCTCGTCCGCCTAGATCGAGATTATAATTTTTTATTTTTACATATTTTATGTTATTTAAAGTAATTTCCATATCCACATTTGTTTGCAGAGAACTTCCCATGCTCTTAACTAGAGTTGAGTGAACACCTGGATGTTCGGGTTCGAGAAGTTCGGCCGAACTTCCCGGAAATGTTCGGGTTCGGGATCCGAACCCGACCCGAACTTCGTCCCGAACCCGAACCCCATTGAAGTCAATGGGGACCCGAACTTTTCGGCACTAAAAGGGCTGTAAAACAGCCCAGGAAAGAGCTAGAGGGCTGCAAAAGGCAGCAACATGTAGGTAAATCCCCTGCAAACAAATGTGGATAGGGAAATGAATTAAAATAAAAATAAAAAATAAAAAAAATTAACCAATATCAATTGGACAGAGGTCCCATAGCAGAGAATCTGGCTTCACGTCAGCAGAGAATCAGTCTCTTCATGCCATAGCAGAGAATCTGGCTTCATGTCAGCAGAGAATCAGTCTTCATGTCATAGCAGAGAATCAAGCTTCACGTCACCCACCACTGGAACAGGCCACTGTCACATATTTAGGCCCAGGCACCCAGGCAGAGGAGAGAGGTCCCGTAACAGAGAATCTGGCTTCATGTCAGCACAGAATCAGTCTTCATGTCATAGCAGAGAATCAGGCTTTACGTCACCCACCACTGGAACAGGCCACTGTCACATATTTAAGCCCCGGCACCCAGGCAGAGGAGAGAGGTCCCGTAACAGAGAATCTGGCTTCATGTCAGCACAGAATCAGTCTTCATGTCATAGCAGAGAATCAGGCTTCACGTCACCCACCACTGGAACAGGCCACTGTCACATATTTAGGCCCGGGCACCCAGGCAGAGGAGAGAGGTCCCGTAACAGAGAATCTGGCTTCATGTCAGCACAGAATCAGTCTTCATGTCATAGCAGAGAATCAGGCTTCACGTCACCCAACACTGGAACAGGCCACTGTAACATATTTAGGCCCAGGCACCCAGGCAGAGGAGAGAGGTCCCGTAACAGAGAATCTGGCTTCATGTCAGCACAGAATCAGTCTTCATGTCATAGTAGAGAATCAGGCTTCACGTCACCCACCACTGGAACAGGCCACTGTCACATATTTAGGCCCCGGCACCCAGACAGAGGAGAGAGGTCCCGTAACAGAGAATCTGGCTTCATGTCAGCAGAGAATCAGTCTTCATGTCATAGCAGAGAATCAGGCTTCACATCACCCACCACTGGAACAGGCCACTGTCACATATTTAGGCCCAGGCACCCAGGCAGAGGAGAGAGGTCCCGTAACAGAGAATCTGGCTTCATGTCAGCACAGAATCAGTCTTCATGTTATAGCAGAGAATCAGGCTTCACGTCACCCACCACTGGAACAGGCCACTGTCACATATTTAGGCCCCGGCACCCAGGCAGAGGAGAGAGGTCCCGTAACAGAGAATCTGGCTTCATGTCAGCACAGAATCAGTCTTCATGTCATAGCAGAGAATCAGGCTTCACGTCACCCACCACTGGAACAGGCCACTGTCACATATTTAGGCCCAGGCACCCAGGCAGAGGAGAGAGGTCCCGTAACAGAGAATCTGGCTTCATGTCAGCACAGAATCAGTCTTCATGTCATAACAGAGAATCAGGCTTCACGTCACCCACCACTGGAACAGGCCACTGTCACATATTTAGGCCCAGGCACCCAGGCAGAGGAGAGAGGTCCCGTCACAGAGAATCTGGCTTCATGTCAGCACAGAATCAGTCTTCATGTCATAGCAGAGAATCAGGCTTCACGTCACCCACCACTGGAACAGGCCACTGTCACATATTTAGGCCCCGGCACCCAGACAGAGGAGAGGTTCATTCAACTTTGGGTTGCCCCGCAATATAATGGTAAAATGAAAATAAAAATAGGATTGAATGAGGAAGTGCCCTGGAGTACAATAATATATTGTTAAGGGGAGGTAGTTAATGTCTAATCTGCACAAGGGATGGACAGGTCCTGTGGGATTCCTGCCTGGTTCATTTTTATGAACGTCAGCTTGTCCACATTGGCTGTAGACAGGCGGCTGCGTTTGTCTGTAATGACGCCCCCTGCCGTGCTGAATACACGTTCAGACAAAACGCTGGCCGCCGGGCAGGCCAGCACCTCCAAGGCATAAAAGGCTAGCTCTGGCCACGTGGACAATTTGGAGACCCAGAAGTTGAATGGGGCCGAACCATCAGTCAGTACATGGAGGGGTGTGCACAGGTACTGTTCCACCATCTTATTGAAATGTTGCCTCCTGCTAACACGTTCCGTATCAGGTGGTGGTGCAGTTAGCTGTGGCGTGGTGACAAAACTTTTCCACATCTCTGCCATGCTAACCCTGCCCTCAGAGGAGCTGGCCGTGACACAGCTGCGTTGGCGACCTCTTGCTCCTCCTCTGCCTTCGCCTTGGGCTTCCACTTGTTCCCCTGTGACATTTCGGAATGCTCTCAGTAGCACGTCTACCAACGTGCGCTTGTACTCGCGCATCTTACTATCACGTTCCAGTGCATGAAGTAAGGTGGGCACATTGTCTTTGTACCGTGGATCCAGCAGGGTGGCAACCCAGTAGTCCGCACACGTTAAAATGTGGGCAACTCTGCTGTCGTTGCGCAGGCACTGCAGCATGTAGTCGCTCATGTGTGCCAGGCTGCCCAGAGGTAAGGACAAGCTGTCCTCTGTGGGAGGCGTATCGTCATCGTCCTGCGTTTCCCCCCAGCCACGCACCAGTGATGGGCCCGAGCTGCGTTGGGTGCCAGCCCGCTGTGAACCTGCTTCATCCTCATCCTCCTCCACCTTCTTCTCATCCTCGTCCTCCTCGTCCTCCAGTAGTGGGCCCTGTTTGGCCACATTTGTACCTGGCCTCTGGTGTTGCAAAAAACCTCCCTCTGAGTCACTTCGAAGAGACTGCCCTGAAAGTGCTAAAAATGACCCCTCTTCCTCCTCCTCCTCCTGGGCCACCTCCTCTTCCATCATCGCCCTAAGTGTTTTCTCAAGGAGACATAGAAGTGGTATTGTAACACTGATAACGGCGTCATCGCCACTGGCCATGTTGGTGGAGTACTCGAAACAGTGCAACAGGGCACACAGGTCTCGCATGGAGGCCCAGTCGATGGTTGTGAAGTGGGGCTGATCCGCAGTGCGACTGACCCGTGCGTGCTGCAGCTGAAACTCCACTATGGCCTGCTGCTGCTCGCACAGTCTGTCCAGCATGTGCAAGGGGGAGTTCCACCTGGTGGGCACGTCGCATATGAGGCGGTGAGCGGGAAGGCCGAAGTTACGCTGTAGCGCAGACAGGCGACCAGCGGCAGGATGTGAACGCCGGAAGCGCGAACAGACGGCCCGCACTTTATGCAGCAGCTCTGACATGTCGGGGTACTTGTGAATGAACTTCTGCACCACCAAATTCAGCACATGCGCCAGGCAAGGGATGTGCGTCAAACCGGCTAGTCCCAGAGCTGCAACGAGATTTCGCCCATTATCGCACACCACCAGGCCGGGCTTGAGGCTCACCGGCAGCAACCACTCGTCGGTCTGTTGTTCTATACCCCGCCACAACTCCTGCGCGGTGTGGGGCCTGACTCCCAAACATATGAGTTTCAGAACGGCCTGCTGACGTTTACCCCGGGCTGTGGTGAAGGTGTGTGGCTGACTGGATTAGCAGGTGGAAGAAGAGGAAGAGGAAGCTGAGTAGGAGGAGGAGGAGGAGACAGGAGGCAAAGAATGTTGCCCTGCGATCCTTGGCGGCGGGAGGACGTGCGCCAAACAGCTCTCCGCCTGGGGCCCAGCCGCCACTACATCTACCCAGTGTGCAGTTAGGGAGATATAGCGTCCCTGGCCGTGCTTACTGGTCCACGTATCTGTGGTTAGGTGGACCTTGCCACAGATGGCATTGCGCAGTGCACACTTGATTTTATCGGATACTTGGTTGTGCAGGGAAGGCACGGCTCTCTTGGAGAAGTAGTGCCGGCTGGGAACAACATACTGTAGGACAGCAAGTGACATGAGCTGTTTGAAGCTGTCTGTCTCCACCAGCCTAAATGACAGCATTTTATAGGCCAGTAGTTTAGAAATGCTGGCATTGAGGGCCAGGGATCGAGGGTAGCTAGGTGGGAATTTACGCTTTCTCTCAAATGTTTGTGAGATGGAGAGCTGAACGCTGCCGTGTGACATGGTTGAGATGCTTGGTGACGCAGGTGGTGGTGTTGGTGGTACATTCCATGTTTGCTGGGCGGCAAGTGCCAACGTCCCTCCAGAGGCGGAGGAAGATGCCGAGGCGGCAGCAGCAGCAGAAGAGGCCGAGGCGGCAGCAGCAGAAGAGGTAGCATGGTGATCCTGAGTGACTTCCTTGTTTTTAAGGTGTTTACTCCACTGCAGTTCATGCTTTGCATGCAGGTGCCTGGTCATGCAGGTTGTGCTAAGGTTCAGAACGTTAATGCCTCGCTTCAGGCTCTGATGGCACAGCGTGCAAACCACTCGGGTCTTGTCGTCAGCACATTGTTTGAAGAAGTGCCATGCCAGGGAACTCCTTGAAGCTGCCTTTGGGGTGCTCGGTCCCAGATGGCGGCAGTCAGTAGCAGGCGGAGTCTCTTGGCGGCGGGTGTTCTGATTTTGCCCACTGCTCCCTCTTTGTCTTTTGCTACGCTGTTGGCTCGGTCTCACCACTGCCTCTTCCTCCGAACTGTGAAAGTCAGTGGCACGACCTTCATTCCATGTGGGGTCTAGGACCTCATTGTCCCCTGCATCGTCTTCCACCCAGTCTTGATCCCTGACCTCCTGTTCAGTCTGCACACTGCAGAAAGACGCAGCAGTTGGCACCTGTGTTTCGTCATCATCAGAGACGTGCTGAGGTGGTATTCCCATGTCCTCATCATCAGGAAACATAAGTGGTTGTGCGTTAGTGCATTCTATCTCTTCCACCCCTGGGGAAGGGCTAGGTGGATGCCCTTGGGAAACCCTGGCAGCAGAGTCTTCAAACAGCATAAGAGACTGCTGCATAACTTGAGGCTCAGACAGTTTCCCTGATATGCATGGGGGTGATGTGACAGACTGATGGGCTTGGTTTTCATGCGCCATCTGTGCGCTTTCTGCAGAAGACTGGGTGGGAGATAATGTGAACGTGCTGGATGCACTGTCGGCCACCCAATTGACTAATGCCTGTACCTGCTCAGGCCTTACCATCCTTAGAACGGCATTGGGCCCCACCAAATATCCCTGTAAATTCTGGCGGCTACTGGGACCTGAGGTAGTTGGTACACTAGGACGTGTGGCTGTGGCAGAACGGCCACGTCCTCTCCCAGCACCAGAGGGTCCACTAACACCACCACGACCATGTCCACGTCCACGTCCCTTACTAGATGTTTTCCTCATTGTTACCGCTCACCACAATAAGAAAAATATTATTCGGGCCAATGTATTGAATTAAAATTCAGGCCTTTTTTTACAGACACCTAACACTGTCTGACTATCTATTTAGGTACCGTATAACACTAATACAGGCACACTAGTAATGACAGATTTAGCTGAATATAAATGTGAGGCCTATTTTTTAGGCGCTGTGTGACAGGTATACGTTTAATCACAGAATTAGACTTGTATCTGCACTGTAGCATGTGTGTTAAGTTTTTCAGAATGACCCTATCAGCACCTTGAATCTAATATACCCTTTTAGGGATAGATTTAAAGTAGGTCTGATACAGCAGAAACCACTAATTTTGAGAATTGCAAATTTGGGAATTGTTTTTCAACCCAGAACTAAAACTGTGTTTTTACGGTCACTAAAAATAACTTGACCAGCTAAAACAGTACTGATTTGGAGGAATATAAATGTGAGGCCTATTTTTTAGGCGCTGTGTGACAGGTATACGTTTAATCACAGAATTAGACTTGTATCTGCACTGTAGCGTGTGTGTTAAGTTTTTCAGAATGACCCTATCAGCACCTTGAATCTAATATACCCTTTTAGGGATAGATTTAAAGTAGGCCTGATACAGCAGAAACCACTAATTTTGAGAATTGCAAATTTGGGAATTGTTTTTCAACCCAGAACAAAAACTGTGCTTTTACGGTCACTAAAAATAACTTGACCAGCTAAAACAGTACTGATTTGGATGAATATAAATGTCAGGCCTATTTTTTAGGCGCTGGGTGACAGGCTCAACTTGCCCCTGATGTAGTATATGGCCAAAAAATAACCACACTATTGATGGTTAAATGCACTTGATGAAAGCTTGTCCCTGATGTAGGATATAGCAAAAAATAACCACACTATTGATGGTTAAATGCACTTGGGTGACACAGGCTCAGCCTGCACCTGATGTAGTATATGGCCAAAAAATAACCACACTATTGATGGTTAAATGCACTTGATGAAAGCTTGACCCTGATGTAGGATATAGCAAAAAATAACCACACTATTGATGGTTAAATGCACTTGGGTGACACAGGCTCAGCCTGCACCTGATGTAGTATATAGCCAAAAAAAAAACACACTATTGATGGTTAAATGCACTTGATGAAAGCTTGAACCTGATGTAGGATATAGCAAAAAATAACCACACTATTGATGGTTAAATGCACTTGGTGGTAGCTTGTGCTGGCGCACCACAAGCCACAAAATAGCCGCCGATCACCCCAGAAAAAAGTGACTGAAAAACGCTCTGGGCAGCCTAAAAACACTGAGCAATTGAATAGAAGCAGTTCAATGATCCACAGCTGTAGATCGATCACTGAATGAAGTCTTTTGGAGGAGTTAATCTGCCTAATCTCGCCCTAACGTTGCAGCTGCAACCTCTCCCTATGCTTGTATCAGCAGAGTGACGTGCAGCGCTACGTGACCCAAGCTTATATAGAGGCTGGGTCACATGCTGCACTGGCCAATCACAGCCATGCCAATAGTAGGCATGGCTGTGATGGCCTCTTGGGGCAAGTAGTATGACGCTTGTTGATTGGCTGCTTTGCAGCCTTTCAAAAAGCGCCAAGAAAGCGCTGAACACCAAACCCGGACTTTTACGAAAATGTTCGGGTTCGGGTCCGTGTCAACTATACAGTTCGGGTTCGCTCATCCCTACTCTTAACCACATTTTGATGCAAATTGCAGCCTTCTAGCCATTTCCATGACATTTTTACAGCCATTTTAGTGCTCAAAAGTTCGGGTCCCCATTGACTTCAATAGGGTTAGGGTTTGGGGTCAAGATCGGGTCCCGAACTCAAACTTTTTTTTGAAGTTCGGCCGAATCAATCGAACCCGAACATCCAGGTGTCTGCTCAACTCTACTAGTGACATCTGTGTGTCAGGGCCAGAAATTGGAGAAATGTAAGTGAAAATTAATATATTTTTTCCTTCATTTTCAATACTTTTTATATAGAGGGTGTTCTGCCCATTTTGTGCATAATAAATGTGTGTAATGTGCTGTAAAGATTATACTGAAATGTTATGTTTGACGTTGCTGCCATCTAGTGGTCAAAGTTAGTTTCTACTTCGCCAGAACTTTACAGGAGCTCTTGATCTATTCCTGGACTAATGATGTAATTGTCTGTGAGTACTCTCACTGATGGAGTGAGGCTGCTGTATTATGTGTAATGTATTGACACATATGTTTTGTTTATGTTTATATTGTAGTTTTACAAAGTTATTCAGAAAAGAGAATACATACAGGTCTGATGTCTCACGTTTCTTGACTTCTGAATTATTGTTAAGCTGTCTGACTAGTGTTATACAACAGTTCAATAACGCGAAGCAGAACAGAGGGTGTCAGCAATTACTTGTGACATCTGTCCAAAACCTTCTGTGTGTCAGGGCCAGAAAATGGAGAAATATAAGGTCAAATTTAATATTTTTTTCCATCATTTTCAATACTTTTTGTATAGAGGGTGTCAGCAGTGACTAGTGACATCTGTCCAATACCTTCTGTGTGTCAGGGCCGGAAATTAGAGAAATATTAGTAAAAATGATAATATTTTTTCCATCATTTTCAATACTATTTATATATATATATATATATATATATATATATATATATATATATATATATATATATAGTGTCTACAGTGACGAGTGACATCTGTCCAATACCTTCTGTGTGTCAGGGGCAAAAATTGGAGAAATATAAGTAAAATTAAATAATTTTTTACATCATTTTTAATACTTTTTCTATAGAGGGTGTCAGCAGTGACTAGTGACATCTGTCCAATACCTTCTGTGTGTCAGGGCCAGAAATTGGAGAAATATAAGTGAAAATTAATATATTTTTTCCATCAATTTCAATACTTTTTCTATAGAGGGTGTCAGCAGTGACTAGTGACATCTGTCCAATACCTTCTGTGTGTCAGGGCCAGAAATTGGAGAAATATAAGTGAAAATTAATATATTTTTCCATCAATTTCAATACTTTTTCTATAGAGGGTGTCAGCAGTGACTAGTGACATCTGTCCAATACCTTCTGTGTGTCAGGGCCAGAAATTGAGGAATATAAGTGAAAATTAATATATTTTTTCCATCATTATTAATACTTTTTATATAGAGGGTGTCAGCAGTTACTTGTGACATCTGTCCAATACCTTCTGTGTGTCTGGGCCAGAAATTGGAGAAATATTAGTTGAAATTAATATATTTTTTCCATCATTTACAATGCTTTTTTTTTTATAGAGGGTGTGTGCAGAAACTTGTGATATCTGTCTAATACCAATATATTTTTTCCATCATTTACAATGCTTTTTTTTTTATAGAGGGTGTGTGCAGAAACTTGTGATATCTGTCTAATACCTTATGTTTGTCAGAGCCAGAAAAAAGAGAAATATAAGTGAAAATGTTGTGTCCCCTCACTATTGTAGGGTTTTCAGGTGTCACGCAGTCTAGGTACGAGGGCATGCAATTTTCTATCATAAAGATCTTTGCATGAGCTGAGCAGTCAGGGAGAGCTCTAGGGCTTTTATAGGGCTCACCCTTATGTTCCTTAGTTTGGGATCAAGTCAGTCGGATCTTTATTTGTGACTTCTAGTTTTCTGTAACACCATCCGGTTTTACTCTTGACTGAACGCATGCAGGGTCTTTCACTGGAGTTAGCAGATCTCCGTAGAACTGTATCTCAGTTTCAGGTGACCGGTTCAGCTTGCGTTCATGGAGTTTGTTCTGAGCCTAAGATCTCGCTCCCGGATACGTTCTCCGGGGGTAGTGAGAATTTTGTTCGTTTTAGAGAGGCTTGCAAACTCCATTTTCACCTACTTCCCCATTCCTCTGGTGATGAGGAACAGAGGGTGGGGATCATCATCTTGCTGCTCAGGGATAACGCTCAGTCTTGGGCCTTTTCACTACCGGTGGGGACACGGCCCCTCCGATCCGTGGATGAATTTTTTGTAGCCCTGGGTCAGATATATGATGATCCGGATCGTATTGCTCTGGCTGAATCTAGACTGCTTCTTTTATGCTAGGGTAAACAGTCCGCAGAGATATACTGTTCAGAATTTCGGAGATGGTCAGCTGATTCTGGTTGGAATGATGCTGCACTCCGAAGTCAATTTTGCCATGGTCATTCAGAGGGATTGAAGGATGCATTTGCCTTTCATGAGAGACCTGCCTCCTTGGAGTCTGCCATATCTCAGGCTGTTCGTATTGACAGGCATCTTAGAGAGAGAGGAGAGATCACTCCTTCCTGTCATATTCAGTCCAAGGACAGTGGGGCTGTCTCATTCAGTGCGCAGGGGTCTCAGTCTCTCTCAATCCCCTCTGAGGAGGAGCCCATGCAGCTGGGTTTGCTTGCCTCTAATAATAGAGGATTCAGCTCTCCGAGGAGGGTTTGTTTCTGTTGTGGAGGTATAAATCATTTGGCAAATGTTTGCCCCTCTATAAGATTCAGGGAGAGTTTTTAGGGTAATAAAGAAACAAAAAGAAAAAAATCCTCTAAAAACTTTCCATCTGTTACCATTGGCAAGGTTGATGCGGAAATTGAAGCTTTTCCGTTTGCTTGTAGTTCCCGTTTTGTCCTACCTGCCAGGGTGGCGCTAGAGAGCAAGAACATTTTTTGTGAGATTTTTGTAGATAGTGGAGCAGCTGTCAATCTCATTGATAATCAATTTGCTATAACACATGATTTCCAGGTACGCACTTTGGGAAAAGTTATACCTGTTTTTGCTATAGATTCCGCTCCACTTTCTCAAAAATCGTTAAAGGGCATAGTTCACAATATCCATTTGACTGTGGGTGATGCTCATGTTGAGGATGTCTCATGTTTTGTCCTAAGCGGATTTCCTACGCCTCTAGTGTTGGGGCTACCCTGGCTCACTAAACATAACCCCATCATTGATTGGCAAGCAATGCAAATAAATGATTGGAGTGACTTTTGCAGAGAGAATTGCCTCTCGGCGTCTCTTTCAGAGGTTTCTACCAAGACTCTACCATCTTTTCTCTCAGAATTTTCGGATGGGTTTTCAGAGAGTGGTGTCCAGGAGCTGCCCCCTCACCGGGAGTACGATTGCCCTATTAATCTCATCCCAGGCGCCAAGCTGCCTAAATCTCGTTTATACAATCTCTCCAAACCTGAAAGGGTCGCTATGCGTACGTATATCTCTGAGAGCCTGAGAAAGGGACACATCCGACCCTCGAAGTCACCTGTTGCCGCTGTTTTTTTTTTTTTTAAGAAAAAAGATGGTTCTTTACGACCATGTCTGGATTTCAGGGAGCTGAACAGTATCACAATTTGTGACCCTTATCTGCTTCCTCTGATCCCGGACCTGTATAACCCGATAGTTGGGCTAAAGTTTTTTCTAAGTTAGATTTGAGAGGGGCATACAACCTGGTCAGGATCAGGGAAGGGGATGAATGGAAGACGGCCTTCAATACTCCTGAGGGCCATTTTGAGAATTTGGTTATGCCCTTTGGTGTGATGAATGCTCCAGCCGTCTTCCAACATTTTGTGAACAGCATTTTTTATCATGTAATGGGGAAATTTGTACTAGTGTATCTAGATGACATTTAGATTTTTTCTCCTGATTTCAAAACTCATAGGGACCACCTACGTCAGGTCTTGCTCATTCTGCGGGAGAATAAATTGTACGCTAAACTGGAAAAATGTGTGTTTGCGGTTCCAGAAATTCAATTTCTGGGTTTTCTTCTCTCCGCTTCTGGTTTTCGCATGGACCCTGAGAAGGTCCGCGCTGTGCTTGATTGGGAGCTTCCTGAGAATCAGAAGGCGCTGATGCGCTTTTTGAGTTTTGCCAATTATTACAGGAAGTTCATTTTGAATTATTCCTCTGTTGTCAAGCCACTTACTGATATGACTAAAAAGGGGGTAGATTTTTCCTCCTGGTCGGTAGATGCGCTTAAGTGCCTTTTCTAGTATCAAATAGAGTTTTGCTTTGGCTCCCATCTTGGTACAACCTCATGTCTCTCTACCTTTCATTGTTGAGGTGGACGCTTCTGAGGTGGGTGTGGGTGCAGTCTTGTCTCAGGGTCCCTCTCCTGCCAAATGGCGACCGTGTGCCTTTTTCTCAAAGAAACTCTCCTCCGCAGAGAGAAATTACGATGTGGGAGATAGAGAGTTGTTGGCCATCAAATTAGCTTTTGAGGAATGGCGCCATAAGCTACAGGGAGCCAGACACCCTATTACCGTGTTTACCGACCATAAGAATCTGGCCTACTTGGAGTCAGCCAAGCGTCTGAACCCGAGACAGGCCAGATGGTCTTTATTCTTTTCCAGGTTTAATTTTGTTGTCACGTTCCGCCCTGGGGTTAAAAATGTGAAGGCCGATGTCCTGTCACGTTGTTTTCCGGGAGGGGGGAACTTTAAAGACACGGGTGGTCCCATTTTAGTTGAAGGGGTGGTCATCTCTGCTCTTTACCCTGATTTGGAGGCAGAGGTTCAGGCAGCCCAGGCAGAGGCTCCTGATCTTTGTCCTCCTGGGAGGTTGTTTATGCCTCTCGCTTTACGACACAAGGTTTTTAAGGAGCATCACGATACTGTCCTTGCACCCGGGGAGCAGAGCCACTGTGGATCTCATTGCTCGGAGATTCTGGTGGCCGGCTCTTCGTAAGACGGTTGAGGGTTTTGTGGCAGCCTGCGAGACCTGCGCTCGTGCCAAGGTCCCTCATTCACGGCCATTGGGTCCACTCCTCCTGTTACCCATTCCTTCCCGTCCTTGGACACATCTGTCCATGGACTTAATTACGGACTTGCCTCGTTCCTCGGGGAAGACTGTGATTTTAGTAGTAGTAGACCGTTTTAGCAAAATGGCGCATTTTATTCCTTTTCCTGGGTTACCCAATGCTAAAACGCTGGCGCAGGCATTTGTTGATCACATTGTCAAACTGCATGGCATTCCTTCAGACATAGTCTCGGATAGGAGCACGCAGTTTATTTCCAGATTCTGGAAGGCCTTCTGTTCTCGCTTGGGGGTTCGGTTGTCGTTCTCTTCTGCTTTTCACCCGTAGTCGAATGGCCAGACAGAGCGCGTCAATCAGAATATAGAGACATATCTGTGCTGTTTTGTGACTGAGAATCAGGAGGATTGGTGTTCTTTTTTGTCCCTTGCTGAGTTTGCTTTAAATAACCGTCGTCAGGAGTCCTCGGATATGTCACCATTTTTTGGTGCATATGGGTTTCATCCGCAGTTTGGGACATTCTCTGGAAAGGGGTCTTCTGGTTTACCTGATGAGGAGAGATTTTCCTCGTCTTTGTCATTTATTTGGCAAAAGATTCAGGGTAATCTGAAGAGGATGAGTGAGAGATATAAGCGTGTGGCGGATAAGAGACGTGTGCCTGGTCCGGACCTGAATGTGGGTGATCTGGTGTGGTTGTCTACTAAGAATATTAAATTGAAGGTTCCCTCCTGGAAGTTGGGTCCTAGGTATATTGGGTCTTACAAGATTCTGTCCGTCATCAATCCCGTTGCCTTTCGTCTTGATCTTCCTCAGACTTGGAAGATCCATAATGTTTTTCACAAATCCCTGTTAAAACCTTATGTCCAACCCACTGTACCCTCCTCTTTGCCTCCTCCTCCGATTGTGGTTGATGGTAATCTTGAATTTCAGGTCTCTAGGATTGTGGACTCTCGTATTGTCCGCTGTTCTCTCCAGTACCTCGTTCATTTGGAGGGTTATGGTCCTGAGGAGAGGATGTGGGTCCCAGTGGCGGACATTAAGGCCACTCGTCTTATCAGGGCTTTCCATAGGTCCCATCCTGAGAAGGTGGGGTCTGAGTGTCCGGAGTCCACTCGTAGAAGGAGGGGTACTGTCACTGTCAGATCTCTGAGAAGCTCTGACAGACTTTCTTCAGTACCTCTTGCTTGAGGTTCTTTTGTTTTGGTTTCATTTTGTCATCTCGTTTCCCTCTCTCAGCTGTCATCCAGTTGCACTGATTGCATCCCTTTATATCCCCTCCCATACTGCATCACTTTGCGGTTTATACAACTTCCTGGATTGTGGTCACTGCTAGATGCTGCAACTGCTGGTTCCTCAGATAAGTCTGTCCCTTTATTTGTGTTTTCCTGTTGGCTTGATTCTAGGTGACCCTGACTCCCTCCGTATTAAGTGCAGGGAGCCGGTGGTCGTGTCCCCTCACTATTGTAGGGTTTTCAGGTGTCACACAGTCTAGGTACGAGGGCATGCAATTTTCTATCATAAAGATCTTTGCATAGGCTGAGCAGTCAGGGAGAGCTATAGGGCTTTTATAGGGCTCACCCTTATGTTCCTTAGTTTGGGATCAAGTCAGTCGGATCTTTATTTGTGACTTCTAGTTTTCTGTAACACCATCCGTGACACATTTTCAATATTTTTTTTTATAGAGGGTGTGAGCAGTGACTTGTGACATCTATGCAATACCTTCTGTGTGTCAGGGCCAGAAATTGGAGAAATATAAGTGAGAATTAATATATTTTTTCCATCATTTTCAATATTTTTTATATAGAGGGTGTCTGCAATGACTAGTGACATCTGTCCAATATGTTCTGTGTCTTAGGGCCAGGAATTTGAAGAAAAATAAGTTAAAATGAATATAGTTTATCCATTATTTTCAATACTTTTTATATACAGGGAGTGCAGAATTATTAGGCAAATTAGTATTTTGACCACATCATCCTCTTTATGCATGTTGTCTTACTCCAAGCTGTATAGGCTCGAAAGCCTACTACCAATTAAGCATATTAGGTGATGTGCATCTCTGTAATGAGAAGGGGTGTGGTCTAATGACATCAACACCCTTTATTAAGTGTGCATAATTATTAGGCAACTTCCTTTCCTTTGGCAAAATGGGTCAAAAGAAGGACTTGACAGGCTCAGAAAAGTCAAAAATAGTGATATATCTTGCAGAGGGATGCAGCACTCTTAAAATTGCAAAGCTTCTGAAGCGTGATCATCGAACAATCAAGCGTTTCATTCAAAATAGTCAACAGGGTCGCAAGAAGCGTGTGGAAAAACCAAGGCGCAAAATAACTGCCCATGAACTGAGAAAAGTCAAGCGTGCAGCTGCCAAGATGCCACTTGCCACCAGTTTGGCCATATTTCAGAGCTGCAACATCACTGGAGTGCCCAAAAGCACAAGGTGTGCAATACTCAGAGACATGGCCAAGGTAAGAAAGGCTGAACGACGACCACCACTGAACAAGACACACAAGCTGAAACGTCAAGACTGGGCCAAGAAATATCTCAAGACTGATTTTTCTAAGGTTTTATGGACTGATGAAATGAGAGTGAGTCTTGATGGGCCAGATGGATGGGCCCGTGGCTGGATTGGTAAAGGGCAGAGAGCTCCAGTCCGACTCAGACGCCAGCAAGGTGGAGGTGGAGTACTGGTTTGGGCTGGTATCATCAAAGATGAGCTTGTGGGGCCTTTTCGGGTTGAGGATGGAGTCAAGCTCAACTCCCAGTCCTACTGCCAGTTTCTGGAAGACACCTTCTTCAAGCAGTGGTACAGGAAGAAGTCTGCATCCTTCAAGAAAAACATGATTTTCATGCAGGACAATGCTCCATCACACGCGTCCAAGTACTCCACAGCGTGGCTGGCAAGAAAGGGTATAAAAGAAGAAAATCTAATGACATGGCCTCCTTGTTCACCTGATCTGAACCCCATTGAGAACCTGTGGTCCATCATCAAATGTGAGATTTACAAGGAGGGAAAACAGTACACCTCTCTGAACAGTGTCTGGGAGGCTGTGGTTGCTGCTGCACGCAATGTTGATGGTGAACAGATCAAAACACTGACAGAATCCATGGATGGCAGGCTTTTGAGTGTCCTTGCAAAGAAAAGTGGCTATATTGGTCACTGATTTTTTTTGTTTTGTTTTTGAATGTCAGAAATGTATATTTGTGAATGTTGAGATGTTATATTGGTTTCACTGGTAAAAATAAATAATTGAAATGGGTATATATTTGTTTTTTGTTAAGTTGCCTAATAATTATGCACAGTAATAGTCACCTGCACACACAGATATCCCCCTAAAATAGCTAAAACTAAAAACAAACTAAAAACTACTTCCAAAAATATTCAGCTTTGATAATAATGAGTTTTTTGGGTTCATTGAGAACATGGTTGTTGTTCAATAATAAAATGAATCCTCAAAAATACAACTTGCCTAATAATTCTGCACTCCCTGTAGAGGGTGTCAGAAGTTAATTGTGACATCTGTTTAATACCTTCTGTGTGTCAGGGCCAGAAATCAGAGAAATATAAGTTAAAATTCATATATTTTTTTCCATAATTTACAGTACTTTTTCTATAGAGAGTGTCTGCAGTGACTATTGACATTTGTCCAATACAATCTGTGTGTCAGGTCCAAAAATTAATGAAATATAAGTGAAAATGAAAAAAAATTATGTAGAGGGTGTCTGCAGTGATTCGTGACATCTGTTCAATACCTAATGTGTGTCAGGGCCAGAAATTGGAGAAATATAAGTGAAAATTAATATATTTTTTCCATCAATTTCAATACTTATTCTATAAATGGTGCCTGCAATGACTATAGACATCTGTTTAATTCCTTATCTGTGTCAGGGCAAGAAATCGGAGAAATAGAAGTGAAAATCAATATATGTTTTCTATCATTTACAATACTAATTCTATAGATGGTGTCAGCAGTGTCTAGTGAAATCTGTCCAATACCTTCTGTGTGTCAGAGCCAGAAATTGGACAAATATAAGTTAAAATCTATATATTTTTTCCATAATTTACAATACTTTTTCTATAGAGGGTGTATGCAGTGAATAGTGACATCTGTCCATTACTTTCTGTGTGTCAAAGCCAGAAATGAGAGAAATCTAAGTGAAACTGAAAAATAGAATTTCCATCATTTTTAATACTTTTTATATAGAGGGTGTCTGCAGTGACTAGTAACATCTTCCCAATACCTTTTGTGTTTCAGGGCCAGATATTGGAGAAATTGAAGTAAAAATTGAAATATTTTTTCCATCATTTTCAATACTTTTTATATAGAGGTTGTCAAGAGTTAATAGTTATATCTGTCCAATACCTTCTGTGTGTCAGGGCCAGAAATTTAAGAATTATAAGTGAAAATGAATATATTATTTCCATCAATTTTAATACTTTTTCTATAGATTGTGTCTGCAGTGATTAGTGACATCTGTTCAATACCTTCTGTGTGTCAGTGGCAGATATTTGAGAAATATAAGTGAAAACAAATATATTTTTTCCATCAATTTCAATACTTTTTATATATAGGGTATCAGCAGTGACTTGTGACATCTGTCCAATACCTTCTGTATGTCAGGGCCAAAAATTGGAGAAATGGAAGTGAAAATTAATATATTTTTTTATCATTTTTAATACTTTTTATTAGACAGGGTGTCAGCAATGACTTGTGACATCTGTCCAATACCTTCTTTGTGTCATGGCCAGAAATTGGAGAAATAGAAGTGAAAATCAATATTTTTTTCCCTAGATTTTTCAATACTTTTTCTATAGAGGGTGTGAGCACTGACTTGTGACATCTGTCCAATACCTTCTATGTGTCAGGGCCAGAAATTAGAGAAATATAAGTTAAAATTAATATATATTTTTCCCAGCATTTTCAATATTTTTTGTATAGAGGGTGTCTGCAGTGACTTGTGACATCTTTCCAATACCTTCTGTATGTCAGGGCCAAAAATTGGAGAAATAGAAGTGAAAATTAATATATGTGTTCCATAATTTTCAATACTTTTTGTATAGAGGGTGTCAACAATAACTAGTTAAATCTGTCAAATAACTTTTGTGTGTCAGGGACTGAAATTGGAGAAATTTAAGTGAGGATTAATATATTTTTTACATCATTTTCAATACTAATTCTATAGAGGGTGTCAGCAGTGACTAGACACATATGTCCAATACTTTCTGTGTGTCAAGGTCAGAAATTGGAGAAATATAATTTAAAATTAATATTTTTTTAAAATCAATTTCAATACTTTTTATATAGAGGGTGTCAGCAGTGACTTGTGACATCTGTCCAATATCTCATGTGTGTCAGAGCCATAAATTGGAAAAATAGAAATGAAAATCAATATATGTTTTCCATTATTTACAATACATTTTCTCTAGAGTGTGTATGCAGTGACTTGTGACATCTGTCCAATACCTTCTCTGTGTCAGTGCCTGAAATTGGAGAAATAAAAGTAAAAATTAATATGTTTTTTTCCATAATTTTCAATACTTTTTATATAGAAGGACACAGCAATGACTTGTTACATCTGTCCAATATCTTATGTGTGTCAGGGCCAGAAATTGGAGAAATATAAGTTAAAATTAATATTTTTTTTTACATAATTTACAATACTTTTTCTATAGAAGGTTTGTGCAGTGACTTCTGTCCAATATCTTCTGTGTGTCAGAGCCAGAAAATGGAGAAATATAAGTGAAAATATTATTACATCATTTTCAATGCTTTTTATACAGAGGGTGTCTGCAGTGAATAGTGACATCTTTCCAATACCTTCTGTGTGTCAGGGCCAGATATTGGAGAAATATAAGTGAAAACTAATATATTTTTTCCATCATTTTCAAAACTTTTTATATAGAGGGTGTCAGCAGTGACTTTTGACATCTGTCCAATACCTTCTGTGTGTCAGGGCCAGAAATTAGAAAAATTTACGTGAAAATTAATATATTTTTTTCATCAATTTTAATACTTTTTCTATAAAGGGCGTCTGCAGTGATTAGTGACATCAGTTCAATACCTAATGTGTGTCAGGGCCAGAAATTGGAAAAATATAAGTGAAAATTAATATATATATTTTTATCATTTTCAATATTTTTTCTATACAGGGGGTCTGCAGTAACTTGTGATATCTGTCCAATAGCGTCTGTGTGTCAGAGCTAGAAAATGGAGAAATATAAGTGAAAATTAATATATATTTTCCCTCATTTTCAATACTTTTTCCATAGAGGGTGTCTGCAGTGACTTGTGACATCTGTCCAATACCTTCTGTGTGTCAGGGCCTGAAATTGGAGAAATATGAGTGAAAATTTATATATTTTTGACAATATTTTTAATACTTTTTCTATAGAGGGTGTCAGCAATGACTTGTGACATCTGTCCAATAACTTTTGTGTGTCAGGGTCAGAAATTGGAGAAATAGAAGTAAAAAGTCAATTTATATTTTCCATCATTTTCAATACTTTTATTTCTATATAACATATATTGATTTTTACTTCTATTTTTCGAATTTCTGACCCTGACACACAGAAGTTATTGGACAGATGTTGCAAGTCATTGCTGACACCCTCTATATAAAAAGTATTAAAAATAATCCAAATATATAAATTATTTACTTGTGACATCTGTCCAATACCTTCTGTGTGTCAGGGCCAGCAATTGCAGAAATCTAAATCTTAAAATTTATATATTTTTTCCAACATTTACAATACGTTTTTCCATAGAGGGTGTCTGAAATGAATAGTGACATCTGTCCAATAAATACTGTGTGTCGGAGCCAGAAATTAGAGAAATATAAGTGAAAATGAAAATATTTTTTCTATCATTTTCAATACATTTCATATAGAGTGTGTTTGCAATGACTAGTGACATCTGTCCAATACTTTATGTGTGTCAGGACCAGATATTGGAGAAATAGAAGTGAAAATTAATATATTTTTTACATCATGTTCAATACTTTTTATATAGAGGTTGTCAAGAGGGAATTCGCGTTCGCCGTTCGCGAACGCAAAATTTTATGTTCGCGACATCTCTATTGAACAGATGTCACTAATCACTTCAGACACCATCTATAGAAAAAATATTGAAATTGATGGAAATAATATATTCATTTTAACTTATATTTCTCAAATTTCTGGCCCTGACACACAGAAGGTATTAGACAGATATCACATCTGTCTAATATCTTCCGTGTGTCAGGGCCAGAAATTTGAGAAAAATAAGTTAAAATGAATATATTATTTCCATCAATTTCAATACTTTTTCTATAGATGGTGTCTGAAGTGATTAGTGACATCTGTTCAATAGAGATGTCGCGAACATAAAATTTTGCGTTCGCGAACGGCGAACGCGAATTTACGCAAATGTTTGCGAACGGGCAAACCCGGCGAACCGCCATAGACTTCAATAGGCAGGCAAATTTTAAAACCCACAGGGACTCTTTCTGGCCACAATAGTGATGGAAAAGTTGTTTCAAGGGGACTAACACCTGGACTGTAGCATGCCAGAGCAGGATCCATGGCAAAACTCCCATGGAAAATTACGTAGTTGACGCAGAGTCTGGTTTTAATCCATAAATCGCCTAACATTCCTAAATTGTTTGGAATAACATGCTTTAAAACATCCAGTGTGTGTATACGATCAGGTATGATGTTGTATCGATCAGGTAGTGTAAGGGTTACGTCCGTTTCACAGTGACAGACCAAACTCTGACAACTCTGACAGAACAAACTCCCCGTTCAACGCCCCGTAAATAACTGCAAAGAGTTGTCGTCAATAGTTGACACACTCATAACATAAATTTTATTCCTCTATGCGTCAATCTTGGTGTAGTGATGACTGTGCTTGTGTGCACGTTCGGGAGATTGTAGGCGATGGTGGTTTTTCAAAGCCTATGGTCATGCTGAGGTAGTTCAGTGACAGTTATATGACCCAGAAAACAATGATTCTGCAGTGTGGGCCCATTGTTGGCCTAGTAGGCTTTAATGATCACCTTAGATCAGTGGTGGCAAACCTATGGCACTCAGAGCCCTGTCTGTGAGCACCCGCACCCTGGAAAAAGTCTAAGGCATACCAATATGCCTTAGACTTTACCCGCCATTCATCAGCGCAGGGCGCACTATGTACAGCACAAGCAGTGCACTAAATGTAGGCAGGTTATTATAGCCAAATGATAAAGTACATAGTAGATATACTATATTGGACTGTAGTATTCAGGGTAAATTGCCGTGTTGGCACTTTGCGATAAATAAGTGGGTTTTTGGTTGAAGTTTGGCACTCAGTCTCTAAAAGGTTCACCATCACTGCCTTAGATGATCACAAAGAAAATTAATGTTTTTTTTTATGAAAATTTATCCAGCCGATCGCTTTTGGTCTGTTCACAATGAAGCAACGACCTTATCATCTGGGGTTTGCCAACATTGCCAACACACTCATAGAGGTGATCGCTTCATTGTGATACGCAAGCCCCTTCACCACAACAAGGTAATGATCACGAAGGGGAATTGACACATGTATGTGCCTTTTTTTTTGTTTTGTTTTTGCAGCAACAGTGCAGCACCAGATGCCAGAAACATTAGGCATGTACACATGCCTGAAAAATTAATTATTGTTGCAGCAGCGGCCGGAAAAATTGATGTTTTAAAGGCAGAAAGTGCACTAAAACATTGCGGCTTGAAGCTTAGTTGGTGGCGGAGAAGTCATGCAAGTCATCTGGCATGCAGAGATTAAATACAGCAGCGTGGGGACCATTTTTAGCCCAAGGCATCTCATTAGGCCTTTTTTAGTCAAATGCATCCCCCACTGTGAGACCCTTCGGGATCCATGCCTCATTCATCTTAATAAAGGTGAGGTAATCTAGACTTTTTTGACCTAGGCGACTTCGCTACTCAGTGACAATACCTACTGCTGCGCTGAAGGTCCTTTCTAACAGGACACTTGAAGCAGGGCAGGCCAGAAGTTCTATCACAAATTGGGATAGCTCAGGCCACAGGTCAAGCCTGAACACTCAGAAGTCAAGGGGTTCATCGCTCCTCAGAGTGTCGATATCTGCAGTTAAGGCGAGGTAGTCTGCTACCTGTTAGTCGAGTCGTTCTCTGAGGGTGGTCCCCGAAGGGCTGTTGCGATGCGTAGGACTTAAAAAGCTCTGCATGTCCTCCATCAACAACACATCTGTAAAGCGTCCTGTCCTTGCCGGCGTGGTCGTGGTAGGAGGAGGATTACTTTCACCTCTTCCCCTGTTAGATTCCCGTTGTGCTGTGACATCACCCTTATATGCTGTGTAAAGCATACTTTTTAACTTGTTTTGGAACTGCTGCATCCTTTCCGACTTCCGATTATTCGGTAACATTTCAGCCACTTTCTGCTTATACCGGGGGTCTAGTAGCGTGGCCACCCAGTACAGGTCGTTCTCCTTCAGCCTTTTTATACGAGGGTCCCTCAATAGGCACAACAGCATGAAAGAGACCATTTGCACAAGGTTGGATGCCGAGCTAATCATGTCCCGTTCCTCGTCCTCACTGATCTCATTGAAGGTCTGTTCTTCCCCCCCCCAGCCACGTACAACACCACGGGTCCCAGATAGGTGACAACGAGAACCCTGGGATGCCTGCTGTGGTTGGTCTTCCTCCTCCTCAAAGCCACATTCCTCCTCTGACTCCTCTTCCTCAGACTCCTCTTCCAGCGTTGCCGCAGGTCCAGCAAGCGATGCTGATAAAGCTGTTTCTGGTGGTGATGGTGACCACAACTCTTCCTCTTCACGCTCATCTACGGCCTGATCCAGCACTCTTCACAGGGCACGCTCCAGGAAGAAAACAAATGGGATGATGTCGCTGATGGTGCTTTCAGTCCAACTGACTAGGTTTGTCACCTCCTAAAAAGGACGCATGAGCCTACAGGCATTGCGCAGGAATGTCCAGTAATGTGGCAAAAAAATACCCAGCTCCGCAGAGGCTGTCCTAGCACCCCGGTCATACAAATACTCGTTGACGGATTTTTCTTGTTGTAGCAGGCGGTCGAACATTAGGAGTGTTGAATTCCAACGTGTCGGGCTGTCACAAATCAAGCGCCTCACTGGCATGTTGTTTTCGCCGCTGAAAATCGGAAAAGTGCGCTATAGACGTGTAGGAACGTCTGAAATGGCCACACACCTTCCTGGCCTGCTTGAGGACATCCTGTAAACCTGGGTACTTATGCACAAAGCGTTGTACGATCAGATTACACACATGTGCCATGCACGGCACATGTGTCAACTTTCCCAAATTCAATGCCGCCAACAAATTGCTTCCGTTGTCACACGCCACTTTGCCGATCTCCAGTTGGTGCGGGGTCAGCCACTGATCCACCTGTGCGTTCAGGGCGGACAGGAGTGCTGGTCTGGTGTGACTCTCTGCTTTCAGGCAACTCAACCCCAAGACGGCGTGACACTGTCGTATCCGGAATGTGGAATAGCCCCTGGGGATCTGGGGGGGTGCAGTTGATGTGGAGCAAGATGCATCAGCAGAAGAGAACTCAGCCGAGGAGGTTAGCAAAGAGGATGGAGTAGGAGGAGTAGAGGAGGTGGCAGGAGGCCTGCCTACAGCGCGTGGCGGTGTCACCAACTCCTCTGCAGAGCCACGCATTCCATGCTTGGCAGCCATCAGCAGGTTTACCCAATGTGCAGTGTACGTGATATACCTGCCCTGACCGTGCTTTGCAGACCAGGTATCAGTGGTCAGATGGACCCTTGCCCCAACACTGTGTGCCAGACATGCCATGACTTCCTTTTCCACAATCGAGTACAGGTTGGGGATTGCCTTTTGCGGAAAAAAAATTCAGCCGGGTACCTTCCACTGCGGTATCCCAATAGCTACAAATTTTTTGAAGGCCTCAGACTCCACCAGCTTGTATGGTGAAAGCTGGCGGGCTAAGAGTTCCAACAAGCCAGCTGTCAGACGCCGGGCAAGGGGGTGACTCTGTAACATTGGCTTCTTACGCTCAAACATTTCCTTGACAGACACCTGACTGTGGGCCGATAAGCAGGAACTGCTGAAGGTGAGAGGCGGAGTGGCGGGTGGTTGAGAGGGGGCAAGGAGGACAGCAGTGGTTGAAGTGGCTAATGATGCTGGACCAGGAGGGGGATGGTGGCTTTGAGTTTGTGTGCTGCTTGTACTCATGTGTTGATCCCATAGGCGTTTGTGATGTGAGATCATGTGCCTTCGCAAAGCAGTTGTACCTAGGTGGGTGTTGGACTTCCCACGACTCAGTTTTTTTTGGCACAGGTTGCAAATGGCATCGCTGTTATCAGAGGCAGACACACAAAAAAAATGCCACACTGCTGAGCTTTGCAATGACGGCATCCTGGTGGTGGCAACAGCATTCTTTGATTGGCGTGCTGTCTGGCTGACCCTGGGTGCCGATACATGCTGTCTGACTGTGCCACTAGCTCCTTGTGACGACCTCCCCATGCTTCCAACTCGTCTCCTCCTCCTCTCTGTCTCCCCATCTGAACTTTCCTCCTGTTCTTCTTCTCTTCGAGTGGGAACCCACGTGACATCCACGGAGACATCGTCATCATCAACCGCTTCACTTGTATCTGACAACTCAGCAAAGGAAGCAGCAGCGGGTACAACATCATCATCATCACACCGTACGTCCATGTGTGTAATGCTGCCTGACTGACTTTTTTTTAGATTAGTGGTACTATGCGTGCAAGGTACTGAGCCACCCTATATGAGTGGTGGGCAGTGGGCACAGTACAGTCTGTGGGCCTGACACTCACTGGCAGGCAACTGCAAGTATATTACAGAGGAAAAATTTAATTACTTTTTTTACAACAAGGTGCTATGCAACCCTATATGAGTGGTGGGCAGTGGGCACAGTACAGTCTGTGGGCCTGACACTTACTGGCAGGCAACTGCAAGTATATTACAGAGGAAAAATTAAATGAAATTTTTAACAGCAAGTTGCTGTGCCACCCTATATAAGTGGTGGGCAGTGGGCACAGTAAAGTGTGTGGGCCTGACACTCATTGGCAGGCAACTGCAAGTATGATACAGAAGAAAAATTAAATTACTTTTTTTACAGCAAGGTGCTGTGCCACTCTATATGAGTGGTCGGCAGTGGGCACAGTACAGTCTGTGGGCCTGACACTCACTGGCAGGCAACTGAAAGTATATAACAAAGGAAAAATGAAATGAATTTTTTAACAGCAAGGTGCTGTGCCACCCTATATGAGTGGTGGGCAGTGGGCACAGTACAGTCTGTGGGCCTGACACTCATTGGCAGGCAACTGCAAGTACACTGCTCAAAAAAATAAAGGGAACACTTAAACAACACAATGTAACTCCAAGTCAATCACACTTCTGTGAAATCAAACTTTTCACTTAGGAAGCAACACTGAGTGACAATCAATTTAACATGCTGTTGTGCAAATGGGATAGACAACAGGTGGAAATTATAGGCAATTAGCAAGACACCCCCAATAAAGGAGTGGTTCTGGAGTGGTAACCACAGACCACTTCTCAGTTCCTATGCTTCCTGGCTGATGTTTTGTCACTTTTGAATGCTGGCGGTGCTTTCACTCTAGTGGTAGCATGAGACGGAGTCTACAACCCACACAAGTGGCTCAGGTAGTGCAGCTTATCCAGAATGGCACATCAATGCGAGCTGTGGCAAGAAGGTTTGCTGTGTCTGTCAGCGTAGTGTCCAGAGCATGGAGGCGATACCAGGAGACAGGCCAGTACATCAGGAGACGTGGAGGAGGCCGTAGGAGGGCAACAACCCAGCAGCAGGACCGCTACCTCCGCCTTTGTGCAAGGAGGAACAGGAGGAACACTGCCAGAGCCCTGCAAAATGACCTCCAGCAGACCACAAATGTGCATGTGTCTGCTCAAACGGTCAGAAACAGACTCCATGAGGGTGATATGAGGGCCCGACGTCCACAGGTGGGGGTTGTGCTTACAGCCCAACACTGTGCAGGACGTTTGGCATTTGCCAGAGAACACCAAGATTGGCAAATTCGCCACTGGCGCCCTGTGCTCTTCACAGATGAAAGCAGGTTCACACTTAGCACATGTGACAGATGTGACAGAGTCTGGAGACGCCGTGGAGAATGTTCTGCTGCCTGCAACATCCTCCAGCATGACCGGTTTGGCATTGGGTCAGTAATGGTGTGGGGTGGCATTTCTTTGGAGGGCCGCACAGCCCTCCATGTGCTCGCCAGAGGTAGCTTGACTGCCATTAGGTACCGAGATGAGATCCTCAGACCCCTTGTGAGACCATATGCTGGAGCGGTTGGCCCTGGGTTCCTCCTAATGCAAGACAATGCTAGACCTCATGTGGCTGGAGTGTGTCAGCAGTTCCTGCAATACGAAGGCATTGATGCTATGGACTGGCCCGCCCGTTCCCCAGACCTGAATCCAATTGAGCACATCTGGGACATCATGTCTCGCTCTATCCACCAATGTCACGTTGCACCACAGACTGTCCAGGAGTTGGCAGATGCTTTAGTCCAGGTCTGGGAGGAGATCCCTCAGGAGACCATCCACCACCTCATCAGAAGCATGCACAGGCGTTGTAGGGAGGTCATACAGGCACATGGAGGCCACACACACTACTGAGCCTCATTTTGACTTGTTTTAAGGACATTACATCAAAGTTGGATCAGCCTGTAGTGTGTTTTTTTCCGCTTTAATTGTGAGTGTGACTCCAAATCCAGACCTCCATGGGTTAAAAATTTGATTTCCATTTTTTAATTTTTGTGTGATTTTGTTGTCACCACATTCAACTATGTAAAGAACAAAGTATTTCAGAAGAATTTTTAATTAACTCAGATCTAGGATGTGTTATTTTTGTGTTCCCTTTATTTTTTTGAGCAGTGTATATTACAGAGGAAAAATTAAATGACTCTTTTTTTACAGCAAGGTGCTGTGCCACCCTATATAAGTTGTCGGCAGTGGGCACAGTACAGTCTGTGGGCCTGACACTCACTCGCAGGCAACTGCAAGTATATTACAGAGGAAAAATGAAATTACTTTTTTTTACAGCAAGGTGCTGTGCCACCCTATATGAGTGGTGGGCAGTGGGCACAGTACAGTCTGTGGGCCTGACACTCACTGGCAGGCGACTGCAAGTATATTACAGAGGAAAAATGAAATTACTTTTTTTACAGCAAGCTGCTGTGCCACCCTATATGAGTGGTGGGCAGTGGGCACAGTGGGCAGTGGGCCTGACACTCACTGGCAGGCAACTGCAAGTATATTACAAAGGAAAAATGAAATTAATTTTTTAACAGCAAGGTGCTGTGCCACCCTATATGAGTGGTGGGCAGTGGGCACAGTACAGTCTGTGGGCCTGACACTCACTGGCAGGCAACTGCAATATATATATAGAAAAAATAAATAAAAGCAGACTGATGTACCAGCCCTAAAAAGGGCTTTTTGGGTTGCTGTCAGGACGCTGTCCTTACAGCAGATGAGTCTTTGAGGACTGGAGTGGACACAGAACACTGGCCTAGCTAATGATTTCCCTATTAATTCAGCAGCAGCAGCAGCACTCTCCCTGCTCTAACTAACACTGCAGCTTCAGAATGAATCTAAGAGGGCTGCCGTCCTTGCTTTTTTTTAGGAGGTGGGAGGGTCTGGGAGGGAGGGTATGCTGATTGGCTGGAATGTGTCTGCTGACTGTGAGGTACAGGGTCAAAGTTTGCTCAATGATGACACATAGGGGGCGGACCGAACATCGCATATGTTCGCCTGCCACGGCTAACGCGAAGAAGCTATGTTCGCCGGCGAATAGTTCGGGACATCTCTACTGTTCAATACTTTCTCAATGAGGGTGTCAGCATTGATTTGTGACATCTGTCCAATACTTCTGTTTTTCAGGTCCAAAAATTGAAGAAATATAAGTGAAAATAAATATATGTTTTCCATAACTTACAATACTTTTTCTATAGAGGGTTTCTGCAGTGACTAGTGGCATCTGTCCAATACCTTATGTTTGATAGTGCCAGAAATTGGAGAAATGTAAGTTAAAATTAATATATGTTTTTCTAACATTTTCAATACTTTTTCTATAGAGGGTGTCAGCAGTGACTTGTGACATCTGTCCAATACCTTCTGTATGTCAGGGCCAGAAATTACAAAAATATAACTGAAAATTATTATATTTTTTCCATCATTTTCAATAATTTTTATTTAGAGTGTCTTAGCAGTGACTTATGACATCTGTCCAATACATTCTGTTTTTCAGGGCCAGAAATTGGAGAAATATAAGTGAGAATGAATATATTTTTTCCATAATTTTCAATACTTTTTCTATAAAGGGTGTCTGCAGTGACTAGTCACATCTATCCAATACCTACTGTGTGACAGGGCCAGAGCTTTTAGAAATATAAGTGAAAATATATATTTTTTTTATCATTTTCAATACTTTTTATATAGGTCTCAGCAGTGACTTGTGACATCTTTCCAATACCTTCTGTGTGTCAGGGCCAGAAATTGGAGAAATCTAAGTGAAAATTAATATATGTTTTCCATTATTCACAATACTTTTTCTATAGAGGGTTTCTGCAGTGACTAGTGACATCTGTCCTATACCTTCTTTGTGTCAGGGCCAGAAATTGGAGAAATATAAGTGAAAATTAATATATGTTTTCAAACATTTTCAATACTTTTTCCATAGAGAGTCAGCAAAGATGTCAGCAGTGTCTTATGACATCTGTTAAATACCTTGTGTGTATCAGGCCAGAAATTGGAGAAATATAATTCAGAATTAATATTTTTTTCACATCATTATACCATCATTCAATACTTTTTCTTTCAAGTGTGTCTTCAGTGACTTGTGACATCTGTCTAATACCTTCTGTGTGTCAGGGCCAGAAATTGGAGAAATATAAGAGAAAATTTATATATATTTACCATAATTTTCAATACTTTTTTATATAGAAGGTGTTAGCATTGACTTGTGACATCTGTCCAATACCTTCTGTGTGTCAGTGCCAGAAATTGGAGAAATATAAGTGAAAATTTATATATATATTTTTTCCATGATTTTCCATTTTTTTTTATATTAAGGGTGTCAGCAGTGGCTTGTGACATCTGTCTGGCTTCTTGTGACTTCTGTGTTTCAGGTCCAGAAATTAGAGAAATATAAGTGGAAATTAATATATTATTTCCATTATTTTCAATACTTTTTATATAGAGGGTGTCAGCAGTGACTAGTGACATCTCACCAATACCTTTTGTGTGTCAAGGCTAGAAATTGGAGAAATTTAAGTGAGAATTAATATAATTTCTCCATCATTTTCAATACTTTTTCTATAAAGGGTGTCTGCAGTGACTAGTGAGATATATACAATACCTTCTGTGTCAGGGCCAAAAATTGGAGAAATATAAGGGAAAATTAATATAGTTTTATTATCATTATTTAATACTTTTTATATAAAGGGTGTCAGCAATGATTAGTGACATCTTTCCAATTCCTTCTGTGTTTCAGGGCCAGAAATTGGAGAAATATAAGTGAGAATTAATATATTTTTTCCATCATTTTTAATACTTTTCATATTGAGGGTATTAGCATTGGCTTGTGACATCTTTCCAATAACTTCTGTGTGTCAGGGCCAAAAATGAGATAACTATAAGTGGAAATTAATATATTATTTCTATTATTTTCAATACTTTTTCTATAACGGGTGTCTTCAGTGACTTGTGACATCTGTCCAATACCTTCTGTGTGTCAGGGCCAGAAATTGGAGAAATATAAGTAGGAATTAATATATTTTTGTTCCATTATTTTCAATTATTTTTCTATTAAGGGTGTCTTCAGTGACTAGTGACATCTGTCCAATACCTTCTGTGTGTCAGGGCCAGAAATTGGAGAAATATAAGTGAGAATAAATATATCCTTTCCATCAATTTCAATACTTTTTATATAGAGGGTGTCAGCAGTGACCAGTGACATCTGTCCAATACCTTCTGTGTGACAGGGCCAGAGATTTGAGAAATATAAGTAAAAATAAATATATGTTTTCCATCATTTAAAATACTTTTTCTATAGAGGGTGTCAGCAGTGACTTGTGATATCAGTCCAATACCTTCTGTGTGTCAGAGATAGAAATTGGAGAAATATGTGAGAATTTATATATTTTTTTCATCATTTTCAATTCTTTTTAGTCAGCAATGACTAGTGATATCTGTCCAATTCCCTTTGTGTGTAAGTGCCAGAAATTGGAGAAATATAAGTGAGAATTAATATATAGAGATGTCGCGAACATAAAATTTTCAGTTCGCGAACGGCGAACGCCATTTTTCGCAAGTGTTCGCGACCGGGTGAACTGTTATTGACTTCAATGGGCAGGCGAATTTTAAAACCCACAGGGACTCTTTCTGGCCACAATAGTGATGGAAAAGTTGTTTCAAAGGGACTAACACCTGGACTGTGGCATGCCGGAGGGGGATCCATGGCAAAACTTTCATGGAAAATTACGTAGTTGACGCAGAGTCAGGTTTTAATCCATAAAGGGCATAAATCACCTAACATTCCTAAATTGTTTTGAATAACGTGCTTTAAAGCATCAGGTATGATGTTGTATCGATTAGATTAGTGTGCACAAGGTTGGATACCAAGCTAGCCATGTCCCGTTCCTTGTCCTCACTAATGTCATTGAAGGTCTCTTCCTCCACCCAGCCACGTACAACACCAAGGGTCCCCGAAAGGTGACAACAAGCCCCCCTGGGACGCCTGCTGTGTTTGGTCTTCCACCTCCTCAAAGCCACCTTCCTCCTCTGACTTCTCTTCTTCAGACTCCTCTCTCTGCGTTGCCTCTCTCTGCGTTATTATAAGGTGTGTTAAGTAGTACTATTCCTATCAGTTTAATCCCTATTACGTCCCCTATCAGGGGACATGTATGGAATAGATTTTAGGAACCGGGAGATGGAAAAAGATGCTTGGTTGGTCCTTCTACTTCCAATTTGGGGCACTGCACGTGCAATATACTGTGCCACCAGATAGGAGTGGTGTGTTAAGTAGTACTATTCCTATCAGTTTACTCCCTGTTACGTCCACTAGTATTATTATTATTATTATTATTATTAATATTATTATAAGGTGTGTTAAGTAGTACTATTCCTATCAGTTTAATCCCTGTTAAGTCTCCTATCAGGGGACGTGTATATGGAATCGATTTTAGGAACCGGGAGATGGAAAAAGATGCTTGGTCGGTCCTCCTACTTCAAATTTGGGTCACTGCGCATGCAATCTACTGTGCCACCAGATAGGAGTGGTGTGTTAAGTAGTACTATTCCTATCACTTTAATCCCTGTTACGTCCCCTAAATCGATTTTAGGAACCGGAAGATGGAAAAAGATGCTTGGTCGGTCCTCTTAATTCCAATTTGGGGCATTGCGCGTGCGCTGTGTAATGTACTGTGCAATTCCAATATGTGGGTAGTGTTAAGTAGTACTATTCCTATCAGTTTAATCCCTGTTACGTCCCCTATGAGGGGACGTGTATGGAATAGATTTTAGACAACCGCAAAGAGTTGTCAATAGTTGACACACTCATGACATAAATTTTATTCCTCTATGCGTCAATCTTGGTGTAGTGATGACTGTGCTCGTGAGCACGTTTGGGAGATTGCAGGCGATGGGGGTTTTTCAAAGCCTATGGTCGTGCTGAGGTAGTTCAGTGACAGTTAAGTGACCCAGAAAACAAAGATTCTGCAGTGTGGGCCCATTGTTGGCCTAGTAGGCTTTAATGATCACCTTAGATGATCACAAAGAAAATTAATGTTTTTTCTATGCAAAATTATCCAGCCGATCGCTTTTGGTCTGTTCACAATGAAGCAACGACCTTATCATCTGGGGTGTGCCAACATTGCCATTGCCAACACACTCATAGAGGTGGTCGCTTCATTGTGATACGCAAGCCCCTTCACCACAACAAGGTAACAATCACGAAGGGGAATTGACACATGTATGTGCCTTTTTTTGGGGGGTCTTTTGAAGCCACAGTGCAGCACCAGAGGCCAGAAAAATTAGGCATGTACACATGCCTGAAAAATTAGGTATTATTGCAGCAGCTGCTGTAGCAGCGGCCCGAAAAATTAATGTTTGTTTCCCAGGCAGAAAGTGCCCTAAAACATTGCGTCTTGAACCCTAGTTGGTGGCGGATAAGTCACGCAAGTCATCCGGCATTCAGAGATAAAATACAGCAGCGTGTGGACCATTTTTAGCCCAAGGCAGCTCATCTCAGTCATCAGGCCTTTTTTAGTCAAATGTATCGCCCACTGTCAGTCCCTTCGGGATCCATCCCTCATTCATCTTAATAAAGGTGACGGTGAGGTAATCTAGACTTTTTTGACCTAGGCGACTTCTCTTCTCAGTGACAATACCTCCTGCTGCACTGAAGGTCCTTTCTGACAGGACACTTGAAGCGGGGCAGGCCAGAAGTTCTATCACAAATTGGGATAGCTCAGGCCACAGGTCAAGCCTGCACACCCAGTAGTCAAGGGGTTCATCGCTCCTCAGAATGTCAATATCTGCAGTTAAGGCGAGGTAGTCTGCTACCTGTCGGTTAAGTCGTTCTCTGAGAGTGGACCCCTAAGGGCTGTGGCGATGCGTAGGCCTTAAAAAGCTCTGCATGTCCTCCATCAACAACACGTCTGTAAAGCGCCCTGTCCTTGCCGGTGTGGTCGTGGTAGGAGAAGGATTACTTTCACCTCTTCCCCTGTTAGATTCCCGTTGTGCTGTGACATCACCCTTATACGCTGTGTAAAGCATACTTTTTAATTTATTTTGGAACTGCTGCATCCTTTCCGACTTCCGGTAATTCAGTAACATTTCAGGCACTTTCTGCTTATACCGGGGGTCTAGTAGCGTGGACACCCAGTACAGGTCGTTCTCCTTCAGCCTTTTTATACGAGGGTCCCTCAACAGGCACAACGGCATGAAAGACCCCATTTGCACAAGGTTGGATGCCGAGCTACTCATGTCCCGTTCCTCATCCTCACTGATCTCACTGAAGGTCTATTCTTCCCCCCCAGCCACGTACAACACCACGGGTACCAGATAGGTGACAACGAGCACCCTGGGATGCCTGCTGTGGTTGGTCTTCCTCCTCCTCAAAGCCACATTCCTCCTCTGACTCCTCTCCCTCAGACTCCTCTTCCAGCGTTGCCGCAGGTCCAGCAAGCGATGCTGATAAGGCTGTTTCTGGTGGTGATGGTGACCACAACTCTTTCTCTTCCTCTTCACGCTTATCTACGGCCTGATGCAGTACTCTTCGCAGGGCACGCTCCAGGAAGAAAACAAATAGGATGATATCGCTGATGGTGCCTTCAGTGCGACTGACTAGGTTTGTCACCTCCTCAAAAGGACGCATGAGCCTACAGGCATTGCGCATGAGCGTCCAGTAACGTGGCAAAAAAATTCCCTGTCCTAGCACCCCTGTCATACAAATACTCGTTGACGGCTTTTTCTTGTTGGAGCAGGCGGTCGAACATTAGGAGTGTTGAATTCCAACGTGTCAGGCTGTCGCAAATCAAGCGCCTCACTGGCATGTTTCGCCACTGAATATCTGAAAAGTGCGCCATGGCCATATAGGAACGCCTGAAAATGCCACACACCTTCCTGGCCTGCTTGAGGATGTCCCGTAAGCCTGGGTACTTATGCACAAAGTGTTGTACGATCAGATTACACACATGTGCCTTGCACGACACATGTATCAACTTGCCCAAATTCAATGCCGCCAACAAATTGCTTCCGTTGTCACACACCACTTTGCTGATCTCCAGTTGGTGCGGAGTCAGCCACTGATCCACCTGTGCATTCAGGGCGGACAGGAGTGCTGGTCCGTTGTGACTCTCTGCTTTCAGGCAAGTCAACCCCAAGACGGCGTGACACTGTCGTATCCGGGATGTGGAATAGCCCCTGGGGAGCTGGGGGGATGCAGTTGATGTGGAGCAAGATGCAGCAGTAAAAGAGGACTCAGCCGAGGAGGTTAGCGAAGAGGATGGAGTTGGAGTAGTAGAGGAGGTGGCAGCAGGCCTGCCTGCAAGTCGTGGCGGTGTCACCAACTCCTCTGCAGAGCCACGCATTCCATGCTTGGCAGCCGTCAGCAGGTTTACCCAATGCGCAGTGTAGGTGATATACCTGCCCTGACCGTGCTTTGCCGACCAGGTATCAGTGGTCAGATGGACCCTTGCCCCAACACTGTGTGCCAGACATGCCATGACTTCCTTTTGCACAATCGAGTACAGGTTGGGGATTGCCTTTTGTGAAAATAAATTTCGGCTGGGTACCTTCCACTGAGGTGTCCCAATAGCTACAAATTTTCTGAAGGCCTCAGACTCCACCAGCTTGTATGGTGAAAGCTGGTGGGCTAACAGTTACAACAAGCCAGCTGTCAGACGCCGGGCAAGGGGGTGACTCTGTGACATTGGCTTCTTACGCTCAAACATGTCCTTGACAGACACCTGACTGTGGGCAGATGAGCAGGAACTGCTCAAGGCGAGAGGCAGAGTGGCGGGTGGTTGAGAGGGGGCAAGGAGGACAGCAGTGGTTGTCGTTGCTGAAGATGCTGGACCAGGAGGAGGATGGTGGCTTTGAGTTTGTGTGCTGCTTGTACTCATGTGTTGATCCCATAGGCGTTTGTGATGTGAGATCATGTGCCTTCGCAAAGCAGTTGTACCTAGGTGGGTGTTGGACTTCCCACGACTCAGTTTCTTTTGGCACAGGTTGCAAATGGCATCGCTGTTATCAGAGGCAGACAAACAAAAAAAATGCCACACTGCTGAGCTTTGCAATGACGACATTCTGGTGGTGGCAACAGCATGCGTTGATTGGCGTGCTGTCTGGCTGACCCCGGGTGCCGATACATGCTGTCTGACTGTGCCACTAGCTCCTTGCGACGACCTCCCCCTGCTTCCAACTCATCTCCTCCTCCTCCTCTCTGTCTCCCCATCTGAACTTTCCCCCTGTTCTTCTTCTCTTCGAGCAGGCACCCACGTGACATCCACGGAGACATCGTCATCATCAACCGCTTCACTTGTATCTGACAACTCAGCAAAGGAAGCAGCAGCGGGTACAACACCATCATCATCACACCGTACGTCCATGTGTGTAATGCTGCCTGACTGAGACATATCCCTGTTATCTACATCCTCTGGCAATAATGGTTGCGCATCACTCATTTCTTCCAACTGATGTGTAAATAACTCCTCTGACAGATCAAGTGAAGCAGCTGTGGTGCTAGTGTTTGTGGTGGCGGCAGGCGGGCGAGTGGTAACTTGAGAGGTGCCCGAAGCTGAGCTGGAGGAGGATGGTGCGTCAAGGTTCCAAGCGGAAGCTGTAGAAGATTGGGTGTCCTCTGTTAGCCAGTCAACTATGTCATCAGAACTTTTTGAGTTCAGGGTACGTGGCCTCTGAACACTGGGCATTATTCTAGGGCCAAAGGGAATCACAGCACCAGGACCACAACGGCCTCTGCGGGGTGTCCTGCCTCTGCCTGTGATTTTTTTTTTAGATTAGTTTAGTTGTACTATGCGTGCAAGATACTGTGACACCAGATATGAGTGGCACTGTGCACTGGCAGAAGTTGGCAGAGTAGACGCTGTAGGCCTAACACACACGCTTGCAGAAAACTAACTGGTATTATATTACAGTCAAAATTGTTTTTGTTTTTTTTTTAAATGCAAGCTACTGTGTGTGACACCAGATATATGAGTGGTACTGGCAGAAGTTGGCAGAGTAGACCCTGTAGGACTAACACACACGCTTGCAGAAAACTAACTTCTATTATATTACAGTCAAAATTATTATTATTTTTTTTAAAATGCAAGCTTCTGTGTGTGACACCAGATATGAGTGGCACTGGCATAAGTTGGCACAGTATATGCTGTGAGCCTGACACACACGCTGGCAGGCAACTGCAATTAGATTACAGAGGGGAAAAAAAAAAAGCAGACTGATGTACTAGCCCTAAAAAGGGCTTTTTGGGGTGCTGTCAGGACCCTGTCCTTATAGCAGAGATCAGATGAGTCTTTCAGGACTGGAGTTGACACTGAATACACTGGCCTAGCTATCGATTTCCCTATTAAATCAGCAGCAGCTACACTGTCCCTCCTCTCACTAAGACTGCAGCTTCCGAATGAATCTAAAATGGATGCTGTCCAGGAGGTGGGAGGGTCTGGGAGGGAGGGTATGCTGCTGATTGGCTGGAATGTGTCTGCTGACTGTGATCTAAAGGGTCAACGTTTGCTCAATGATGACAAATAGGGGGCAGACCGAACATCGCATATGTTCGCCCGCCGCGGCGAACGCGAATAAACGATGTTCGCCGGGAACTGTTCGCCGGCGAATAGTTTGGGACATCTCTAGTCAGCAATGACTAGTGACATCTGCCAATTTCTTATGTGTGTCATGGCCAGAAATTGGAGAAATATGAGTGAGAATTAATATATTTTTTCCATCATTTACAATACTTTTTCTATAAAGTGTGTCTGCAGTGACTAGAGACATCTGTACAATACGTTCTGTGGCTTAGGGCCAGAAATTGGAGAAATATAAGTTAAAATTAATATAGTTTTTCCATTATTTTCAATACCTTTAATATAAAGGGTGTCTGCAGTGACTATTGACATCTGTCCAATACCTTCTGTGTGACAGGGCCAGAGATTTTAGAAATATAAGTGAAAAATAATATATAATTTTTTTTATCATTTTCAATACTTTTTATATAGAGAGTGTCAGCAGTGACTTGTGACATCTGTCCAATACCTTCTGGTTGTTAGGGCCAGAAATTGGAGAAATATATGTGGAAATCAATATATGTTTTCCATTATTTAAAATACTTTTTCTATAGAGGGTATCTGCAGTGACTAGTGATATTTGTCTAATACCTTCTGTGTGTTAGGACCAAAAATTTGAGAAATATAAGTAAAAATTAATATATTTTTCCATCATTTTTAATACTTTTTATATATAGGGTGTTAGCAGTGACTTGTGACATCTATCCAATACCTTCTGTGTGTCAGGGCCAGAAATTGGAGAAATATAAGTGAAAATTAATATATATTTTTTTATCATTTTCAATACTTTTTATATAGAGGGTGTCTGCAATGACTAGTGACATCTGCCAATTCCTTATGTGTGTCATGGCCAGAAATTGGAGAAATATAAGTGAGAATTAATGTATTTTTTCCATCATTTTCACTTTTTTGTCATTACCACAGTTATTTGAATACAAGCACAAATACTCAGCCACCCACCCACAGGCCATAGTACTAAATACGCACCTTTCAAAATTACTGGCCCTGGAAATGTTGCCATTTAGGCCTGTGGACACTAAGTCCTTCCGCAGCCTGATTTTGGCGGCCGTTCCGCGGTACTCTGTCCCCAGCCGCCACTATGTTTGCCATGCCTGCCTTACACCAACATGTGTCCCAAAACGTCACACGTGCCCTGACCAACTTAGTCGGAATGTACACTTAACCACGGACACATGAACAAGTACATTTCCCTGACGGCACACTGGGTGAATATTGTGGAGGCAGGAAGCAAGCCGTACCCTGGGAAGGCATAGGTGCTTCTGAACCTGAGGATTACGGGCCCTAATTCCATCAGGGTTTCCACCAGTACCTATGCTAGTGGCTCCAACCCCCACTTCGCCTCCTTCTACACTTCTACCTCCGAATTATCCGCGTTCAGCACCAGTCAGCCATCAGCCGGTAAGCTGAAAGCAGTGTAGTACTGCAGTGGGGAAGCGTCAACAGGCTGTGCTGAAGCTGTTATGTTAGGGGACAAACAGCACACCGCCGCAGAGCTGTTGCAGGGGATAAGAGACCAGACTGAGCTCGGCTGTCACGGATGAGAGTGGGGGAAACCCTCATCCGTGCGATGTTAAAGGATAAGGGAAGCTGCTAGGCCAGGACAACAGAATCAGGGAGCAGGTCACCTCCTCAAGCGTCCCTAACTCTGACCCTGACTCCTAACTGTATGAGCCAACCCAGATGGTAGGAGGGCTCATACTCAGGAACTTTGGGTCCCTACTAGCCCTCAAGAGATACCTGGACTAGGAGCAGGGTAAGACGGCCTGTTCCTCCTAGACACGGACGAACAGGAGTCTCACTCACTCAGCTGCAAGGAGAGGGGAACATCAACAGCCTATGGATATAGCAGTTGAGTGAAACTACTTCCACACCTACATGCCACAGACACACTGACTGGAACCCGTGCTCAAATGCTGAATGTCCACACCAAACATAGAAAGGACACAGCACACACACATAAACACACAGGAAACCAGATCCATAGCTGCAGTGAGGATAAACCCCACACAAACATAAAATTAACATCATGACATATAATTTATGACCACAAGGGTGGCCCTAACTGGAAGATGGTATAAGAGACCAGGAGGATGACTCCAGCATACAACAAGGCTGGAGTACCCCTCAGCTTCAGATCTCAGCAGAGGCTAAATAGCCCAAGTAGCCACACCCACACAGACACACCCTGGAAAGGGAATTAACCCTTCCAACACCAGACAGGGTAGTGAAGCCACTTAAAGGGGAAGTGCACACACACATAAACCCCGTGCACACCAAACAGGGAAAGTGCACACATACATAGACAGGTTGCCTGGTGCAACCGCATGCACTTGACAGCAAGCTGCCTAGCAACAGCTCAGGCTGCTATACTGCCCATAACATCATGTTGCCAGCGGCAACCACACGTGAGGCAACATACTAGCAGCCCTCACCTGCGGTAGACAACAAAACCAGACCGCAGGCAACTGCATGTTCCAGGAGTCACGGCCATGACCATGGTCGTGACATCGGCAAGCTCACACACATCCCTTGCCTAGCCCACGTCTTAAACTTAGTGGTTCAGCGGTTTCTCAAAACATACCCCAATTTGCCTGAACTACTGGTGAAGGTGCGCCTCATGTGTGCACATTTCCGCCATCGACAGCTTCAGCTGGTCTGTCAATGCTGCAGCAGCGCTTTAACTTGCCAGCTCACTGGCTGTTGTGTAATGTGAGCATGCACTGGAACTCCATGTTCCACATGTTGGCCAGGCTTTGTGAGCAGTAGAGGGCAGTAGTGGAATACCAGCTGCAACATGGTTGTCGCCTTTCCAGTCATCTTCCGCTAATCAGAAGCGAGGAGTGGGAATGAATGTCTGACCTCTGTGAGGTTTTAAGAAACGTTGAGGAATCAACACAGATGGTGAGTGGCGATAACGCTATTATCAGCGTAACTATCCCACATCTGTGTCTTCTCAAACGCTCGCTGCTCACTATTAAGGCCAACACTTTGCATGTGGAAGAGTTGGAAATGGGGGAAGAAGACATTACACAGGGTGATAGCCAGACCACCCTCCATCCATCTTCTCAGCGCAAACTGGACGATGAAGAGGAGGAGGAGGAGCAGGAGATGGTTGCCTCAGCTACAGAGGGTAGTACCGATGGAAGTTTAATTCCATCTGTTCAGCGTGGGTGGGCAGAAGAGGAGGAAGAGGATGAGGAGATTGAGAGTGATCCTCCTGATGACAACAGCGAAGTCTTGCCTGTTGGTACTCTGGCACACATGGCTGACTTCATGTTAGGCTGCCTTTCCCGTGACCCACGACTTATACGCATTTTTGACAACACGGATTACTAGGTGTTCACCCTTCTCGACCCCTGCTACAAAGAGTACTTCTCGTCTCTCATTTCTCAGGTGGAGACGCTGAGCAAAATGGTGCAATACTAGAAGATCCTTGTTGAAAAATTGCTCCGAAAATTTCCAGCTGACAACGCGGGCGCCTGAGTCCTTACTTCCTTGGGCAACCGAGGAGGGGAGACAAGGGCAACACACAGCAGTTCCAACAGAGCCAGGGCAACACTCTCCAAGGCCTGGGACGGTTTCATGACACCCTGCCAGCACCCTCACCTTGATGCGCGGCCTAGTGTCACAAGGAGGAAAAAGTTTTGGAAGATGGTGAAGGAGTACATAGCAGACCGTGTCAGCGTCCTCAGTGATCCCTCAGTGCCTTACAACTACTGGGTGTCCAAGCTGGACATGTAGCACAAACTGGCGCCCTACGCCTTGGAGGTGCTGGCTTGCCCTGCCACCAGCGTTGAGTGTGAGTATTTAGTGCTGCTGGTTGCATTATAATAGATAAGCTTGTGGTCGGGCACTCACGAAGAAGGACTCCTACCTGCTGGCTAGCTAAAGCGGTTAGAGTTATGCCGAAACCGTGACGTTGAAGGGATAGCTGAAGGAGGCCATCCCCTTGGTGAGAAGCTGAGATTGAGGGTGGGTAAGGTGGGAGAGTTTGACACGACGTTCATTGAAGGAGGGACAGAGGTGCCATGATATAGGCAACCGTGCCCCTCCCACAAATACAGGCCAATGAATCGGCCTTAACACTTGTGGTCGGGCACTCACGAAGAAGGACTCCTACCTGCTGGCTAGCTAAAGCGGTTAGAGTTATGCCGAAACCGTGACGTTGAAGGGATAGCTGAAGGAGGCCAAAAAGAACAAGAATTTCTATCATATCGGACTGCTACAAACATTTATTCATAACACCAAATTCTGACAAGCAAGATTCATTTCAGTGTACGGACAAGGAATGTAGCGGCTAAAACAGGACGAACGCCAGCGACCTAGTCTTTTGATTATGTGTGCTGGAACCCGATTCCTTGACGCGGCGGATGCTGCCCCTATGTGAAACGAATGCCTGGATATTGAGGACGGGTCTACTGCCAGATTAGTCAGTAAAACACGAATATGAGTTATGAATTGGGGACAGGTAAGGTGAGTATTATTGAATGGTAGCAAAGGACTGCCGGGCGGCTTGTTTGGCAGAGAGGACAGAAGCTGTTGTAGCACCAATGATGAGAGGTCGGGAAGAAACACCTGGGTCGGGGGGCCTACCTGAGAGGTCTTGGAGGTGAGTAGAGGGAGTATGAACCATCTTTGGCAGCTTTTATTATCAAACTATGCAGGGCACCAAATGTTTTTTTGTCTAACAAGTCGGAAAGGTTGCGGAAAAGCTGGCCAGTGACGGGTAGCCGGCGAGTGCGTGACTCACAGTCGCTTTTCTCGAGCCCCCTTCAGAGTAGCTTTAATGACATGGATAGAAAACAATGAACCTGGCTGGGTGAAACTCATGGCTCTAAAATGTTGCACCCATGCGAGGTAGGACTTGACCGTGGCGTGGGATAGTTTCAGATTGGTGTGACAGTAACCTATGAACGCCAGGATGCATGGAACGAACTCGGTGTCACCTTGCGGATGAGAGTCCTGAAATCTCTGGAAGGCTCTCCAACCTGTCTGGTAGGCTCTTGCTGTACTGGGTGAGAGGGACTTGAGTAACAGTGACCGAGCGGTGGCGAGATGAGCGTCTATGGAAGGATTAGAGCAGCGTATGGAGGGACTGGGCTCCCGATGGAGTCTGTTTCTGGACAGATCTGTGAAAAGAGGGTAAATTAAAACGAGATAACGCGTCGGCTGCTGCGTTGTGGTTACCGGCTATATGTGAAGCTATGCAACGAAACTGGTGTTGTAATGACAGAAGGACCAAGCGCCTAAGAAATAACATGAGATATGGAGACTTAGAAGACCCACTATTGAGAATCTCGATGACGGCTGCATTATCGGACACGAGGGACACAGTCTGACCTGACCAACTTTGACCCCGGGTATAGGATGCTGCCACTAAGGGGTAGAGTTCAAAAACTGCTGAGGTACGGAAAAACCCAGGAATGGAACTAACTTTGGTTGGCCATCTGTCTGCTAACCAATGGTTGCCAAAAATAGCTGCGAAACCTGTATTGGCGTCGGACAAAATTACGGGGGAGTTGTCGGATATTGTGGGAACAAAGAGCGAGATGCCTTTCCATTGCGTGAGAAATTGACCCCACATGTTTAAGTCAGCCATGACCATATCGTCCAGACCTATGCTGCTATCCTGGGAAGGGGCTGTAGTAAGATAAGAGCGATGGCTTGATCTATGGTGGCATATCTCATGCTAACCTCTTCTGATGGAATTAGAGAATTGATGCTAGGTGTAGGGGTATCATGCGGGACGGACAGGTCGATAATCAACCTCTCCTTGTTACTAAATTTGCCAAACACGACTCCTATCGGGCTGATTCTCCACCTATCAAAGGGTGGTGATGAAAAAGGACCTATCAGGAAACCTTTGACTAACTCCGCTGCTATTAACCTATCGGAGACATCAGGGTGTTGGTCAGCGTACTGTAGGTTCCTGCATTCGTGTGTGGAATCTGGAAGGGTCACCATCCCAGTGTGGAAACCGAACGTGAATCCTGTACTAAGGAACTTCACAAAGCCTGGTCAGGATACCTGCGTAGGAACTGCTGCAACCGAACTATATTAACAACACACATGTAATTATTATCTACTTTTAATGAACAAACTATTTTAGGGTGGGCTCTGAAGCAGTTAGTACATATGTGTAGCAAGCGGTACTGACTGAAGTTACAGGATGCATAGTTGAAATTGTTACAGATCTGTGACCTGCCGAGTAATTTGATGGGTCTGCCCAGCTTGTCAACTAAACCAGAGGATCTGAGTGAATCGGATGGGCCGGGAACAGGACCTGTAGAACTAGACCCCTCACTCGAGCGGCCTTATGACACCACGCCGTGGAATGGTCAATTGATTGGCACAGGGAGCATGAAGGCGCCTTAAGCCCGGCAAAGTGCCTACAAAAAATCTCTGTATCTATGTTGGCCCAGTTAGTAAGAAACTGGAACTGACTTAAGGTGGCAGCTGCCTTGGTCGAGAAAGAACAATGGTAGTCGTAGAAGGAACTACCACCATACTTGTACCCCAACTCCGTTATTCTGAACAAGTACAAGTCAAGTTCTTCCCTTCTCTCGGGACGAACTGAACAGATTACGTCTCTGTACAAACTAAATGCGAGCACAAATTCAGGTACCGTGAGCTTGCGGTTCAGCCTATGGTCATGGCCTTTCAGGATCACTGACACATCCCCACAGGCAATTACCCTACTATCAGACAGATCCCGGGTAGCGACCAGTAAGGATGCTAGATTGACATCTCTACCTTCTAGGATGTCCTTCTTTAGATTGGCAGGAACAAAATGCGCCGGCATAATACTGGGCGCAGTCACAGGGATACCTGCCCCTGTCGCCGTAGAAGTGGATGGAACAGCGGCATCGATGGTATGCTTAGTAGTGGCAAAATAACGAGACTCAACCGCTTGAAACCTGGTTTGCACATCCGTGATGGACGAAGTCAAGTTATTCAGCAACAGATGGATTTGTGTCAGCGAGTTCTGAACAGAGACCGCGGAGACTTCTTCCTGCTGCTGAGGGCCTGAGTTAACGACCAAAAACCGGTATAACTCAGCCTTCCTAGCAGCAGCGGGATATGCAATACCCCGTCTGGACAACTCCGACATCAGCCTAGGGACGGTCCAGGTGCGAAGAGACGACACACTGCCCCCTTCGGACATCCTGGCGGGGTTCTGGTCGACCGAAGCCTCCACTATGTCTGAAGCATGTGACATACCTTGTGGATACAGTATGCATAAATCAACTCCTGACTGTCAACCGACACTGGGACGATGTGACGTGGCTGTGAGTAGGCCGAGACCCATGCAACTGTGAAGAAAACGAGTGAAAAAAGGACGAGAGAACCTGAGCCAAGGAGAAGCGATAGCTGGACCTAGAACACCCCAGTGAATGGTGAGTCTGACCGTGGCACAACTGACCCATTACCAGAAGGAGAGAATGGAATAGTACCACGACATAGCTACTGCCATACTGTACCCTGATGGTTGAACAATGTGCAGAATGTGTATGAAGAAGGACGAGACAAATCCTGGAATAACATCAAATGTAAGATCCTTGCGTACGTCATGGCGCCAATCGTAGAGGCGTGCGACCAACAATACAGATATCCTCTAACTAGCACTAAACAAGTATATCGCCCCTTCCCTAAAACTCTCGCCCCTTTTTTTAAATATATATATATATATATATATTTTTTTTTTTACTATTTATTTATTTATTTATTTATTTTACCATTTTTTAACACTTTTTTTTTTGTGGTCATAACCCCTGGTGGCCACTAGACGGAGCCAACACAGGGCACAGAACCATGAACTGCACTGCCGGCAGTCACCACCGGAGGGAGCCTGTGACATCCAACTCTGCTCCATGGACTGCATTGACTCCCGCAACCACCAGGGGGAGCCCACACAGTGCCGGCCACCTGCAGCACGGGCAGACAGCAGAGGACACCGCAAGCAGGACGCTGAGGTGAGTGTGTGGTCGACATGACAAGGGCCAGTAGTGGCATGGGGGGCATAAGGGGCATGAGGGGAGAAGAACCAAACTACTGCTGCCGTGAGCCCTACCTAGCTAATGGCACAGCGGCCCGTGCCAGACATTAAGGGAGGAGAGACGTACGAATCAGGATCGCGCTGATCCCTGCACCCTACGATTCATGCCACGTGGGAGTCGGAGCTCCTGGCAGACGCTCCGGTGCAGTGTGGCCCCCTCTTACCTAGGGAGCCGGCACTGCCGGCCGGACTTGTGAGCTGAGACTGCAATGTGGCAGTCACTTACCTGATCTAGTAGCTTGCTTTGCGTAGAAACGAACTTCTAGGACCAGACGCAACTTCACACACGGAACGAGGCCAGCGTTTGACACGACGTTCATTGAAGGAGGGGCAGAGGTGCCATGATATAGGCAACCGTGCCCCTCCCACAAATACAGGCCAATGTATCGGCCTTAACACTTATCCGCCTGTCAACTGAAAATGCTGTCAGGTTTACTCTTTTATAAAAATGAACAAGGCCTGGATTGCCCCAGACTTCTCGACTCCACCAGAGTAAAGCGGATGAACAAAGGCACTTTAAATGTGTTGTTTAATGTATTCAATAAACTGTATTCCCATGCACCCCTTCCACAACAAAAAAGGTATACAGTATGGTTAAATCTTTCTTTTCTCATCCTCCCCTTCCTCTTCCATCATATCAACATGCTTATTCGTCGCATATAATACCCTCGCTTATATGCCCTTGCATATAATTTTTTACAGGGTGAGCTCACCTGCAGTCCCTCGCATATAATGTTTTACAGGATCAGCTCACTTGCAGGCCCTTGCATATAATGCTTTACAGGGTCAGCTCACCTGCAGGCCCGCACATATATTGTTTTACAGGGTCAGTTCACCTGCAGGCCCTTGCATATAATGTTTTACAGGGTCAGCTCACCTACAGGCTCTCGCATATAATGTTTTACAGGGTCAGCTCACCTGCAGGCCCTCGCATATAATCTTTTACAGGGTCAGCTCAACTGCAGGACCTCGCATATAATGTTTTACAGGGTCAGCTCACCTTCTGATGATGACAGCAAAGTCTTGCCTGTTGGTACTCTGGCACACATGGCTGACTTCATGTTACGCTGCTTTTCCCACAACCCCCGCGTTATACGCATTTTAGACAACACGGATTACTGGTTGTTCACCCTTCACTATCATTCCTCTGGTGGAGAGGACAAGCAAAACTGTGCTATACCAGAAGGTCTCTGTTGAAAAATTGCTCCAAAGTTGATAGGGCAAACATCCAAATGTATCATCGCCGTCACAGGGACGTGCGATCGCTTAGAAGTTATCTAGAGTTAACAAAGCGGCAGCAGGCCCTAACCTACAAATCCAGTCTCAGTAGGCAAATATTTATTTTTTAACCTGTCTACTTGGTATAGCAGTGGTGCTATACAACCAAAAACTGCCGAATTTCAACCGGAAAATGTAACTGACAAAGTAGTGAAATGATATAAAATAAAATATGTACAAATAAAAAAAAAAAATTGATTTAGGAGGTGGAGTTCCATATGGAGTAGGAGTTTGAGGAGGCGGTGGACGTAGCGGTGTAGGTGGAAGCGGCGGTGGAGGAGGACGAGGTAGCCAACACAGTTTTTTTTTTTAAATTAGGGTACACTCTAAAAGAGTGTGAAATATCCAAAATACAAGAATGAGCAATTGCGCTGCAGTATAACAATGGCTGGTGAGTGCCGGTATACATGTCTATTCTGCACAAGGTACGGACAAGTCCTGAGGGATCCATGCCTGGTTCATTTTAATGTCCACATTGGCTGTTGACAGGCGGCTGCGCTTGTTTGTGAAGACGCCCCCTGCCATGCTAAACACACGTTCAGATAATACTCTGGCTGCAGGGCAGGCCAGCTGTTACGCCCATGTTCATGGTCGTGACTCCTTGGGAGCCGCATGCATTTGCCCTCGGTCTGGGAGTTTTGTCAACCGCAGCTGGGGGCTGTTTGCCTCAAGTGCGGTTGCCGTGGACAACAGGTGTATTTGGCAGTGTAGCAGCCTGAGCTGGTTGTTAGGCGCTTCACTATTGATGTGTGCGGTTGCCTCTGCCTATGTGTGTGTGGATGTATGCACTTTCTATGTCTGGTGTGCACGGGGTTTATGTTATGTGTGCACTGTGACACTTTCCTTCACTTGTGGTTGCCCGTGACAATGTGTGGTGTTGTGTGCATGTTGTGGCAGTGTCTCGGCCTTATGGCTGATCCCCAGGACATGGTTGCCACGCATGCCGTTGCCGGTGGTAGCAGGTGAAGTGTGTGCTTCTTTCTGCTTTTCCCCTTTAAGTAGTCTCCATCCCTTGTCTGGTATTGGAAGGGTTAATTCCCTTCTTACTGTGTGAACACTGGGTGTGTCTGTGTGTGGGTGTGGCTACTTGGGGCTATTTAGCTGCTGCTGGATGCCAGTATCTGAGGGGTACTTCAGCCATGGTTAGCTGGAGTCATCCTCCTGGTTATATACCATCTGCCAGTGAGGGCCACCCTTGTGGTCATAGGTTTAAGTTATACATGATGTTATGAAGATGTTTCTTTGGTCTCTTTGTTTATTGCAGCTTATGGTCCTGGGTTCCTGTGTGATGTGTGGTGTGTGCTGTGTCCATTTGTGTTCTTGTGGACAGCAGCACTTGTACATGGGTTCCAGGCTTTGTGTCTGTGGCAGGTAGGTGTTGTACTTGTTTCATTTACCTGCCATTGCCATATGCTATTTATGTTCCCCTTTCATTGTAGCTTGGCCAGTGAGACTCCTGTTCGTCTGTATCTAGGAGGAACAGGTGGTCTTACTCTGCTCCTAGTCCAGGGCCACCCTGAGGGCTAGTAGGAATCTTAGGTTCCAGAGTATGAGCCCTCCTACCATCAGGGTTGGCTAATACGGCTAGGAGACAGGGTTAGAATTAGGGATGTATTAGGAGGTGACCTGCTCCCTGATTCCTGTCCTGGCCTTGCAGCGACCACCATCTTCTGTCATCGCACGGCTGAGAGTTTTCCCCATCCTCAGCCGTGACACCAGCACCTCCAAGGCGTAAAGGGCAAGCTCAGGCCATGTGCCCAATTTGGAGACCCAGAAGTTGAAGGGGGCAGACCCGTCATTCAGTACGTGTAGGCGTGTGCACACATACTGCTCCACCATGTTGGTGAAATGCTGCCTCCTGCTAAGACGTTCCATATCAGCTGGTGGTGCTGGTTGTTGTGGCGTGCTGACAAAGCTTTTCCACATTTTGGCCATGCTAACCCTGCCTTCTGAGGTGCTGACGGTGCCCGAGCTGCGTTGGCAACTTCTTCCTCGTCCTCTGCCTTCACCTTGTGCTTCCACTGTGCCCCCGCTGTCAGGTAAGAATGCCACCAGCATCGCGTATACCAGCGCGCGTTTGTACTCGCGCATCTTACAATCATGCTCAGTGACAGAATTAAGGACGGTACGTTGTCCTTGTAACGGGGATCCAGCAGCGTGGCCACCCAGTAATCAGCACAAGTTAGGATGTGGGCGGTCGTTGCAGAGACACTGCAGCATGTAATCGCTCATGTGTGCCAGGCTGCCCAGAGGCTTCGAAAAGCTGTCCTCTGTGGGAGGTGTATTGTCTGTGTCCTCTGTATCCCTCCATCCACGCACCAGTGATGGACATGAGCTGGTCTGGGTGCCACCCTGCTGTGAACATGGTCCTCCTCCTCCATCTCCTCCTCCTCATCCTCCACCTAGTCATCCTCCAGAACTGTGCCCTGGATGGACAATTGTGTACCTTGGGTTTGTGGGTGCAGCAACCCACCCTCGGAGCCACTTGGGAATGACTGGCCGGAAACCCTACGAAATGATCCCTCTTCCTCCTCCTGTGCCACATCCTCTTCCATCATCGCCAGGAGCTTTTTTTCAAGGAGGCATAGAAGTGGGATAGTAACGCTGAGAACGGCATTATCTGCACTGGCCATGTTGGTGGATTACTCGAAACAGCGCATCAAGGAACACAGGTCTCTCATGGAGGCCCAGTCATTCATGGTAAAGTGGTGCTGTTCCGCCGAGCGACTCCCCCGTGCGTGCTGCAGCTGAAACTCCACTATCGCCTGCTGCTGCTCGCACAGTCTGGCCAGCATGTGTAAGGTGGCGTTCCACCTTGTGGGCACGTCGCATATGAGGCGGTGAGCGGGAAGGCCGAAGTTACGCTGCAGTGTTGACAGGCATGCAGCAGCAGCGTGAGAATGCCGAAAGCACGCACAGACGGCCCGCACTTTATGCAGCAGCTCTGACATATCGGGGAAATTTTTAAGGAATCTCTGCACCACCAAATTCAGCACATGCGCCAGGCAATGGATGTGCGTCAAACCTGCTAGTCCCAGAGCTGCTACGAGATTTCGCCCATTATCGCACACCACCAGGCCAGGCTTGAGGCTGACTGGCACAAACCACTCATCGGTCTGTTGTTCAAGGCCCGTCCACAGCTCCTGCGCGTTGTGGAGTTTGTCCCCCAAACAGATACGTTTTAAAACTGGCTGCTGTTGTTTACCCCTGGCTGTGCTGAAGTTGGTGGTGAAGGTATTACGCTACCGGATGAGGAGCTGGTAGAGGATGAGGAAGCAGAGTAGAAGGAGGAAGCAACATGAGGCAAACTGAAGCACCCTGCAATCCTCGGTGGTGGAAGGACATGCGCCAAACTGCTATCCGCCTCAGGCCCAGCCGCCACTGCATTTACCCAGTGTGCTGTTATGGAGATATAACGTGCTTACTGGTCCACGTATCCGTAGTCAGGTGCATCTTGCCACAGATGGCGTTGTGCAGTGCACAACTGATTTTGTCCCCTACTTGGTTGTGCAGCAAAGGGATGGCTCTCCTGGAAAAGTAGTGGCGGCTGGGCTTGATGTACTGTCACCACAATAAGGCCTTTAAAACTATCCGTCTCCACCAGACGGAATGACAGCATTTCAAAGGCCAGTAATTTTTAAATGCTGGCATTCAGGGCTAGTGATTGCGGGTGGGTAGGTGGGTACTTCCTCTTCCTCTCCAGCGTTTGGGAGATGGAGAGCTGAATGCTTCCATGGGACATTGTGGAGATGCTTGGTGACCCAGGTGGTGGTGTTGCTGGAAGATCCTCTGTTTGCGGGGTGGCAGGTGGCACTGTCACTCCAGAGGTGGATGAAGAGGCCGAGACTGCAGCAGAAGAGGAAGCAGGAGGAGCCAGAGACCTTTCTTGGTTTTTGAGGTGTCTACTCCACTGCAGCTCGTGCTTTGCACTTAAATGCCTGGTCATGCAGGTTGTGCTCAGGTTGAGAACGTTTATGCCTCGCTTCAGGCTCTGATTTCACAGCGTGCAAACCACTCGTGTCTTGTCGTCAGCACATTGTCTGAAGAAATGTCATGCCAGGGAACTCCTTGGAGCTGGCTTTGGTGTGCTCAGTCCCTTGCTGCAGCTGGCAGTAGCAGGCGTTCTGTCTACAGGACGGCCGCTCTGCTTTTGCACCCTGCTCCCTCTTCTGCTGTGCTGGTGGCTCTGTGCGACCACCGCCTCTTCCTCCGAACTACATAGGTCACTCGCATGACCTTGATTCCATTAGGGGTTGAGGAGCTCATCGTCCTCCACATCTTCCACTCAGTCTTCATCCCTGCCCTACTTGTCGGTCTGCACACATCGAAAGCCCCAGCAGTTGGCACCTGTGTTTCGTCATCATCCGAGACGTGCTGCGATGATCCTCCAATGTACTCATCTTGAAAGATAAGTGGTTGGGCATCGGTGCACTCAATCTCTTCCACTTCAGGGCTAGGTGGATGTCCCTGGGAAACCCTGCTAACAGAGTCATCAAAAAGCAGAAGAGACTTCTGCATGACTTGGGGCTCAGACTGCTTGGCTGATTTGCAAGGGGGTGAGGTGAAAGACTGATGGACATCGGCTGCAGGTGTCAACTGTGGTCTTTCAGCAGGAGACTGGGTGGGAGACAATGTGAATGAACAGGATCCACTTTTTTAGCAACCCAATCTCCTATCACCTGTACTTGTTCAGGCCTCACCATTCGTAGAGCCGCATTAGGCCTGACCAAATACCGCTGCAGGTTCTGTAGCCTACTCGCACCTGAGGAAGGGGTTTCAATTGTGCGTGGCACAGATCGACCACGTCCTCTCCCTGCAACAGGAGCTCCACCAGCAGCACCATGACCTGGGTCACGTCCCTTATTTGACGCTCTCCTCATATTTCTCGAATTTAGGATCTTGCCCTAAATGCGTGTTTAATTAATAGTAGAATAGAACGACAGTATGTAAAGGGTGTATCTCACAAGGCCTGAACCAGTCTAGGCCTCAATTAAATATTTGTTTGTCCAAAATGGCTGTATTTCAAATGCCTGAATCAAACCCCTGTGTTTAAAGGGTGTATCTCACACGGCCTGACCCACTGTAGGCCTCAATTAAAGATTTCTTTGCCCAAAATAGCTGTATTTCAAATGCCCGAATCAAAGTCCTGTGTTTAAAGGGTGTATCTCACACGGCCTGACCCACAGTAGGCCTCAATTAAAGATTTATTTGCCAAAAATTGCTGTATTTCAAATGCCCGAATCAAACCCCTGTGTTTAAAGGGTGTATCTCACACGGCCTGACCCACTGTAGGCCTCAATTAAAGATTTCTTTGCCCAAAATAGCTGTATTTCAAATGCCCGAATCAAAGCCCTGTGTTTAAAGGGTGTATCTCACACGGCCTGACCCACTGTAGGCCTCAATTAAAGATTTCCTTGCCCAAAATGGCTGTATTTCAAATGCCTGAATCAAACCCCTGTATGTAAAGGGTGTATCTCACACGGCCTGAACCAGACTAGGCCTCAATTAAAGATTTCTTTGCCTAAAATGGCTGTATTTCAAATGCCTGAATCAAACCCCTGTATATACAGAGTGTATCTCACAGGGTGTATCTCACATGGCCTGACCCACAGTAGGCCTGAATTAAAGATTTGTTTGCCTAAAATGACTGTATTTCAAATCTCTGAATCTAACCGAAATGTATTAAGGGTGTATCTCACAATGACCTATGCAGCAAAGGCTGCCAAATAAACTTTTTTTGCCCAAATGGGTGTTTGTTTAATAACTCATTATGGCAGCAGTATATAACCCAGGAATTTCAAACGTGCTTATGCTGCAAGGCCTGAAATATTGTGTATTTTGCCCCAAAAAGAGTGTTTTATTAATGAAAGAATATAAGCCCTGTATATACAGGGTGTATCTCACACGGCCTGACCCACGGTAAGCCTGAATTAAAGATTGTTGCACCAAATGGCAGTATTTCAAATTTCTGAATCTAACCCAAATTTATAAAGGGCGTATCTCACAATGACATATGCATCAAAGGCTGCCAACTATTAATTTTTTTGCCCAAACGAGTGTTTGTTTAACAACTGAATTTGACAGCAGTATATAAGCCTGGAATTTCACACGTGCTGATGCTGCAAGGCCTTAAAATAATGTTTTTTGTCAAAAAAAGTGTGTTTTTAAAACCCCAGAAAATGATGGCTGTATTTCTAGCTTAAATTGCACACTGACTAATCCAGATGTTGTATATTGCCAAAAAGGTCTTTTTTTTGTAACAGAATATGAAAGCTGTATATATTAAACTTTAAGACTTGCAGATCAAGAAAATAGTGGGTTTTGCTAAAAAGTGTGTTTTTAAAACCCCAGAAAAAGATGGCTGTACTTCTAGCAAAAATTGCACGCTGACTAATCCAGATGTTGAATATTGCCAAAAAGTGTTTTTTTGGTAACAGAATATGAAAGCTGTATATATCAAACTTGAATTTAACACTTCCAGATCAGGAAAATTGAGTTTTTTGGCAAAAAGTGTGTTTTTAAAACCCCAGAAAATGATGGCTGTATTTCTAGCTTAAAGGGACACTGACAGGCCTTCTGAGCATAATTAGCTCTTTATATGCCCCCCTAGGTCTTATAATAAGTTCCCAATTCATATAAGTATTATCCCTGTGCGCATTATAAAACTTTAAAATTAATCTTTATAATCACCTCTCCTTTCTGCCCAAGGGGCGTTCTTTGTGGCGCATTTGTGCCCAGCCGCATCCCAACTGCCGGATCCTTAGACACGCCCATCTAATTAGTATTCAATTGCCGCAATGTGATCCCGGCGAGCGAGGGTGCAGGGCGCATGCGCATGATCTCCGAATGTCGGGGACTGGAAAATACCGCCCAGCGAAGTGAATACTAATGAGATGGGCGTGTCTAAGAATCCGGCAGTTGGGATGCGGCTGGGCACAAATGCGCCACAAAGAACGCCCCTTGGGCAGAAAGGAGAGGTGATTATAAAGATTAATTTTAACGTTTTATAATGCGCACAGGGATAATACTTATATGAATTGGGAACTAGGGGGGCATATAAAGAGCTAATTATGCTCAGAAGGCCTGTCAGTGTCCCTTTAAATTGCACACTGACTAATCCATATGTTGTATATTGCCCCAAAAAATTGGATTTTCAATTTCCCAAAAGCTCAGATGCAGTGCTGGTGCACTGAGCTTGCATAAAATGGCCGCCGCCGCCGCCCACCTAACTGACTTATTAAAGTTAGTTTTTTTCGGTCAATGGGCTCAGGGCAGGAAAAAAAATTGGGCCCTGCACCCACAAAACACAATGTATGTAGATCGCTGTGTTAGATTCAGATTTTGAGCAAAAACTCTCTCCTATTCTCTCCCTGAAATCACCAGCAGCATCCTCTCCCTACATTAAGCACAGCAGAGTGATGTGCAGCGCTAGGTGACTCTAGCTTATATAGAGGCTGGGTCACATGCTTCACTGGCCAATCACAGCCATGCCATTAGTAGGCATGGCTGTGATGGCTTCTAAGATCAGACATTTAACCGCTTGTTGATTGGCTGCTCTGCAGCCTTTCAAAAAGTGCCAAGAAAGTGCCGAACACCGAACCCGAACCCGAACTTTAACTGAAATGTTCGGGTTCGGGTCCGGGTTCCAAAAATCCTAAAGTTCGGTACGAACCCGAACTTTACAGTTCGGGTTCGCTCAACCCTAATGGTCAGATCAGCAGGCCCTTGCTCCAAATATTTTTGAGGGTCACCAGCAGGCCATCAATCATAATTTTTCAAGGGTGTGTATGATGCCCTCCTTTATGTGTAAAAAATGGTGTTTTGGAGTTCCGGTTCCTTGTAATTTTTGGCAGCCCTTTCACTTAGTGCATAGGCCTTATGAGTGTAGGAGTCCTACTACCTGAACTATTGTACCACAATGTGAATGAGGCCCTCCAATATGTGATATACCGGTTGTATTGGAGTATCCCTTCCTTCAAATTTTTGGCAGCACTTGCACTTTATATACAAGTAAATATACAGGAAAGAATGTTTAACAATTTTTCCCTCCTAAAATTATTATTATTATTTTTTTCGGCTTTGTGCGTATAATTGTCAGTCTGTAAAAGTGGCGTAATACTCAGGCAACATGGTCCCCAGGTTCCTGGGAGTCCAAGATGCATCCAGACATCCTCCCCATGCTGTTCCCAAACCATTTCGGTGGTGTTTTCATAAATTTCTGACCTTTTCCTATGAACCAGGCACCCTCCCCTCTTCTGAACAGGGGGTGCCTGGTTTAATGCTCAGGTTCTCTCATTGACTTCCATTATACTCGGATGCTCGGTAGAGCACCCAAGCATCCCGATGTGTTCAGCCAGTGCACCCAAGCACTTTAGCACTTTGGTGCTCGATCATAACTAGTGGTGGTGTCTTTGGGCTTGCACACATCAGAGAGTGTGGAGGGTGCAGATACAGAGGATGAGGAGGGTGCGGAAACATAAGGCTGAGTGAGCCACTCAACCAACTCTGGTGTGTCCTTTGACATAATCGCACGCACCTTCTCCAATTTCCCACTTAGGCGCCGGCCTGGTGCACCTGCCCGACCCCTACCACACCTGCGGAACGGCCTGCCTCTTCCTCTGCCTGTCATTTTCAAAATGACCCTGTGCCAAAGTCCCAAGAGAAGAGAAGTATTTGTGGAAGCAGGCCTCAATCAGTTGTTAGTGGAAGCAGATATATCACCCTCAACCAGTAATTTTGTGGACACAGGTATTTGGAAAACCTCAATCACAATTTTGTGGAAGCTGATATATGGCAGGCCTCAATCAGTTGTTAGTTAAAGCATGTATATTACCCTCAAGCAGTAATTCTGTGGACGCAGGTATATGGAAAACCTCAATCACTATTTTGTGGAAGCTGATATATGGCAGCCCACGATCAATTGTTAGTTGAAGCAGGTATATTACCCTCAAGCAATAATTTTGTGGACGCAGGTATATGGAAAACCTCAATCACTTTTTTGTGGAAGCTGATATATGGCAGGCCTCAATCAGTTGTTAGTTGAAGCAGGTATATTACCTTCAAGCAGTAATTTTGTGGATGCAGGTATATGGAAAACCTCAATCACTATTTTGTGGAAGCTGATAGATCGCAGCCCTCAATCAGTATTTTCTAGAAGCATACAAATGCACTATAATATAATTTATATGTTAGAAAGTATATTATAAGTATATCACATCCCTCTGTGTATCACACCTATCGATAGCACAACGTTTGTGGCCCTATTAGCTAACGTTTGGTGTCCCTAAGTTCATAACAGCTCTGCTCCAAAAGCAACCTCTCCCTACACTGGCAAAACACATAATGAAAAATGGCTGCCAGATCAGGTTCTGTTATAGGGTTGGGGTTGTGTCCATGTGCTGAAATGTCTCAATGCGCTGTCCTGTCTCACCTGATGGATGTGTCATGGGTCAAAGTTTGGCGCAATGCAAAAGAATATGGAGCCGGCTGACATCGCCATATGTTCGCATGTTCGGCGAAGCGCGAACGAGCAAAGTTTGCTGCGAAACGACCGCCGGGTGAACCGCAAGGCCATCTCTACTTCTCATGATGCAGCCACCTCCACACTATGTCACCTTGTCACTTTGTGGCATCCTCATGCTGCTGCCACCTATACACTATGTCACCTTGCCACTCTGTGGTCTTCTCATGCTGCTGCCACCTCCACACTATGTCACCTGCCACTCTGTGGTGTCCTTATGTTGCTGACACCTCCACACTATGTCACCTTGCCACTCTGTGGCCTCCTGATGCTGCTGCCACCTCCACACTATGTCACCTTGCTACTCTGTGGTCTTCTGATGATGCTGCAATCTCCACACTGTCATTGTGCCACTCTGTGGCCTCCTCCTGAAGCTGCTGCTGCCACCACCTCCACACTCTGTCATTGTACCACTTTGTGGCATCCTGATGCTGCCACCACCTCCACACTGTCATTGTGCCACTCTGTGGCCTCCTCATGCTGCTTCCACCTCACCACTATGTCATGGGGCCACTCTGTGGACTTCTCATGCTGTTCCCACCCTCCCCACGTCATTGGGCCACTATTTTGCCTTTCATCCTGGCTGATCAGTCAGAAGGAAGGAAAAAGAGATGCACAACGGAACTTCTCTGTGTAACAGCTGTAAAGCCTGTATGGTCCCATTTAGAATTGGCTTGTGATTTGGTAGCCAAAAGCAGGAGTGGGTACAAAACACAGAAGACATGCAAATATTCAATTCATGTGTCATCTTTGTTTTGAATGCACTCCTGTTTTTTTTATTGGGCATTATCAATACTGATGGATTACTGACCAGATGCTGACCAAGTAGAGGTGGTTGCTCAACAGACAGGATCCGTTTTATTGGGGATTATTGTTCTGACGGATCAGAGGAAGGGCAAAATAATCAGTGACATCAACACAAGCTTACTGCTGATACCCTCTCCACTCTGTCGGGGGGCTCTACTTGTATAAGCGTTTAATAGAACAGATTCTATAGACATCTATGTGGAATCAGCTGATGACGGTGTCAAAGGAGTGCGCTTCTTTTTGGTGCTAACCTCGACCTGTAAGGTTGAGTTTATGCTTGAGTTATTTGGTCAGTTTTGGCCCCTTGACTGCCCAAATAAGTGAAGTGTGCAGTGATTCTAAGAGCGACGCCTGTCATCTGCATGTCATACGGACTCCCAGTATTATTTCACTACAAGAGAAGACTCCCTATGCATGTTACTGCAAGGCACATTGTTCTACACCACTATAAAGGCTCTCTGCAGCCAGGAAATAGGGTTTTTTAACGAAATTTGCCACAAATAAATTCGTATCAAACCAATTTTTTTCCCAAAAATTTTAGCGAATCAAATTTTGGAAAAATTCGCTCATCTCTACTTCTCAAACTTTTGGCTCCGATCTTGTGTCTGGCCAGAGAGGCTTAAAGCTGTTGTGCCCTTGGCTTTGCAGTTTACTGCTTGCTGCTGTATGGGGTGAACTGCCTCTGGAAGGTGATATACAGATTGGGGATGGAGAGCTGAATCAACTTTATCCAAGCTGGATTTAAGACTAGAATTCACATTGAAGTCGAGGAGTAGCTGCAGGAGAAATTCACTCTAGAATACGTGGTGAAAACCATTCTCTACAAGATCCTGAAAGTGCAAAAGGACAGCATCTATTGCCTGCAGACTCTTGGGAAAGGCATTTTTGTGCTAGTGTTGGAATCTCATGGAGCACTCAACCATAGACTGTATTAATAATGTCATATGTAATGTCTGTGGAAAAGGGGGCCATGTGTTCAGGAATTGCCTTAGGGTACTTTTACACTAGCAGCAGGGGACTCCGGCAGGCTGTTCCGGCAGGTGAACAGCCTGTTGGATCTGTCCTGCCACTAGTTCACGTGTGCCCCCAGACTGCTGATCCGTCCCCATTGACTATAATTGGGGAAAGGGCGGAGTTCCGGCACAGCACACACCGAGAGGCGGCCAGACTAAAAGTACTGCATGCAGTACCTGTAGTCCGGCTGCCTCTTGGCATGTGCTGCCGTGCTGCCGCCGGAACTCCGCCCCGGCCATTATAGTCATTGGGGATGGAGCGGCAGTCCGGAGGCACGCGTGAACTAGCGGCTGGACGGTTCTGACAGGCTGTTCACCCGCCAGAACAGCCTGCAGGAGTCCCCTGCCGCTAGTGTCAAACTAGCCTTAGAGGAAAAAAAAAGCTGGGCAGACATTGTGGCTATAAAAGAAATTTCTCAATCAGAGCCTCCTCGAACACCAGAGACTAGCTCCACAGCTCTGCCTGGCCCTGGGAAACCTGCTGTGAGGGCTGCTAGGAAATATGCAGATGAGCCTTTGACTATAGCAGAAATTGGGAGCAAAGTTAAATCTGCACCAATGCTTAAGTGGGCTGTGGAAGCACTTGCGGCAGAATCAGATATGCCATCAGACATGGAGCAACCTCCTGCAGTTATTAAAATTCTTGCTCTGAGAAAACCTGCACTTGCTAAATCTCCTCAAGAGAAGCCTGATCCTCCTCAGTGCTGCGGTGAGGCAATGGAGCTGGAGGAACCTAGGAAAAAGAAAAAGGAGAAATCAAAAACCCTGTGATAAAACAAGAAGGAATTGGAAAAGAGGCAGTGAGCTTGTCACATCCCCCCACCATGAAGATCCTGGAGGGATTCTACATAAACTCTCTGATTCTGAATGAGTTCTAATCTTAAAATTGCCTCACTGAATGCGTGAAGTATACAGAGTTCTGCAAGAAGGGCTGCTTTTATTTCCTATCTGGAATCATTAACCCCAAAATGATCCAAACATGAAGCAGACATATGGGAAATGTAAAGTAATAACTATTTTAGGAGGTACCAATATCTGTTTTAAAAGAAGAGAAATTGAAATATTGAAAATTGCGAATTTTTCAAAAGTTTTGGTAAATTTGGTATTTTTTTTAAAAATAAAAATGAAATATTTTTACTCAAATTTACCACTTTCATGAAGTACAATATGTGATGAGAAAAAAAAATCTCAGAATGGCTTGGATAAGTAAAAGCGTTTTAAAGTTTCACCACATAAAGTGACACATGTCAGTTTTGCAAAAAATGGCCTAATCCTTAAGGTGAAAAATGGCAGGGTCCTGAAGGGGCTAAGCTATGGCATTTTCTTCATATAAGAATGTGGGATTAAGCATGACATGAACTATGCTAATTTAATGGTGGAATTAAAGAATGGTTCATCTGTGTGGTCGGGTGACAATTCTAATAAAAATTCTGGAATTGGCATTGAATTAAAAAATAAGGACATTAATATAACATATTTTGATGAACTCACTCCTGGAAGAGCGCTATTGGTTAATGTGTCCATATATGGGAGAGACTTGAGGATTGTAAATATCTATGCCTCTCCACTGGTTGAAGAGAGGGAGCAATTGTTGGAGGACATTCAGGTTTTTCTCCCAGAGTCCTCCCCTTTGATCCTGAGGATCTAAACTTCATAATGCCAGAAGAAAAGAGGCTAGAAGGAGCAGCTGAGTCCAGAGTGGAAAAAACCAGGAAACAACTAAAAGATCTAACCATGGACTTCAGATTAAAATATGGATATACGTGGCAAAATAGCCTTTACAAATCCCGGATAGATTACTTTTTGTGAGTGACACTATCCAGAGAAAGGCAATGCATCTTGAAAACAATATATTTTCTGACAATAAACTTGTTGGAACCCTCCTACAGCTCCCTGCGAGCTCCAAAGGAAAAGGGGTGTGAAGGCTGAACACCTTCATACTTGAATAAGAGAAAGTAAGAACAGATTTTTTTTTTTTTTGTTTTATGCTAATCTAAGGAAATCCATAAGGGACTTTGGGTCTGTATTATGTTGGTGGCACTATGCTATGACACAAATAAAGCAATTCTTAAAGCATGCATTCAAGCAGAAAGAGAGAAAAGAGAATAGCAAAACGACTTACCAAATTGCAAACCTACTATCATTTGAAGGAAGTGGGAATTGAAATGGATGAACAAATCCTGAAAATAAGGAAAGACATTCATAAAGCAATACAAGACAAAGGGAAATAAATTATCTTCTTTTTCAAAAAAAGCAACTGATCTTAAAGAACCAATAACTGAACTAGAAGGAAAAATGGAAATTGATGGTATGTTACAAAAAACTAATGTTTTCTATCAAGATCTCTTTAATGAGAGGAAAATAGACCCTTCCTTTCAGGATAATGCCATAAATGCCCTGGACTAAACTTTGGATGAATTTGACCAGAGCCTCTTGTTAAGTAAGCTGACAATGGAAGATCTTCTGCATGCAATTAAGAGCTTCACAAGGGGTAAGACTCTGGGGTTGTCGAGTATTTATTTCATATAAGATCTGAAATCATAAAATTATGATTTCATATTTTTATGAAATATGAAAAATTAATTTTTTTTATTGGCGGACATATAAACGCCAGATCTTTTATTGATGAGATCTAAAGTCAATTTGTGCAGATAATGAAACAGAGTGCAATTAATTATATAAAATATAATTTATTACAAATAAATACAGTATAAATGGCATACAAATTAATACAAGGAAAATATCAAAATTGAAGATAAAAAGGATAAACACGGATTAATACAGGAAGAATAACTGATCCACTGTGTCCTTATGACCAATCAAAGATATATATATTAATATGATATTATACCCCACTCGGCAATCAGACTATGGAAATATAATTTCCCAGAGATTTTCCTCTACTCAGACAATGTCTAATCTCCCATTAGCAATATGCATCTTTGCTAAGAGGACAACTAGCATTAGGGAGGTGTTTAACACTATATGTTCCCACAGTATGGGAACTCTTGACTATATGCCGAGAGGAATATCTTATTAATGCCATAATCAGTAAGTATAAATATACGTTACCGGGTCAAGGATGAACAGAGTTTCGGATGTGATGAGTTCTCAAAAACTTTTCCAGTAGACAAAAATTAATCCAAGTATCTTTGTGATAAATCCTTCTTATGGGCAATTCTCTGTGCCAATGTTTCTTTGTAGCAAGATTTTCTTGTGTTGTAGTTGTATTTTAGTTGTTGACGTAAGATGTTAGTTGAAGTTTTTTTTTAACCTCCTATATGCATACTTTATACCCCATGTTATCTAAGAAGTCATCCCCTTCTAGATTAGGGATTTCCAATCAGACAAGGTGGGTGTGACGTATGTTAACCGCCTCCGGACCGCCTAACGCAGGATCGCGTTCCGGAGGCGGCAGCTCTGCGCACAGTCACGCATATATGCGTCATCTCGCGAGACGCGAGATTTCCTGTGAACGCGCGCACACAGGCGCGCGCGTTCACAGGATCGGAAGGTAAGCAAGTGGATCTCCAGCCTGCCAGCGGCGATCGTTCGCTGGCAGGCTGGAGATGCGATTTTTTTAACCCCTAATAGGTATATTAGACGCTGTTTTGATAACAGTGTCTAATACACCTGCTACCTGGTCCTCTGGTGGTCCCTTTTGTTTGGATCGACCACCAGAGGACACAGGCAGCTCAGTAATAAGTAGTGTGGCGAAACCAACCTCGCCACTGGGTTTTGGAGAGGCATGTTTATCAGCCTCTTGCCTCAGGATTATGGCCCATACTAACTTTTAAACCCCTGAACCTATTCAAGTGAATTTTGGATAGGTTTGTCCCCAAGTTATACTGTTCAAATTGATGTAAGTTATATGTATGGCCAATGTAAACTCACAAAGTTGTAACAATTTATAATAAGTGTAACTTGTCAGCTTGGGAGGAATATGCTGGGTGTGTTTCTATTGTGCCATTGTCCCATTGTGTGTTTAAATGGTGATGTCTGTCCTGTTATATCCACATGTGTATTGGTGATTTCTCTTTGTCTTGAGAGATAATTGGATTACGCCTCGGGTGTCTCCAGGGCAGAGAGGAGGAAACCATGATGCATTGTGGGGATGTATTGTCTATGTGTATCCTACAGTGCTGCATATCTGTCCTATGTCACAGTCTTCATTCTGGTCCCCTAGGGGCGTGTACACCAGATGGGCTTGGTTGTTTTATACCTCCCTGTGGGCGGACCTGTATTTGCAAACAACTGTAATAAAAACCAGGCTGGGTATGCCAGCACCTCAGACCACTGCTTGACCCTCAACACGGAGCCTTGTCTCGTTATTGGGGGGACCCGCTGTATGCTGTTAGAGACTGATTGCCAGGAGTGTAAGCTGATTCCTGTTCGTCTGCTAGCAGCTATTCGTGAGGTTCCAGTTTGGGGTGCTACTTTGTATCCCGTTCGGGAGGTTGGTGTCCTGCAGTAGCTGTGCCTGTCTCTCAGAAAAGGGGCATATCACCGAAACGGATTTTAACCCCTTGTCTGCTGAAACGGTCCGTTACATTGGTGGCAAGTGGCAGGATCGTTCCTACAGCCAGAAGGACAGCTACAGGAGACACCATTTCTTTGGATTTTACAACTTAAGGGCAACGCATGTCCCAGTACAGCGACCCTAAAAGCACCAGGATGGAACCAGCAGTGGAGTACAGATACTCTGTGGAGGAATTTGACCGTATGATGTGGTTGCGGCTGAACTTCTTCGGACCCAATCCAGCTGAGAAATACGTGAAGTTCGTGAGGAGTCTAGTGTTCAAGACCCTACTATACCGGGCAGAAGGTGACGGTCAGCTGCCACGTTGGGTGGACCTCCACCGGAAGTTACAGTTGCGGGACAGAGAGAACTCAGTCTCCCCTCCCCAGCGGCAGAGTGTCCAGCAGGGAATTGGGAGCAAGGTCTCCATTCCCCAGCGGCAGTGTGAATTGCAGGGAATTGGGAGCCCAGTCTCCATTCCCCAGCGGCAGTGTGAATTGCAGGGAATTGGGAGCCCAGTCTCCATTCCCCAGCCGCAGTGTGAAGTGCAGGGAGAGGAGAGCAGCGTCCTTCCTCCCCAGCGGCAGGCTGAGTTACAGGGGGCAGAGGTAGTTGTTCCTGCCCCCCAGCAGCAGAGTGATATGCCGGGAAGGCAGTGTGAAATGCAGGGAGAGGAGAGCAGCGTCCTCCCTCCCCAGCGGCAGGCTGAGTTACAGGGGGCAGAGGTAGTTGTTCCTGCCCCCCAGCAGCAGAGTGATATGCCGGGAAGGCAGTGTGAAATGCAGGGAGAGGAGAGCAGCATCCTCCCTCCCCAGCGGCAGGTTGAGTTACAGGGGGCAGAGGTAGTTGTTCCGGCCCCCCAGCAGCAGAGTGATTTTTTGGGAATTGGGAGCCCAGTCTCCATTCCCCAGAGGCAGAGTGTCCAGCAGGGAATAGAGAGCCCAGTCTCCTTTCCCCAGCAGCAGGACACTGTATTGGGAGCGGAGACGGTCGGTCGCCCTCCCCAGCGGCTGGAAGTATGTATGGGAGAGGAGCTTGTTACCCCCTCTCCCCAGCGGCAGCTTAACGCACCAGGGGTAGACAGTAATCCCCACAACAGTGCAGATGGGACCGTGGTCTCTGCACTTACAGCACAGGGGGTAGAGACAGTCGGTCTCCCCCTCCAACAACCAGACTCTAAGCCAGGGAGCAACACAGAGACCGGGAGTACCAGCTTCCAACATAACCTTGGTGGACTCACTGGACAGAGACAGGCTACCCAATGCAATAGGTCCAGTATTGGGTTGTGGGTGGGCTGCCAGACTAACTCAGGTACCGACCGGCGTGAGGTCAGGTATCTGGTTAGTCTTCCCTGGGGGGGGGGGAGATGTGTGGCGAAACCAACCTCGCCACTGGGTTTTGGAGAGGCCTGTTTATCAGCCTCTTGCCTCAGGATTATGGCCCATACTAACTTTTAAACCCCTGAACCTATTCAAGTGAATTTTGGATAGGTTTGTCCCCAAGTTATACTGTTCAAATTGATGTAAGTTATATGTATGGCCAATGTAAACTCACAAAGTTGTAACAATTTATAATAAGTGTAACTTGTCAGCTTGGGAGGAATATGCTGGGTGTGTTTCTATTGTGCCATTGTCCCATTGTGTGTTTAAATGGTGATGTCTGTCCTGTTATATCCACATGTGTATTGGTGATTTCTCTTTGTCTTGAGAGATAATTGGATTACGCCTCGGGTGTCTCCAGGGCAGAGAGGAGGAAACCATGATGCATTGTGGGGATGTATTGTCTCTGTGTATCCTACAGTGCTGCATATCTGTCCTATGTCACAGTCTTCATTCTGGTCCCCTAGGGGCGTGTACACCAGATGGGCTTAGTTGTTTTATACCTCCCTGTGGGCGGACCTGTATTTGCAAACAACTGTAATAAAAACCAGGCTGGGTATGCCAGCACCTCAGACCACTGCTTGACCCTCAACACGGAGCCTTGTCTCGTTATTGGGGGGATCCGCTGTATGCTGTTAGAGACTGATTGCCAGGAGTGTAAGCTGATTCCTGTTCGTCTGCTAGCAGCTATTCGTGAGGTTCCAGTTTGGGGTGCTACTTTGTATCCAGTTCGGGAGGTTGGTGTCCTGCAGTAGCTGTGCCTGTCTCTCAGAAAAGGGGCATATCGCCTAAACGGATTTTAACCCCTTGTCTGCTGAAACGGTCCGTTACAAGTAGCACCAAACACCATTACACTACACCCCCCCTGTCACTTATTAACCCCTTATTAACCCCTGATCACCCCATATAGACTCCCTGATCACCCCCCTGTCATTGATCACCCCCCTGTCATTGATCACCCCCTTGTAAGGCTCCATTCAGACGTCCGTATGTTTTTTACAGATCCACGGATACATGGATCGGATCCGCAAAACACATACGGACGGTTGAATGGAGCCTTACAGGGGGGTGATCAATGACAGGGGGGTGATCACCCCATATAGACTCCCTGATCACCCCCCTGTCATTGATCACCCCCCTGTAAGGCTCCATTCAGACGTCCGTATGTTTTTTACGGATCCACGGATACATGGATTGGATCCGCAAAACACATACGGACGTCTGAATGGAGCCTTATAGGGGGGTGATCAATGACAGGGGGGTGATCACCCCATATAGACTCCCTGATCACCCCCCTGTCATTGATCACCCCCCTGTAAGGCTCCATTCAGACGTCCGTATGTGTTTTGCGGATCCGATCCATGTATCCGTGGATCTGTAAAAAACATACGGACGTCTGAATGGAGCCTTACAGGGGGGTGATCAATGACAGGGGGGTGATCAATGACAGGGGGGTGATCAGGGAGTCTATATGGGGTGATCACCCCCCTGTCATTGATCACCCCCCTATAAGGCTCCATTCAGATGTCCGTGTGTGTTTTGCGGATCCGATCCATGTATCCGTGGATCCGTAAAAAACATATGGACGTCTGAATGGAGCCTTACAGGGGGGTGATCAATGACAGGGGGGTGATCACTGACAGGGGGGTGATCAGGGAGTCTGTATGGGGTGATCACCCCCCTGTCATTGATCACCCCCCTGTAAGGCTCCATTCAGACGTCCGTATGTGTTTTGCGGATCCGATCCATGTATCCGTGGATCCGTAAAAAACATACGGACGTCTGAATGGAGCCTTACAGGGGGGTGATCAATGACAGGGGGGTGATCACCCCATATAGACTCCCTGATCACCCCCCTGTCATTGATCACCCCCCTGTAAGGCTCCATTCAGACGTCCGTATGTTTTTTACGGATCCACGGATACATGGATTGGATCCGCAAAACACATACGGACATCTGAATGGAGCCTTATAGGGGGGTGATCAATGACAGGGGGGTGATCACCCCATATAGACTCCCTGATCACCCCCCTGTCATTGATCACCCCCCTGTAAGGCTCCATTCAGACGTCCGTATGTGTTTTGCGATTCCGATCCATGTATCCGTGGATCTGTAAAAAACATACGGACGTCTGAATGGAGCCTTACAGGGGGGTGATCAATGACAGGGGGGTGATCAATGACAGGGGGGTGATCAGGGAGTCTATATGGTGTGATCACCCCCCTGTCATTGATCACCCCCCTATAAGGCTCCATTCAGATGTCCGTGTGTGTTTTGCGGATCCGATCCATGTATCCGTGGATCCGTAAAAAACATATGGACGTCTGAATGGAGCCTTACAGGGGGGTGATCAATGACAGGGGGGTGATCACTGACAGGGGGGTGATCAGGGAGTCTGTATGGGGTGATCACCCCCCTGTCATTGATCACCCCCCTGTAAGGCTCCATTCAGACGTCCGTATGTGTTTTGCGGATCCGATCCATGTATCCGTGGATCCGTAAAAAACATACGGACGTCTGAATGGAGCTTTACAGGGGGGTGATCAATGACAGGGGGGTGATCACCCCATATAGACTCCCTTATCACCCCCCTGTCATTGATCACCCCCCTGTAAGGCTCCATTCAGACATTTTTTTGGCCCAAGTTAGCGGAAATTATTATTTTTTTTCTTACAAAGTCTCATATTCCACTAACTTGTGTCAAAAAATAAAATCTCACATGAACTCACCATACCCCTCACGGAATCCAAATGCGTAAATTTTTTTAGACATTTAGATTTCAGACTTCTCATGCTTTAGGGCCCCTAAAATGCCAGGGCAGTATAAATACCCCACATGTGACCCCATTTCGGAAAGAAGACACCGCAAGGTATTCGCTGAGGGGCATATTGATCCCATGAAAGATTGAAATTTTTGTCCCAAGTTAGCGGAAAGGGAGACTTTGTGAGAAAAAAAAAAAAATTTCCGCTAACTTGTGCCAAAAAAAAAAAAATTCTATGAACTCGCCATGCCCCTCAATGAATACCTTGGGGTGTCTTCTTTCCAAAATAGGGTCACATGTGGGGTATTTATACTGCCCTGGCATTTTAGGGGCCCTAAAGCGTGAGAAGAAGTCTGGGATCCAAATGTCTAAAAATGCCCTCATAAAAGGAATGTGGGCCCCTTTGCGCATCTAGGCTGCAAAAAAGTGTCACACATCTGGTGTCGCCGTACTCAGGAGAAGTTGGGAAATGTGTTTTGGGGTGTCATTTTACATATACCCATGCTGGGTGAGATAAATATCTTGGTCAAATGCCAACTTTGTATAAAAAATGGGAAAAGTTGTCTTTTGCCGAGATATTTCTCTCACCCAGCATGAGTATATGTAAAAAGACACCCCAAAACACATTGCCCAACTTCTCCTGAGTACGGCGATACCACATGTGTGACACTTTTTTTGCAGCCTAGGTGGGCAAAGGGGCCCACATTCCAAAGAGCACCTTTAGGATTTCACAGGTCATTTTTTACACATTTTGATTTCAAACTACTTACCACACATTAGGGCCCCTAGAATGCCAGGGCAGTATAACTACCCCACAAGTGACCCCATTTTGGAAAGAAGACACCCCAAGGTATTCCGTGAGGGGCATGGCGAGTTCCTAGAATTTTTTTTTTTGTCACAAGTTAGCGGAAAATGATGATTTTTTTTTTTCTTACAAAGTCTCATATTCCACTAACTTGTGACAAAAAATAAAAACTTCCATGAACTTACTATGCCCATCACGAAATACCTTGGGGTGTCTTCTTTCCAAAATGGGGTCACTTGTGGGGTAGTTATACTGCCCTGGCATTTTAGGGGCCCGAATGCGTGAGAAGTTGTTTGAAATCAAAATCTGTAAAAAATGGCCGGTGAAATCCGAAAGGTGCTCTTTGGAATGTGGGCCCCTTTGCCCACCTAGGCTGCAAAAAAGTGTCACACATCTGGTATCACTGTACTCAGGAGAAGTTGGCCAATGTGTTTTGGGGTGTCTTTTTACATATACCCATGCTGGGTGAGAGAAATATCTTGGCAAAAGACAACTTTTCCCATTTTTTTTATACACAGTTGGCATTTGACCGAGATATTTATCTCACCCAGCATGGGTATATGTAAAATGACACACCAAAACACATTGCCCAACTTCTCTTGAGTACGGCAATACCAGATGTGTGACACTTTTTTGCAGCCTAGGTGGGCAAAGGGGCCCACATTCCAAAGAGCTTTCGGATTTCACTGGCCATTTTTTACAGATTTTGATTTCAAACTACTTCTCGCGCATTCGGGCCCCTAAAATGACAGGGCAGTATAACTACCCCACAAGTGACCCCATTTTGGAAAGAAGACACCCCCAGGTATTTCGTGATGGGCATAGTGAGTTCATGGAAGTTTTTTTATTTTTTGTCACAAGTTAGTGGAATATGAGACTTTGTAAGAAAAAAAAAAAATCATCATTTTCCGCTAACTTGTGACAAAAAATAAAAAGTTCTATGAACTCACTATGCCCATCAGCGAATACCTTAGGGTGTCTACTTTCCAAAATGGGGTCATTTGTGGGGTGTTTGTACTGTCTGGCCATTGTAGAACCTCAGGAAACATGACAGGTGCTCAGAAAGTCAGAGCTGCTTCAAAAAGCGGAAATTCACATTTTTGTACCATAGTTTGTAAACGCTATAACTTTTACCCAAACCATTTTTTTTTACCCAAACATTTTTTTTTATCAAAGACATGTAGAACAATAAATTTTGCGAAAAATTTATATATGGATGTCGTTTTTTTTTGCAAAATTTTACAACTGAAAGTGAAAAATTTCATTTTTTGCAAAAAAAAATAGTTACATTTCGATTAATAACAAAAAAAGTAAAAATGTCAGCAGCAATGAAATACCACCAAATGAAAGCTCTATTAGTGAGAAGAAAAGGAGGTAAAATTCATTTGGGTGGTAAGTTGCATGACCGAGCAATAAACGGTGAAAGTAGTGTAGTGCAGAAGTGTAAAAAGTGGCCTGGTCATTAAGGGTGTTTAAGCTATGGGGGCTGAGGTGGTTAAACATGGGGATGATGTCATTTAATTGGCATTCCTTAGAAACTTCTGCCCATCTACCACTTGATGGCACTGTTGTATCATATAGCAATTTAAAATATTTTAAGAATTAACACATATATTACCCAACTTAAACTTTGGCCTCTCCCAACTTAAATCAACTAGGAGGGACTCTTTTTTGACACTTTACAATCACTTTCCCAGACATCATGGATCTATCTTGACAGTTAACAGACCATCTTATTTATGGTCAGATAAGAGAACAAAATCTTTTAACTTTTCTCCTGGTTTGTGTACCCTAACTGTCTCAGCTATTGAGTAATGATGTTTGAAATAACATCAGCTCCTCTGAATGAATTCTATTTAGGAAAATTCAACTAAAACACTCTCTATATCCTTTAAGATTATACAGGGTGGGCCATTTATATGGATACACCTTAATAAAATGGGAATGGTTGGTGATATTAACTTCCTGTTTGTGGCACATTAGTATATGTGAGGGGGGAAACTTTTCAAGATGGGTGGTGAACATGGCGGCCATTTTGAAGTCGGCCATTTTGAATCCAACTTTTGTTTTTTCAATAGGAAGAGGGCCATTTGACACATCAAACTTATTGGGAATTTCACAAGAAAAACAATGGTGTGCTTGGTTTTAACGTAACTTTATTCTTTCATGAGTTATTTACAAGTTTCTGACCACTTACAAAATGTGTTCAATTGTGTTGGATTGTCAATGCAACCCTTTTCTCCCACTCATCACACACTGATAGCAACACCGCAGGAGAAATGCTAGCACAGGCTTCCAGTATCCGTAGTTTCAGGTGCTGCACATCTCGTATCATCTGAAGGCAATCGTCTATGCTGTGAAGATACGAGATGTGCAGCACCTGAAACTACAGATACTGGAAGCCTGTGCTAGCATTTCTCCTGCGGTGTTGCTATCAGTGTGTGAAGAGTGGGAGAAGAGGGTTGCATTGACAATCCAACACAATGGGCAGCACATTGAACACATTTTATAAGTGGTCAGAAACTTGTAAATAACTCATAAAAGAATAAAGTTACGTTAAAACCAAGCACACCATTGTTTTTCTTGTGAAATTCCCAATAAGTTTGATGTGTCACATGACCCTCTTCCTATTGAAAAAAGAAAAGTTGGATTCAAAATGGCCGACTTCAAAATGGCCGCCATGTTCACCACCCATCTTGAAAAGTTTCCCCCCTCACATATACTAATGTGTAACAAACAGGAAGTTAATATCACCAACCATTCCCATTTTATTAAGGTGTATCCATATAAATGGCCCACCCTGTATATCCCCTTAGTGAGATAATTACAGCATAAAATATACATTAACAATATTTGGTTATAATATATAAATATTGCATATTATATATGAATCATTAATAAGTTCAAACGCTAAATAAATGCACACAGGAATATATATATATATATACACTCACCTAAAGAATTATTAGGAACACCATACTAATACGGTGTTGGACCCCCTTTTGCCTTCAGAACTGCCTTAATTGTACGTGGCATTGATTCAACAAGGTGCTGATAGCATTCTTTAGAAATGTTGGCCCATATTGATAGGATAGCATCTTGCAGTTGATGGAGATTTGAGGGATGCACATCCAGGGCATGAAGCTCCCGTTCCACCACATCCCAAAGATGTTCTATTGGGTTGAGATCTGGTGACTGTGGGGGCCATTTTAGTACAGTGAACTCATGTCATGTTCAAGAAACCAATTTGAAATGATTTGAGCTTTGTGACATGGTGCATTATCCTGCTGGAAGTAGCCATCAGAGGATGGATACATGTTCTCATTCTGTTTACCCCAAATTCGGACTCTACCATTTGAATGTCTCAACAGAAATCGAGACTCATCAGACCAGGCAACATTTTTCCAGTCTTCAACAGTCCAATTTTGGTGAGCTTGTGCAAATTGTAGCCTCTTTTTCCTATTTGTAGTGGAGATGAGTGGTACCCGGTGGGGTCTTCTGCTGTTGTAGCCCATCCGCCTCAAGGTTGTGCGTGTTGTGGCTTCACAAATGCTTTGCTGCATACCTCGGATGTAACGAGTGGTTATTTCAATCAACGTTGTTCTTCTTTCAGCTTGAATCAGTCGGCCCATTCTCCTCTGACCTCTAGCATCCACAAGGCATTTTTGCCCACAGGACTGCCGCATACTGGATGTTTTTCCTTTTTCACACAATTCTTAGTAAACCCTAGAAATGGTTGTGCGTGAAAATCCCAGTAACTGAGCAGATTGTGAAATACTCAGACCGGCCCGTCTGGCACCAACAACCATGCCACGCTCAAAATTGCTTAAATCACCTTTCGTTCCCATTCTGACATTCAGTTTGGAGTTCAGGAGATTGTCTTGACCAGGACCACCCCCCTAAATGCATTGAAGCAACTGCCATGTGATTGGTTGACTAGATAATTGCATTAATGAGAAATAGAACAGGTGTTCCTAATAATTCTTTAGGTGAGTGTATATATATATATGTGTGTGAATATATGAATATATATCTATTCCATACCAGACGTGTTTTATGGATATCTTTCCTTATCAGATCATGGCTCAGCCATGAAACACCCATTGTTCCGCAGATAGACATGTTTAGAGAAACCAGTACAGATAAATCCATGTCTCTAAACAATAATAAAAAGTATAAGGTCCTCTATATATATTCACTTTTAACACATTGAACTTGCCATGAACCCATCTTGTTTTTTTTCAGGTTCATGCTGATCACATGCTGTTAAAGGCAATGATCATCCATATTGAATATAGTATCATCAGATACATTGTACACTTATGAAAATGCACAACAGGGTCTGATGGACTCCCTGTGGAATTCTACCTAACTTTCCTTGAAGCCATCACGAGTGACATGTTCCTGGTGTTTGAAGAAGCTTTTAAGAGTGAATTACTACCAGCTTCCTGGAGGAGTGGTATTGTCACGCCCTTATACAAAAAATTAGACAGAAGCCATCTGGAAAATTGGAGGCCTATCACCTTGCTGAACCTCGATTATAAAATCATGTAAAAAATTATTATAAATAGACTGAAAGTGGTGCTTAAAAAAAGTGATTCATCCAGATCAAGTCTGTGCTGTTCTAGGAAGAGGAATATGGGCTAACCTAAATATAGTTCGAGAGGTAATATGGTACCAGAAAGAGAGACAACAAAATCTGGCAATTTTAAGTTTGGACTTTCAAAAGGCTTTCAACAGGGTCTTGGACTCCATTTTATGGTCAGTTTTAAGAAAAATGTACTTTCCAGAAGTTTTTATCCAACAAATTGCACTTTTGTACAGCAAATGTTTTATCAGAGTTTTAAACAGATTTTTAACAGAAAATGTGATCCTACGCTTCGGTGTCAAACAGGGTTGCCCCTGTTACCTATCTTATTCATTTTTGCAGTAGAACATCTCCTAAGTATGATCAGGAAAAAGAAGATTCCCGGAGGCTTGAAATAAAAGTCAAAGGCTATATGGACCATATAACCATCTTCTGTGACTCTGCAGTATCTCTAAATAGGGCAATACATACAACAGAATTCTTCTGTTTATCGTCTGCTTTCAAACTAAACCTAAGCAAAAGTGACTGTTTCACCATCGGCACATAGAGCAACATAGCCCTTGCTCCAGCTACAGTCAGAAAAAATAAAGATTCTTGGAGTTTGTTTTGATCAAAGAAATGACGAGCAGCTAAATTGGGAAAACGCTAAAGGGACAATCAAGCAAAAATTTGACTTCTGGAAATTAAGAAAACTGATACCGCAAGGCAAAATAATTATTATGAAAGCTGTACTTATCCTAGTATTGCTGTACCTGAATATGGTCTTTCCACCAAATCTTATGACTTTAATAAGTTTGCAAAATATGTTCTTTGAGTTTATTTGGAGCTCAAAGTCAGAGAAATTAAAAAGAGAGAAAATGTACAAATATTCAAAAAATAGAGGGAAGGACATCCCGAATTTACAGCATTTTCTCTTAGCAAATTATTTCAGCTGATGATTCAGGAGTATTTTTTTTAGATCTTTCATGGACTTATTTTTTTAAAGTACTGTATGCTACTGGTCACATTTTTAGTTAAAACAAGTGGATTAATTTGCCTTTGTCTTCTACAGTCTTAATTACCATACCAAAGCACTACGTCACTTTAGAAAAAGACTGTTGAATTTATGTACTGAAATGTGCAAAACAAATACTTACCGAGTTTTGAAAAAAAGAGTCAATGGAACCTGTTAAAAACTACTCTTACAGAATCAGTTAAAGGGTTTCTGTCACCAGAATTAACCCTCTTAAACTGTCTGACATTAGCGATGTGCTGTCAGCAGAATACAACTCCAGCTAGTTTTATGTTTATTAATGCCCCTCTTACTGCATAATTCTTACTTTTGTAATATGCAAATTAGCCTCTTGGAGAAGGGGGAACATTGCTCCTGCTCCTAGAGGCTCCGTTCTCCCACCTCATTTCACACCCTGCTGTCCTTAATTGACAGGCCAGCGTTCGTCTTCTTCTGCCGGCAATGTGTGCACAGGCGTGAGACTTACCCAGCACACAGGGCCGGCAGAAGAAGACAAACGCTGGCCTATCAATCAAGGACGGAAGGGTGTGGAATGAGGTGGGAGAACGGAACCTCTAGGTGCAGGAGCAACGCCCCCCTCTCCCTCTTCTCCTAGAGGCTAATTTTCATATTACAAAAATAAGAATTATGCAGTAAGGGAAGCATCAATAAACCTAAAAATAGCAGAGTTGGATTCTGCTGACATTAGCACATTTCTAATGTCAGACAGTTTAAGAGGGTTACTTCTGGTGACAGAAACCCTTTAAGGAATATGGAAGAATGTTAATGCCACTTACATCTTTTCACCTGTTTTGGGAGTGCCCCTTTGCACAGGGTCTGTTGCATGCCCTGAGACATGAACTCAAAGACTCTGTGCCCAGAAACAGCTTACAATGCACCTTGGTGTTGTACAGTGTATACTGTTGAGGCCATCCTGGAGGCCTGGCGCCTTATGAACTGGTTTAAGGACGCTATATGGCTTGCCAGGAACTGTTTTATCCTCAGGAGGGAGAACATGTCCGTCTTGGACTGCAGCAGGCTAATCTACAGCCTGCTGTGGGATTACTGCTGTGGGATTACTGCTGTGGGACTACTCTCTGCATGTCACTGATGTCCCCCTCAATGCTCTCAGGGCCAGGACCCTGACCGCTCGCAACATCAGCTCCCACGCGACTCTCATAATCACAACTAGCCCGCCTACCGGAGGAAGCGGTGGATGTCTCCTCCAGATCTTGGCTGGGCAGAAGCTGCTGACTCTCCTCTAGTAGCTCGTCCTCGCTGAAAAGTGGAGCCGAGCCTACGGCATTTATTACCGTACTTCTCTAGCAGAGGCAACAGAAAATGACAAAGGCAGGTCGAGGACAAGTGTGGGCACAGGGCCTGCTCCCGGGCCATGCCAACTAAGCGTTGTGTCTGAAGAACCCACCGACTCTTGACTGGGGGTGTCTGATGTCACTTGCAACGAAGTAGAAGACCGAATCAGCCATTTAAGCACCGCTGGTTTGGTAGTCAAGACACGACCGCTAGATGACACAGGGAGTTAAGTAGTGTTCATCGAGCATGATCTGCCGAACACCAGTTCGGCTCAAGCATCTCGATGCTCGGCACATGGCGGTATTCGGACGAATAACGCATGTGATTGAGCGCAATGCTCGAGTCTCCTCCCCGCACGTTTGTTGGCTGCTACACAGCCAATAAACATGCAAGTAAGTACTGCCCTTCACTGTAATGCCATAGCCATGTTGGTTACTGGCATTACAGTGATTGGCTGGCCGAAACGCGTCATGACACATGTTAGGCTCAGTGTTAGTCAGGGAGTGCTGTGCTAAAGAAGGGAAAAATAGTGTAGGGAGTGAAATTTTAATTTTTTTTTGTTGAAAAACTTGTCAGAGACCCAAATGTCCTTTTAAGGACTATTGTTGTGTGTGACAGCAGCAATATATATTTTTAGTGCAACCTGCGCTAAATTGCTAAAACTTTACAGACCAAAAGTCCTTTTAAGAACTATTGTGTGTGGCATCAATCTTTAATTTCTAACGATAATTTGTTTTCCCTTAGTCCTAACAGCAGCACAGATGGGGTTAACCACCCCCCGTGGACTGGTAGGACCGGTGGAATTTTAATGAGCCCAAGTAATAATTAAACACTTAAACCTCCCCTATAAAGGAGGGAATCACCTCCAGCCCATTGTGTTATAGAAAGAAAAAAACTAGTCTTACTAGGGTGGGAAATTTGTGTGCTGCTTTTAGGACTAAGGGAAAACAAATTATCGTTAGAAATTAACGATTCCCTTACGTCCTACCAGCAGCACAGATGGGGAGATAGCAAGACGAACCCCTAGGGAGGGCCATCATGCCTGGCAGAACTAAGTATAGTCTGCCCAAAGGCAGAGTACTCAGCTAATCTGGCATCTAGTCTATAATGGGAGATGAATGTTGATTCAGAGCTCCAGGAGGCAGATTTTCAAATCATGTCGAGCGGAAGAAGACTCCTCTCGGCAAAAGAAGTAGCTACAGCCCTCGTAGAATGGGCTTTTACAAACCCCGGGGGGTCTAGAGATTGGGAAACAAAGGATTCTCTAATAGCCTCCTTAATCCATTGACTGATGAATGGTTTAGACGCCTTATGGCCTTTAAACTTACGGGCAAACAGGATTAGAAGATTTTTATCTTTCCTGAACTCCTTTGATCTATCCACATAGATCCGGAGGCATCTCGAGACATCCAAAAGATGACTAGCAGGTTCCTCGGAGGAGGTGGAAGGTCTAGAAAGAACCGGGAGGGAAATCTCCTGGTTGATATTCTGGAAAGAAGGAACCTTAGGCCTAAAGTACGGGAGAAATCTTAAAAGGATCCGGTCTTGCAAAAAAATGGTATAGGGCTCGTGCGCTGATAGAGCTTGAAGCTCAGAGACCCTCTTGGCCGAAGTCACAACAAGGAGAAAGACAAGTTTACATGTGACAAACTTTAAATCTACCTCCTCCAAAGGCTCAAAGGGGGGAGATGCTAACACCTTGAGAACTACTGATAAATCCCACTGAGGAATGGGTTTCAGTACTGTAGGCTTTAATCTTTCAGCTCCTTTAAGGAACCGTTTGATGAGCGGGTCCTGAGAAAAAGACTTGTTGAGACAAGCTGAAATGGCTAAAACTTGAACCCTCAAGGTAGATGGAGCAAGGCCTTTGTCAAGGCCATCTTGCAGAAACCTAAGGATGATGGGGAGGGGCGGATCTGCAGACGCCACCTCCTTTGAGGAAACCAAGAAGATAATATCCTCATAATTCGTGAGTAGGCTCTCTTAGTAGAGTCTGCTCTTGAATGAGACAGCGTTCTCAGGACCGACTCTGAAAGCCCTTCTATTCTGGTAAGGGACTGATCAACCTCCAGGCTGTCAGGTTGAACCTGTGCAGATCTGAGCAGAGGTGAGTGTTCCACGACACCAGGGTCTGCTAAGGGGGGAGTCTCCAAAATTGCCCTTGACTCATTTGGGTGAGCTGGGTAAACCAGGATCTCTTCGGCCAAAATGGTATGATGGCTATCACCGAGGCCTGATCCTGACGGATTTTCAAGAGCCTCGGAATCATGGAAAATGGAGGGAAGATGTAAGCCAGCCTGAACCTCCAGGATATTGACAGAGCATCTATCGCCAGGGGGTTGTCCTCCCTGTAAAGGGAGCAAAACCTCTCCACCTTGGCGTTGAACCTTGTTGCCATAAGATCCACCTCTGGCATTGCCCACTTGAGGACTAGCTGCTTGAATATTTCCGGATGTAAAGACCACTCCACTGTTGGAAGACCGTGGCTCAACCAATCCGCTATCATATTGAGGGAGCCTCGAATGTGGATCGCAGATAAGTGGGAAAGGTTCAACTCTGCCCAATCCAGAATCACCCCGATCTCTGATAAGAGGGAAAGTGATCTTGTGCCTCCCTGCTTGTTGATGTAAAGTACTGCAGTCACATTGTCTGACTGGACTTTCACCACTTTGCCCCGGATCTGAGGGGCGAAGTGCAGGAGGGCTAGCCGGATAGCTCAAATCTCACGGAGATTGGATGAGAGGAGCAGCTCCTGAGGAGACCAGGATCCGTGAACTGGAGAATCATCTAGATGAGTGCCCCAGCCTACTTGGGACGCATCTGTTGTCAATATGACCCAGGTTGGCTGGGTCATAGACTTCCCGTCAAAAAGATGGCTCCACCATCTGAGGGAATACCGAGTTTGCCAAGACATGGAACACAGGGAGTTCAGCCCAGTGGGCTGCCATTCCATTTGGAGAGGACCTCTGACTGCAGCGGCCAGAGGTGCCATAAAGCCCAAGGGACTGCTTCCGCAGACGCTGACATGAGCCCCACTATCTTCATGAGAGTCCGAATTGGAACTCGCCGAGGCACGTATAGGAATTCTGCTGTGCTCTGTATTCGGGATCTTCTTTCTGGAGTCAACCGGAGAGACATCCCAACAGAGTCGATTATGAAGCCTAAATATCTTACTGAAGTCGACGGGCTCACGTTCAACTTCTGCCAGTTGATGATCCACCCTAGGCGGAACAGAAAGGAAATCGCTACATGAAGATGGTGGGTCAGGACCACAAAGGAAGAGACTTTTAAAAGCCAATCGTCCAGATAAGGAATGATGGTCAGTCCTTGGAGTCTTAGAGCCGCCACCACAGAAACTACCACCTTGGTGAAAGTATGAGGGGAACGGCAACGAACCGAAGGTGTCTGGTGACACCTGACACCTGGACCGTGATCCTGAGATATTTCCTGGAAGCAGGATGAATCGGGATGTGCAAATATGCATCCTTGAGGTCCAGGGTTGTCATCACATCTCCAGGATTGAGAACGTGGACCACTGACCTGATGGTTTCCATACGGAACCTTACTTTCCTTACGTATCGATTGAAGAATCTCAAATCGATAATCATCCGGAGATCCCCTGACGCTTTGGGAACCAGAAACACTGGTGAGTAAATCCCTAAGCCCACGTTCCCCTACCGGAACCTCCTCCAGAGCCCCCTTGTGGATGTAATCCTGAATGTAAGCCTCCAGAACCGACTGCCTTGTGTCCTGTAGAAGTTTGCTTCTGATGAACCTGTTCGGAGGCAGAGAAAGAAGATTGATTGAGTACCCCTCTCAGATGACATTCAGACCCAGGGATCCAGATGTCCTTGAAGTGGGAGAATCGACCTCCGACGGGAAGATGAGGCAGGGGAGTGGGGAAGTCTTCTGGCAGGACGGCAGGAGTAACGGGAGTCATCCAAGAGCCTCGAGAAGGCCCATAGTCAGGAGGTGGATTTTTTATCCTTGGCTCCTTCACGAGAGCGCCTCAAACCTCTTCGCTGCGCTCCCCAGTCCCTCCGGGCTCTTGACTGCTGGTCAGACCTACTACCACGGTTTTGTCTGCCCCGCCCCCAAAAGGACTGTTGGGGAAGACTCTTCTCCTTTTTATCTGACAGGCCTTCCATAATCTTATCCAACTCTGAGCCGAACAAACGGTTGGACTCAAAGGGAAGGCTACATAAATTATATTTAGAGGAATTGTCAGCGACCCAAGGCTTAAGCCACAAAGGCCTGCGGCCCGCTGACACCAGGGCCATGGTTTTGGCTGCCAACTTCAGCTGTTGTTGCGCTGTATCAGACAGGAAATCCATCGCCAGGTTGAGAGTCTTGAAAGCCGCCAGAATGTTGTCCAGTGTACTTTTTCTGTAGACGTTGCCCGCTGTGGACAGTGACATTACCTGGGGTACATCTCCTGTGTAACGTTTCCACATCCCAAATACCTTTTGACATTCCTTGTAATTTTATATTAGCCGCTGCTGACATCAGCGACATTATCTGCAGTATTTTTCCTGTTTAACGTCTCCACATGCCAAATACCTGTGACATTCCCTGTAATTTTTTATTAGCCGCTGCTGACATCGGCAACATTATCTGCGGTATATCTCCTCTGTGATGGTCCCACATCCCAAATACGTTTTTTTATTTTTTCGCGCATACAATTACAAATCCTACGCTACTGAACGTGTGACATACTTTCAAGCATATATAACATTTAATATGAAGAAGGTGAGCAGTAAGGGACAGGGAAGTGGCCGTGATGCTGATGGTGCACACAGAGGCCGTGGCCCTGGACATGTTGAAACTGTGCCTGCTGCCATAGCACAAGAAAAAAAAAATCATTCACTATACCTAGCTTCATGTCCCAGTTTTCAGGGCTGCACAGGACAACGCTATCAAAGTCAGACCAGTGCGACCAGGTGTTCGGTTGGAGCAGGTCGGTTAAGTACCACTCTGTCTTCCACCAAGTCCAGTCTCAGTAGCCAAGAGTCTAGTCAACACAATTCTCACTCTGATCCTCCTTCATCCCACCATGGAGAGTCTTGCCAAACAAGTGATCCCACACTCTGATATTCCGAGGAGCTCTTTTCAGCGCCATTCCTTCATTTGGTCCTCTCGACAAGCCCGCTTGAAGAGGGACATTAGATCCTGTGCTTTGATTCCCAAACTCTTGAGCATCCACAGTCACAAGAAGATGACTGTGGGGAATGGCAATTAGTGTTTCACGAGGTGGGTGATGATGATGAGACACAGTTGCCAATAAGTCAATGACAATTAGTGTCTCAAGAGGTTGATGATGAAACACAGTTGTCAATAACTGAGGTTATTGTTAGGTCAACAAGTCAGGAGGATGAGCAGAGTGAGGAAGTGGAAGAGGAGGTGGTGGACGATGAAGTCACTGACCTATCCTGGGAAAATGGCAAGCCGAGCGAGGACAGCAGTACAGAGGGGGAGAAATCCACAGCACCGCAACAGGCTGGAAGAAGCAGTGGGGTGGCAAAAGGGAGAAGGCGGGCCTTACCAAACAGGCCCGCAACTGTTCACCGGAGAAAACCCTTGGAGAAATCTCCCTTGCCAAGGGGTAGGTGTTCCACAGTCTGGCTATTTTTTAAAGAAAATGCGGACAACAAAAGAATTGTAATTAGCAACCTGTGCTATACAAAAATGAGCAGGGGCGTGAACACTAGCAACCTTACCACCAAAAGCATGATCCGCCACATTGCATCAAAGCACTGTAATAGGTGGGACGAATGCCTGGGTCCACAATCTGTATCTGCGGGTCACACCACTACCTCCTCTTCCCCTGTGTCTTGTGCTGGCCAATCCCCTGTCGAAGGTGCAGGCCCGGATGCCTCCCGCCCTGCACCTGGACCTTTGCAAGCACCATCAGCGACCACATCCACTTCCGTGTCCCAGCACAGTGTCCAAATGTCCTTACCCCAGGAATTTAAACGCAAGCACAAATTACCATCCACCCAACCACAGGCCCTGGAATTGTTGCCATTTAGGCTTGTCGACACTGAGGCCATCCACCTCCTGATGTCGGTGGCCTTCCCTTGTTATGCAGTCCCCAGCCACCACTATTTTTCACGGTGTGCCATGCCCGCCTTAAACCAGCATGTGTCCCGAAACATGCCCTGACCAACACAGTTACTGGGAAGGTTCACTTAATCACTGACACATGGACAAGTGCTTTCGGCCATGGACGCTACATTTCCCTGACGGCACACTGGGTGAATGTTGTGGAGTCCGGGAGCGAGTCGAACCCTGGGATGGCACAGGTGCTTCCAATGCCAAGGATTGCTGGCCCTAAATCCATCAGGGTTCCTACCACCACCACGTTAGTGGCGCCTACCTCCCTTCTCCTACTCCGCCTCCTTCACTTCCACCTCAGAATTATCTTCTTGCAGCACCAGTCAGCCATCAGTCGGTAGCTCAAAGCTGTGTAGCACTGCATTGGGGAAGTGTCAACAGGCTGTGTTTAAGCTCATCTGCTTAGGTGACAAACAGCACACTGCTGCAGAGCTGTGGCTCTCGCCACTCAACCTAGAGCCAGGCATAGTTGTGTCTGATAATGGTTTGGAGCTCAGCAAGCTTACACACATCCCATGCCTAGCCCTCGTCTTCAACTTAGTGGTTCAGCGGTTTCTCAAATCCTTCCCCAAATTTCCTGAGCTACTGGTGTAGGTGTGCCGCGTGTGTGCCCATTTCCGCAAGTCATCAACTGCTTCGGCTGGTCTGTCAACGCTGCAGCAGCGCTTACAATTGACAGCTCACCGCTGGTACTCGACGCTCCACATGTTGGCCAGGCTTTGTGAGCAGCAGAGAGTCATCATCCCACTTCTGTGTCTACTCAAACGCTCGCTGCTCACAATTAAGAGGTGGAAATAGGGAAAGAAATTACACAGGGTGATAGCCAGACCACCCTCAGTTCGTCCCCCTCAGGAGGAGCAGGAGACGGTTGCCTCAGCTACAGAGGGTAGTACCCATGGAAGTTTAATTCCATCTGTTCAGCATGGATGACGACAGCGAAGTCTTGCCTGTTGGGACTTTGGCACACATGGCTGACTTTATGTTAGGCTGCCTATCCCTTGACCCACGTGTTTTACGCATTTTGGACAACACCGATTACTGGCTGTTCACCCTTCTCGACCCATGCTACAAAGAGAACTTCTCATTTCTCAATCCTCAAGTGGGGAGGACGAGCAAAACTGTGCAATAACAGAAGATCCTTGTGGAAAAATTGCTCCAAAAATTTCCAGCTGACAACGCTGGTGTCAGTGTAAGTAGTTCCTTAGGAAACTGAGGAGGGCAGATGAGGGGAACACACAGAAGTTCTAACAGAGGGAGGGCAACACTCTCCAGAGCCTTGGACAGTATCATGACACCCTGCCAGCACTCTCACCCTGATGCGTGGCCTAGTGTCACAAGGAGGGAAAAAGTTTGGAAGATGGTGAAGGAGTACATAGCAGACCGTGTCAGCGTCCTCAGTGATCCTTCTGTGCCTTACAACTACTGGGTGTCCAAGCTGGACACGTAGCATGAACTGGCGCTCTACGCTTTGGAGGTGCTGACCTGCCCTGCCACCAGCGTTTTGTCTGAGTGGGTATTTAGTGCTGCTGGGGGCATAATAACTGATAAGCGCATTTGCCTGAACAAGGCCTGGATTGCCCCTGACGTCTCTACTCCACCAGAGGAAAGCGGCTGAACATGTGTTTTTTATAATTTACTGGATACGCTGTATTCCCATGCACCCCTTCCACCACAGAAAAGGATATTTGGTTAAATCTACCTTTTCTCGTCCTCCTCCTCTTCCATGATATCAACATTCTTATTAGTCTGCCCTCGCTCCTAATGTTGTAAAGTGTCAGCTCACCAACAGGCCCTCACATATAATGTTTTACAGGGTCAGCTCACTAGCAAGCACTCACCTACAATATTTTCGAGGGCCATCTCACCATCAGGCCTTCGCATGTAATGATTTACAGGTTCAGCTCACCAGCAGACCTTTACCTACAATCTTTTAGCAGTTTAGCTCACCTGCAGGCCCTTGCATATAATGTTTTTATGGTCAGCTCACCAGCAGGTCCTCACCTACAATCTTTTAGAGGGTCAGCACACCTGCAGGCCCTCGCATATAATGTTTTTGAGGGTCAGCTCACCAGCAGGCCCCCAACCATAATGTTTTACAGGGTCAGCTCACCAGCAGGCCCTCAACCATAATGTTTTACAGGGTCAGTTCACCAGCAGGCCCTCACCCATAATTTTTTCAATGGTTAGATAAGCAGCAGGCACTAGCCCATCATTTTTTCGCAGCAGTCACTCGCCCCTATTGTTAGCAGCAGGCCCTCAACCATAATGTTTTAGAGGGTCACCAGCAGGCTCTTGCTCCTAATGTTTTTGAAGGTCACCATCAATCATAATTTTTCAAGGGTGTGTATGATGCCCTTCTTTATGTCTAATAAAGGGTGTATTGGAGTGCCAGTTCCTTGTAATTTTTGGAAGCTCTTTCACTTAGTGCATAAGCTTTATGAGTGTAGGAGTCCCACTACCTGAACAATTGTACCACATTGTGAATGAGGCCCTCCATTATCTGATATACAGGTTGTATCGGAGTGCCTCTTCCTTGTAATTTGTGGCAGCACTTGCACTTTATATACAAGTAAATATACAGGAAAGAATGTTTCCTAACAATTTTTCATCTAAAATCTATTTTATCTTCGGTTTCGTGCGTATTATTGTCAGTCTATAAAAGTGGAGTACTACTCGGACAACATCATTCCCAGCAGCGACCTGGGAGTCCAAGATGCATCCAGACATCCTCCCCATGCTGTTCGTGAACCATTTTGATGGTGTTTCCAACAATTTCTAAACTTTTCCTAATCTGTCTGACATACTGTTAGACAAAATAATTAAATCAAAAAAGGCAATTCATACAAAAAAGCTGTAGAACAATGTAACTTGACCGCAAAGCGACAAATAAAATGTACTTGTTTTTTCCACTAATACACCCCAAAAAAGGCCGTAGTACAATGTAACTGCACCGCAGAATGGCAAATAATACGTACTTTTTATACTATTAAAACACCCTAAAAAAAGTGTGTAGTACAATGTAACTGAACTGCAGAACAGCAAATAAACTTTTTTTTTTACACTTATACACCACAAAAAAGGTTTAGGTACAAAGTAACTGCATCGCAGAACGGCAAATAAGACTGTAACGGATCACCTGGTACACCGACCGGGTACCTCCGTTGAATGAATGCTCCTAGTGCTTTCCGAGGACTCCAAGCACTCCACTTGACGCCGTACGCACTGCAGACCCCACGAACCGCCGAAGCTTGGTTGAGGTCTCACCGTCTCCTACCCACCCTGGACCTACGACAAGGCTCCAGGCTCCAGTGGGTGGACCTCTCCTAAAACCAGAGATCAGGAACAGCCCTTAAAAGAGCTAGTAGTTATAGCCAGGGGAGTATACACGTATAGCAATCCCCACACACATGAGACCAGGCTCTATGTTGAAGGTGAAACAGGAACTGACTGTACTTCACGTACAGCCTCTTTTATTCACAAACCAAAAACATAGTACTGCCCACAGGGGTTTGAAATACAACCAATCAGTAATTAACAACACATACAATGTAACTACAGCAACCAATCGTTCACGCCCCCAGAGGACCAGAATGAAGACTGGGACATAGGACAACATATCCCCACAATGCATCATGGTCTCCTCCCCTCTGTCTGGAGACAACCTGAGGAGCAATCCAATTATCTCTCAGAACAAAGGGAGATCGCCAATACACATGTAGATACAACAGGACAGACATCACCCTTTAAACACACAATGGGACAATGGCACAATAGAAACACACCCAGCATTTTCCTCCCAAGCTGACAAGTTACAATTATTATAGATTGTTACAACTTTGTGAGTTTACATTGGCCATACATATAACTTACATTAATTCAAACAGTATAACGTGGGGACAAACCTATCCAAAATTCACTTGAATCGGTTCAGGGGTTTAAAAGTTAGTATATGGCCCATAATCCTGGGGCAAGAGGCCAGCAGCCAGTCCTCTCCAAAACCCAGTGGCGAGGTCGGTTTCGCCACACATCTCCCCCTCCCAGGGAAGACTAACCAGATACCTGACCTCACGGTCAGTACCTGAGTTAGTCTGGCAGTCCAACCACAACCCAATACTGGACCTGTTGAATCTTGGGGCCTGGCTCTGTTCTGTATGTCCCCAGCTGTTGAGTGGGCATCTGCTACTCCTCGCTTCCTTGTGGTTCTCCAGCTTGGAACTGTAGGTACTTGGTGGGCAGAGGCCGACTGCGCTCTGCCCAGATGCCAGCTCTTCTGCTGGGGTAGCCTGTGGGAAGTCCGGCTCTGGAGAAGAGGATAGGGGAGGGCAGAGGCCGACTGCGCTCTGCCCAGATGCCAGCTCTTCCGCTGGGATGTGGTCAGGGAATCCTATCCCCAGGACCTTGTTGCAGATCGGCTGTGGAGAGGAGGAATCGCTTACCTCCTCCTCCTGGCATTCCTGCAGGGTTGGTGGCGGATCTGAACCGGCCGTCCAGTATCTCGGTAGGTCTGGTGCAGAGACCGTGGTCCCATCTGCACCATCGGAGTTAGGGGTGCTGTCCCCCTGTGGTTGGGGAGAGAGATCAGTGGATATCGCAGGCTCATCCCCTGCCCCCAGAACTCGGTTGGGACGTACCTGGGAAGGGGAGGGCTCGCTTACCTCCTCCTCCTGGTATCCCTGCGGAGATGGCTGGAGATCTGGACCAACCGTACAGCATCCCTGTAGGACTGGTAGAGAGACCTCGGTCCCATCTCCACCTGCCATCTGTGGGTCCTCCCAGGACCAGTCTGTGAGGTCCCTCAACAGTTGCGAGTAAGAACCACCTGCGTCCACACCTGGCAACTCCGGCTGCTGTTGAGCGTCTGGGCCAGCTGCCCAGCATCCCGGTGGAGAGACCTCGGTCCCGTCTCCACCTGCCTGTTGTGGTTCCTCACAGGACCAGTCTATGAGGACCCCTACTTCGGGTTCCTCTGGCCGCCTCAGGGGGAGACTGCTAACCTCCTCGGATGCAGCCTCTGCTCGGCTGCTGTAACACTCCTTCCGCTGGGCAATTTCGCTCTCTTTCGCCAGTCGGAATTCTTGTTCCATCCTTGCATGTCGCTTGGCTGTGACCTGGTTCCAGATGGCCTGGTATATATCCATGGACACATTACCTCCATACTGGGCCACTCGCTGCCTCACCTCGGCCAGCCAGTCATCTTCAGAGCCTTCCATACTTGTCTGCTCCAAGTCGCTGGATACCTCTGCTCCCAGGGGCGCTGTACGGATACTAGCGTTGCCCTCAATTTGTAACTCCACGAACGGTGTCTCCGAGCTGCTTCTCCTCACACTAGGACGCCATCCCACTGCTTGCCACCAATGTAACGGATCACCTGGTACACCGACCGGGTACCTCCGTTGAATGAATGCTCCTAGTGCTTTCCGAGGACTCCAAGCACTCCACTTGACGCCGTACGCACTGCAGACCCCACGAACCGCCGAAGCTTGGTTGAGGTCTCACCGTCTCCTACCCACCCTGGACCTACGACAAGGCTCCAGGCTCCAGTGGGTGGACCTCTCCTAAAACCAGAGATCAGGAACAGCCCTTAAAAGAGCTAGTAGTTATAGCCAGGGGAGTATACACGTATAGCAATCCCCACACACATGAGACCAGGCTCTATGTTGAAGGTGAAACAGGAACTGACTGTACTTCACGTACAGCCTCTTTTATTCACAAACCAAAAACATAGTACTGCCCACAGGGGTTTGAAATACAACCAATCAGTAATTAACAACACATACAATGTAACTACAGCAACCAATCGTTCACGCCCCCAGAGGACCAGAATGAAGACTGGGACATAGGACAACATATCCCCACAATGCATCATGGTCTCCTCCCCTCTGTCTGGAGACAACCTGAGGAGCAATCCAATTATCTCTCAGAACAAAGGGAGATCGCCAATACACATGTAGATACAACAGGACAGACATCACCCTTTAAACACACAATGGGACAATGGCACAATAGAAACACACCCAGCATTTTCCTCCCAAGCTGACAAGTTACAATTATTATAGATTGTTACAACTTTGTGAGTTTACATTGGCCATACATATAACTTACATTAATTCAAACAGTATAACGTGGGGACAAACCTATCCAAAATTCACTTGAATCGGTTCAGGGGTTTAAAAGTTAGTATATGGCCCATAATCCTGGGGCAAGAGGCCAGCAGCCAGTCCTCTCCAAAACCCAGTGGCGAGGTCGGTTTCGCCACAAAGACATCCTATTTTTACACCTATACACCCCAAAAAAGCTGTAGTACTGTCACGGATGTTCCCACGACAGGTGGCAGGAGATCGGTGAGACTGGCAACACGTAGTTTGATCTGACATGTTTTCCATGTCGATCAATAGGTGTCTGTGTTTCTGGTAATGGCCACACCCCTTGCCTCCAGGTGTTGCTTATGTGTTTAACCTTCCTTATTTATAGTTGCTTCTCCCACTTAGGGATGAGCGGAAGGGGTCATATTCGAAATCGTGATATTCCTCAAATATTTTGTAGAATATTCGCTGAATATTCGTGAATTCAAATATTCGTTATATTGTAGGATTTTTTTTACTCGAAAAATCGACAAGGTAGTGATCGCGTAATATGCGAATTTTCGTAATGCAAATTTTTAGCGCAAATTTTTCAATTGCCGAGCAAAAACATGATTCCTTCCTGCTTCTTGCTTGTGGGCCAATGAGTCATAGCACTATATCGAATATATTCATTTTTTAAAATATTTGAATATTCGATATATTGCTATATATTCTTGTTTTAGAATATTGCGAATATTCAAAAAAACTAATATATTCGATATAGTGTTATATATTAGTTTTTTAGAATATTCATAATTTTTCCCATTTAAAGTTATGATTCCTCCCTGCTTCTTGCTTGTGGGCCAATGAGTCATTGGCCCAAAATCAAGAAGCAGGGAGGATTCATGTTTTTACTCGGCAATTAAAAAATTTGCGATATTCGAAATTACTAATATATCACTATATTCGAAATGTTCGCAAATTTTCAAAGTACCTATAGTCGCGATATAAATTCGCAATTCGAATATTCGTGATCAACACTACTCCCACTATGCTGTGCAGTTTATAGCTTCTGTGCCTTTTGGATTGTTTATGGTTGGATCTCAGGTGAGTTCCTGGTGCTTCCATAGCCTCTTTGAAGTTAAGTCTTTCCATTCCCTTTTTGTATTTAGTTTAAGTTCTGTGTGTTGCATTTCCCTATTGTTTATATAAGGCCTGATGTAGACTCCTGTTCGTCCTTCCTTTTGGAGAAACAGTTAGTCTCGCCCATGCCATTAGCATAGGAATAGATATGACTCTACACTGCGTGCAGAATTATTAGGCAAATGAGTATTTTGACCACATCATCCTCTTTATGCATGTTGTCTTACTCCAAGCTGTATGGGCTCGAAAGCCTACTACCAATTAAGCATATTAGGTGATGTGCATCTCTGTAATGAGAAGGGGTGTGGTCTAATGACATCAACACCCTATATTAGGTGTGCATAATTATTAGGCAACTTCCTTTCCTTTGGCAAAATGGGTCAAAAGAAGGACTTGACAGGCTCAGAAAAGTCAAAAATAGTGAGATATCTTGCAGAGGGATGCAGCACTCTTAAAATTGCAAAGCTTCTGAAGCGTGATCATCGAACAATCAAGCGTTTCATTCAAAATAGTCAACAGGGTCGCAAGAAGCGTGTGGAAAAACCAAGGCGCAAAATAACTGCCCATGAACTGAGAAAAGTCAAGCGTGCAGCTGCCAAGATGCCATTTGCCACCAGTTTGGCCATATTTCAGAGCTGCAACATCACTGGAGTGCCCAAAAGCACAAGGTGTGCAATACTCAGAGACATGGCCAAGGTAAGAAAGGCTGAAAGACGACCACCACTGAACAAGACATACAAGCTGAAACGTCAAGACTGGACCAAGAAATATCTCAAGACTGATTTTTCTAAGGTTTTATGGACTGATGAAATGAGAGTGAGTCTTGATGGGCCAGATGGATGGGCCCGTGGCTGGATTGGTAAAGGGCAGAGAGCTCCAGTCCGACTCAGACGCCAGCAAGGTGGAGGTGGAGTACTGGTTTGGGCTGGTCTCATCAAAGATGAGCTTGTGGGGCCTTTTCGGGTTGAGGATGGAGTCAAGCTCAACTCCCAGTCCTACTGCCAGTTTCTGGAAGACACCTTCTTCAAGCAGTGGTACAGGAAGAAGTCTGCATCCTTCAAGAAAAACATGATTTTCATGCAGGACAATGCTCCATCACACGCGTCCAAGTACTCCACAGCGTGGCTGGCAAGAAAGGGTATAAAAGAAGAAAATCTAATGACATGGCCTCCTTGTTCACCTGATCTGAACCCCATTGAGAACCTGTGGTCCATTATCAAATGTGAGATTTACAAGTAGGGAAAACAGTACACCTCTCTGAACAGTGTCTGGGAGGCTGTGGTTGCTGCTGCACGCAATGTTGATGGTGAACAGATCAAAACACTGACAGAATCCATGGATGGCAGGCTTTTGAGTGTCCTTGCAAAGAAAGGTGGCTATATTGGTCACTGATTTGTTTTTGTTTTGTTTTTGAATCTCAGAAATGTATATTTGTGAATGTTGAGATGTTATATTGGTTTCACTGGTAAAAATAAATAATTGAAATGGGTATATATTTGTTTTTTGTTAAGTTGCCTAATAATTATGCACAGTAATAGTCACCTGCACACACAGATATCCCCCTAAAATAGCTAAAACTAAAAACAAACTAAAAACTACTTCCAAAAATATTCAGCTTTGATATTAATGAGTTTTTTGGGTTCATTGAGAACATGGTTGTTGTTCAATAATAAAATTAATCCTCAAAAATACAACTTGCCTAATAATTCTGCACTCCCTGTAGGTATTCCTGCATATGAACTCCCCTACATACCTTTGGGGTTTGTTCATACTGGTAGTCAGTCAGGATTTTGGTTAGGGTTTTCACTAGGAGGTGTCCATCTTCCTTCCCTAGTTCTCAGGTCTGATTACCTGTTCCCCCCTTCCCTCCTATGTTCGGTGTGGTGTTTCCCCCCCATACCGAAGCGTGACAAGTACAAAGTAACTGCACCGCAGAACGGTAAATAGTAAGTACTTTTTTTATACTTATACACCCCAGAAAAAGCTGTAGAACAATGTAACTGTACCGCCGAACAGATGTTCTTTTTTTTTTTTTACTTATACACCCCAAAAAGGCTGTAGTGCAATGTAACTGCACCGCAGAACTGCAAATAAGATGTCCTTTTTTTACACTTATAAACGGCTGTAGTACAATGTACCTATACCGCGGAACGGCAAATAAGACATACAGTGGGATGCGAAAGTTTGGGCAACCTTGTTAATCGTCATGATTTTCCTGTATAAATCGTTGGTTGTTACGATAAAAAAATGTCAGTTAAATATATCATATAGGAGACACACACAGTGATATTTGAGAAGTGAAATTAAGTTTATTGGATTTACAGAAAGTGTGCTATAATTGTTTAAACAAAATTAGGCAGGTGCATAAATTTGGGCACTGTTGTCATTTTATTGATTCCAAAACCTTTAGAACAAATTATTTGAACTCAAATTGGCTTGGTAAGCTCAGTGACCCCTGACCTACATACACAGGTGAATCCAATTATGAGAAAGAGTATTTAAGGGGGTCAATTGTAAGTTTCCTTCCTCTTTTAATTTTCTCTGAAGAGTAGCAACATGGGGGTCTTAAAACAACTCTCAAATGACCTGAAGACAAAGATTTTTCACCATCATGGTTTAGGGGAAGGATACAGAAAGCTGTCTCAGGGATTTCAGCTGTCTGTTTCCACAGTTAGGAACATATTGAGGAAATGGAAGACCACAGGCTCAGTTCAAGTTAAGGCTCGAAGTGGAAGACCAAGAAAAATCTCGGATAGACAGAAGCGACGAATGGTGAGAACAGTCAGAGTCAACCCACAGACCAGCACCAAAGACCTACAACATCATCTTGCTGCAGATGGAGTCACTGTGCATAGTTCAACCATTCGGCGCACTTTACACAAGGAGATGCTGTTTGCGAGAGTGATGCAGAGGAAAGTGCCGCTTGAGGTGGGCTAAAGCACATTTGGACAAGCCAGCTTCATTTTGGAATAAGGTGCTGTGGACTGATGAAACTAAAATTGAGTTATTTGGCCATAACAAGGGGCGTTATGCATGGAGGAAAAAGAACACAGCATTCCAAGAAAAACACCTGCTACCTACAGTAAAATATGGTGGTGGTTCCATCATGTGTGGGGCTGTGTGGCCAGTACAGGGACTGGGAATCTTGTCAAAGTTGAGGGACGCATGGATTCCACTCAGTATCAGCAGATTCTGGAGACCAATGTCCAGGAATCAGTGACAAAGCTGAAGCTGCGCCGGGGCTGGATCTTTCAACAAGACAACGACCCTAAACACTGCTCAAAATCCACTAAGGCATTTATGCAGAGGAACAAGTACAACGTTCTGGAATGGCCATCTCAGTCCCCAGACCTGAATATAATTGAAAATCTGTGGTGTGACTTAAAGAGAGCTGTCCATGCTCGGAAGCCATCAAACCTGAATGAACTAAAGAGGAATGGTCCAAAATACCTTCATCCAGAATCCAGACTCTCATTGGAACCTACAGGAAGCGTTTAGAGACTGTAATTTCTGCAAAAGGAGGATCTACTAAATATTGATTTCATTTCTTTTTTGTGGTGCCCAAATTTATGCACCTGCCTAATTTTGTTTAAACAATTATAGCACACTTTCTGTAAATCCAATAAACTTCATTTCACTTCTCAAATATCACTGTGTGTGTCTCCTATATGATATATTTAACTGACATTTTTTATCGTAACAACCAACGATTTATACAGGAAAATCATGACGATTAACAAGGTTGCCCAAACTTTCGCATCCCACTGTACTTTTTAAAAAACTTATACACCCCAAAAAAGGCTGTAGTACAATGTAACTGCACCGCAGAATGGCTAATAATATGTACTTTTTAGACTATTAAAACACCCTAAAAAAACTGTGTAGTACAATGTAACTGCACCGCAGAACGGCAAATAAGACGTTCATTTTATTTTCACTAATACACCCCAAAAGAAACTCTAGAGCAATTTAAATGCACCGCAGAATGGTTACGTAGGTATTAGGGATGAGCGAACCCGAACTGTATAGTAAAAGTCCGGGTTCAGGTTCGGTGTTCGGCGCTTTCTTGGCGCTTTTTGAAAGGCTGCAAAGCAGCCAATCAACAAGCGTCATACTACTTGCCCCAAGAGGCCATCACAGCCATGACTACTACTGGCATGGCTGTGATTGGCCAGTGCAGCATGTGACCCAGCCTCTATTTAAGCTGGAGTCACGTAGCGCCGCACGTCACTCTGCTCTGATCAGTGTAGGGATAGGATGAAGATGCTGCTGTTAGGGCCAGATTAGGCAGTGATTTACTTACTGAAGTGATCGATATACAGCTGTGTATCATACAACCTCTGCTATTCAATTGCTCACTGTTTTAAGGCTGCCCAGAGCGTTTTTCAGTCACTTTTTTCTGGGGTGATCGGCGGCCATTTTGTGTCTGGTGGTGCGCCAGCACAAGCTGCCACCAAGTCCATTTTTAACCATCAATAGTGTGTTGTTTTTTTTTGCTATATCCTACATCAGGGGCTTGGCTGTGCTTGCTATTTTATTGAGGGGTAAAATACAATTGCCAAAATAGCAGTACCCTAAATCTGGTGTTTCAGCTGTGGCTAGCCAATTGTAATACTGTCTGCTGTCTGCCGAAGCACAGTTTTTGTTCTGGGTTGAATACAATTCCCAACTTAGAAATTCCCTAAATAATTGTTTTCTGCTGTATCCGGTTTTCTGCTGTATCTGGCATTCACATCCTGCCGCTGCTCGCCTGTCTGCGCTACAGCGTAACTTCGGTCTTCCCGCTCACCGCCTCATATGCGACGTGCCCACCAGGTGGAACTCCACCTTGCACATGCTGGACAGACTGTGCGAGCAGCAGCAGACCATAGTGGAGTTTCAGCTGCAGCACGCACGGGTCAGTCGCACTGCGGAACAGCACCACTTCACCACCAATGACTGGGCCTCCATTTGAGACCTGTGTGCCCTGTTGCGCTGTTTCGAGTACTCCACCAACATGGCCAGTGGCGATGACGAGGTTATTAGCGTTACAATACCACTTCTATGTCTCCTTGAGAAAACACTTAGGGCGATGATGGAAGAGCAGGTGGCCCAGGAGGAGGAGGAGGAAGAGGGGTCATTTTTAGCACTTACAGGCCAGTCTCTTAGAAGTGACTCAGAGGGAGTTTTTTTGCAACAGCAGAGGCCAGGTACAAATGTGGCCAGACAGGGCTCACTACTGGAGGACAAGGAGGACGAGGATGAGGAGGAGGTGGAGGAGGATGAGCATGAAGCATGTTCACAGCGGGGTGGCACCCAACGCAGCTCCGGCCCATCACTGGTGCGTGGCTGGGGGGAAACGCAGGACGATGACGATACGCCTCCCACAGAGGACAGCTTGTCCTTACCTCTGGGCAGCCTAGCACACATGAGCGACTACATGCTGCAGTGCCTGCGCAATGACAGCAGAGTTGCCCACATTTTAACGTGTGCGGACTACTGGGCTGCCACCCTGCTGGATCCCCGGTACAATGACAATGTGCCCACCTTACTTCCTGCACTGGAGCGTGATAGGAAGATGCGCGAGTACAAGCGCACGTTGGTAGACGCGCTACTGAGAGCATTCCCAAATATCACAGGGGAACAAGTGGAAGCCCAAGGCGAAGGCAGAGGAGGAGCAAGAGGTCGCCAACGCAGCTGTGTCACGGCCAGCTCCTCTGAGGGCAGGGTTAGCATGGCAGAAATGTGGAAAAGTTTTGTCACCACGCCACAGCTAACTGCACCACCAACTGATACGGAACGTGTTAGCAGGAGGCAACATTTCACTAACATGGTGGAACAGTACGTGTGCACACCCCTCCACGTACTGACTGATGGTTCGGCCCCATTCAACTTCTGGGTCTCCAAATTGTCCACATGGCCAGAGCTAGCCTTTTATGCCTTGGAGGTGCTGGCCTTCCCGGCGGCCAGCGTTTTGTCTGAACGTGTATTCAGCACGGCAGGGGGCGTCATTACAGACAAACGCAGCCCCCTGTCTACAGCCAATGTGGACAAGCTGACGTTCATAAAAATGAACCAAGCATGGATCCCACAGGACCTGTCCATCCCTTGTGCAGATTAGACATTTATAACTACCTCCCATTAACCATATATTATTGTACTCCAGGGCACATCCTCATTCAACCTTTTTTTTATTTTCATTTTACCATTATATTGCGGGGGAACCCAAAGTTGAATGAACCTCTCCTCTGTCTGGGTGTCGGGGCCTAAAAATATCTGACAATGGCCTGTTCCAGTGTTGGGTGAAGTGAAGCCTGATTCTCTGCTATGACATGAAGCCTGATTCTCTGCTATGACTTGAAGCCTGATTCTCTGCTATGACATGAAGCCTAATTCTCTGCTATGGGACCTCTCTCCTCTGTCTGGGTGCCGGGGCCTAAATATCTGACAATGGCCTGTTCCAGTGGTGGGTGACGTGAAGCCCGATTCTCTGCTATGCCATGATGCCTGATTTTCTGCTATGGGACCTCTCTCCTCTGACTGGGTGCCGGGGCCTAAATATCTGACAATGGCCTGTTCCAGTGGTGGGTGACGTGAAGCCTGATTCTCTGCTATGACATGAAGCCTGATTCTCTGCTATGACTTGAAGCCTGATTCTCTGCTATGACATGAAGCCTGATTCTCTGCTATGGGACCTCTCTCCTCTGTCTGGGTGTCGGGGCCTAAATATCTGACAATGGCCTGCTCCAGTGGTGGGTGACGTGTAGCCTGATTCCCTGCTATGACATGAAGCCTGATTCTCTGCTATGACTTGAAGCCTGATTCTCTGCTATGACATGAAGCCTGATTCTCTGCTATGGGACCTCTTTCCTCTGTCTGGGTGTCGGGGCCTAAATATCTGACAATGGCCTGTTCCAGTGGTGGGTGACGTGAAGCCTGATTCTCTACTATGACATGAAGCCTGATTCTCTGCCATGAGACCTCTCTCCAATTGATATTGGTTAATTTTAATTTATTTTATTTTTATTTTAATTCATTTCCCTATCCACATTTGTTTGCAGGGGATTTACCTACATTTTGCTGCCTTTTGCAGCCCTCTAGCCCTTTCCTGGGCTATTTTACAGCCTTTTTAGTGCCGAAAAGTTCGGGTCCCCATTGACTTCAATGGGGTTCGGGTTCTGGGCGAAGTTCGGGTCGAGTTTGGATCCCGAACCCGAACATTTCCAGGAAGTTCGTCCGAACTTCTCGAACCCGAACATCCAGGTGTTCGCTCAACAATTTTATGTGGCTGTCATGGCCCATAAACAGGTAGGAACAAGAGTTAGGGACCACTCAATTGAGACGGCCTTGACGCGGTGAGTGGCTTACTATGCTTTGGCCAAAATATAAACCAATGTCTCATCCAGCATGGAGGGCAGAGTGCTGGATGTAGTGTGCGATCACATTTGCATTTTCCGTTTGTATATGTATTTCGCCATAGTGATCTGCACCTACAGGCAGGTTGTGCTGACTCAACCCCCTATTTTTTTCTTTGTAGTATATATTGGAGGCGTGGCGATCTCCTTGGAGTCATTGCACACCTGACCAGTTAATCTGTCCTGGAGGCTGGTTTTAAAGTCAGTATAAAACTGAGTCTGCTTATATAGAACCTACCATTAGCCATCTGGCTCCAGGAGAAGTATATGGTGGGTTCAGCATGCATGTTGGTACTTGCATCCCTGGATCCGATGAAAGCTGTAATGGCACCGGACGGGGTTACAAGCAAAGTGTACTTGGCTTGCATGCTGACCTGCATTCCCTGGATTTTATGTGGCTGTCATGGCCCATAAACAGGTAGGAACAAGAGTTAGGGACCACTCAATTGAGACGGCCTTGACGCGGTGAGTGGCTTACTATGCTTTGGCCAAAATATAAACCAATGTCTCATCCAGCATGGAGGGCAGAGTGCTGGATGTAGTGTGCGATCACATTTGCATTTTCCGTTTGTATATGTATTTCGCCATAGTGATCTGCACCTACAGGCAGGTTGTGCTGACTCAACCCCCTATTTTTTTCTTTGTAGTATATATTGGAGGCGTGGCGATCTCCTTGGAGTCATTGCACACCTGACCAGTTAATCTGTCCTGGAGGCTGGTTTTAAAGTCAGTATAAAACTGAGTCTGCTTATATAGAACCTACCATTAGCCATCTGGCTCCAGGAGAAGTATATGGTGGGTTCAGCATGCATGTTGGTACTTGCATCCCTGGATCCGATGAAAGCTGTAATGGCACCGGACGGGGTTACAAGCAAAGTGTACTTGGCTTGCATGCTGACCTGCATTCCCTGGATTTTATGTGGCTGTCATGGCCCATAAACAGGTAGGAACAAGAGTTAGGGACCACTCAATTGAGACGGCCTTGACGCGGTGAGTGGCTTACTATGCTTTGGCCAAAATATAAACCAATGTCTCATCCAGCATGGAGGGCAGAGTGCTGGATGTAGTGTGCGATCACATTTGCATTTTCCGTTTGTATATGTATTTCGCCATAGTGATCTGCACCTACAGGCAGGTTGTGCTGACTCAACCCCCTATTATTTTCTAACACTGTCCCTAGTGCCTGCTGAGGTCTCTCCCTGCGCTAAGTACAATGAAAAATGGCAGAATGCAAAATGGCTGATAGTATTTATAGGGCTGTGACATCACAGAAGCTGGCTGGCTGGCTGCTGATTGGATTGCATGCATTGTGGGTAGGGATGAGCGAACCCGAACTGTATAGTTCGGGTTCGTACCGAATTTTGGGGTGTCCATGACACGGACCCGAACATTTTCGTAAAAGTCTGGGTTCGGGTTCGGTGTTCGGCGCTTTCTTGGCGCTTTTTGAACGGCTGCAAAGCAGCTAATCAACAAACATCATACTACTTGCCCCAAGAGGCCGTCACAGCCATGCCTACTATTGGCATGGCTGTGATTGGCCAGTGCAGCATGTGACCCAGCCTCTATATAAGCTTGGGTCACGTAGCGCTGCACGTCACTCTGCTGTTACAAGTGTAGGGAGAGGTTGCAGCTGCGACGTTAGGGCGATATTAGGCAGTGATTAACTCCTCCAAAAGACTTCATTCAGTGATCGATCTACAGCTGTGGATCATTGAACTGCTGCTTTTCAATTGCTCACTGTTTTTAGGCTGCCCAGAGCGTTTTTCAGTCACTTTTTTCTGGGTTGATCGGTGGCCATTTTGTGTCTTGTGGTGCGCCAGCACAAGCTGCCACCAAGTGCATTTAACCATCAATAGTGTGGTTATTTTTTGGCTATATCCTACATCAGGGTGAAGCTGAGCCTGTCACCAAGTGCATTTAACCATCAATAGTGTGGTTATTTTTTGGCCATATACTACATCAGGGGCAAGCTGAGCCTGTCACCAAGTGCATTTAACCATCAATAGTGTGGCTGTTTTTTGGCCATATACTACATCAGGGGCAAGCTGAGCCTGTCACAAGTGCATTTAACCATCAATAGTGTGGTTATTTTTTGGCTATATCCTACATCAGGGTCAAGCTGTCATCAAGTGCATTTAACCATCAATAGTGTGGTTATTTTTTGGCCATATACTACATCAGGGGCAAGCTGAGCCTGTCACAAGTGCATTTAACCATCAATAGTGTGGTTATTTTTTGGCCATATACTACATCAGGGGCAAGCTGAGCCTTTCACCAAGTGCATTTAACCATCAATAGTGTGGTTATTTTTTGGCTATATCCTACATCAGGGTCAAGCTGTCATCAAGTGCATTTAACCATCAACAGAGTGGTTATTTTTTGGCCATATATTACATCAGGGGCAAGCTGAGCATGTCACCAAGTGCATTTAACCATCAATAGTGTGGTTATTTTTTGGCCATATACTACATCAGGGGCAAGCTAAGCCTGTCACCAAGTGCATTTAACCATCAATAGTGTGGTTATTTTTTGGCTATATCCTACATCAGGGTCAAGCTGTCATCAAGTGCATTTAACCATCAATAGTGTGGTTATTTGTTGGCTATATCCTACATCAGGGTCAAGCTGAGCCTGTCACCAAGTTATTCTCAATAACTTCACACACACGCTACTGTGCAATTCCAAGTCTAATTCTGTGTGTAAACGTATACCTGTCACCCAGCGCCTAAAAAATAGGCCTCAAATTTATATTCATCCAAATCTGTCATTATTGCTTTAGCTGGTCAAGTTATTTAGTGTCCGTCAAAGCACAGTTTTTGTTCTGGGTTGAAATACAATTCCCAATTTTGCAATTCTCTAAATTAGTGGTTTCTGCTGTATCAGGCCTACTTTAAATCTATCCCTAAAAGGGTATATAAGATTCAAGGTGCAGATAGGGTTATTCTCAATAACTTCACACACACGCTACTGTTCAATTCCATGTCTAATTCTGTGTGTAAACGTATACCTGTCACCCAGCGCCTAAAAAATAGGCCTCAAATTTATATTCATCCAAATCTGTCATTATTGCTTTAGCTGGTCAAGTTATTTAGTGTCCGTCAAAGCACAGTTTTTGTTCTGGGTTGAAATACAATTCCCAATTTTGCAATTCTCTAAATTAGTGGTTTCTGCTGTATCAGGCCTACTTTGAATCTATCCCTAAAAGGGTATATAAGATTCAAGGTGCAGATAGGGTTATTCTCAATAACTTCACACACACGCTACAGTGCAATTCCAAGTCTAATTCTGTGTGTAAACGTATACCTGTCACCCAGCGCCTAAAAAATAGGCCTCAAATTTATATTAATCCAAATCTGTCATTATTGCTTTAGCTGGTCAAGTTATTTAGTGTCCATCAAAGCACAGTTTTTGTTCTGGGTTGAAATACAATTCCCAATTTTGCAATTCTCTAAATTAGTGGTTTCTGCTGTATCAGGCCTACTTTAAATCTATCCCTAAAAGGGTATATAAGATTCAAGGTGCAGATAGGGTTATTCTCAATAACTTCACACACACGCTACAGTGCAATTCCAAGTCTAATTCTGTGTGTAAACGTATACCTGTCACCCAGCGCCTAAAAAATAGGCCTCAAATTTATATTCATCCAAATCTGTCATTATTGCTTTAGCTGGTCAAGTTATTTAGTGTCCGTCAAAGCACAGTTTTTGTTCTGGGTTGAAATACAATTCCCAATTTTGCAATTCTTTAAAATAGTGGTTTCTGCTGTATCAGGCCTACTTTAAATCTATCCCTAAAAGGGTATATAAGATTCAAGGTGCAGATAGGGTTATTCTCAATAACTTCACACACACGCTACTGTTCAATTCCAAGTCTAATTCTGTGTGTAAACGTATACCTGTCACCCAGCGCCTAAAAAATAGGCCTCAAATTTATATTCATCCAAATCTGTCATTATTGCTTTAGCTGGTCAAGTTATTTAGTGTCCGTCAAAGCACAGTTTTTGTTCTGGGTTGAAATACAATTCCCAATTTTGCAATTCTCTAAATTAGTGGTTTCTGCTGTATCAGGCCTACTTTAAATCTATCCCTAAAAGGGTATATAAGATTCAAGGTGCAGATAGGGTTATTCTCAATAACTTCACACACACGCTACTGTTCAATTCCAAGTCTAATTCTGTGTGTAAACGTATACCTGTCACCCAGCGCCTAAAAAATAGGCCTCAAATTTATATTCATCCAAATCTGTCATTATTGCTTTAGCTGGTCAAGTTATTTAGTGTCCGTCAAAGCACAGTTTTTGTTCTGGGTTGAAATACAATTCCCAATTTTGCAATTCTCTAAATTAGTGGTTTCTGCTGTATCAGGCCTACTTTAAATCTATCCCTAAAAGGGTATATAAGATTCAAGGTGCAGATAGGGTTATTCTCAATAACTTCACACACACGCTACAGTGCAATTCCAAGTCTAATTCAGTGTGTAAACGTATACCTGTCACCCAGCACCTAAAAAATAGGCCTCAAATTTATATTCATCCAAATCTGTCATTATTGCTTTAGCTGGTCAAGTTATTTAGTGTCCGTCAAAGCACAGTTTTTGTTCTGGGTTGAAATACAATTCCCAATTTTGCAATTCTCTAAATTAGTGGTTTCTGCTGTATCAGGCCTACTTTAAATCTATCCCTAAAAGGGTATATTAGATTCAAGGTGCTGATAGGGTAATTCTCAATAACTTCACACACACGCTACTGTGCAGATCCAAGTCTAATTCTGTCCGTAAACGTATACCTGTCACCCAGCGCCTAAATAATAGGCCTCAAATTTATATTCAGCTAAATCTGTCATTACTGCTATGCCTGTATTAATGTAATATGGTACCTAAATAGATAGCCAGATAGTGTAAGGTGTCTGTAAAAAAAGGCCTGAATTTGAATTCAATACATTGGGCCAAATAATATTTTTCTTATTGTGGTGAACGGTAACAATGAGGAAAACATCTAGTAAGTGACGCGGACGCGGACATGGTCGTGGTGGTGTTAGTGGACCCTCTGGTGCTGGGAGAGGACGTGGCCGTTCTGCCACAGCCACACGTCCTAGTGAACCAACTACCTCAGGTCCCAGTAGCGAGAAGAATTTACAGCGATATTTTGTGGGGCCCAATGCCGTTCTAAGGATGGTAAGGCCTGAGCAGGTACAAGCATTAGTCAATTGGGTGGCCGACAGTGGATCCAGCACGTTCACATTATCTCCCACCCAGTCTTCTGCAGAAAGCGCACAGATGGCGCATGAAAACCAAGCCCATCAGTCTGTCACATCACCCCCATGCATATCAGGGAAACTGTCTGAGCCTCAAGTTATGCAGCAGTCTCTTATGCTGTTTGAAGACTCTGCTGGCAGGGTTTCCCAAGGGCATCCACCTAGCCCTTCCCCAGGGGTGGAAGAGATAGAATGCACTAATGCACAACCACTTATGTTTCCTGATGATGAGGACATGGGAATACCACCTCAGCATGTCTCTGATGATGACGAAACACAGGTGCCAACTGCTGCGTCTTTCTGCAGTGTGCAGACTGAACAGGAGGTCAGGGGTCAAGACTGGGTGGAAGACGATGCAGGGGACGATGAGGTCCTAGACCCCACATGGAATGAAGGTCGTGCCACTGACTTTCACAGTTCGGAGGAAGAGGCAGTGGTGAGACCGAGCCAACAGCGTAGCAAAAGAGGGAGCAGTGGGCAAAAGCAGAACACCCGCCGCCAAGAGACTCCGCCTGCTACTGACCGCCGCCATCTGGGACCGAGCACCCCAAAGGCAGCTTCAAGGAGTTCCCTGGCATGGCACTTCTTCAAACAATGTGCTGACGACAAGACCCGAGTGGTTTGCATGCTGTGCCATCAGAGCCTGAAGCGAGGCATTAACGTTCTGAACTTTAGCACAACCTGCATGACCAGGCACCTGCATGCAAAGCATGAACTGCAGTGGAGTAAACACCTTAAAAACAAGGAAGTCACTCAGGCTCCCCCTGCTACCTCTTCTGCTGCTGCCGCCTCGGCCTCTTCTGCTGCTGTCGCCGCCTCGGCCTCTTACTCCGCCTCTGGAGGAACGTTGGCACCTGCCGCCCAGCAAACATGGGATGTACCACCAACACCACCACCTGCGTCACCAAGCATCTCAACCATGTCACACGGCAGCGTTCAGCTCTCCATCTCACAAACATATGGGAGAAAGTGTAAATTACCACCTAGCCACCCTCGATCCCTGGCCCTGAATGCCAGCATTTCTAAACTACTGGCCTATGAAATGCTGTCATTTAGGCTGGTGGACACAGACAGCTTCAAACAGCTCATGTCGCTTGCTGTCCCACAGTATGTTGTTCCCACCCGGCACTACTTCTCCAAGAGAGCCGTGCCTTCCCTGCACAACCAAGTATCCGATAAAATCAAGTGTGCACTGCGCAACGCCATCTGTGGCAAGGTCCACCTAACCACAGATTTGTGGACCCGTAAGCACGGCCAAGGACGCTATATCTCCCTAACTGCACACTGTGTAAATGTAGTGGCGGCTGGACCCCAGGCGGAGAGCCTGGCGCATGTGCAGAATTTGGTGGTGCAGAAGTTCATTCGCAACTACCCCGACATGTCAGAGCTGCTGCATAAAGTGCGGGCCGTCTGTTCGCGCTTCCGGCGTTCACATCCTGCCGCTGCTCGCCTGTCTGCGCTACAGCGTAACTTCGGTCTTCCCGCTCACCGCCTCATATGCGACGTGCCCACTAGGTGGAACTCCACCTTGCACATGCTGGACAGACTGTGCAAGCAGCAGCAGGCCATAGTGGAGTTTCAGCTGCAGCACGCACGGGTCAGTCGCACTGCGGAACAGCACCACTTCACCACCAATGACTGGGCCTCCATGCGAGACCTGTGTGCCCTGTTGCGCTGTTTCGAGTACTCCACCAACATGGCCAGTGGCGATGACGCCATTATCAGCGTTACAATACCACTTCTATGTCTCCTTGAGAAAACACTTAGGGCGATGATGGAAGAGGAGGTGGCCCAGGAGGAGGAGGAGGAGGAGGAAGAGGGGTCATTTTTAGCACTTTCAGGCCAGTCTCTTCGAAGTGACTCAGAGGGAGGTTTTTTGCAACAGCAGAGGCCAGGTACAAATGTGGCCAGACAGGGCCCACTACTGGAGGACGAGGATGAGGAGGAGGTGGAGGAGGATGAAGCATGTTCACAGCGGGGTGGCACCCAACGCAGCTCCGGTCCATCACTGGTGCGTGGCTGGGGGGAAACGCAGGACGATGATGATACGCCTCCCACAGAGGACAGATTGTCCTTACCTCTGGGCAGCCTGGCACACATGAGCGACTACATGCTGCAGTGCCTGCGCAACGACAGCAGAGTTGCCCACATTTTAAACGTGTGCGGAGTACTGGGTTGCCACCCTGCTGGATCCACGGTACAAAGACAATGTTTCCACCTTACTTCCTGCACTGGAGCGTGATAGGAAGATGCGCGAGTACAAGCGCACATTGGTAGACGCGCTACTGAGAGCATTCCCAAATGTCACAAGGGAACAAGTGGAAGCCCAAGGCGAAGGCAGAGGAGGAGCAAGAGGTCGCCAATGCAGCTGTGTCATGGCCAGCTCCTCTGAGGGCAGGGTTAGCATGGCAGAGATGTGGAAAAGTTTTGTCCCCATGCCACAGCTAACTGCACCACCACCTGATACGGAACATGTTAGCAGGAGGCAACATTTCACTAACATAGTGGAACAGTACAAGTGCACACCCATCCACGTACTGACTGATGGTTCGGCCCCATTCAACTTCTGGGTCTCCAAATTGTCCACGTGGCCAGAGCTAGCCGTTTATGCCTTGGAGGTGCTGGCCTGCCCGATGGCCAGCGTTTTGTCTGAATATGTATTCAGCACGGCAGGGGGCGTCATTACAGACAAACGCAGCCGCCTGTCTACAGCCAATGTGGACAAGCTGACGTTCATAAAAATGAACCAGGCATGGATCCCACAGGACCTGTCCATCCCTTGTGCAGATTAGACATTAACTATCTCCCCTTAACCATATATTATTGTACTCCAGGGCACTTCCTCATTCAATCCTATTTTTATTTTCATTTTACCATTATATTGCGGGGCAACCCAAAGTTGAATGAACCTCTCCTCTGTCTGGGTGCCGGGGCCTAAAAATATCTGACAGTGGCCTGTTCCAGTGGTCGGTGACATGAAGCCTGACTCTCTGCTATGACATGAAGACTGATTCTCTGCTGACATGAAGCCAGATTCTCTGCTATGGGACCTCTCTCCTCTGCCTGGGTGCCTGGGCCTAAATATGTGACAATGGACTGTTCCAGTGGTGGGTGACGTGAAGCCTGATTCTCTGCTATGACATGAAGACTGATTCTCTGCTGACATGAAGCCTGAATCTCTGTTATGGGACCTCTCTCCTCTGTCTGGGTGCTGGGGCCTAAAAATATCTGACAGTGGCCTGTTCCAGTGATGGGTGACATGAAGCCTGATTCTCTGCTATGACATGAAGACTGATTCTCTGCTGACATGAAGCCTGAATCTCTGTTATGGGACCTCTCTCCTTTGTCTGGGTGTCGGGGCCTAAAAATATCTGACAGTAACCTGTTCCAGTGGTGGGTGACATGAAGCCTGATTCTCTGCTATGACATGAAGACTGATTCTCTGCTGACATAAAGCCAGATTCTCTGCTATGGGACCTCTCTCCTCTGCCTGGGTGCCTGGGCCTAAATATGTGACAATGGACTGTTCCAGTTGTGGGTGACGTGAAGCCTGATTCTCTGCTATGACATGAAGACTGATTCTCTGCTGACATGAAGCCTGAATCTCTGTTATGGGACCTCTCTCCTCTGTCTGGGTGCCGGGGCCTAAAAATATCTGACAGCGGCCTGTTCCAGTGGTGGGTGACATGAAGCCTGATTCTCTGCTATGACATGAAGATTGATTCTCTGCTGACATGAAGCCTGAATCTCTGTTATGGGACCTCTCTCCTCTGTCTGGGTGCCGGGGCCTAAAAATATCTGACAGTAACCTGTTCAAGTGGTGGGTGACATGAAGCCTGATTCTCTGCTATGACATGAAGATTGATTCTCTGCTGACATGAAGCCTGAATCTCTGTTATGGGACCTCTCTCCTCTGTCTGCGTGCCGGGGCCTAAAAATATCTGACAGTAACCTGTTCCAGTGGTGGGTGACATGAAGCCTGATTCTCTGCTATGACATGAAGATTGATTCTCTGCTGACATGAAGCCTGAATCTCTGTTATGGGACCTCTCTCCTCTGTCTGGGTGCCGGGGCCTAAAAATATTTGACAGTAACCTGTTCCAGTGGTGGGTGACATGAAGCCTGATTCTCTGCTATGACATGAAGACTAATTCTCTACTGACATGAAGCCTGAATCTCTGTTATGGGACCTCTCTCCTCTGTCTGGGTGTCGGGGCCTAAAAATATCTGACAGTGGCCTGTTCCAGTGGTGGGTGACATAAAGCCAGACTCTCTGCTATGGGACCTCTCTCCTCTGCCTGGGTGCCTGGGCCTAAATATGTGACAATGGACTGTTCCAGTGGTGGGTGACGTGAAGCCTGATTCTCTGCTATGACATGAAGACTGATTTTCTGCTGACATGAAGCCTGAATCTCTTTTATGGGACCTCTCTCCTCTGTCTGGGTGCCGGGGCCTAGTAATATCTGACAGTGGCCTGTTCCAGTGGTGGGTGACATGAAGCCTGATTCTCTGCTATGACATGAAGACTAATTCTCTACTGACATGAAGCCTGAATCTCTGTTATGGGACCTCTCTCCTCTGTCTGGGTGTCGGGGCCTAAAAATATCTGACAGTGGCCTGTTCCAGTGGTGGGTGACATGAAGCCTGATTCTCTGCTATGACATGAAGACTGATTCTCTGCTGAGTCGCTGACATGAAGCCAGATTCTATGTTATGGGACCTCTCTCCTCTGTCTTAGTGCCGGGGCCTAAATTATATGACAATGGACTGTTCCAATGTTGGGTGACGTGAAGCATGATTCTCTGCTATGACATGAAGACTGATTCTCTACTGACATGAAGCCAGATTCTATGTTATGGGACCTCTCTCCTCTGTCTGGGTGCCGGGGCCTAAAAATATCTGACAGTGGCCTGTTCCAGTGGTGGGTGACATGAAGCCTGATTCTCTGCTATGACATGAAGACTAATTCTCTGCTGACATGAAGCCTGAATCTCTGTTATGGGACCTCTCTCCTCTGTCTGGGTGTCGGGGCCTAAAAATATCTGACAGTGGCCTGTTCCAGTGGTGGGTGACATGAAGCCTGATTCTCTGCTATGACATGAAGACTGATTCTCTGCTGACATGAAGCCAGATTCTATGTTATGGGACCTCTCTCCTCTGTCTGGGTGCCGGGGCCTAAATTATATGACAATGGACTGTTCCAATGTTGGGTGACGTGAAGCATGATTCTCTGCTATGACATGAAGACTGATTCTCTGCTGACATGAAGCCAGATTCTATGTTATGGGACCTCTCTCCTCTGTCTGGGTGCCGGGGCCTAAAAATATCTGACAGTGGCCTGTTCCAGTGGTGGGTGACATGAAGCCTGATTCTCTGCTATGACATGAAGACTGATTCTCTGCTGACATGAAGCCAGATTCTATGTTATGGGACCTCTCTCCTCTGTCTGGGTGCCGGGGCCTAAATTATATGACAATGGACTGTTCCAATGTTGGGTGACGTGAAGCATGATTCTCTGCTATGACATGAAGACTGATTCTCTGCTGACATGAAGCCTGAATCTCTGCTATGGGACCTCTCTCCTCTGCCTGGGTGCTTGGGCCTAAATATCTGACAATGGACTGTTCCAGTGGTAGGTGACGTGAAGCCTGATTCTCTGCTATGACATGAAGACTGATTCTCTGCTGACATGAAGCCAGTGTCACGACTGTGACTGATCCAGACAGGTCTGGGAGGAGAAGGTCGCAGCGACTTGCTACTCGCGATAGCTTGTGAGTTTGCTCCATGGTTCAGGGTATGTCATCCGGGTTTTGCCTTGTGAACCTTTTTGTCCTGACTGGGAGTTTGTAGGCATCCTTCTCAGGTGAGTCCTGTCTGCCACTCCCAGCTACTATATTAGTTTCAGTTTCACTTGCAGTCATTGCCAGATATAGTCCTTACTTCCAGTTCTATTCTGACCTTTGAAGGAGATCGTTTGATGGTGTTGCTGTGGAGCTCTTGTCCGGCGTGGACTGTCGTGATTGGGATCGCCTTCTCTGCTCGTGACTGGATAAGTCTATCTCTGCTATAGTTTGTTTGTTGCTGTCTTCCCCAGCTGTTCTCCTAGACATGAGTGATGGTGACTAGTGCTCCCATCGGCCTTTCCCCACTCTAGGCTTGTTAGGGTTAATGAGGGTTTAGGCATCCTGCTCGCCGCACGGGTTCACACCCCGTCTAGGGTATCAGGACAGACAGGTGCCAGCTTAGGGTTGTCAGGGGTGGCTATACTATTCCCATCCGTAGATAAGGGTCCCCCTTCCCCTCCGTCTGGTGCGACACGACTGCTGCTGGGATAGCGGTCGTGACAGTATATCTGGCCTTTAAAAAAAAAAAAAAAAAGTTACTTTTTTTTTTTTGCTTGCTGTTTTGCTTTGGATTTTTCTGTTCCACTATGCATCCGGTTACGGTTTTGGCGAAACAATTACAGGGATTATCCCTTAAAGTGGCAGGATTAAAAGCAACAGTGCTGCAGCAGCAGCAGCCATCCTTGGGTTCCACCGTTGCTACGGGAAACCAAGGTACTCCTGAGCCAAAAGTGGCTTTACCTGATAGGTTCTCAGGAGGGAGAGACCAATTTGTAACCTTCAGAGAAGCTTGAAAATTGTTCTTCAGGTTACGCCCTAGATCCTCCGGCGGTGAGGAACAACGGGTGGGCATTGTAATTTCTCTCCTGCAAGGAGATCCGCAGGCTTGGGCTTTCTCCCTACCATCAGACTCTCTGGCCTTACGATCAGTGGAGGAGTTTTTTGAAGCCCTGGGTCTCGTATATGATGACCCGGACAGGGTCTCACTGGCTGAGTCTAAGCTACGTAGACTTTGGCAAGAGAACCGGTCTGCTGAACTATATTGTTCCGAATTCCGTAGGTGGGCTACTGATACGTTATGGAACGACTCGGCCCTTAGGAGTCAGTTCTGCCAGGGGTTGTCTGAAAAATTAAAAGACGCGCTGGCGGTATACGAGGTCCCTGGGTCTCTGGAGGCTGCTATGTCTCTGTCCATAAGAATCGACAGACAACTCAGGGAGAGACTATTAAATTTTACGGAGGCCTCTATAGGGCAGGGATCGGTTTGTTATGATCCAGTCGAACCAATGCAAATAGGGGGCGCCACTAGACGGGTGAATCCTCCTAAGTTCCGCCGTAGGTCAGAGGTTTGTTTTCGTTGTGGGGGGAGGGGTCATTTTGTAAAGGTTTGTCCCTCAGAACCCAAGAGACTACAAACAAAGGAGCCGCCAGAAAAACTAGAGTCCCCAGATTGTGCGGAGGATAACAGTCTGGGCGTATTTGTTTCCTCCATACGCATGTCTCAGTTTTTGTTGTCCGCTACCGTTGAGGCGGGCAATAAGACTGAGATCTGTTCCGTCTTTTTGGACAGTGGGGCGGGGGTCAACTTGGTGGATTCACGGTTTGCTCAGGCTCTGGGTTTTACTCCGGAACCGATACGCAGAACTATTCCTGTTTTTGCCATCGACTCCTCCCCTCTTACTGAGTTAACTCAGATCATCCATAATATCCATCTGCAGGTAGGGGACCTCCATAAAGAGCATATCTCTTGTTATGTCCTGGACGGTCTTCCGGCTCCTATGGTATTGGGGCTTCCCTGGCTGGTGACTCACAATCCAGTGGTGGATTGGCAGGCCGGGGAGATTGTGGAGTGGAGTGAACATTGTAAGGACAACTGCTTGAGTAGTAGATGCTCTACACTCTCTGTAACATCTTTACCTGCCTTTCTGTCAGATTTTATGGATGTGTTCTCTGAGAAGGGTTGTCAGGGGTTACCACCTCATCGTCCATATGATTGCCCGATTAATCTATTACCTGGGGCAAAACTACCTAAAACCCGGTTATACAATCTTTCCGGCCCGGAGAGGAAGGCTATGAAAGATTATATTTCGGAGAGTTTGGCTAAGGGACACATCAGACCCTCTTCTTCACCTGTGGCTGCAGGGTTCTTTTTCGTTAAAAAGAAAGATGGGGGCCTACGTCCTTGCCTGGATTTCCGGGAATTAAACCGGATAACTATCCGAGATCCCTATCCTCTTCCTCTCATTCCCGACCTCTTTAATCAGGTTTCTGGTGCCAAATGGTTCTCCAAAATGGATCTCAGAGGAGCCTATAACCTGGTTCGCATCAAAGAGGGGGATGAGTGGAAGACGGCTTTTAATACTCCGGAAGGGCATTATGAAAATCTGGTCATGCCATTTGGTCTTACTAATGCGCCTGCGGTATTCCAACATTTTGTCAACGATATTTTTAGTCACCTTATCGGGAGATTTGTTGTGATATATCTTGATGACATCCTGGTCTATTCCCCGGATCTGGATACACATAAGATCCATGTGAGACAAGTGCTGCAGATATTAAGGGCCAACAAATTGTTTGCTAAGTTAGAAAAATGTGTGTTCGCCGTAAAAGAACTGCCATTTCTGGGGTATGTGTTGTCAGATTCAGGTTTCCGCACGGATCCAGAGAAAGTCCGGGCGATTATAGACTGGGATCTGCCTGAGAACCTGAAGGCATTGCAACGCTTCATGGGGTTTGCCAATTTTTATAGAAAATTTATAAAGAACTATTCCTTGGTGGTCAAACCACTGACGGACATGACCCGAAAGGGATCTGATTTTTCCAAATGGTCACATGCAGCCAAAACTGCCTTTGCATCTCTGAAGGAGAGATTCACCTCGGCCCCTATTCTCGTACAGCCAGATGTCTCGCTTCCTTTTATTGTAGAGGTTGACGCATCAGAGGTGGGGGTGGGAGCGGTACTATCTCAGGGCCCGTCCCCTGGTGAATGGCATCCGTGTGCTTTCTTTTCGAAGAAATTGGCTACTGCAGAAAGGAACTATGATATTGGCAACAGGGAACTTTTGGCTATTAAGTTGGCCTTTGAGGAGTGGCGTCATTTTTTGGAGGGGGCGGTTCATCCCGTCACGGTGATTACTGATCACAAAAACGTATTATATCTGGAGTCTGCTAAACGTCTCACCCCTAGACAGGCTCGGTGGTCGTTATTTTTTACTAGGTTTAATTTTGTAATAACCTATCGCCCGGGGGCAAAAAATAGTAAGGCGGATGCATTGTCTCAAAGTTTTCCTGGAGGGGGTGATGTTGAGTTACCAGAGCCCATTTTGCAAAAGGGGGTGGTGGTCTCTGCATTACACTCAGGTTTAGAGGGGAGGGTGTTGGAAGCTCAGGGGGACGCCCCGGCCTCCTGCCCCTCGGATAAACTGTTTGTGCCAGAAAATTTACGCCTGGAGATACTAAAAGAACACCATAACTCCACACTGGCAGGACACCCAGGTAGTAGGGCAACCTCTGAATTAGTGTCTCGTCGGTTCTGGTGGCCTAAGTGGTGCCAGGAGGTGTTGAATTTTGTGTCTGCATGTGCTACCTGTGCTCGTTCTAAGGTAGATCATACTCGTCCGGCAGGGCGTCTTTTACCTCTAGCCATCCCCAACAGGCAATGGATTTCATTACGGATCTACCAGTATCAGCGGGGAAAACTGTTATTCTTGTAGTTGTGGACAGATTCAGTAAAATGGTGCACTTTATTGCTCTTGCCGCATTGCCTAATGCTAACACACTGGCTCAGGTTTTTATTGACCACATCGTGAAGTTTCACGGGGTCCCTTCCGATATTGTTAGGGTGACTGAAGGTTTAGGCATCCTGCTCGCCGCACGGGTTCACACCCCGTCTAGGGTATCAGGGCAGACAGGTGCCAGCTTAGGGTTGTCAGGGGTGGCCATACTATTCCCATCCGTAGATAAGGGTCCCCCTTCCCCTCCGTCTGGTGCGACACGACTGCTGCTGGGATAGCGGTCGTGACAGCCAGATTCTCTGCTATGGGACCTCTCTCCTCTGCCTGGGTGCCTGGGCCTAAATATCTGACAATGGACTGTTCCAGTGGTGGGTGACGTGAAGCCTGATTCTCTGCTATGACATGAAGCCTGATTCTCTGCTATGACGTGAAGACTGATTCTCTGCTGACATGAAGCCAGATTCTATGCTATGGGACCTCTCTCCTCTGCCTGGGTGCCGGGGCCTAAATATCTGACAATGGACTGTTCCAGTTTTGGGTGACGTGAAGCCTGATTCTCTGCTATGACATGAAGACTGATTCTCTGCTGACATGAAGCCTGATTCTCTGCTATGGGACCTCTTTCCAATTGATATTGGTTAATTTTTATTTATTTTATTTTTATTTTTATTCATTTCCCTATCCACATTTGTTTGCAGGGGATTTAACTACATTTTACTGCCTTTTGCAGACCTCTAGCCATTTCCTGGGCTGTTTTACAGCCTTTTTAGTGCCGAAAAGTTCAGGTCCCCATTTCCAGGAAGTTCGGCCGAACTTCTCGAACCCGAACATCCAGGTGTTCGCTCAATTCTAATTGTGGGTAATCCCTCGTTCCCAGAGTTATTTGCTCCATGTCCTAACATGTGCAGAAGCCATTTTAGGAAAAAAAAATATTCATTACCACAAAGCGTGAGGAAATTAGGATTCGGTGCAAATCAAATTTTTCCTGACATTCAGATCGAATTCCACTTCGTCAACTTCAATTCACTCATCTCTAATTAGGAGCTTGATCTTAGGTCTGATCTGGGATTTGATCAGAGGTCTTATTAACATTGGGAGTCTGAGTTGACGTCTGATTAGGGGTGTTTTTAACATTGGGGGTCTGATCTGAGGTCTGAATAACATTGTGGGTTTGATTGGTGGTCCGATCTGAGGTTTAATGTCATTTTTTTATTTATTATTTATCTCTAAAACCTAGGTGTGTCCTATTTTGACTCAAAATAGATTGTTGTCACTACTGCAAAAATTACTGTACAGGATGCACATCTTTATTAAATATGCTTATCTTTACAACATAAGTGAAACTAAATTATTCTTTTAATAATATATGAATAATTTCATAAGCTGTGCAATTGTTTTCGGTGGTGATGGGGTTATCCCACAAATAAATATTCTATAGTTCTTAAACCAGCACCAGTGATGAGCGACAAGGGCAATATTCGAATTTGCAATATTTTGTAGAATATTCATCATATATTCATGAATTTGCGAATTTTAGATGATATTCTTGATTGCGAAAATCGGCAATGTATTGTTCGCATAATGTGCACGAAATACCGGCGTGGGGTAGGCAACTTTTCTATTAGTTGCTAGGGATGTTGCTAAGCTGTGACAAAGCCTTCTCATTGGCCCACAAGCTAGAAGAAGGGAGGGATGATCACCTGATCTGTGTACTGTGTTAAAAAATATATATATTCGTCATTACGAATATATAGCACTATACTCTAAATATTCGCAAATTCTTGAAGTGCCGATATTCCCAATAAAAATTTGCTTTTCGAATATTCGCGCTCAACACTGCACCTGGATCTGAATACTTTTGGAATTGCATGTAATTAAAAATTTTGTATAGCCACTGAGTTATTCAATTAAATATATCTGTATAGTGCCACCTGCTGGTTATTCATTTTTAATGTCTTTGTCCAGCTCATTGAGAAGGCCGCACATTCTCAGGTTCATCCTTCAATTGTTATGATAGGCTGCAGCAGAAAATATACTCCCCTTCAGCTGTCAGATTGAAAATAAATCTAGCAGAGCAATGAATGGGGATATTTCTGGATTCATGTGAGCTACAGGGCTGGCTGTAGCTTTATTAGAAAGAGCTTCTCAATGTACTATGTGATGTCTGATTTTCATTTTTTTCATTAGTATGTTCTTTATATACAATTTTAATTGCTTTATTATTTCCTTTACAGTATATCCTGTCAGTCGACAGAGCAAATTTAAATAAAGAACTGCTTAATGGTAAATATTCTCATTTTGAAATTATAAACACTTTTTTGTCTATTATAATTTTGCTTACTTATATAGCACTGACCTATTCTTGAATGCTTTACAGACATTGAGACATATTTATTGTACTCACTGCTTTTTACATCGGTCTTAGTTCCCCTAAGATTAATATAATTTATGATAAGGCATGAACATCATCATAAAATAGGAGCATCTGTGGCTGTCCTTGCACCCCATGCAAAAACTACGCTAGTTTTTCTCTATTTCCAGGCATAAATGTTATTCAATTTTCTGAGCCTGGACTTATGGCCCCGGCACGGCCCCTGGCACACCCACACTCCGCCTCTGTCCTGCCTAATCTTGGATATGGCATAAAACCGGCTGTGCAACTAAATATTGTCGCACAGCTGGTTAAAAAAGGGAACATGCGATTATTTTACATCTAAATTAGTTGCATGTCCCTTAGTAAATGTGCAACTCGCTGTCAGCCCAGGGCCCTGTCGTGTCCTAGGTGTATAGGAATGCCAAGTGCTGTGGTGCGGCCCTTAATGTGTCACGGTGCTCCTACCTGGATACAGTGGGACCCCAGGCTTAGGCTCCGAAGCAAATAAAGGGGAGATAGTTAAGATAGGGGATGAAGAATAACTTGAGCACAGATCTTGATAAACTTTAGCAGCTTTACTTGGGTAAACTTGATTCCAGACAATATTCCTGGCTTTTCTTACATTCAGGCTTTCTCTTGGTTCCAGCAGGATTTGGCATAAACTATCAGGCAAAATTGATAACTGCGCTTTCTCTTTTTCTTTGCTGGGCTGACAGGCTTGCATAATAACTCTGTTTTCTTTCACTCTGTTGTGCTAAACTCTGCTTAGGTCTGGTTACTGAACTTTAGGTCTGATCTGGTATCCTTGGATTGGGGTGCCTTAGGCTGTTATTCCCCTCCTGACACTCAGTAAATAACTTAACTTTCAGCTGAAGAACAATTTCCTCTTGCTGTTATCTCTGTCATGTCTTGTCAGCTCTACTATGGAGTGTAAACCGGAACCAACTAGAACTGCAACCACTCCCTTATGGTGGGAAGCAGGATAGGCCCACTTCTGTCCAAAGGGGGGAGAATGGAATTGTGAGTTCAATTTTATCTAAGTATCTGTCTCTCTCTATCTCTGTGTCATATATGCTGCCACCTGCTGGTGAACCAGGCATATTACATGAACAAAACAGTTGCATAATAGTAAGATCAATGCACACTTGTGAAGGACCTGGAAATAAATACAAGAATGACATTGGTGTTAGCAATAAAAGTTAGCAGTGGAGTGAAAGAACAGTAACTACTCTGGGATATTACAAATGTACCCCATTATCATTACTATCTTTGCCCAGTGGAGCATCACAATCTCAATTCTCTATAAGTAAGTCATTGGCATGTTAAAAGAAACCTAAGTATCCCCATTTCAACATGAGGAAAACATACAAACTCCATGCAGAAGTTGTCCTTGGTCAGATTTGAAACTAGCATCCCAGCACTACAAGGCTTTAATGAGCCACCATGCTGCCCTTACTATTGTTTTTCATACTCATTTCTGTAAATAGAAAATTAGAGGGATAATAGAGGGGGCAGCAGCTTCACAAATAAGAATATCCAATGTAGCAATGACTTTATCTTGACTCAATGAGTTTAACAGCTGCAAGAAATTTTTGCTTGACTATTTGAAACTGTACATGTAAAGGAAAGTGAAAAGCTTTATCCTACTAATCAGGTTTGATAGCCTAAGAAATACGCAAATGATAAATCAGGTATACCCAGGCCAATTTGCCTAATTATATTTTTCCCACTTAGTGGCCCAATCTCAGTGTGAAGACTTGAAAGAGAAACTGCAGGGAGAGAGTACGAAACTGCTGAAGTATAGACTCTGCTACAATTTATCGCCACGTACATACGGTAACTGTGCAGTGCACCAATTTTCAAGTAGTGGCCCCATGACAAAGTGGGGAAGGTGACAGCAGCAGCAGTAACAGTGTGCTGTGGCTAGAAGTAGTGATGAGTGGACCGGTGGATGTTCGGGTTCCACAGGTTTGGTGGAACTTTGTTTCAAAGTACGGTCTCAGTTCCAAACTTCTGCGGTAGTAGTGAAACAGTACTGTGAGTCAGAATGACACGCAGATGACAGGCGTCACTCTTAGAATCACTAAAAACTTCACTTATTTGATCAGTTACGGAGCCAAAACTGACCAAATAACTCAAGAGTGAACTCAGCCTTACATGTCAATGTTAGCGCTAAGTACAAAGAACCATGCAATGGCCCCAGATTCTACTGTAAAGTGAAAGAGCACACTGCTTTTACACCGTCATCAGCTGATTACACATACATTTTTACAAAACCTGACAGAGTGGAGAGGGTGTCAGCAGTAGGACCCTGGTACTAATGCCAGGACTGAGACAACCTGTTCCTCCAAAAGGAAGGACGAACAGGAGTCTCCCTCAGGCGTTAATACAAATGACAGGGAAATGCAACACACAAAATAACCCAAACAAAATACAAAAGGGAAAGAAAACACTTAACTTCAAGTGGCTATGGCAGCACTGATCCATGCCTGATTCATATTCAAAAAGGTCAGTCTCTCTGCATTTTGGGTGGAAAGGCGAGTTCTACTTGGGGTAACTATGTCCCCTGCCGCACTAAACACCCGCTTTGATGCCACAATACTGGTCAGGCAGGAAAGCTTGTTCAGGGCAAACTCGGTCAGTTGCAGCCACAAATCAAGTTTGGTTGCCCAGTAGTCCAGGGGATCTTTGATGTGGGATGGCAGGGTGCAGTCCAAGTATGCTCTATGTCTTGCTGCTGGTGGGTTGTTTCTTCACGAGGTGGGTTAAGAAAAGTGATCTAGACTCTAGTTGCTGCTGATAGAGCTGGTACTGCTCCTACCCCCCCCCCCGCCTCCAGCAGCCATGGCACTGAAACGTGAGCATAGAGGCCCCCCTTCCCACTCAGACCTTCATGAGGATGGGTGATGGAGTACATAGGCAGAGGCCAACTGACTAGATAGGATGTCTCGTTCAGTTTATGCTGAAGCAAGGGTTTTAAATGGTAGAGAGCCAGTAGTCATCCCTCTGCCAAACTCTGACAATTCAGCTGTTATTACACAGGCAACTGAGCATGCATTGGGCCATTTGCACAAGGGACTCAGAGGGACTCCATTCTTCCATCTCCACAGTATGTCAGGAACAGCTCCATGGTCTTCCTTATCGCCCTCTAGCTCCTCCTCTCCTGTCACTTGTGCAGAAAAACCACCTGTCAGGACTTGAACCCAGGGACTCCTGGGTCCTAGGCTGCACCTCTTCCAACTGAGCTATTTAGACTTTTGGACAGCTCCTGTGCTGAACTAAATCCTATAGTTCCCTGTGCCTCTAGTTTCAGTTCCCATTTCACTGGTTTGCTCCACCCTGTTCCCTGATTAAACATCCTATTTAAGCCCAACCTTGCACTTCCTGCCCTGATAGATTATTGTGCTCTCAGCCTGTAATCAAGCTAGTCTCTCCTGCTCTGCTGCTAATATGGACGCTCCATCTTGTGCATCGACCACTGGCTTCCTCCTTACTGCGGTATTTGCCTACTCCTCTAATTCTGACCCTACATCTTGTGCATCGACCACTGCTTTCTCCTGACTATGATATCAGCTTTGCAATTACTCCAAGTAGTTGCAATAAAAGACTCCGAACCAGAGCCGGACCGTTACAGAATAATCTCGCCCAAAAATGTAATCTTTTGTGACCACTTTGAGGCAACAAGTGGCTGACCTTCAAGAATTTGGTTCTACATACCAAGAAAAACTTTCTAAGTTACAAACCCTGGTACTGGATCAACAACAAGAAAAAATTGAACTGCAAAAAAAACTACTTTTGGATATGCGCAACTCAGGCTCATATTTAAATACCTATATGACTCTGCCATCAAATTTCTGTGGGGATCGTCACCATTACCAAGGATTACATTAATCAATGCTGTAAATGAAACCTGCTCCTTTAACTAATGACAGTAATTTTATTTTATTTATCATCAATATTCTGACAGATGAAGCTCTTGCATGTGGAAAAGAACATTGACCTAAATGATTTAGATAACTTTATCACTGTTATGGATCAAGTTTTTGATGACCCTAATCGTTGTGCCACAGCTGAGACCAAATTGCATAATCTTCGACAAGGACGTCACTCAGTTGCTGAATAATGATGAGCGGCAGGGGCAATATTAAAATTTCTGATATTTTGCAAATATTTTGTAGAATATTCGTCATATATTTGCGAACTCGCAAATTCGAGATTATGTTCTTGATTGCGAAAATCGTCAATGTATTATTCGCGTAATGCGTGCGAAATATCGCTGTGGAGTAGGCAACTTTTCTATTGGTTGTTCGGGATGTTGTTAAGCTGTGACAAAGCACTTCTCATTGGCCCACAAGCTAGAAGAAGGGAGGGATGATCACCTGATGTGTACTGTGTAAAAAAAAATATATACACTCACCTAAAGAATTATTAGGAACACCATACTAATACGGTGTTGGACCCCCTTTTGCCTTCAGAACTGCCTTAATTCTACATGGCATTGATTCAACAAGGTGCTGATAGCATTCTTTAGAAATGTTGGCCCATATTGATAGGATAGCATCTTGCAGTTGATGGAGATTTGAGGGATGCACATCCAGGGCACGAAGCTCCCATTCCACCACATCCCAAATATGCTCTATTGGGTTGAGATCTGGTTACTCTGGGGGCCATTTTAGTACAGTGAACTCATTGTCATGTTCAAGAAACCAATTTGAAATGATTTGAGCTTTGTGACATGGTGCATTATCCTGCTGGAAGTAGCCATCAGAGGATGGATACATGTTCTCATTCTGTTTACGGCAAATTCGGACTCTACCATTTGAATGTCTCAACAGAAATCGAGACTCATCAGACCAGTCTTCAGACCAGTCTTCATCAGACAAGTCTTCAACCGTCCAATTTTGGTGAGCTCGTGCAAATTGTAGCCTCTTTTTCCTATTTGTAGTGGAGATGAGTGGTACCCGGTGGGGTCTTCTGCTGTTGTAGCCCATCCACCTCAAGGTTGTGCGTGTTGTGGCTTCACAAATGCTTTGCTGCATACCTCGGTTGTAACGAGTGGTTATTTCAGTCAACGTTGCTCTTCTATCAGCTTGAATCAGTCGGCCCATTCTCCTCTGACCTCTAGCATCCACAAGGCATTTTTGCCCACAGGACTGCCGCATACTGGATGTTTTTCCCTTTTCACACCATTCTTTGTAAACCCTAGAAATGGTTGTGCGTGAAAATCCCAGTAACTGAGCAGATTGTGAAATACTCAGACCGGCCCGTCTGGCACTAACAACCATGCCACGCTCAAAATTGCTTAAATCACCTTTCTTTCCCATTCTGACATTCAGTTTGGAGTTCAGGAGATTGTCTTGACCAGGACCACACCCCTAAATGCATTGAAGCAACTGCCATGTGATTGGTTGACTAGATAATTGCATTAATGAGAAATAGAACAGGTGTTCCTAATAATTCTTTAGGTGAGTGTATATATATATATATATATACGTCATTACGAATATACTCACCTAAAGAATTATTAGGAACACCTGTTCTATTTCTCATTAATGCGATTATCTAGTTAACCAATCACATGGCAGTTGCTTCAATGCATGTAGGGTTGTGGTCCTGGTCAAGACAATCTCCTGAACTCCAAACTATGTCAGAATGGGAAAGAAAGGTGATTTAAGCAATTTTGAGCGTGGCATGGTTGTTGGTGCCAGACGGGCCGGTCTGAGTATTTCACAATCTGCTCAGTTACTGGGATTTTCATGCACAACCATTTCTAGGGTTTACAAAGAATGGTGTGAAAAGGGAAAAACATCCAGTATGCGGCAGTCCTGTGGGCAAAAATGCCTTGTTGATGCTAGAGGTCAGAGGAGAATGGGCCGACTGATTCAAGCTGATAGAAGAGCAACGTTGACTGAAATAACCACTCGTTACAACCGAGGTATGCAGCGAAGCATTTGTGAAGCCACACCACGCACAACCTTGAGGCGGATGGGCTACAACAGCAGAAGACCACACCGGGTACCACTCATCTCCACTATAAATAGGAAAAAGAGGCTACAATTTGCACGAGCTCACCAAAATTGGACTGTTGAAGACTGAAAAAATGGTTTCTTGAACATGACAATGAGTTCACTTTACTAAAATGGCCCCCACAGTCACCAGATCTCAACCCAATAGAGCATCTTTGGGATGTGGTGGAACGGGAGCTTCGTGCCCTGGATGTGCATCCCTCAAATCTCCATCAACTGCAAGATGCTATCCTATCAATATGGGCCAACATTTCTAAAGAATGCTATCAGCACCTTGTTGAATCAATGCCATGTAGAATTAAGGCAGTTCTGAAGGCAAAAGGGGGTCCAACACCGTATTAGTATGGTGTTCCTAATAATTCTTTAGGTGAGTGTATATATTTTTTTTACACAGTACACATCAGGTGATCATCCCTCCCTTCTTCTAGCTTGTGGGCCAATGAGAAGTGCTTTGTCACAGCTTAACAACATCCCGAACAACCAATAGAAAAGTTGCCTACTCCACAGCGATATTTCGCACGCATTACGCGAATAATACATTGACGATTTTCGCAATCAAGAACATAATCTCGAATTTGCGAGTTCGCAAATATATGACGAATATTCTACAAAATATTTGCAAAATATCAGAAATTTTAATATTGCCCCTGCCGCTCATCATTATTCAGCAACTGAGTGACGTCCTTGTCGAAGATTATGCAATTTGGTCTCAGCTGTGGCACAACGATTAGGGTCATCAAAAACTTGATCCATAACAGTGATAAAGTTATCTAAATCATTTAGGTCAATGTTCTTTTCCACATGCAAGAGCTTCATCTGTCAGAATATTGATGATAAATAAAATAAAATTACTGTCATTAGTTAAAGGAGCAGGTTTCATTTACAGCATTGATTAATGTAATCCTTGGTAATGGTGACGATCCCCACAGAAATTTGATGGCAGAGTCATATAGGTATTTAAATATGAGCCTGAGTTGCGCATATCCAAAAGTAGTTTTTTTTGCAGTTCAATTTTTTCTTGTTGTTGATCCAGTACCAGGGTTTGTAACTTAGAAAGTTTTTCTTGGTATGTAGAACCAAATTCTTGAAGGTCAGCCACTTGTTGCCTCAAAGTGGTCACAAAAGATTACATTTTTGGGCGAGATTATTCTGTAACGGTCCGGCTCTGGTTCGGAGTCTTTTATTGCAACTACTTGGAGTAATTGCAAAGCTGATATCATAGTCAGGAGAAAGCAGTGGTCGATGCACAAGATGTAGGGTCAGAATTAGAGGAGTAGGCAAATACCGCAGTAAGGAGGAAGCCAGTGGTCGATGCACAAGATGGAGCGTCCATATTAGCAGCAGAGCAGGAGAGACTAGCTTGATTACAGGCTGAGAGCACAATAATCTATCAGGGCAGGAAGTGCAAGGTTGGGCTTAAATAGAATTAAGGCAGTTCTGAAGGCAAAAGGGGTCCAACACCGTATTAGTAAGGTGTTCCTAATAATTCTTTAGGTGAGTGTATAGCACTATATTCTAAATATTTGCTAATCCTCGAAGTGGCGATATTCGCGATAAAAATTGGCTTTTTGAATATTCGTGCTCAACACTATTGCTAAATACACAGCGGAATTTCGTTGTTGGGTAGCTGACACCACATGGAATCTAGCAGCCCAAAGGAGTCAATTTCGACTAGGTTTATCAGAGCTAGTAAAGGACGAGCTTGCCAGAGTTGAGGCTCCTGATAATTTGGAGGTTTTCATATAACTGTGCATCCAAATTGATCAGAGACTTACTTAACATAGAAAAGAGAGACTGCGGATATTTGGAAACAAACCTACCTACTCCTTCAGTCAATCAGCATTGAATACACAGCAAAAGACTGAATCCTTACCAGAACCTATGCAGATTGATGTAATCCGAAAACCGCTTACTGCGGTAGAGAAAGAGAGACGCCGTACAGAAAATCTGTGCCTTTATTGTGGGGGCTCAGGACATTATGCTATTAACTGTCCCAACAAGTTTCAAAGGCCTATAGTCTGCACTAGTGCTACGACAGATTGCAATTTTGAACTTTCTGAACTGCTGGATTCATCTGTAACCCAAAACGAAAACAAAATGTATTCATCATCTTCACATTTTGTCATTCCAATACAGGTCATAGTTATGAGCCATAAACTGCAATGCTCTGCCATGTTAGATTCTGGGGCAGAGGGAAATTTCATGGACTTACAATTGATAATGCGCTTGATAATAACATTGCACGTAGAACAAAATCCATGCCAATTGATATGGAAACTGTTTATGGATCACCTTTATTATCTGGACCTGTAACTCACGAGACAATAGAACTTGGAATCTGTATTGAAACGGATCATCATGAAACTATTTGTTTTTATCTGATTTCTTCTCCCAAGTTTCCGGTTATTTTAGGAATTCCGTGGTTTGCCATCCATAATCCTTCTATCAACTGGGAATTAAGGATTATTACATTTCCTTCTGAATACTGCAAGGACAATTGTCATATAAGTTTATCCATCCAAAAACAAATAAAAGTTTCCAAAATTCCGTATCAGAGTTATGATAATTTTCCACCTCAGTATCAACAGTTCAGTGATGTCTGCAACAAGTAAAAAGCTGATCACCTGCCTCCTCATCATCCATACGATTGTCCCATCGAGTTGCTTCCTCGAGCTACTATTCCTTTTGGCATAATTTACAATCTCTCTGAACCAAAATTAAAAGTGCTCAGAGAATACTTGGATGAAAATTTAAAGAAAGGCTTCATTCCACCCTCCTCATCCCCAGCTGGGGCACCTTTGTTCTTTGTGGAAAAGAAAGAATCAGTCTTGAGACTATGTATTGACTAGAGAGAACTAAATAAGATTATTATTAAAAATCATTACGGTGTTCGCTGCGGACTGTGACATAACCAGTGCCACATCTGCAGTGTAACGTGTGCGCTGAAAAAATGTATCTGTGACATACAGTGTACTTTTTCAAAAGACGGTGTCCGCTTCTGACAGTGACATTACCAGTACAAACAATAGAGCAGAGAAATGGGGATTATTCTAAATTAAAGTGGTATTATACCTACTATAAATGGAAAAATAGAAGCTCTTTGCGCAAATTTTTGATGAAACTTGTGTTGGGCCCATCTACCAGGTGTCAAGGTGGCTTCCGCAGATGGGAACCTATATTGAGGGTAGCCCTCTTTTAGACTGAGCTACACTGGTTCCTACACTGCCCTGAAAATTGTAGGCTTAGGTAAGTCTAAGAGAGGTGGTATCTTAGTGTTAGGTACCCATCTGCGGAAGCCATATTGACGCCTGTTAGATGGGCCCGACACACGTTTGATCAAAAATGTGCGCAAAGAGCTTCTATTTTTCCATTTATAGTAGGTATAATACTACTTTAATTTAGAATGATCCCCATTTCTCAGCTATTGTTTGTATGTGAAATGTTGTGCAGCCATTTTTTTTACCAACCATGTTTGCTTGATGGATATGCACCTATGACTATAAATATGAATGTGCTAGTCTAAATTTTCTTGTAGTGACATTACCAGTGCCACATCTCCAGTGTAACGTGTGAGCATAAATTTTTTATCTGTGGCATACAGTGTGCTTTTTCCGTAGACGCTGCGGACAGTAACATTACCGGTGGTACCTCATTTGTATTACGTTTCCTCATCCCAAATATGGTACCTGTGACACTTCCCTTGTAAACTTTTATTAGCCGCTGGTGACAGCTTTGACTTTATCTGTGGGATTTCTCCTGTGTGACGTTTCCACATCCCAAATACCTTTTTAAATGTAACATAACAAGTGAGAGTGAATCTCGACTGCACATCCTCAATGCTATGCTTTTGATATGACGACTGTTATTCAGCATAGTAAAACATGGCTTCTCAGCACAATTATTAATAAATATAACCTTATGCTATGCACTAAAATGAGGCATTGGTATACAGCTTGATCAAAGAGCATAGGCCCAATTACCACGACAAGGTTGCCTCTTCAAGTGGGGACCTACTCTAACTTTAGTGCGGCACTGCGCAGTGACCACCGGCACCCCCACACTGCACCAGCAGGCGACGGGAACCAGTAGCCACACAGCACCCACAGCATACTTTTAGTGCATAGCATAAGTGTCACGGGGTTCCGAAGGTGCACTCGGTCCCCCATTGCCCGCAGAACTGTTGCTTAGCTTTTGGAATGAGGTTCTGTGTTTGACCTCATTCCCAGGGCGGCTTTACTAGCTGGGTGGCTCCCTGCTCCTAGTTTGCCTTGAGCGCCGAGCTGATCACTCGGTGCTCGACTGGTTGGTCTGTCGGTCATGTGACGCTGGCCACGTCACATGACCCTCACTCCCCACTATAAATACAGGCAGCCTGCTGGCTACAGGTTGCCTGTTAATTTCTAGGTTCCTGGCTGTTTGTTGGACTACTGAATATTTACCTGATCCTGTTCCCTGACGATCCTCTGCCTGCTCCTCCTGTACTGCGCATACATCCTGGTATTGTGACCTCGGCTCCCACCTGACTACTCTCTTAGGACTCCTCTTGTACTTCGCTACTCTCCTGGTATTTGACCCCGGCTTCTCCTGACCATTCTTTGCTTAATCCGTTGTACTGCGTAGCTCTCTTGGTTCTGACCCGGTCCGTTCATGTTCCGTATTTTGGGGGCATCCTGGTTTTCCAAGATTGACCTGAATCAAGGAGGGAGACGAATGGAAGACAGCGTTCAATACTCCGATAGGACACTTTGAATATCAGGTGATGCCTTTTGGACTCAGCAATGCCCCAGCTGTGTTCCAAAACTTAATGAACGATATTCTTAGGGAGTTCTTAGGTAAATTTATTATTGTCTATCTTGACGACATTTTGATATTCTCTCCTGATTTCGAATCTCATGTGTCCCATGTCAAACAAGTATTAGAGGTGTTGAGGGAGAACCAGCTATCCGCTAAGCAAGAGAAATGTGTCTTTGGTGTACAGGAGATACTGTTTCTAGGGCATGTTTTGACTCCTCACGCCTTTAAGATGGATCCTGGTAAGGTTTTAGCAATTAAGGAATGGGTAAGGCCTTCATCCTTAAAGGCTTTACAACGGTTTTTGGGTTTCGCAAATTACTACCGTAAATTTATCATGAATTTTTCTGTAATTGCTAAGCCATTGACTGACCTTACTAAGAAAGGGGCGGATTTGGAGAATTGGTCTACCAAGGCCATTTCTTCATTTGAAACATTAAAAAAGGAATTTAGTAGCGCTCCCATTCTGATCCAGCCTGATCAGGAGAGACCCTTTATTGTGGAGGTGGATGCGTCCGAGGACGGCGCAGGAGCAGTCCTTTCACAAGATCCTGCTAGCCTCACTAACCTGAGACCGTGTGCCTTCTTCTCTAGGAAATTCTCTCCCACGTTGAGAAACTACGACATAGGGAATAGGGAGCTGTTGGCCATTAAATGGGCATTTGAGGAGTGGAGACATTTTTTGGAGGGGGCAAGGCATCGAGTAACTGTTGTCACTGACCATAAAAACCTAATGTTTCTCGAGTCCGCTAAGAGGTTGAATCCCCGACAAGCCCGATGGGCTCTGTTTTTTACCCGTTTTGATTTCTCCATTACATTCAGGCCGGGAAGTAAAAATGTGAAGGCAGACGCATTATCTCGGAGCTTCCATGCTTTTCAACCCACTGAGACGCCGCCTGAATCCATCCTACCAGCAAACATCTTCTTAGCGGCTCTAACCCAGGATATCTCGGCTCGCATTAAGGCTGAACAACATCTGGCACCGGCATCCACCCCAACAGATAAGTGGTTTGTTCCCGTACAATTTCGTCTCCAGCTGTTGGGTGAGTGTCACGATTCTGCCTTTTGTGGACATCCGGGAATTGAGGGCACTAAGGATCTGGTTTCTAGATCTTATTGGTGGCCCACTCTGACCAGGGATGTCAAGTCCTACGTGTCAGCCTGTGAGGTTTGTGCCAGGTCTAAGACACCTAGGACTCGCCCTGCTGGTAACCTACGACCCCTACCCATTCCCAGTAGACCCTGGTCCCATATCTCGATGGACTTTATAACTGACCTACCGCTGGCGGAGGGTAAGACTGTGGTTTGGGTAGTGGTCGATAGGTTTAGCAAGATGGTTCATTTCATTCCCCTGTCTAAACTTCCGAATGCTAAAACCCTGGCGTCTATTTTTGTGAGAGAGATTGTTCCGGCATCCCGGAAAATATTGTTTCTGACAGGGGTGTGCAGTTTGTGTCCAAATTCTGGAGGGCCTTCTGTCAAAGATGTAAAATTTTGTTGTCTTTTTCTTCCACCTACCATCCTGAGAGTAATGGGCAGACTGAATGCCTTAATCAGTCTGTGGAACAATTCCTGAGGTTGTATGTTGCTGATGACCAGCAATTATGGGTCAAATTCCTTCCGTTGGCTGAATTTGCTCTGAATAACCGTGTCAATTCTTCTGCTGGGGTCTCCCCTTTCTTTTGTAACCATGGTTTTCATCCCCGTTTTCATTCTGGGTCGTCCGTCTCCTCCTCTAACCCTGAAGCTGATAAACTCTCCTCCGAACTGTGCACAGTTTAGGCCCGGGTTCAATCGAACCTAGAAAAGGCTCAAAGTTCTCAAAAACTCAAGGCCGATAGGAGACGTTCAAGGGGGGTGAACTTTCAGGTTGGGGATAAAGTATGGTTGTCCTCCAAGAATCTATCTCTCAAGGTAGCTTCTAGAAAATTTGCTCCTCGTTTTATTGGACCATATAAGATCACGGAGGTGATTAACCCGGTATCATTTAGGTTGGAGCTGCCCGAGTCATTCCACATTCATAATGTGTTCCATAAATCTCTACTTAAAAAATATTTGGAACCAGTAGTACCATCGAAAGCCTCGCCTCCGCCGGTTCTTGTTAATGATGCTGTCGAGTATGTCGTGTCTAAAATAGTGGATGTCAGGAAGGTGCGTAACTCCATGCAGTATCTGATTCACTGGAAGGGGTATGGACCTGAAGAGAGATCTTGGGTACCTGCCAGGGAGGTTCATGCTCCTAGACTGGTTCGTAAATTTCATTTAGAACACCCTGAAAAGCCATCGCCTGAAGTCTTGGGTCCGGTGGCCCCTCGTAAAAGGGGGGGTACTGTCACGGGGTTCCGAAGGTGCACTCGGTCCCCCATTGCCCGCAGAACTGTTGCTTAGCTTTTGGAATGAGGTTCTGTGTTTGCCCTCATTCCCAGGGCGGCTTTACTAGCTGGGTGGCTCCCTGCTCCTAGTTTGCCTTGAGCGCCGAGCTGATCACTCGGTGCTCGAATGGTTGGTCTGTCGGTCATGTGACGCTGGCCACGTCACATGACCCTCACTCCCCACTATAAATACAGGCAGCCTGCTGGCTACAGGTTGCCTGTTAATTTCTAGGTTCCTGGCTGTTTGTTGGACTACTGAATATTTACCTGATCCTGTTCCCTGACGATCCTCTGCCTGCTCCTCCTGTACTGCGCATACATCCTGGTATTGTGACCTCGGCTCCCACCTGACTACTCTCTTAGGACTCCTCTTGTACTTCGCTACTCTCCTGGTATTTGACCCCGGCTTCTCCTGACCATTCTTTGCTTAATCCGTTGTACTGCGTAGCTCTCTTGGTTCTGACCCGGTCCGTTCATGTTCCGTATTTTGTCTTGTCTGTCTTCCCTGCACATATCCTAAGTTAGGGACTGCCGTCCAGTTTTCCCCTGTCATCAGGACTCGTGAGGCAAGTAGGCAGGGCCAGGGGTGAGGGTGGAGCGCAGTGGTCACTACCCTTCCCCCTGTGTGTGTGTGGACGTGACCGTTACAATAAGGTTATATTTATTAATATTGTGCTGAGAAGCCATGTTTTATTATGCTGAAAAACAGTCGTCATATCAAAAGCATAGTATTGAGGATGTGTGGTCCAGATTCACTCTCACTTGTTATACTTCTGGTCGTGGCTGCGGAAATGGAACTTGAGCATAACGGTGACAAGTTGACTATCCACCTGCTGTCTGGCTGACTGAATGGCCTGAATTCTGCCCTTGCCCACGAACGTGGGTAGGCCTATAAGGGGGCATACCCAGAGGAGAACTGGTAGAGAAAAGGGGGGGAAGGGGGGCACGACAGACGCCTGCCTGGATGGATGATGCAGGTGAGAATTTATCCCACAATTACATGCTGAAATCAGCCTTAGTATTTGTGGTCGTGGCTGCGGAAATGGAACTTGAGCATAACGGTGACAAGTTGACTATCCACCTGCTGTCTGGCTGACTGAATGGCCTGAATTGTGCCCTTGGCCATAACCGTGGGTAGGCCTATAAGGGGGCAAAATAACACAATTAGGATTATTTGGTTTATTGAACACAAAAAATTACAAAACTAGATTACAGAAAGCTTTAGAAATGTCATGATGCGGGTTAGGAATGTACCTGTTAAAGCACGACGATTGCCAGCGACCCATTTTACAAATCATATGGCAGGGCACGTTGTGCTTGGAAGCTGCCGAAGCAGCTCCGATGTGAAATGAGTGCCCTGAAATGGTTTTGGGGTCAACACCTAACCCTGTAGCTAAAATGCGGATATGGGATACAAACTGTGCTGTAGTGAGGGTTTTGGCTTTGAATGTCAGTAACGGGTCGTCGGGGAAGGAATTACCCAAGGTTGCTGATAGATTATTTAGGACTTGAACAGGGCACCACTTATTGAAAGTTTGAAAATATTTGATTTGAACAGGGGGCCCAGTTTGAGATGTTTTAGTCGATGGCAGATATAGGATGTAATGATCATGATTCCATGCTAGTTGGCTTCTGGTTAAACCTTTGGCTTTGGGAGAAAACCCGGTAAACTCTCCTGACGCAGAAATACATAAAAACCTAGTGATAACTGTGCTAGGTTGGAGCCCAAAAGGATTGCTGTCTAAGGAATTTGAGAGTTTCCTGAACAGCTCCCCTGTAACTGGCTGTCTGCTTGGGGTGGGATTCCTGTTGCTTTTTTGAATACCTATGAGAGTTGCCTTGATTGCATGGGAAGTAAAAAGTGATCTACTGCCTGTATCTTTTAACATTTAATAATACTGTACCCCGGCCAAATATAATCTAACTGAATTGTAGGAAAGGTGCTCCAGCCGGTCTTGTAATTTCTGGCCGTGTTAGCGGAAAGCGACCTATAGACAAGGGTTTTGGCTGTAGATATGAAGTGCTCTAGTCCATTTGTAGAGTCTGATAAGCTGGAGGGGATAATCCCGTTTGCTCCGCTTCTGGCATAACCTGGAAAAAGTTACGAAAATTAAAGCGGGATAGAGCATCGGTAGCTACATTCTGAATACCTTGGATATGTCTGCATGACACTTGAAAGTTATAACGCAAAGAGGGGCAGACTAATTTGCAAACAAAGGGCATGATGCAAGAAGACTTTGACCGACCTTTGCTAATGATGTCCACCACTGCCTGATTGTCCATGCTGAAGGTTACTGGTGAATTGGCCCATTGCCTGCCCCAGACTTGAGCAGCGGCCACTATTGGGTAGATCTCTAGTAACGGGGAGGATCTGAGGTACTCTTTAAGTGAATAAACTTCAGGGGGCCAATGGCCTGCAAACCATTGATTTCTGTATATGGCTGCAAAACCTCTGGAGGCCGCTGCATCTGAGAAAAACATTGGAGGTGTGGTATTCCATTGGGGACAAATAAAGATATCCCATTCCAACTGGCCAGGAAGGTATTCCACATTGCCAAGTCGGCCATAGCTTGGGAATCCAGGAATACAGGAGAGTCCTGCTCTGTGGCTGTTGGAAGCAGATCTAACAGTCTGGAAATGAAGGCCTTGCCTTGGGGCATGATTCTGGTTGCAAAATTTAACATACCTAAAAGAGATTGTAACTCCTGCTTCATGAGAACTCGTGAACCCACGAATTTGGAGATTATCTCCTTGATTTTAACGAGCTTCTGGCAGTCTTGCCTCCATTTTTCCTGTGTCAAGGATTATGCCTAAAAAGGTTACTACCGTGGAGGGCCCTTCTATTTTGGATGGAGCTACCGGAATATTGAGATTTTTGAATAGTTGTAACAGGCTATTAAGATTGCAGGGTTTGACATCAGGTTGTTCTATAAAAAGAAAATCATCCAAATAGTGAATAACCATTGGGCATTCTCAATGGTTCACCAATATCCAATGTAGGACCTGAGCGAACTGGTCGAATAACCAAGGGCTGCTCTTGGAACCAAATGTCAATCGGTTAGCAAAGTAATAGAGGCCTTCCCATTTTATTCCATAAAACTTCCAAAGTTGAGGGTTAATAGGTAGCAGTTTGAAGGCATCTGCGATATCTGCCTTAGACAACCATGCCACTTTACCTGCTAACAGGATGAGTGATATGGCCTCGGAACGAGTTAAGGCTAGGAATGTCTGAACCATGAGGCGCTGAGAGATAATAGATTAAGCGTTTTTTATTAGAGAATTTTTTGGTGACAATACCGATGGGATTGACTCTCCAGTAGTCGAAGGGAACCGTTAAAAAAAGACCAATACGAAAACCCTTTTCCACTTCTGACTGGATTAAAGAATCTACTGAACTGGTGTCATTGATTGCCGACATTAGATTGGGACCTTCCCAGTCGGACTGATGAAGGGCAACGAGACCCGTGTGGAAACCGTTCGTGAACCCATCAAGCAAGAATTGGACGAAGCGAGGGCTATGATGTTCCCGAAGCAGTAGCCCCAGCAGGTCAATGTTAACCCCACCTAGTTGTTTATGCTTGGATGTTCTTTGAGGGCAAGCCAGTATGGGATGAGCTCTAAAGCAAGAGGAACAGACATGGAGTGCTCTGCATTGATTATAATTACATGAAGCTAAATTGTAATTATTGTAGACCTGACTATTTCCTAAAAACACTATGGGCGACCCAGTTTATCTATGTTAATAATCTACCTCTGTAGGAATCCTGAGGGACCAGCCGAAGGTCGACTTATGGCCAACGGATGACTAACATTTCGGCACCACTCTGAGGAATGGAGAATCGATTGACAAGTGATACACGCTGGAGCTTTTAGCCCAGCGAAATGATGGCAGAACAGTTCCATGTCCAGGGACGCCCAATTGGTGACCCGGTGGAACTGAGCAAGAGCTGCGGCTGCTTTTTGCTGATAAAAAATGATGATAATCGTAAAAAGCATGCCCTCCATGCTTGTACCCCAAGTCTGTGACCCTGTACATTTAAAGATCGAGTTCCTCCCTTCTCTCTGGGTGGGCAGAACAGATAATATCCCTAAATAGACTGAATGCCAATACAAACTCAGGGACAGATGATTTTTTGTTCAGACGGGCATCTCTGGAATTAAGCACTATGGAAACATTTTCGCAAGCAATCATTTTGTTTTCCACTGTATCGTGTGTGGCTATAAGAATGGCAGCTAGGTTAACGTCTTTCCCTTCCAATATATCTCTCTTAATGCCATCTGTGATGAAATGGGATGGAGCTACCTCCGTCATGTTGAGGACTCTACCTGGGGAGGTTGATTGTGACGTGGAAGCAGCTGGGAGAGGAGGCACGGATGAGCTGGCTGCCGAGCCTCTAGATTCCACAACCTGCAGCCTGTTCTGAATATCCGAAATTGAGGAAATTAAGCAGTTTATTGTGGCATTCAGTTGTGTCAAGGATAATTGAATCGTTGAGATGGACACCTGCTCCCTCGTTGGGGAAGATAGCTCAGAAATCAAGAATCTATATAACTGCTTTGCGAGCGGAAGCTGGGTAATGGATGCCTCTCCTGTTTAGTTCAGCGATTAGCTTGGGAACCGTCCAGCTTCTTAGAGACATATTACTTGCATGCTCAGATGCTGGGGTTTCTGGAATTGACGAGGCCTTGTCGATATCTGCCAGGTGCGACATGCTGAAACTGAAATAAATGAGTGTAAGGGACTACCATTAAGACAATCATCCCTCTGATTATGGAGAAACCTTAAACCCATGTTTGTGACTAGAAGTTATTCTGCTGCAGGGTTTATAGTGGTCCGGTGAGAAGAAAAGGAGTGAATGAAGTGTGGAAGACTGAAATGGAACCTGTGAAAAAAGAACCTAGTAAAAGGAGGTTAGATACCTGATCACGAAGCTGGCAAGCGATGCTTGGAGTGACGACCTTGAAGCTGGATTGTATCGCCGATACAAACCGCAATCAACTTAAATGAAAGCATTATGAATCAATTTTGGCCTGAAAAGTTGGAGTCGTGAGCACCCGACAGTCTAGACGTGTGACCCTGGCGACAGTTTGAAGAAACCATGAGATAGAATGACGTGTATTGGAATGCGGCTGTCCGTGGGCGTATAGCTGAATACCAGGCAAGTTAGTGGTGATGAAGGAACCTGAAAAGTCATAAACCAGGAAGTAGCTGTGCCCTGAGTCGGAGTATAAAAAAACTAACCGGCTCCTAGACGGACTGAAGCGAGACCCAAGAAACCGTGAATTGTGAAGATGAAGATAGGCGTGAGTGGTGTGAGGGGTGAATGAAGATAGGCCTGAATAGCGTAAACAGGTTAAAAACATGGATGAGCGTACCCTGAGAAAAGTGGTTGGAGAATGTAAGATAAGAGAGCGTGGCCTGAATAACGTAAATAGGCGGTGGACATAGAAAAGATGAAAAACGTGGCCTGAGTAACACAAACAGGCAGGAGTCATGGAAAAACAACGTAACCTGACTGACGTGAACAGGCTATGGATGACACAACTGGCTGAATAACGTAAACAGGCGGTAGACAGAGAAGTGATGAAAACGTGGCCTGAGAAACGCAAACAGGCAGGAGACATGGAAAAAAAAAACGAAGCCTGACTGACCTGAACAGGCTATAGACGACACAACTGCCTGAATAATGCAAACAGGCAGAAGACGAGAGAAAGACCAAACGTATCCTGAATAACGTATACAGGCTAAGGAACACACAGGCGGTAGAAAAGAAATTAAGTGTGGCCTGAGTAACGCAAACAGGCCAAATGGAATATATAAAGATATATAATTTTTATTTTATTTTTTTTTAAATATAGGGAGGAGCAGACAGGTAGGTAGATCAAGCGAAATTTGTTGAAACGCATGCTGAAACTGAGGAAGGTGCATAAATAACATACAAACCTTGAATGGTTAAAGATGGTTTACTTGGCGTAAATAGGCTCAGTATCTCTGTTAGAACTTGTAATAATCCTTGACGTGCGACATGCAAAACTGGATATAATCAAGAACAAAACAAAACAACATGTCCGCAATAAGTAAATGACCACATAGTAAAGAATGAAATGCTGTAATAACCAAAAACGAACACCTTGGAAGGTGGAATGATGAACCGCAGTGCCCGCAGCGATTAAACTCCAGAAAAATAAGATGCATGTTGAATTTTGTCATTATGTTCTTTATTTGTATATTTGCAAATGGCCAAAAGTTGGCCAAAAGTTTTGAGAATTAGATAAATATTGGAAATTGGAAAAGTTGCTGCTTATGTTTTTATAATAGCAATTTGCATATACTCCAGAATGTTATGAAGAGGGATCAGATGAATTGCATAGTCCTTCTTTGCCATGAAAATTAACTTAATCCCAAAAAAAACTTTCCACTGCATTTCATTGCTGTCATTAAAGGACCTGCTGAGATCATTTCAGTAATCGTCTTGTTAACTCAGGTGAGAATGTTGACGTGCACAAGGCTGGAGATCATTATGTCAGGCTGATTGGGTTAAAATGGCAGACTTGACATGTTAAAAGGAGGGTGATGCTTGAAATCATTGTTCTTCCATTGTTAACCATGGTGACCTGCAAAGAAACGCGTGCAGCCATCATTGCGTTGCATAAAAATGGCTTCACAGGCAAGGATATTGGGGCTACTAAGATTGCACCTCAATCAACAATTTATAGGATCATCAAGTCAAGTCAAGAACTTCAAGGAAAGAGGTTAAATTCTTGTTAAGAAGGCTTCAGGGCGTCCAAGAAACTCCAGCAAGCGCCAGGATCGTCTCCTAAAGAGAATTCAGCTGCGGGATCGTGCCACCAGTGCAGAGCTTGCTCAGGAATGGCAGCAGGCAGGTGTGAGCGCATCTGCACGCACAGTGAGGAGGCGAAGACTTTTGGAAGATGGCCTGGTGTCAAGAAGGGCAGCAAAGAAGCCACTTCTCTCCAAAAAAAATCAGGGACAGATTGATCTTCTGCAGAAAGTATGGTGAATGGACTGCTGAGGACTAGGGCAAAGTCATATTCTCCGTTGAAGCCTCTTTCCGATTGTTTGGGGCATCTGGAAAAAGGCTTGTCCGGAGAAGAAAAGGTGAGCGCTACCATCAGTCCTGTGTCATGCCAACAGTAAAGCATCCTGAGACCATTCATGTGTGGGGTTGCTTCTCATCCAAGGGAGTGGGCTCACTCACAATTTTGCCCAAAAACACAGCCATGAATAAAGAATGGTACCAAAACACCCTCCAACAGCAACTTCTTCCAACAATCCAACAACAGTTTGGTGAAGAACAATTCATTTTCCAGCATGATGGAGCACCGTGCCATAAGGCAAAAGTGATAACTAAGTGGCTCGGGGACCAAAACGTTGACATTTTGGGTCCATGGCATGGAAACTCCCCAGATCTTAATCCCATTGAGAACTTGTGGTCAATCCTCAGGAGGCGGGTGGACAAACTAAAACCCACTAATTCTGACAAACTCCAAGAAGTGATTATGAAAGAATGGGTTGCTATCAGTCAGGAATTGGCCCAGAAGTTGATTGAGAGCATGCCCAGTCGAATTGCAGAGGTCATGAAAAAGAAGGGCCAACACTGCAAATACTGACTCTTTGCATAAATGTCATGTAATTATCGATAAAAGCCTTTGAAACTTATGAAGTGCGTGTAATTATATTTCACTACATCACAGAAACAACTGAAACAAAGATCTAAAAGCAGTTTAGCAGCAAACTTTGTGAAAACTAATATTTGTGTCATTCTCAAAACTTTTGGCCACGACTGTACATGGTAGTTGTTTTTTTTTTTACTCCTTATTATTATTATTTTTTTATAAGACATATACCCCCCGTTTATTTTTATTTTTTTTGCTTTGTTTATTTAATGTTGTTATTAATGAATATGAAAACTGCAGAGCTTAAAGAGGACCTTTCACTAGAATAAAACATCTAAACTAACTATACAGACATGGAGAGCGGTGTCCAGGGATCTCCCTGCACTTACTGTTATACCTGGGCGCCGCTCCGTTCTCCCGGTATAGCCTCCAGTATCTTCATAGTTAGGCTCCACCCAGGGGAACCTCCCGGCGTCTCATTCTCCCATGCTGTAGCGCTGGCCAATCACAGCGCTCAGCTCATAGCCTGAGAGGCTTTTTTTTCTCTCAGGCTATGAGCTGAGCGCTGCGATTGGCCAGCGCTACAGAATGGGAGAAGGAGACACCGGCAGGTTCCCCTGGGTGGAGCCTAACTATGAAGATACCGGAGGCTATAACGGGAGAACGGAGCGGCGCCCAGGGATAATAGTAAGTGCAGGGGGATCCCTGGGCGCCGCTCTCCATGTCTGTATAGTTAGTTTAGATGTTTTATTCTAGTGAAAGGTCCTCTTCAAGCCTTAGAGCAACATAAGCTTCTGGCCCCCTGCTGGTGGTAGGCAAGTACTACAGATGTAGCAGGGTTAGCACTCCAGCTCTTAACTCAAATTTCTTAACTCATCGCGTTATCTTGAGACAAAAGCCATTGAAAAGGAATTGAAGGTGTTTGCTTAGATTAGATAACACCTCAGAAATCTCAGAAAACAGAAGTGTTAACTCTACTCCATCCGTAGCAATTGTAACCTGAAGCCTGCTCCTACTCATGCACACGTGATCGGGAGCCGGGCAGGAATGAGACATGAGAGCACTGCTGCGCTTCTGCCGTCTTTGGCTTACCTGTGAGTGCTGCCAAAAACGATCGATCCCCACATACAGATTAGGACATAAACCCCCGGCACAAAGTAAGGGTTTGAACGAGGCAGCTTCAGTTGAAAGCAGGGGAGGGAGACCGGAGGTCCTTGAAAGAAAATAATGGGGTAGTAGGAGCACCGAGAGCGCAAACTCATCTAGGGGGACAATCGATAGTGACGTAGCTGGGAGGAAGCTCTTCGACGGAAACAGCCCTCAGCACGACAGACGCCCGCCTGGATGGATGATGCAGGTGAGAATTTATGGGGCCTTCGCCCCTCCCGCAATTACAGGCTGAAATCAGCCTTTACATTTATAGTCTTGTTTTCTGTTTCCCCATTTCTGATTCAGCACTCCTCCCCATTCGGCCAAGGTGTTTTTAATCGGCAGGAGTCTGCTAAGGGTCTATAAATTCCTACCATCTCTCAGTGGGATTTCCTGAGAGTTTGCGAACAGGATAGCCTTTTGCACCTGTTCACATTATGCAGTGCTGAGCGGTGGCCATCGCTGCTTTTGTGCTGTGCTGGTGGAGCGATGGGACCCAGGGCCAAGGTGGCTTTGCCGCACAGTAAGGGTGCTGTGTGGCTACTGGGTCCCATCGCCTGCTGGCGCAGTGCGGATATTCCGGTGGTCGGTGTGCAGTGCCGCGCTAAAGTTAGAGTAGGTCCCCACATGAAGAGGCAACCTTGTCGCGGTAAGTGGTCCTATGCTCTTTGACCAGACTGTATACCAATGCCTCCTTTTAGTGCATAGCATAAGGTTATATTTATTAATATTGTGCTGAGTAGCCATATTTTATTATGCTGAAAAACAGATTTACTCTCACTTGTTATACTTTCTTAAATTCATTTGCGCATACACTTCCAAATCCTACGCTACTGTACGTGTGATATACTTTCAAGCATATATAACATTTAATATGAAGAAGGTGAGCAGTAAGGGACAGGTAAGTGGCCGTGATCCTGATGGTGCACGCAGGGCCTGTGGCCCTGGGCGCGTTGAAACTGTGCCTGCTGCCAGAGCACAAGAAAAAAAAAATCATCCATGATACCTAACTTGATGTCCCAGTTTGCAGGGCGGCGAAGGAAACCACTCTTGAAATACCACTCTTGAAATCAGACCAGTGCGACCAGGTGGTCGGTTGGATTGCAGAAGATAATGCTTTTAGTCGGTTAAGCACCACCCTGTCTTCCACAAAGTCCAGTCTCAGTAGCCAAGAGTCTGCTTAACACAATCCTCACCCTGATACTCCTTCCTCCCACCATGGAGAGTCTGGGCAAACAAGTGATCCGACACTCGGATATTCCAATGACCTCTTTTCATCGCCATTCCTTGATTTGACCCTCTCGCCAAGCACGCTTGAAAAGGGACAGATCTTGTGCCCTGATTTCCAAACTCTTAAGGAATCCACAGTCACAAGAAGATGACGGTGGGGAAAGGCAATTAGTGTTTAATGAGGTGGATGTTGATGAGACACAGTTGCCAATAAGTCAACAGCAATTACTGTCTCAAGAGGTTGATAAAGAGGATGAGACACAGTTGTCAATCACCTAGGTTGTGGTTAGGTCAACAAATGAGGAGGATGAGCAGAGTGAGGAAGTGGAAGAGGAGGTGGTGAACAATGAAGTCACTTACCCAACCTAGGAAGGTGGAAAGCCGAGCGAGGACAGCAGTACAGAGGGGGAAGGATCTGCAGCAACGCAACAGGCTGGAAGAGTCAGTGGGGTGGCAAAAAGGAGAAGGCAGGCCACACCAAACAGGCCCGCAACTGTTCCACGGAGAACCCCCTTGCCGAATTCTCCCTTTCCAAGGGGTAGGTGTTCTGCAGTATGGCGCTTTTTTGAGGAAAGTGGGGATGACAAAAGAATAGTAGTTTGCAACCTGTGCCGCACCAAAATGAGCTGGGGCGTGAACACTAGCAACTAGGGTTGAGCGAACCCGAACTGTAAAGTTCGGGTTCATACCGAACTTTAGGATCTTTGGACCCCGGACCCGAACCCGAACATTTCTGTAAAAGTTTGGGTTCGGTGTTCGGCGATTTCTTAGCGCTTTTTGAAACAAGCGTTTAACTGTGTGCCCTTAGAAGCCATCACAGCCATGCCTACTAATGGCATGGCTGTGATTGGCCAGTGCAGCATGTGACCCAGCCTCTATATGAGCTGGAGTCACGTAGCGCTGCATGTCACTCTGCTGTGCTTAGTGTAGGGATAGGATGCTGCTGCTGTGAGGGAGAGAATAGGACAGAATCTTTAATCAGAACTCTAATTGAACTCAGCGATCTACATAGATTTTGTTGTGTGGGTGCAGTGCACAATATTTTTACCCTGCCATGAGCCCAGTGACAGAGAAAAATAACTTTTATCCGTCTGTTAGGTGGGCAGCGCCAGCCATTTTATGCAAGCTCAGTGCACCAGCACTGCATATGTGCTTTTGTGACATTCAAATCCAAGCTTGAAATACTGCAATAATAATCTGGTTTTAAGAAAACACCCTTTTTTGGCAATATCCTACATCTGGTGCCTTTGCAGCATTAGTCAGTGTGCAATCTAAGCTAGAAATACAGCTATAATTTTCTGGGTTTTTAAAAACCCACTTTTTAGGCAAAATATACAATTTTACAGCCCTTGCTGCAATCTGCACGTGTGAAATTCAAGCGTTATATATTGCTGTCATATTCTGTTAGTAAAATAACACCCTTTTAGGGCAAAATACTTAATATTGCAGCCTTTGCTGCATCTGTGATTGTTAAAAACAAGCTTGAAATACTTCAATAATTTTCTGGCTTTGAAAAAACAATCTCTATTTCTCACGCTCCCTCTCCGGCGTGGAACGCTGATTCACCGCTAATCGTGATCAACATGGTAAGCGCAGAAAAGAACATCGAAAGTTGATAGAGCAGATATCCAATTGGATCATGGACATCACAGGGACTTGCGACATGGTGGAGCAGTATGTGTGCACACGCCTACGCGTACTGACTGATGGGTCTGCCCCATTCAACTTCTGGGTTTCCAAATTGGGCACATGGCCTGAGCTTGCCCTTTACGCCTTGGCCTGCCCTGCAGCCAGTGTATTGTCTGAACGTTTGTTTAGCACGGCTGGAGGGGGTTATCACAGGTTATATTTCCCAATGTTTTGGGGTGTACCCTAATTAAAAAAATATATATATTAAAACCAAAAATTTGTGTAGGCTAAAAGTTCGGGTCCCGAACTCAAACTTTTTTGAGAAGTTTGGCCGAACCCGTCGAACCTGAACATCCAGGTGTTCGCTCAACTCTAGTGCCTGGTTGTCTCCCATTGACCTCCATTATACTCGGGTGCTCAGCCGAGCACACAAATATAGCAATGTGTTCGGCCCGAACACCCGAATACTTTGGTGCTCGATCATCACTAGTCAAAACAGGTAGGACCCCTAAATTATGGTAACAGGGTGTTGGTCACTGGGGATCGAGAGAAGGCAGAGCTCCTAAATGTTTTTTTAGCTCTGTATATACAAAAGAGAGGGCATCTAATGAGGGTGGTGCCACTGTTGGAAATACCTGAAATAACATACTTAACTGGCTAACTGTAGATATGGTCCTTAATATGATAAAAAAATATATATATAAACAAGGCTTCAGGTCCAGATGAATTATACCCTAAAGGAACTCAGTTCAGTGTTTGCCTTCCCATGTGCATAACCTTACCTTTGTCAGTGTTAAACCTCATCTGCCACTTCTCTGCCCAAGCCTCTAATCTATCCAGATCCATCTGTAGCTGTATAGTGTCCTCTTCAGTGCTAATTACTTTACACAGTTTAGTGCCATTTGCAAAAATTGATATTTTACTGTGCAAGCCTCCTACAAGATCATTAATAAATATATTGAAGAGAATAGGGCCCAATACTGACCCCTGAGGTACTCCACTAGTGACAGTGACCCAATCTGAGTTTGTACCATTAATAACCACCCTCTGTTTTCTATCATTAAGCCATTTACTTACCCACATACAGACGTTTTCTCCCAGTCTGAGCATTTTCATTTTATATACTACCCTTTTATGTGGTACAGTGTCAAATGCTTTGGAGAAGTCCAGATATACGACATCCATTGATTCGCCGCTGTCAAGTCTAGAACTTACCTCCTCATAAAAACTGATTAAATTAGTTTGACATGACCGATCCCTCATGAAGCCATGCTGATATGATGTTATTTGCTTGTTTTCATTGAGATACTCCAAGATAGCATCTCTTACAAAACCTTCAAACAGTTTACCCACAACAGTTTCCTACAGGCCTATAGTTTCCGGGGTCTGTTTTTGCACGCTTTTTGAATATTAGCACCACATTTGCTACGCGCCAATCCTATGGAACACTCCCTGTCAGTATAGAGTCTGTAAATAACAGAAATAAAGGTCTGGCTATGACATTACTTAATTATCTTAGGATATGGGGGTGTATGCACTCTGGCCCTGGCGATTTGTCTATTTTAATCTGTTTAAGTCCCTGTTGTACTTCTTACTGGTTCAGACAGGGCACTTTTAATGGGGAATTTAATTTTACATTCTGAATTTCATCTGACAGTTTATTTTCATCAGTGAATACAATGAAGAAAAAAATATTTAATAGCTTTGCTTTCTCCTCGTCACTCTCTGCAACTCCCCCCTCATTGCTCTGTAGAGGGCCGACACCTTCAGATTTATACTTTTTACCATTTATATAATTGAAGAAAATTGTAGGGTTAGTTTTGCTCTCGTAGGCAATTAATCTCTCGGTCTCTAGTTTGGCGGCTTTTATTTGTTTTTTACATATTCTATTTTTTTCCTTATAGTTTTTCAGTGCTTCCTTGCTACCCTCCTGTTTGAGTGATTTAAATGCTTTTTTTTTTTTTCATTTATTGCCTTCTTTACAGTTCTATTTATCCACATTGGTTTCTTCTTGTTCCTTAACCTTTTATTCCCATAAGGTATGTACCTCTCACAATTAGATTTTTAGGATGCTTTTAAAAATATCCCATTTTGTGGCTGTATTTCTATTTTTGTGGACTTTGTCCCAGTTTTTTTAGGCCTATGGCCTCTCTTAGTTGGCAAAAGTTAGCTTTTTTGAAGTTTGGTATTTTTGTTCCTCCCTGCAGAAACGCTCGTTTGAAGGATAATTGGAAGGTTATTACTTTATGGTCACTATTTCCCAGGTGTCCCCCAACCTGCACAACTGTTGTTCTGTCAGGTCTATTGGTTAATACTAAGTCCAGTATGGCCGTCCCTCTAGTTGGGTCCTGAACTAGTTGGGAAAGGTAATTGTCTTTGGTTATTGCCAAGAACCTGTTTCCTTTATGATATATACAGCTTTCAGTTTCCCAGTTTATATCTGAGTAGTTGAAGTCCCTCATAATAACCACCTCATTATGATTTGCCGTCTTGTTTATCTCGTTTAGAAGTAGATTTTCTGTGGACTCTGGTATATTAGGTGGTTTATAATAAACTCCTATTAGTATTTTATTATTGTTTTTGCCTCCATGTATTTCTACCCACAGTGACTCCACATGTTTATGTCCCTCACTTATATCTTCTCGGACTGTGGGCTTTATACAGGACTTTACATAAAGGCAAACCCCTCCCCCTCCCCGGTTTTGACGATCCTTTCTAAACAGACTGTAACCTTGTACATTAACTGCCCAGTCATAGCTATCATCCAGCCATGTCTCAGTTATTCCCACTATGTCAAAGTCCTCCTCATACATCACTAATTCTAGTTCACCAGTTTTATTAGTCAGGCTTCTGGCATTAGTATACTTACAATTAAGTGGTTTATGTATATTTTTTACCCTACACCTTTCCTTCTGAACTGTTCTAGTTCCTCTTTCCATTCCTCCCCCAGTACCACTACTTTTCTCCCGGTCTCTATCTGCACTATCTTCCCATCCTATAACGTAATTACACTCCCCCCCAGTCCTTAGTTTAAACACTCCTCCAACCTTCTAGCCATCTTTCCCCCCAACACAGCTGCCCCTTCCCCATGGAGGTGCAGCCCATCCCTACGATAGAGCCTGTAGCTGACAGAGAAGTCGGCCCAGTTCTCCAGGAACCCAAACCCCTCCTTCCTACAACAGTTCTTGAGCCACTTGTTAATCTCCCTAATCTCCCGCTGCCTTTCTTGTGTGGCTCGTGGTACAGGCAGTATTTCGGAAAACACTACCTTTGAGGACCTAAGCTTTTGAGCTAAATTCCTAAAATCTATTTTAAGGACTCTCCACCTTCCTCTAACTTTGTCATTGGTTCCGATATGGACCATGACCGCTGGGTCTTCTCCAGCCCCTCCCAGTAATCTTTCCACCTGATCCGCGATGTGTCAAACTCTAGCGCCAGGAAGACAACACAATGTTCGGCGATCACAGTCTTTGTGACAGATTGCCCTTTCTGTACCCCTAATAATAGAGTCTCCCACTACCAGCACTTGTCTGGCCTGCCCTGCTCTCCTGGTCCCCTGCTTACTGGAGCTTACATTCCCCTGACTGGCAGAGGAAATGTCCGGCTGCACCAGTGCTGTCCCTGAACCGACATCCCCCTCATCTGGCAACCGTGCAAACTTGTTGGGGTGTGACAGATCAGGGCTAGCCTCCCTTGCACTCTTCCCTCTACCCTTCTTTCTAACTGTTACCCAGCTAGCTACCTCACTTTCCTCAGCCTCCTCGCTTTCACCCTCCCCTTCAACTACCCCATAGAGTGCTTGCTCAGTGAGCAGCAAACTCTTTTCCAAATTGTTAACGCTTCTCAGTGTTGAAACTCACCCGTTTTGATACTCCGTTTGCGATTCCAAACTGGTAGGACCAGCGGAAATTTTAATGAGCCCAAGTAACTAAAACAATTAAACAATTAAGTATCCCCTATAAAGGAGGGAATCACCCCCAGCCCACTGTGTTATAGCAAGGAAAAAACTAGACTGCTGTTAGGACTAAGGGAAAACAAATTATCATTAGAAATTAATGATTACCTTACGTCCTACCAGCAGCACAGATGGGGAGCTAGCAAGAAGAACCTCTAGGGAGGGCCCTCATTCCTGGCAGAATCAAGTATAGTCTGCCCAAAAGCCGAGTATTCAGCTAATCTGGCATCCAATCTATAATGGGAGATGAATGTTGATTCAGAGCTCCAGGAGGCAGACTTGCAAATCATGTCGAGAGGAAGAAGACTCCTCTCGGCAAAAGAAGTAGCTACGGCCCTAGTAGAATGGGCCTTCACAAACCCCGGAGGGTCTAGAGATTGGGAAAGGATTCCCTAATAGCCTCCTTAATCCATCGACTGATGGATGGTTTAGATGCCTTACGGCATTTAAACTTACCTGCAAACAGGATTAGAAGATTTTCATCTCTCCTGAACTCCTCAGATCTATCCACATAGATCCATAGGCGTCTCGAGAGGTCCAGAGGATGTCTAACAGGTTCCTCGGAGGAGGTAGAAGGTGTAGAAAGAAACGGGAGGGATATCATCTGGTTGATATTCTGGAACTAAGGAACTTTAGGCTTAAAGTACGAGAGAAATCTTAGAAGGACCCGGTCTTGCAAAAAGATGGTATAGGGCTCATGTGCTGAGAGAGCTTGAAGCTCAGAGACCCTCTTGGCCGAAGTCACAGCAAGGAGAAAAACATGTTTCCATGTGACAAACTTAAAATCCACCTCTTCCAAAGGCTCAAATGGGGGAGATGCTAACCCCCTGAGAACTACTGATAAATCCCATTGAGGAATGGAACTGTTTGATAAGCGGGTCCTGATAATAAGACCTGTTGAGGCAAGCTGAGATGGCTGAAACTTGAACCCTCAGAGTAGATGGAGCAAGGCCTTTATCAAGGCCGTCTTGCAGGAACTAAAGGATGGCGGAGAGGGGCGGATCTGCAGACGCCACCTCCTTTGAGGTACACCAGGATGAGAATATCCTCATAATCCGTGAGTAGACTCTCTTGGTAGAGTCCGCTCTTGAATGAGACAGCATTCTCAGGACCGACTCTGAAAGCCCTTCTATTCTGGGAAGGGACTGATCAACCTCCAGGCTGTCAGGTTGAATCTGTGCAAATCTGAGCAGAGGTGAATGTCCCATGACACCAGGGTCTGCTGAGGGGGGAACCTCCAATATTGCCCTCGACTCATTTGGGTGAGCTGGGTAAACCAGGATTTCTTTGGCCAAAATGGTATGATGGCTATCACGAGGCCTGACCCTGACGGATTTTTATCAATACCCTCGGAATCATGGAAAATGGAGGGAAGATGTAAGCCAGCATGAACCTCCAGGATATTGACAGAGCATCTATCGCCAGGGGGTTGTCCTCCCTGTAAAGGGAGCAAAACTTCTCCACCTTAGCGTTGAAACTTGTTGCCATAAGATCCACCTCTGGCATCCCCCACTTGAGGACTATCTGCTTGAATATCTCCGGATGTAAAGACCACTCCACTGTTTGAAGACCGCTGCTCAGCCGATCCGCTATCATATTGAGGGAGCCTCAAATGTGGATTGCAGATAAGTGGGAAAGGTTCGACTCTGCCCAATCCAGAATCACCCCGATCTCTGATAAGAGGGGAAGTGATCTTGTGCCTCCCTGCTTGTTGATGTAAAGTACTGCAGTCATATTATCTGACTGGACTTTCACAGCTTTTACCCGGATCTGAGGGGCGAAGTGAAGGAGGGCTAGCCGGATAGCTCGAATCTCGCGGAGATTGGATGAGAGAAGCCGCTACTGAGGAGACCAGGTTCCGTGAACTGGAGAGTCGTCTAGGTGAGCGCCCCAGCCTATTTGGGATGCATCTGTTGTCAATATGATCCAGGTTGGTTGGGTCATAGACTTCCCGTCTAAAAGATGGAACCACCATCTGAGGGAATACCGAGTTCGCCAAGACAGGGAGCACAGGGAGTTTAGCCCGGCAGGGCTTCCATTTCATTTGAAGAGGACCTCCGACTGTAGAGGGAGGAGGTGCCATAGAGCCCAAGGGACTGCTTCCGCAGATGCTGACATGAGTTCCAACATCTTCATGTGAGTCCGAATTGTGACTCGCCGAGGAACGGATAGGAACTCTGCCATGTTCTGTATCCGGGATCTTCTTTCTGGAGTCAACTAGAGAGACATCCCAACTGAGTCGATTATGAAGCCTAGATATCTTACTGAAGTTGATGGGCTCACGTTCGACTTCTGCCAGTTGATGATCAAACCCAGGCAGAACAGAAAGGAGATTGCCACATAAGGATGGTTGGTTAGGACTGCTAGAGAAGAGGCTTTCAAAAGCCAATCGTATAGATAAGGTATGATGATCAGTCTTTCAAGTCTTAAAGCTGCCACCACAGAAACCACCACTTTGGTAAAAGTGTGAGGGGCAAAAGAAATGCCAACTGAAGGGCAACAAACTGAAGGTGTCTGGTGACACCCGAAACCTGGACCACAATACTAAGATATTTCCTGAAAGCAGGATGAATTGGGATGTGCAAATATGCATCTTTGAGGTCCAAGGTTGCCATCATGTCCCCAGGATTGAGAACGTGAACCACTGACCTGATGGTCTCCATACGAGACTTTACCTTCCTTATATACCGATTGAAATACCTCAGATCCATAATCATCTGGAGATCTCCTGATGTCTTGGGAACCATAAAAACCCTAAGCCCCGTTCCCCTGCCGGAACCTCCTCCAGAGCCCCCTTGTGGATGTAGTCATGAATGTAAGCCTCCAGAACCGACTGCTTGGCAGCTTGTAAGAGCTTGGTCTTGATGAACTTGTCTGGAGGAAGAGAGATGAGATTGATTAAATACCCCTCGGAGATGATATTCAGGACCCAGGGATACAAAATATTTCGGATCCAATTCTCCTTGAAATGGGAGAGACGGCCCCAGACGGGTAGATGAGGCAGAGGAATGGGGAAGCTTTCAGGCAGGACGGCAGGAGTAACGGGAGTCATCCAAGAGCCTCGAGGAGGCCCGTAGTCGGGAGGTGGATTTTCTATCCTTGGCTCCAACGCGAGAGTGCTTTGATCCCCTTTGCTGCGCTCCCCAGTACCTTCCAGCTCTTGACTGCAGGCCAGATAGGGCTTCCATAATTCTATCAAGCTCTGAGCCGAACAAACAGCTGGACTCAAAGGGAAGGCCACATAAGTTGTATTTAGAGTTGTTGTCAGCAGCCCAAGGCTTAAGCCACAAATTCCTACGGGCCGCTGACACAAGGGCCATAGATTTGGCCGCCAATTTCAGCTGAAGCTGCGCAGTATTGCGCATGAAATCCGTAGCCAGGTTAATGGTCTTGAAGGCAGCCAGAATGTCGTCACGAGACAACTTCTGATCCATGTCAGTGTGAATCTGGATCAGGCGAGTCCGGAGGAACGTAGAGACCTCTGTAGCAGCAATGGCTGTAGAAGCGGATGCTGCAGCTGCCATGTAACCACTTTTCAGAGTGCACCCCGCTCTCCTGTCAAGGGGATCATGCAGACTAGACCCATCGTCTGCTGGAACCAGAGTGCGTCTGGACAATTTGGCAATAGCCATGTCCACCTTGGGAATAAAACCCCACGATTCCACCAAGGATTTAGCCATCGGGAACATGGTTCTAAATTTCTTGGTTAGAACCGGACCTTTCTCAGGTTTCTTCCACTCTTTACGCATGACAGAGAGGAGGGTCTCATCTGCTTTAAAGACACATGGTGCCCGACTAGCAGGATCGGAAGGCTCCCCCGGATCAACATCATGGTCCCCCAAACTGATGGACTTGAGTAGCTTTTGTGTCTTTTCTGGAGGAAAAAAACACGAGGTAAGCTCCTCCTCATCTGTGGAGGAAGAAACTAAGGAGACCACAGAGGGTCTCTCCACCGGAGCAGAGGTCTCCATAGGCATCTAAACAGGAGTAGGAAGCCTTTCATCAAGCAGGTTCACGACTCCCTTGATGGACCCATCCACATAGCTCTTCACGCATGCATACTTGTCCTGCTTGGTAGGTTCACCCGAAGGTTGGACCCTCAGATGGCGGCTGTCACACCTGGAGTAGGGATAGCTATCCTCCAAAGGAGTGCTACAATCTACAAGCTTCCTCTTAGAAACTGACTTCTGCTATCAGGATCCCATGGAGAAGACATCACTGCGGGAATAAAGAACTAATAAAATATTTGTATATTAAAAATAAATGTTACTAAGCAGAAAAGGTAAGAGGCAGACCAGAGGAAGCTGAAAAAAAGGACCAGACGAAAAACAAAACACCAATAAGCGGAGCAAACACCAGCTTATAGGGACTCTGGGAGCAAGCTGAGAAGTATGTGCAGCCAGAGACCGAGCTGAAACGCAATGTTTCCTTAAATAGGGAAGAGACTGGACCCAGGGGAAAAAAAATATGCCCCAGGTGGGGATAAAAACCACTGTACAAACATATAAACCAATACTACCTAGCAGGGCAAGGAATAACAAAAAATCCACCCAACAGGAGTAGGGTTGAGCGAACCCGAACTGTAAAGTTCGGGTTCGTACCGAACTTTAGGATTTTTGGACCCCGGACCCTAACCAGAACATTTCCGTAAAAGTTCGGGTTCGGTGTTCGGCGCTTTATTGGCGCTTTTTGAAAGGCTGCACAGCAGCGAATCAACAAGCGTCATACTACTTGCCCCAAGAGGCCATCACAGCTATGCCTACTAATGGCATGGCTGTGATTGGCCAGAGCAGCATGTGACCCAGGCTCTATATAAGCTTGAGTCACGTAGCGCTGCACGTCACTCTGCTGTTACAAGTGTAGTGAGAGGATGCTGCTCTTACTTACTTTTATAATTCTGTTAGTTAGGTGGGTGGCGGCGGCGGTCATTTTATGCATGCTCAGTGCACCAGCACTGCATTTGAGCTTTTGGGACATTGCAAATCACCATTTTTTTGGGGGCAAACTACAACATCTGGATTAGTCAGTGTGCAATTTAAGGTAGAAATACACCCATCATTTTCTGGGGTTTGAAAAACACACTTTTTAAAAAAAAAAACAACGTATTTTCCAGATCTGCAAGTGTTAAATTCAAGTTTAATATATACAGCTTTCATATTCTGTTACCAGAAAAAGACTTTATTGGCAAACTACAACATCTGTATTAGTCAGTGTAGAATTTAAGCTAGAAATACACCCATAATTTTCTGGGGTTTGAAAAACAAACTTTTTTGACAAAAAAAACATTATTTTCAGGCCTTGGAGCATCAACATGTGTGAAATTACAGGCTTATATACTGCTGTCAAATCCAGTTGTTAAACAAACACTCATTTGGGCACAAAAAATTTAGTTGGCAGGCTTTGATGCAGATGTCATTGTGAGATACACCCTTAACACATTTGGGTTACATTCAGAGATTTTAAATACCGCCATTTGGTGCACCAATATTGAATTGAGGCCTACACTGGTTCAGGCCCTGTGAGATACCCCCTCTACATACAGGGGTTTAAATCAGGCATTTGAAATACAGCCAATTGAAATACAGCCATTTTGTGCAAAGATATATTTACCGCAGGCCTACAGTGGTTCAGGCCCTGTGAGCTACCCCCTCTACATACAGGGGTTTGAATCAGGCATTTCAAATACAGCCATTTGAAATACAACCATTTTGTGCAAAGATATATTTACTTCAGGCCTACAGTGGTTCAGACCCTGTGAGATACCCCCTCTACATACAGGGGTTTGAATCAGGCATTTGAAATACAGCTTTTTAAATATAGCCATTTTTGTGCAAAGATATATTTACTTCAGACCTACAGTGGTTCAGACCGTGTGAGATACTCCCTCTACATACAGGGGTTTGAATCAGGGATTTGAAATACAGCCATTTTGTGAAAATATATATTTACTTCAGGCCTACAGAGGTTCAGGCCGTGTGAGATACTCCCTCTACATACAGGGGTTTGATTCAGGGATTTGAAATACAGCCATTTGAAATACAGCCATTTTGTGCAAAGATATATTTACTTCAGGCCTACAATGGTTCAGGCCCTGTGAGATACCCCCTCTACACACATGGGTTTGAATCAGGCATTTGAAATACAGCCATTTTGTGCAAATATATATTTACTTCAGGCCTACACTGGTTCAGGCCCTGTGAGATACTCCCTTTACATACTGTCGTTCTATTTTATAAAATAATTAAACACCCATTTAGGGCAAGATCCTAAATTCGAAAAATATGAGGAGAGCGTCAAACAAGGGACGTGGCCCAGGTCATGGTGCTGCTGGTGGAGCTCTTGTTGCAGGGAGAGGATGTGGTTGATCTGTGCCAGCTACACGCACAAGTGAAACCCCTTCCTCAGGTGCGAATAGGCAACAAAACCGGCCTAATGCTGCTCTACGAATGGTGAGGCTGAAAATGTACAGGCGATAGTAGATTGGGTTGCTGACAGTGGATCCAGTTCCTTCACATTGTCTCCCACCCAGTCTCCTGCTGAAAGACCACAGTTGGCACCGGCAGCCGTTGTCCATCAGTCTTTCACCTGACCCCCTTGCAAATCAGCCAAGCAGTCTGAGCCCCAAGTCATGCAGCAGTCTCTTCTGATTTTTGATGACTCTGTTAGCAGGGTTTCCCAGGGACATCCACCTAGTCCTGCCCCAGAAGTGGAAGAGATTGAGTGCACCGATTCCCAACCACTTATCTTTCAAGATGAGTACATGGGAGGACCATCGCAGCACGTCTCGGATGATGACGAAACACAGGTGCCAACTGCTGGAGCTTTCGAAAGTGTGCAGACCGACAAGGAAGGCAGGGGTGAAGACTGGGTATAAGATGATGTGGAGGACGATGAGGTCCTCGACCCCACATGGAATCAAGGTCATGCGAGTGACCTATGTAGTTCAGAGGAAGAGGCGGTGGTCGCACAGAGCCACCAGCACAGCAGAAGAGGGAGCAGGGTGCAAAAGCGGAGTGGCCGTCCTCTAGACAGTACGCCTGCTACTGCCCACCGCAGCAAGGGACCGAGCACACCAAAGCCAGCTCCAAGGAGTTCCCTGGTGTGGCAGTTCTTCAGACAATGTGCTGACGACAAGACACAAGTGGTTTGCACGCTGTGCACTCAGAGCCTGAAGTGAGGCATAAACGTTCTCAACCTGAGCACAACCTGCATGACCAGGCATTTAAGTGCAAAGCAAGAGCTACAGTGGAGTAGACACCTCAAAAACCAAGAAAGGTCTCTGGCTCCTCCTGCTTCCTCTTCTGCTGCAGTCTGGGCCTCTTCATCCGCCTCTGGAGTGACAGTGCCACCTGCCACCCCGCAAACAGAGGATCTGCCAGCAACACCAACACCTGGGTCACCAAGCATCTCCACAATGTCCCACGCAAGCGTTCAGCTCTCCATATCCCAAATGCTGGACCAGAAGAGAAAGTAACCCCCTGCCCACCCGCGATCCCTAGCCCTGAATGCTAGCATTTCTAAATTACTGGCATTTGAAATGCTGTCATTCCGTCTGGTGGAGATGGATAGTTTTAAAGGCTTTATGGCTGTGGCTGTCCCACAGTACGTCGTGCCCAGCTGCCACTACTTTTCAAGGCGAGCTACCCCTTCCCTGCACAACCAAGTAGGGGACAAAATCAGGTGTGCACTGTGCAACGCCATCTGTGGCAAGGTGCACCTGACTACGTATACGTGGACCAGTAAGCACGGTCAGGGCCGTTATATCTCCATAACAGCACACTGGGTAAATGCAGTGGCGGCTGGGCCTGAGGCGGATAGCAGTTTGGTGCATGTCCTTCCACCACCGAGGATTGCAGGGCGCTTCAGTTTGCCTCCTGTTGCTTC